>NC_141687.1:506208190-506824570 GCF_964263255.1 Lissotriton vulgaris | reverse complement strand
TGCTTGAAAATGGCTGAAGACCAGGAATGCAGCAGCAGGTACTTTTCAAACCATAATGCACTTGCAAACACGATGCCCCTAACCGAAGTCAGCGACATTTGTTTGCTTAGTGCATGAAGATGCAAGATTCATATACATGTTTTTTAACATTTGGTCTAATTACTATGTGAATGTAAATAACATTAAAGCATACTTGCAAACTCTGACTACTGCCTGCCTTTCTCAATATGTCACTTCAAAACTATGCGATTGTATTTGTTTAACGGGTGCACGGTCTCACACAACAGACGATTTGTATGGGGTCACTGGAAAGTCCACAAGGTTGTCTCTGTCCCCCCCCAGAATTTTAGTGCTTCCTACGCCCCTGGTTAAAGGTTGCTAGTGAGGGCATCCGTGGCAGAGGTGGTCATTGGGAGGTGCCAACAGACATTGTCGCACAGGGCGCCACCATGGCTAAATCCGGCTCTGCTGAGTGCTATATGTTTCATTAATATTCTAATATCATATTAATATCTCAGTACCACTAGATTATGCATTCCCGAATAGCTGATATCCTAACCTAGCACAGTCACCTTTCCATAAGCACGTACATGTATTCTTATTAGCCTACAATGAGCACGGCTGATGCTCCTCTGAGATTGTGGTAAAAGATACAAATAAAAAACATCTCACAATCCTTCCCGCCGCACCTCTCACCGCCTCAGGGGTTTTACTTCCTGCTGCACGAGGCAGCGGATGCGTTTCTCTTGACGTCAGCATTGCTCGGTATCCGTGCGCCAAGGCAGATTGCGCAGTAGATATCCGTCTGGGGTAACGTGCACTTGACCTTGATTGAAAAATAATCCCACGCCTTAAATCCAGCACGATTGAGATGGTAAATGTGTGAGTGGATTCCGACTTAATCCCTCTGTATTTATTTGAAATGCCCGAGTGTCTTACGTTACGTATGAGTGGAATCCGCGGAGTTTATTTGTCAATGCATTGAAGCACGTCGGCGGTGTGTGATGATAACGGCAGCCTCATAGGTCTAAGAGTGGCCCTAGTGTTTGTCATGTTTACACTGGGCAGATATATGTGGCTGTATCACAGAAGCGAGCTATAAACTGCACTGAATTCGGCTGCAGTGACCAACCACTCACCAGATTGTCTTGAGCTTGACGTTTTCTGTGGCGCTAACAGGGAGTTTCAAGTCTGAGCCAGATTTTTTGCTTGGGTGTTGATAGGTCAAAACCTTGTTATTGCTCCAAATGTGGCTTTCCAGTCAGTGCCCCATGTGAATGATTTTAAAAACAGGGATCCATACACTTGGTATTCACATTTCAGATGTCTACCACGGACCTTCAGTAATCTCTTTCAGGTGGGAAATTGGATGACTGGACACAGATCTGGGGGCTTGCTGTTCACCCACCATAGACAGACACATGGGGCGGGGGGTAATGCCCACTCTTAGCGAACCTTTAGCTGTGTGTGTGGACGAAAGAAACACACAAGGGTACCAATCGCCACTCTTGGAGCACCTTCAGCTGGGTATGGTGTTCTGGGACACTTGCTACAAACACTATACCTATTGATGGGGGCCAGTGGTGTGTAATGACCTGCTCAAGATTGGGGCTGAACAATTTTTTCCTGCAAGATTTTTACCACACCTTTCATATCTGTGTGCTCAGAAACTTCTCACCGTTAGTGACCGAATCAGTGCGGGTGCTCAGTGACACACTTGCTGCACCTGTGTTCTTCGGAGAAGTGTTGTTCGTGGCCTATTGTAAGCGTTGCAGCACTGCTGAAACGGGCCAGTACATTTTCTTCTGAATCAAATAGCTTCTGATATTTAGAGCTTGGTGTCACTCCCTATGTTCTATATTCCTCAACCAACTGTACTCCAAGCAGCGGGTCTGGCATCCTCTTACACATCCATCAAGGGCACATTCCGGCCTCATTTACAGGACACAATGGGTCTGTTAGAGATGTCCTTGTCTAGCTGTGTATACCCTAGCAGGGCCACTGATGTTATGAGATTCTGCAGCTGTGAGGTTTTTCACATGCTTTTGGATTTGTCACGTTGGCCACAAATACTGTGATCTGCATAAGCTGCAGATTTTTAACCCGCAAAAAATTATTTCTAGGCAAACAGATCAAAAGGTACAAAAATCATAGCAACATGTGTTACTGTGCAAAGGTTAACTGTTCACCTTTCAGATGCTTATTACTGTATTTGGATGTCAAACTGGTATAAATGAGGTGAAATCTTTGCCCAGACAGTGTGAACGTATGAAAAATGGCAAAATTGTGAAGTAATGTGCTGCATTAGTTGCATAATTTGCCTTGTCTTTCGCATAATTATGTTAACTAGGTAGTATAATGTGGTACTGCTCTGCCACATAAATCCAGTGGCACTCCATAAAGGTTATTTTCACTTTAAATAACATGCATTGGAAGTCACAGGCATGTTGTGGTTTGGAACTATACATAAAAGGTACTTGCTGCACATGCGCAGTAGCTCCAGAAGAGAGCAGGGTTTGCCACTGTGTCTATCCAGCTAACACTAGCAATAAACAGAGGCTCATCAGACTAAGTGGGCTCCCATTTTTATTCAAATGACTTTACTGCCTGAATTTAATGAAATGTGCCATTATAGGTTGCATTTTGAAATATATATATGATGACAGAAGCAGAACAGGAACCATGCATACACGTCCACATAAAATAGAAAGAGGAGTTTGCTTATCATGTAAAATGATTTAAAGTACTGCTTGCGTTTCTGTGCACAGTTATGAATCTGCTTTTCCAGCAAGCAAAGGCCAGCTCAAAATAACATTTGATTCAGTAGCACTGTAAAGTATGCACTTAAATGTTTGCAAAATGCAGGGTGTGAGGATGGCAAACAAGTTGGGAGGAAACAGAGTGGACTAAAAAGTCATTAGTGGTAGCCATGAATACTGTAATACAGTGTACAGAAGATACTCAGTAATCAGGTGCCAGTGAGCAACATAAAAATATTGCATCTGTAGTATTTCTCGGTTGCACAGATGATGAATCCATCCAAACAGCAATCCTGGTTGATTGTTTCTAAAATATGATTTTTTTTAATTAGATTGCTCATCAGTAGACGTACAATGAGAGCAATTAGTCAATTAATGCTTGGAATTGAGATCATGCACTGACTATAAACACCACATCAAAATAACACAGGTGTCATTGCATGGCAGATGTAGGGCTAGAGCTAGAGAGCAACACATGTGCTTTATGGAACAAGAAGTCAAGGCAAGTTCTACAGCACTCAGAGTCACAGATGTACTACTTTAGTGAACTGCACCCTACTACACATTTAATATACTGAAATTGTAAATTAACCCTCAGGACTCAAACTGATCATGTACAGGCTGCAGTTAGACAACATCAGCTAGTGCTGCACCCAGACAGGTTACTCTGATTAGGGGAGCAGGGAGGTGTGGTGCATACCCCTTTGGAATAAATGAGACTCAAAAAATGATTCCATTAGCACAAGTCCTAATTCCCATTGTAGCCAAGTAATACCAAATAGGATTAAATAAACATATTCAGGGCCAGTGCTAAGTAAAGACAAACATTGGCAGAGGTCAAGTGCATCACAAGGAAAGGGTTCTGACAATTCCCTTAAGCTTTTCAACCATGACTCAACTGAAAAACACACCAGGATATATATGTCTTGAGGAATTTATTGACGGGTAAAAATGTCAAAGCCGATTCAATAAAAAATTGCCAACTTTGGAACTGGGGAACCAAGTTTGACTTTCTGCGTCTGCTGAACTTCCTGTGATTCTGGGAAAATCCCATAATCTCTTCATGCCTAAAAAAAATTAATGTATGTCCTTGTGTGATGTAACTGGTGCTCATGTAAAGCGCTTCAATACCTTCGGAACGTGTTCACGCTAATTAATACTAAAAAAAAAAAATCAAGTAAACGATTATGTTGTCTACGGAGTTACACTCAGAAAGACTATTCCTTTATTTGAACTTTTTAACATAGAACATCTTCATACAAAAGTGCTTTAAACTTTCACTGGTATATGCTCGTGGGTTCATCTTGCATATGCAATGGCAATGCTGCCATTTGAGTAGGAGTACAAAGTTAGACGTAAAATTCTAGTTCAATATGTTTAGTACAAAAGTGTGATATGCTTGTCACGTTGATGACATCAGCTAAGCACTGAAAACAGGAGCTGCATATGCATCTTGGGAACCTATTATCCTCTAGCATGAAGCGGTTTTAAAGTTCACTTCTTGTTACATCAGGCATTAGCCAAGACCTTTTGATTTGATTATATGCATAACATACTTACTTATAGGGGCTTTCACTCAGCCATTGGTCTGTTATATCACTCATGTTTTTCTTCTGCCTACAACAGCATACAGCGTAGGGCAGTAGGTCAGCTCTCTACAGCCATTGACTAAGTACTCTGTGAATGCTGTAATTCTGCCCTTTTCCAAGGAGCACATCACACAAAAAACAATTCCCTCAAGGGCCAGAGACCACTATGGCAATGAGTGTCTTTAGATAACAAAACATAGTTTTGCTTTTAGCCAATGTTTTAATTTGTGTGATATTGAGGGCCTGGTAGCATCCCCAACAATAAATGTTTTCAAAATCAATAACAAAAACAAGCATTGACATAGCCAAAAGTCTGTCAGCCAACACCAGACCTTTTGGTTTTGCCCCTGCTTGAGGTTTTTCTGTAAAGCTAGTCCAATGACGTTTCTAAAATGTGACTGGATAAACTGAAGTATATAGTTACTGTGTGAAGCAGCATTTAACAGGTTTTAATATCCATATGATATTGATGTACGTTAATGTATTCTGCGAAAGTAAGAGCTCCAATATTAGCTCACCCTGTTAGCCAATCTTCATTTGTGATACATGTAAATAGAACTCCATATGCCACAAAATAAAGCATATATTTCCAGCAGCACAGATTAGATGGGGAGACCGCCGGAAGTTTTTTGCATGTTCCTTACTTTTTACGGGGTTCGTCTGCAAAGTGTGGACCCAACATCTGTAGTGAATGTGGAATCTATGATAACTGCCTAGGTGCTGGCGTGTTTGTATATTTACGCCAGCTACAAAGAATGGGCCACTATGTGATGAGAGAGGGATGTCAAAGTGAAATAAGATACCCCACACCTAATCTTTGCATATTGTGAGCACTGTGTTATTGCTTATTGGAAAAGTATCTAGCCACTATAAACAAGGCACAGTACCACTAACATTTATTTTGTGGCTTTCTTTTTCTTGGGAAGGTGTCTCTCTTAGCCTTAGGTAGATTGTGTCCCCTCAAGCTGATGGAGAGTGTTTACTCCAAAGTTCTCTCTTCAGTGAAAGTAGTTTAGCGCGTCTATGTCAATATGTTCATGCGCCTTCTTTCTTCATGACTTCCACCAGCAGAATGGCGGCAGTGCATCTTCTGCTGCTGGGCTTTTTGGATGTGTGAACTGCCCATGTTTTAATATACCAAATTCAGGTTATAATACTCCTACCCTCTTTTGTTAAGGGTGGTCCGTGTTGGTATTGCCAAAGTTGACCTGTAGCTCATGGTATTTCTCTTCTAACTCCACGAGCTCTTCTCTGAAATCACCAAAGCCACTCTGTGTGTCGAGTACTTTGGTACGAAGTTAGGCACTATTTATAGAATTTTGTGTTCTCTCTTTTTAATCCCATCTTTCACCTTTAATACCTAACCACTCAAGGTGGCCATTCCTTGAGAGCTTCTCTGATAAATCTTATATGTCTTGCGTAGAGCTTGCACTATTGGTGTGGGCTTATGTTTTTTTGGAATCTCTGGTTTCACTTCAACTGGCGTATGCAGTAGTTTCTTCATGCTCCTCGCAATGGCGTAGGAAGGGAGGTACGGTGGATGCGGGCCGCCCCGAGTGTCTTCACTGAGCGGGGTGACATAATAGCAAAAATATGTGCCTTAAACACATATTGTTGCCATATTTTCAAGCCGGGGGTGACAAGAACCTTTCCCGCACCGGGTACAACCTGACCTTGCCACGCCACTGGCTCCTCGATGGAACTGCACCCTCAAGCTACGCATTCCACAGCAACGGAAGGGGGGCTGAGCAAACCAAAAAAGTCAAGTAGTCGACATTGTTAACAGCATAATGCTGTTATTCGCTCCACTGGAAGGAAGAGACACAACACTAGAGATCAGTTATCACAAAGAATATATATTTTAGATAAGCTATAGAGCAATTATATAAGGAAGCACACAATCACTCCGCGAACTGATAAGCATGAAACCTTGAGCTGTGACATGGTTCGCCGAAACACTGCACAAATACTTTACATAGAGGAGGATTTATAGTAACCATTTCAGGATGACCATCTGCCATGGGAAACTATCATATGAGATCTACAGGAGAAACTCTTGAATGTGCTTGAAGGCAATGTGTCCACCCAAGATAGGTTTCCTGGAGCTGTTGTGTCGGTTGTCATGCACAGTGTTCTTCTAGGGGGATATTGACCAAGCGATAGCTGTACTTTGGCCTTCTTTGTTCCCTGTCCGTGGTGTTAACTTTATCAGTCCATCTTCATGGCTAGTAGTGCAGCGCCTTAATGCCCTCAGCAAGTGGTGGCTGTACCCTAAGTGGCAAGGTAAAAGAGGGAAACAACCATTTGTGCAAGCAATAATTTCCATATATTATTGAGCATAGCAGTATCCCTGTTGATTTCAGGGATACTCACCAAATAACCCATTAAGAGTCTTACTGGTGGGATCAACCATGAGATCGTCTGCCTGGGGAGCAATATGGGTTGGTCATGACAGGGGACCTCTTTAGGGATAAACCAGGACAAAAATAGGCCTGGGCACCAAAATAAAAGCGCCCCCATCAGTCAAGACGAAAGCTAAAAACAGGGGTAATATCAGGGAAATCAACTGTAAAAACCATCCCACAATTGCTAGAAAACCGTCCCACACACTGACCTGTCAGACCAGCCCATGAGGCACTGCCTGATTGCCCTATAGGCCAGTCTGGCACCGAACCTCTTTTAAAATGGGTGACTGAAATCATACAGGGACATCATGGAAACACACGGGCCCCACCTGCCCTCTTTCAGGCATATAGAATAGTAGTAGGGATTTCCATAACGTTTGAGACTTAAGAGCAACCACTGAGCCAAAGGGTAGCCTCACTCTGACCTCACTACTGGCCTAGGGCAACAGGTGGAGGGCAAATACTCAGATGTACAGGCCACGCCTCAAGGATTTAAATGGGGACCTCTACTCCCATAGAGATAAATGGGCCCAAGATTTGGGTTGAGACATCACCGATGAAAAATGGAAATCGGCACTAGAATAACCCACTTGAGTTTTCTAAAAATGCCAGCTTCTGACTACTTTATTCCGATGAACAATTTCTCAAAAATACATAGACCACAAGACAATACATCTGAATGCTAATTAATAGCTGTTTATTTCAAAAGTACTTATTTAGAAATAAGTAATTTTGAAATTGTTAATCGGAATAAGGTATCAGTATTAGCATCTCTTTTTGTTGCTCAAGTTTACAAGGCTCAGCCTTACTGATCAGAGCCATACCCGTTTTTGTTATTAGCGTCTGACTACAGCAATTTCACTTCCTGGATAGGGCCTACCTAACTCCTGGCAGGCTAGTCCTAATTTACTACATGTAAGCATCATCCATCAAATCTCATTGCTTCTTACTACTCTTAATTCCTGTGAATGGCTAATTATACAGTTGCCATTGTCCCTCGTGTCTGCCATCTCCATATTTTGGTCTTGTCTTGCGTGCTTCTTCACACAGTGTGCTCACTCTAAAGCAATACCTTCTTCATTCACTTGACCCACTGACCACTCTCTAACCATAACGAGCAGTGCTCATAGGTCTGCCATATGACATGGTCCTGCTACAGAGTGGCCTTCTACTGGGACACAGTCATATCCTATCTGTAGCAAGTCACTGGCTGTCCTATTCTTTCTGGCCCCAAGTGTTGATTGTTGGGACAGTTTCCTCTCCCATAAAATGTGAAATTGGATCTAGGTTCACCAATTTGGCCCTCATACTGGCAAAAAGGTGCATAGCCACAAGATGGAAACCCCAAAGAGACCCCTGCATTTACCAGTGGGTGGGGCTGGTGAAATACTGGGCTGACATTGAATTATAATCACTTCTTAGATATAATAACAAATGGCTGTTTAAGCATGAGCATGCACAGAGGTGGGAGGAATGCCCAACAGCCTTCCGGGAAACTACGTCCAAAAACAATGACACAACTCTGGCAACAGGCCCTATATGAGGAGGCACTGGATGAACAGACTCAACCTAGGGTGCTCCTCAGCCGCAAGACCAGACATACTTATAAGGGCATACAGTGGACTTGGGTGCAATTGTATCATTTTGCAATAAAATGTGAAGGACCTTCCTTAAAGAATTGTTAATAACATCAGTACTCCTTCTCCGTAAGAAGATATGACCTGGCCAGCCTTAGAGCCGGGACCTTCTTGTTGTTTTGGGGTTTGACCCCCTCAGCCACGCTTTGTGTTTCTTACTGTGCATGGCACGCTATTTAAAATCCAATAAAAAGATAGAAATTAAATTGGTATTCCTTTTAATGAAAGCACATTCGACTTTCAATTCTAATGAAACATTACTACTACTCAGCCAAGAGTATAAAAAAGCCTTGCAGAATAGCAGCCTCCATTTTCTTTGCAACAAATGTGCATACGAAAAATATTCTCTATGTGATTGTTGAACCAAGCATTAATCCATAACCTCCTAAACTGGTGCACAGAAAATAATTGGATCCAAAATTCGACCTAACAAACTCTGTAAATGTTGAGGACAAATAGTCTCTGCTGAAGATAAAATGGTTTTGAACATTAGGCTATAAAATAAAAAATATATATGTTAAGGGAGAAGTAGGGAGGGATATTGTATGTATGAATGTATATGGTATATCTATAGCACAAACCTAATCAAAAGGCATCGGACTAGTCTGCGACTCCGAGTCTTCTTTAATACAATCCAACACTCGTGTCATGTTAGTGGGCGAGATTTCCATTGCATTAGAAGACCGGTGGCTCGATTATGACAGGTTTAAAGCTGAGCAATCACATTACAAGACATGTTCTGTTGGTTTATGATAATACGTCTTAAAAGCAGACTCTCTAGACCAGGCAGCTGCCTTCAAAATGCCCTTCAGTTGTGCAGATGAAATGTACTCTTTGGACGCCATGTCCTCTGTTGTAGAGTGGGTTCCAATCAAGGATACATCAATGCCAGCTTCCGTCATTATGCATCTGACCCATTTGGACAAGATAAAGGGAGATAACGTGTAAATGGTTTAAAAAATGAAATCAAAAGCTGTGAAACAAAAAGAGAATGGAAAGCAGAAATGTGGGATCTATAACAATGAAGGCATGTCACCACACCTAGGACCTTATTCACAAAGGTAAACTCAAATTTTACAATTAGAAGCTTTACGACTGCAGAACTTCATACCTGTGGCGGTAATTCCACACATAAAAATATATGACAGGCCTATCCTTTTATGCAGTCTCCGCCATGTGTGCTTTGACTCCACAGTCGTAAATGTGCTACTGGTAGAATTTGTTTGTGAATACCAAAATCCCTTGAATTTACACTAAAGTGTATGTTAATGTTTGTTAAGTAGGCCCATCGTTTATTGCAATCTGGAAAAGTGGTATAAGACAGAGACGTGATAAAGATTTAGTACTTTTGGTAATATGAAGGTAACAACATGTGGAGAAAAGTATCTATTATCTACCTTTTAATCCTCACATCCGAAACTCCTCTAAACAATATCAATTATAGTAACATTGTCAATTTTCCTGATAACTGTCTCAAACAGAGAAGTTCAGTATCGGACCAGGATAAAAGCAAGTCCGATATCTTAACATACTACATTCCAATTTATTTTGCTCATGGGGGACATTTTAGACAAATTAATATTAAGGATTTATAAACAAGAAAATGTTTCCCATTGGTTCCCCTTTCACCAAAATATTGCCTGCAGAAATTGCTGACCTGTAAGCACTCACTGTCTTATGAGCTTTCCCTGAAAGAAATTAAGAAACCAAAAATGTCACGATTAGAGAGGCTGGTTACACACACCAGCTAACCCAGACAACCTAGGCATGTTTATATAGCTGGACTGAGTGGAAGAAACCCAAAGAACCCTGATGACTGACAGTGTCTCCCACGAAATTCCTATGACATGACATCCTCCTAGCTATAAGTTGAAAATGGCACTTAAGAATTAGTTTATGAGAACAACCCTGAGGATCCTTGGGTAACAGAGGAAACACAGCAAGAACTCTGGGAAAATCTGCAGAGAGCACCAGTAGTTGATGGTACCATACATGCTCTGACCAAAAGAAAGTTACTAGAACCAGAGACGTTAAATCTCCTCTGACAAGAACCAGTGTCTATAGAATCATGGCATAACCCTGAAGGAGAATAATTATATACACTGTTGGTAACCTTGCCGGTAAGGGCGCTCAATGTGTTACCAGAGTTAAGTAAATGGTGAGGAATTCAGTGGTGCTGCAGGTGAGAAAGAGGGTGGTTACCAACTACCCTCAACAAACCACACTTGGTGTGGACATTAACTACACAATGGGTGATCTCTCCTGCGCTCCAATTATCTAAACTAAAGTATACTTATAATCAGTTCTAGACTCAATAAGTTTTGCAATCACAAAAACTGTAACATAAGGTTCTTATATTAAACAATTAAACTATGACCAAAAAGTAACTCAGTCAAAATTGGACAGTAATCATTCCTCCAATTAATTTCCAAACAATCCTTTTATCCAAATACAAAATTATTGTCCACAGCTTTGCAGTATTCTTCTTTATTCTTAAAGCTTGTGTTGATTGGTGTATCACTTCAATACAGAGACTCTCACAGCCTACACGTGTTTCGTCTGACCCAATATGATGGTCTATGACTTCATCAGGGCTGTATAATAAACATCAAATAAATGTATATCAGTACAATGTCAATATCAATGTACTAACCGAAATTAGGTTAGAAAGTTGTGATATACCTTATAGACACCAGTGTCATCTGAGAAAAAGAATTATAAAGTAAAAACGCCACCAGGGACAGAGGGTCACCCTTGTGCACACCAATGTATCCCAAGTCTGTTATAAATAATAGTATAATCACCTCAAAATTATAAGTAGCATTAATAGAAGATACTTCTCGTCTTCTTTGCCAGTGATACTGCCATCCTATTATGTAAATAGTGGGATATTTTAAGGTCAATATTTATTGAATACAACTAAAGTACCTAGCATCATAACCACGCTACATTAGTGATCTAATATAACGATCATATCCACTCACCAATATTATTCGTATTCACGTCTTCTTATTAGTCAGATATCTCAAGGTAGTACAAATACTCTGGCTGCACATAAATTAATAATAACCTGCAGCAAAGAATTAGATAGATCACTACTAGTTTAAGAATAAACCTTGAGATATTAATCAAATAATACCCTTAAATCACCTTACCAAATCAAGTCCTTGTATTATTCAACATATCCTAATATTGTAAAGTGAGGAGTTTTGTAGTCTTCACTCGATCTGTATAAGGGAAATCAATTAACATTGTATGGGGATTAATCTAATAATACCCTGTAAATAAACAAGCAGTACGAGATAAGTGCCAACCCGAATCTAAAGTAACCTCGGTAATTGCGGGGAATCGTAAATATACACATGAAACGGACAGGGGTTCACGGGACACCTCGTATATCTAATCCGTTTATGTAACGTTAATGAAGGTTACTTAATAGTTAGTTATAAACTCTCCCCTGGCGATTCCACTCACCCGAGTATTCTGAAACACCCCCGTATCAAGTTCTGGCGTGCAGCACGGCCGCCATGTCTGTATACCAATTTATACTGCGGTGTCCGTAGCCGCCATATTGTAGTATGCAATTAACTCGAACTCTTTTTATTTTCATTGAATACAAGTTTCTACACAACAGGTATCTACTATGATGCTCAGATAGTTATTTTACAATAAAAATAAATAAATCGGGTTTGGACTGTAACTTATACGGTTCTATTATCCGGTACATGTTTATCTGTGGTGTGGGTTCGTCTAATGAATATTATATTATAACGACTAGTAACACCCAAAATCCATTAAGGGTGAATTTTAAACTGATGCTATATATTTGTACACTCCATTCAGTCTTCGGGAATTAGGAGTAAAAGATTTTTTGCTCAAAATTCAAAAGCGTCCTGTAGCAGTATCGAACCCATTATAGCTACGCATATCTCGTATCCTCCTATATTATGTGCCACTGGTGAGTCTAATGGGCGGGGAAGGGCTAGTATCATGCAATCTGTGTATTTGCGTGGAATAGGGTTAGGTAAAATAGATGAAATTGTAAGAATTAAAAGACCAATAAAGTCTAGTTAGTGTTATACCAAGACCAGAAATAGAGGAAATTCTGACAAATTGAGAATACATTATACAGGTCAATAAAAAAGGGGTTACATATATCTATATGAATTGTACATTTTCAATTCATACATTATAACATAAACTATCAGTTACAATTGTACTCAAGTGATTGAGTTCTCATTCAAATCACAGAAATACATAGTAAGGTTATGGCACATCTCCACTAATCATATGAACACAGTAAATTCAAGGTATACAATACTGATTCACTAACCCAAAAAGTATTGTAGTTCAGAATCTAAATTCAAACCTTCTTCTACGGCCCTAAGTTTCATAATCCACATGCATTCTCTGCGTCTCAAAAGCAGGGTTCTGTCTCCTCCTCTCTTGTCTGCATTAACTACATCAATACCATGGTAATGAAATTGGTGTTTCACCCTGTCGTTCTGAGTTTGAATAAAGTGTGCTGCTATAGGATATCTGGTATCCCCATTTTTTAGGGCTCTAAAGTGTTCTGTCATCCTGTCACGTAGTCTCCTTATGGTACTTCCAACATAAATTTTAGTACATGTACATATAATTACATATACTACATATGTAGTATCACATGTAATAAAGGAATTAATTCTAAATGGTCCCGTTTGATTGTAATTGAATTCCTTTATCTTTTCGACAGCCCATCTACAGGAATTACAACTTCCGCAATGGTAAAAACCTTGCGGTTGACGTCTTAACCAAGATGATTTATCTGGTGCACTGTGGTAACTGGGGCACAATTTGCTGGAAAGTGTCTTCCCCTTCCTATATGTGATGTTGGGTCTGTTATTCAGTACTCCCTTGATATCAGGATCACTCATTAACACGTGCCAATATTTCTTCAAAATCCCATATAACTGGAAACTTCCTTCTCCATAATTGGTTACTAATCTTATCAATTCCTTGTCCTCATTGGACTTACTGTGACTCGGTTTAGGTTTCAGTGTGTCTACTCTTGTCACATTTTTAGCTCTTTTTACAGCTTTGTCTATGACCCTTTCAGAGTAGTCTCGGGCTCTGAACCTTTTATTCATATCTTTCAGATTAATCTCAAAGTCTACATCTTCTGAGCAATTTCTACGTGCTCGCAACATCTCTCCATATGGGATGGAATTGATTTGACATGAGGGATGACAGCTTTCTGCTGATAATATAGCATTACAACTCGTAGTTTTCCGATACATCCTGCTGCATAATCTATCATTCTTAATAAATAGTTCCACATCAAGGAAAGTTAACCTTTCAAGACTATATTCAGTAGTGAAAGTCATATGTACATCATTGTTATTTAGATGATTAAAGAATTCATGTAATTCATCTATAGTACCCCTCCAAATCATCAGGCAATCATCTATGAATCGGCCCCAATAGTACAGGTGGTCGATCCATCTACTGCCCTTGGGGCCCCAGATCCACTCCGCCTCAAACCACCCCATAAATAGGTTAGCAAGAGACGGAGCAAATCTGGAACCCATCGCTGTTCCGTGTCTCTGTTTGTACCACTTATCCTTAAAAAGGAAGTAATTATTCTCAAGAACTAGTCTTATCATCTCAATTAACATCACAGTATGATCATAATGTTCAGCTGGTCGTTTTCTAAGGAAAGTTTCTATAGCTGCTATTCCCAAATCATGATCAATATTACTATATAAAGAAACAACATCAAGTGTCACAAGGACCATATCACTCTCCCATGTTATGTCATTCATGAGATTGAGTACGTGTCTGGTGTCTTCTATATGTGAAGGCAAATTATAGACAAATGGTCTCAGGTACATATCTATGTATTGGGAAATTCTTTCAGTTGGTCCATTAATACCTGAGATAATTGGTCTTCCAGGTGGTCGGTCTCTGTTTTTATGAATTTTAGGTAGGCAGTACAAACAGGGGGAACGTGGTGTTGTGATTTTCAAATACATGTATTCATCAAAGTCCAACAAAGATTTGTCATACCAAGTTTTCAATTTCACATTGATCAGGGATGTAACAGCAGGTAGCGGATTAGAAGTCACCTTCTCATAGTAGTGGATATTATCCAGTTGCGAGAAAACCTCATTTTCATAATCTGATGTATTCAGAATAACTATATTCCCCCCTTTATCTGCCATTTTAATGACTATATTGGGGTCTGAGGTTAAAGTCTTTAACGCTAAGCGTTCTTTCGATGTCAAGTTATTCTGTTTGGGGTACCTATGGTTTTTTCTAATGTCTTTTTGAATTAGCCTGTCAATCTCCAAATTGACCACCTTAGAAAAGGCGTCAATAACGTTGCCCGAAGATAACTGCGGGGTCCAGCGTGATCTATTTTTTAAACCACTCTCTAATGTGATCTGATTAATTTCTAAATCTATTAGTAATTGTGTCATAGTTAAAAGGTATTCTTCATTCTCTGTTAATGACAGTAAAAGTTTCGTATCCTGTACCTCTTGAATCGACACATTGCTCAAAGCGGGTTTGTTCACAGTATTTGATGATTTAGGATGGTTTATAAAGTGTTTCTTTATTTTCAACATCCTTGCAAATTTATACAAATCAATTTTTGCTAGATTCCAATCAATTTTATTTGAGGGACAAAAATTCAGACCTTTTTTAAGCAAGGAGATCATATCTGTTGTTAAATTAAGCGAAGACAAATTAACAATCTCAATTGCATTAGTGTCAATTACATTCTCTACTGATTCTTCCATGACCGAGTCCTCATGCCTTGTCTTATTCTTGTTTCTCCCTTTGCCTCTGTTTCCTCTCCTGGTCTTGCGTTCCCTGGGTCTCGTCTGTTCCCTATCCTGATACGACGTACTTCTTGAAAAAAACCTCCTCCTGTCGCACCTGTAGTGTCAACTAGAGGAATAGGGGTCACTAGTGCTAGAGGCTTCTCCCTTCTTTTTAGGTTGTGAGGTCTTGTTCATTAAATGATCAAATCGTCGTGCAAATGTAAAGATACGGCCAGTGCGATAGTCATTCTCATCTCTTTTCAATTTTTTAGCTTTCCTTCTCTTAATATCTGTTTGTAACTCAGCCAAAATCTCATCCAAAACTGCATAGTTTTTCATTGTAGCTTCTGGGGAATTGAGTGCCTTAATCTCATCTTCTATGGTTTCTATCTCTGCAAGTAGTTTCTTAATTTTTCTGTCTGCGTTCTCTATTAAGATATTAATGAGATTCCTCGAGCTACTAGTTAGCTCCTTTTCCCATGTGTCTAGTAGGTCTGGGTCAAGATCTTCATAGGTGGGCATAATTATGTGACCGTAAACCCCTCGGAATTCTATTCAAAGTTAAATACTGTTTAAGGGTGGCGGCATCCCACCATTTGTTCAGTTCTGCTCTTTTGAGCCGTTCTAATTTAATGAACTTGGCTCTTAAACCTTCCTGTTTTTGCTCCTTACTTGCACCCACAGCTGTACCTATGGAGGAGCCTGCATTCAGATTAGTGAATAAATCCTGTGCTTCCTTATCTCTGTTCATGATGATCGTAAATGGACAAATATTAGAAATCAACTCTGTGGCAGCCCTCGTGCTAGGAGAATAATTATATACACTGTTGGTAACCTTGCCGGTAAGGGCGCTCAATGTGTTACCAGAGTTAAGTAAATGGTGAGGAATTCAGTGGTGCTGCAGGTGAGAAAGAGGGTGGTTACCAACTACCCTCAACAAACCACACTTGGTGTGGACATTAACTACACAATGGGTGATCTCTCCTGCGCCCCAATTATCTAAACTAAAGTATACTTATAATCAGTTCTAGACTCAATAAGTTTTGCAATCACAAAAACTGTAACATAAGGTTCTTATATTAAACAATTAAACTATGACCAAAAAGTAACTCAGTCAAAATTGGACAGTAATCATTCCTCCGATTAATTTCCAAACAATCCTTTTATCCAAATACAAAATTATTGTCCACAGCTTTGCAGTATTCTTCTTTATTCTTAAAGCTTGTGTTGATTGGTGTATCACTTCAATACAGAAACTCTCACAGCCTACACGTGTTTCGTCTGACCCAATATGATGGTCTATGACTTCATCAGGGCTGTATAATAAACATCAAATAAATGTATATCAGTACAATGTCAATATCAATGTTCTAACCGAAATTAGGTTAGAAAGTTGCGATATACCTTATAGACACCAGTGTCATATTCTATGGTTTCTATCTCTGCAAGTAGTTTCTTAATTTTTCTGTCTGCGTTCTCTATTAAGATATTAATGAGATTTCTCGAGCTACTAGTTAGCTCCTTTTCCCATGTGTCTAGTAGGTCTGGGTCAAGATCTTCATAGGTGGGCATAATCTGTGACCGTAAACCCCTCGGAATTCTATTCAAAGCTAAATACTGTTTAAGGGTGGTGGCATCCCACCATTTGTTCAGTTCTGCTCTTTTGAGCCGTTCTAATTTAATGAACTTGGCTCCTAAACCTTCCTGTTTTTGCTCCTTACTTGCACCCACAGCTGTACCTATGGAGGAGCCTGCATTCAGATTAGTGAATAAATCCTGTGCTTCCTTATCTCTGTTCATGATGATCGTAAATGGACAAATATTAGAAATCAACTCTGTGGCAGCCCTCGTGCTAGGAGAATAATTATATACACTGTTGGTAACCTTGCCGGTAAGGGCGCTCAATGTGTTACCAGAGTTAAGTAAATGGTGAGGAATTCAGTGGTGCTGCAGGTGAGAAAGAGGGTGGTTACCAACTACCCTCAACAAACCACACTTGGTGTGGACATTAACTACACAATGGGTGATCTCTCCTGCGCTCCAATTATCTAAACTAAAGTATACTTATAATCAGTTCTAGACTCAATAAGTTTTGCAATCACAAAAACTGTAACATAAGGTTCTTATATTAAACAATTAAACTATGACCAAAAAGTAACTCAGTCAAAATTGGACAGTAATCATTCCTCCGATTAATTTCCAAACAATCCTTTTATCCAAATACAAAATTATTGTCCACAGCTTTGCAGTATTCTTCTTTATTCTTAAAGCTTGTGTTGATTGGTGTATCACTTCAATACAGAAACTCTCACAGCCTACACGTGTTTCGTCTGACCCAATATGATGGTCTATGACTTCATCAGGGCTGTATAATAAACATCAAATAAATGTATATCAGTACAATGTCAATATCAATGTACTAACCGAAATTAGGTTAGAAAGTTGCGATATACCTTATAGACACCAGTGTCATCAGAGGAAAAGAATTATAAAGTAAAAACGCCATCAGGGACAGAGGGTCACCCTTGTGCACACCAATGTATCCCAAGTCTGTTATAAATAATAGTATAATCACCTCAAAATTATAAGTAGCATTAATAGAAGATACTTCTCGTCTTCTTTGCCAGTGATACTGCCATCCTATTATGTAAATAGTGGGATATTTTAAGGTCAATATTTATTGAATACAACTAAAGAACTTGGCATCATAACCACGCTACATTAGTGATCTAATATAACGATCATATCCACTCACCAATATTATTCGTATTCACGTCTTCTTATTAGTCAGATATCTCAAGGTAGTACAAATACTCTGGCTGCACATAAATTAATAATAACCTGCAGCAAAGAATTAGATAGATCACTACTAGTTTAAGAATAAACCTTGAGATTATTAATCAAATAATACCCTTAAATCACCTTACTAAATCAAGTCCTTGTATTATTCAACATATCCTAATATTGTAAAGTGAGGAGTTTTGTAGTCTTCACTTGATCTGTATAAGGGAAATCAATTAACATTGTATGGGGATCAAGCTAATAATACCCTGTAAATAAACAAGCAGTATGAGATAAGTGCCAACCCGAATCTAAAGTAACCTCGGTAATTGCGGGGAATCGTAAATATACACATGAAACGGACAAGGGTTCACGGGACACCTCGTATATCTAATCCGTTCATGTAACGTTAATGAAGGTTACTTAATAGTTAGTTATAAACTCTCCCCTGGCGATTCCACTCACCCGAGTATTCTGAAACACCCCCGTATCAAGTTCTGGCGTGCAGCACGGCTTGATGTGGAACTATTTATTAAGAATGATAGATTATGCAGCAGGATGTATCGGAAAACTACGAGTTGTAATGCTATATTATCAGCAGAAAGCTGTCATCCCTCATGTCAAATCAATTCCACCCCATATGGAGAGATGTTGCGAGCACGTAGAAATTGCTCAGAAGATGTAGACTTTGAGATTAATCTGAAAGATATGAATAAAAGGTTTAGAGCCCGAGGCTACTCTGAAAGGGTCATAGACAAAGCTGTAAAAAGAGCTAAAAATGTGACAAGAGTAGACACACTGAAACCTAAACCGAGTCACAGTAAGTCCAATGAGGACAAGGAATTGATAAGATTAGTAACCAATTATGGAGAAGGAAGTTTCCAGTTATATGGGAGTTTGAAGAAATATTGGCACGTGTTAATGAGTGATCCTGATATCAAGGGAGTACTGAATAACAGACCCAACATCACATATAGGAAGGGGAAGACACTTTCCAGCAAATTGTGCCCCAGTTACCACAGTGCACCAGATAAATCATCTTGGTTAAGACGTCAACCGCAAGGTTTTTACCATTGCGGAAGTTGTAATTCCTGTAGATGGGCTGTCGATAAGATAAAGGAATTCAATTACAATCAAACGGGACCATTTAGAATTAATTCCTTTATTACTTGTGATACTACATATGTAGTATATGTAATTATATGTACATGTACTAAAATTTATGTTGGAAGTACCATAAGGAGACTACGTGACAGGATGACAGAACACTTTAGAGCCCTAAAAAATGGGGATACCAGATATCCTATAGCAGCACACTTTATTCAAACTCAGAACGACAGGGTGAAACACCAATTTCATTACCATGGTATTGATGTAGTTAATGCAGACAAGAGAGGAGGAGACAGAACCCTGCGTTTGAGACGTAGAGAATGCATGTGGATTATGAAACTTAGGGCCGTAGAAGAAGGTTTGAATTTACATTCTGAACTACAATACTTTTTGGGTCAGTGAATCAGTATTGTATACCTTGAATTTACTGTGTTCATATGATTAGTGGAGATGTGCCATAACCTTACTATGTATTTCTGTGATTTGAATGAGAACTCAATCACTTGAGTACAATTGTAACTGATAGTTTATGTTATAATGTATGAATTGAAAGTGTACAATTTATATAGATATATGTAACCCCTTTTTTATTGACCTGTATAATGTATTCTCAATTTGTCAGAATTTCCTCTATTTCTGGTCTTGGTATAACACTAACAAGACTTTATTGGTCTTTTAATTCTTACAATTTCATCTATTTTACCTAACCCTATTCCATGCAAATACACAGATTGCATGATACTAGCCCTTCCCCGCCCATTAGACTCACCAGTGGCACATAATATAGGAGGATACAAGATATGCGTAGCTATAATGGGTTCGATACTGCTACAGGACGCTTTTGAATTTTGAGCAAAAAATCTTTTACTCCTAATTCCCGAAGACTGAATGGAGTGTACAAATATATGGCATCAGTTTAAAATTCACCCTTAATGGATTTTGGGTGTTACTAGTCGTTATAATATAATATTCATTAGACGAACCCACAGCACAGATAAACATGTACCGGATAATAGAACCGTATAAGTTACAGTCCAAACCCGATTTATTTATTTTTATTGTAAAATAACTATCTGAGCATCATAGTAGATACCTGTTGTGTAGAAACTTGTATTCTATGAAAATAAAAAGAGTTCGAGTTAATTGCATACTACAATATGGCGGCTACGGACACCGCGGTATAAATTGGTATACAGACATGGCGGCCGTGCTGCACGCCAGAACTTGATACGGGGGTGTTTCAGAATCCTCGGGTGAATGGAATCGCCAGGGGAGAGTTTATAACTAACTATTAAGTAACCTTCATTAACGTTACATGAACGGATTAGATATACGAGGTGTCCCGTGAACCCTTGTCCGTTTCATGTGTATATTTACGATTCCCGCAATTACCGAGGTTACTTTAGATTTGGGTTGGAACTTATCTCGTACTGCTTGTTTATTTACAGGGTATTATTAGCTTGATCCCCATACAATGTTAATTGATTTCCCTTATACAGATCGAGTGAAGACTACAAAACTCCTCACTTTACAATATTAGGATATGTTGAATAATACAAGGACTTGATTTGGTAAGGTGATTTAAGGGTATTATTTGATTAATAATCTCAAGGTTTATTCTTAAACTAGTAGTGATCTATCTAATTCTTTGCTGCAGGTTATTATTAATTCATGTGCAGCCAGAGTATTTGTACTACCTTGAGATATCTGACTAATAAGAAGACGTGAATACGAATAATATTGGTGAGTGGATATGATCGTTATATTAGATCACTAATGTAGCGTGGTTATGATGCTAGGTACTTTAGTTGTATTCAATAAATATTGACCTTAAAATATCCCACTATTTACATAATAGGATGGTAGTATCACTGGCAAAGAAGACGAGAAGTATCTTCTATTAATGCTACTTATAATTTTGAGATGATTATACTATTATTTATAACAGACTTGGGATACATTGGTGTGCACAAGGGTGACCCTCTGTCCCTGGTGGCGTTTTTACTTTATAATTCTTTTCCTCTGATGACACTGGTGTCTATAAGGTATATCGCAACTTTCTAACCTAATTTCGGTTAGTACATTGATATTGACATTGTACTGATATACATTTATTTGATGTTTATTATACAGCCCTGATGAAGTCATAGACCATCATATTGGGTCAGACGAAACACGTGTAGGCTGTGAGAGTTTCTGTATTGAAGTGATGCACCAATCAACACAAGCTTTAAGAATAAAGAAGAATACTGCAAAGCTGTGGACAATAATTTTGTATTTGGATAAAAGGATTGTTTGGAAATTAATCGGAGGAATGATTACTGTCCAATTTTGACTGAGTTACTTTTTGGTCATAGTTTAATTGTTTAATATAAGAACCTTATGTTACAGTTTTTGTGATTGCAAAACTTATTGAGTCTAGAACTGATTATAAGTATACATTAGTTTAGATAATTGTAGCGCAGGAGAGATCACCCATTGTGTAGATAACACTGAAGGACCTTCCCTCCTGAAAGAAAGCACCCACCACCTCCATTTCTGGATCCATTCATAAGCTGAGCTTGTAATAGTTCCATCGGAATTGGACCCCATAGACAAAGATGTTTCTGAAACACAGGTCCAGTCGCTCATTTCTTTAGGAATCTAGATCTCCATCCACTATCGAGTTGGACAGCCATGAGAGATACTCCACCTAATCATAATTCCTCTGTCTAGACAAAAATGCCAAACCTTTTGGCTAAATCTGTTAAACTGTGAAATAGGTCTTCAGACACTTTAGCTGGAGACCCAGAAGTCCTCTTGGTCACAAATCTAGTTATTCACTTGTAATATGTGTTCTACACATATTGCCAAGAACTCCTAGTTACCATTCTGGTTTCTTTAAGTCTCTAATGTTGTAGTTTAAAGGAAGAGTAGGCATCAGTGTTAATATTATCTGGTTTCTCAAGACTGTTGCCCAGTGTAACACTGTGAGAAGGCACTTGAGATATGGGAGCCGACAGACGAAACTATTTGAGATTACACAGCTACTAGTTTGCCTGTAGTCGGTATTTAGTTGACAGAATGAAAGTATATATTTTTTATTCACCTTGAGAAAGATTGTGCCATTTCTATGAGGTATCAATTAGTTGAGATATTTTAGCAGCATTTGCCAGATGCTATGTTTCAAATGATAGAAAAAATTGGTAGAACAGTACTCTACAGTATGCATAGTATTTAATCTTCTAGGAGAATTAAAGGTGGTTGTGTGGCCTCGGAGTTAACATCTCCTCCAATAAAGTTGACCGATTTCACCTATCAAGGTCCACCATGTGAGGACAGAAATGAGGGACATGTAAAAACTGAAGGCAACATTACTGTCCCTACATACTTTTTTCTTGGTGAACCAGTCCCCAAACACAATCTAATAAAAAAAAAAATATATAAATAGAGACGGGAATCCAAATGTTCATTTTTTTCCAAGTAGCCTGGCCTGCAGACCAACTTAGTAAAATAAACAATTAAGTCAACCTACTCTATTGCCTGGGTCTGAAATCTGGCAAAAGAAAATGTTTATTTTCAGCTCATTGCTAACTGCAGTTCCGCACTGGCAGCAAAAACGAATCATCGAAACGTTCTGATCTTCTCTCAAATCTTGACCACCACCACCAGCCAAATAAACAAGTAATTAGCCCTCTTGAGACCACCAGCTACAAAACGACTGCCAAGCAAAAATAAGTTCACATGCTTACTCCTTCCCAAAGCCATGTTTTTTAGCTGAAACTCCAGCTCTTGTAAACAAAATCCACCCCAGGCACAGCCTGGTCCTTGGCTGCCAAATGACACAATCAACCCACATCACCCAGTCATATAAGTCACAGAACAAATTTAATTTAGCCAGAAGCAGCACAGTCATCAGACCCAATACTACACAAATACAGTCCACAGCAGAAATGATACTGAGTGTTCCTATACAGAGAAGCATACAACCCGAAGCACAATGTGACCCTCTGCCAAACTCTCAACCAGTACCACCTCAGAGCATAAGATACTGACACATATCACCATTCAACAAGACGAGACAGACAAAAATGTATACAGTCTACAACAAATACACAAACCAAATTATGGTATGCAGAAACCAAAAGTACACAAGGCAAGTCTTGTAAACATCAGAGTACCTTTTCCCAGACAAGAACCCCAATTAAATCTGAAACGTAATGCAAGAGTTCGAGCAGCTCTACTATTCTGAGAAGCCTTGGCCCTGCCAGGCACAAGAGCGCTGAACCTACACACCATTCGCTACAGAGAATGTAAGCCCTATAATAGTCGTGACTGTGTAAAGAAAACCAGTACGTATGTGTAGGGCAAGAGACCTAGAAACATAGGATCACTTCAATGGCTTGTTCATGCCTCACATAGACATTTACATTTAAATACATGTTATTTGCCTTTTCTGTAACTACAAATATTTCCAACTACTCTTAATAACCATAAAAAAGAGAACCCCTCTCCATTCGCTTCCCTTTTTTTAGCCCTGCCTTCCCATATCTTCTTCTCTTTGTACTCCCTGCCCCACACTTGCCACCCCTAATGTTTAGTCACATTATCCAATCCTACAGGCTGCAGTACATCATATTTATATTTAAAAAAAGGTAATAGTCTAAATGAGCCTCCTGCTCCTTTATTGTTCAGTAATAGTGATCTCTTTTGGAGTCCTCTAGGATATCTGGTGTTCTGAGGCTCCTGGGGCACGATACTTTTTTAAAGTATGTTCTGTAAAAGTCCAAGAGAAAGCGCCTTTGTTTCCTAAAATCACTTTCTTTGCCTTGAGGGAATCAAGACAGTTTTTCCATCCGCTACAGTATACCGAATCTTTTGTTCTCGGTGGAAATCATGGGTGCCCCCACAGGGCCAAAATATTCTACTTTGCTGCCAAGAGCAGATGTGAAATGAAATGAAATGAATTTGTACTTGTAAATCGCATTGCTGCCCCAGCAACGGGGCGTCCTGGGGCTATACTCATACCGCTGTGGAACCCTTCCTGGCTTTTCCCTGTTAAATGTCCACTCCTGGGCACCCCCAAGGTGAAGCCAGGCATCCCAGCGCTGTTGGGGCCGTTGTGGAGATTAAGCAAGCTATTGCCCAGAGTTGCAGAGTGGGACCCATGATTATAATAGGCACCGAGGCAAGAATTATCAGGTCCGAGGAAATTGAGCCCAAGACTCGTCGAGGCGGGAATTGAGCCCTGGTCCCGGGGCAGACCTCTGCATTAGGATCTGCCGCTCTAACCATTGAGCCACACTTCTCCAGCCACTGAAATAAGTGGTCTTTTCCTCTATCCGGGGTATAGTTCTGTAGGCAGTCTGCCGAGGATGACCACCTCCTGGCAGCCTGCCAGCTCAGAAACTGTAATATCTTCAATTGTTTGCAGCACCTTCGTCCAAAAAAACTTTATGTAGGGGCAGACCCAGATGATCTGTGTGAGGGTTCCCCTTTCTCACTTTTTCTCCAGCCCCCTTCACCTCGCAGATGTATATTGGTTACCAATTTTGCAAGGTCTAAAGCCATCTCTACATTAGTTTCATCAAAGTCGCCCTCCCTCCTCGGTGTGTGGCAAGAAGGTTAGGACGTCTTTCTATTATTTTTTGTCTAGAGATATCTGCAACACTTTCTCACAAGCTTTTTGAAAAGGGAGCTTCCCTCCTACCCCTATAGTGAGAAGCTTATAGATATGAATGATGTCGTGTTTTGTTTCTTCCTCAACAGGAATGAGCACTCTAGTCACCCCTGAAAGGTTCGGAGGTCCAGGAGCCAATGCTTTGCTACATGCAAGTGAAGCAATACCATTTTATTTAACCACACTCTTCTTTCTTTCACTCCTCTCTGTTCCACCACATCTCTGTGGTTTGCACCGCCCTCGGGCCCGACATAAACACTTTGCTGCCTCATAGCCTCTTAAGTGCTGCGTCGGGGCGTTGGCCGACGGCAGCACTACCTCCCCAGTACTGCGCACGACCTTTGGATGTCCATTCAGCACTAGTTCCAATGGACAGCGCAGCACTGGGGAGGGATATTTGCGCCGCATTTAAGGATGATAGAAAGGTATGGAGGGTGAAGAAAATTACAATAATACCCTTTTAACTGTCAAACCATCCCAGACCTGCAGTGTGGCCCTCCTCCCCTGTGGAGCTCGAGGTCTCTCTGTGCCTTTAGTTTCCATGGGACTTCCCACAGTGTTACACAGCTGGTCCATCATGCACCACCCCTTTTCAATCTCTGGTTTAGGGTACTAGGAAGTGCAAGTGGGCTGCATAACAGTAGTTAAGAAGAAACCCTCAAACCCCCTCTAATGGTTTCAGTGTGCACTATGCCAATGCTCTCCTTCTTGCCCAGCCAGATACAGTCTGAGCAACAGTATTGGAGAAAAGCTGTTTAGTCTTGGGAATATGCAGGGTCAGTGTTTAGAGCACATACATTATTCTCAGAAGGACTGACATTTTAGCAGCTGGTATTCTGCCCTGGCCAACAGAGTGTTCTGTGCCTCCTGCTACTTAATTCCACTTTCAAGGTTAACATCTCTAGTACTTACTGGGGTATTAGCTAGATCAGTGCATAAGTTAATTAAGTATGGGAGTGTCTTAAGGTGGGACAGTCATAGGAAGCAAGATATAATCCACAAAGATCGTGCGTTTAGTCACTTGTGTTGCTAGTGTTACCCCTTTTATGAATTTGCTTAGCCTAATTCTATAAGCTAGATGCTCTACTGTGAGTGCGAATAGAAAGGGTTAAAGAGCACACCCCTGTCTCGTGCCTCTTCCAGGCTGTACCCATTGCAAAGTGGTTCATTAACTCTAACCTTTGCATTTGGGTTTTGATAGCCCACCAGGAACCGTACACAGTAGCTATCCCCACCAAAGCCTGCTTGTAGTGTGGCAGTCATAAACTACCAATCCACCTGATCGAATGATTTTGTTGCATTCAAAGCAACCAAAATTAGCTGCTTTCCGCTTCTTTTCCGAATGTCCAATAGCTCTAGGACTTTTTGGGGGGAATAGCCCTGGCCTGCCTCCTTTGGATAAAGCCCAACTGGCCTGGACAGACCAGCTCAAATATTCTGTCTTAATGATTAATGATACTATGTTAGTAAATATTTTCACATTAACATTTAATAGTGAGATCAGCGTGGGTGCTACTCTCATCTTTGATCATGTTTGTGAATGCCTTAAGAAGGAGGGAGATTAGAGGTGCTAAAAATCTTGTAAATGGTGGCCAATAACCCATCTGGACCTGGTGACTTGACCTCTCACACAAGCTCGAGATGACCATTAAGATTCTACTTTTTGGATTGATTTCTCTAGTTTCGCTGTTGGCTTAAGGTTATATTGGGCAACTATGCTTCTGGAAGTTACTGTGTTCTCTTTTTGAGGCTCCCTGGATCTCTTGTACATGCTTACTTACTTGTGCCGATTACCCCTCATCGGGTATAGGCCATCAACCAGGAGTCTCCAGCCATCTCTGTCCTGGGCTTTTCTGTCAATTGGACTTGATGTGTAACTGATTTCCTAGCAGTCAGCCTTGAGGCCTCTGGACCAGGTGTTTCTTGGCCTTCCTCTTTTCCTTTCCTCTTGAGGATTTCAGGTGAGGGCTTGCCTTGTGGTGCTCGATGCTGGCTTGAAGAGGGTGTGACCTATCCAGCCTCAGCATTTTTTCATGATTCTTCATGAGCAGGGAGTTAGAAAGTCTGCTGTCATAGGTCGTTGTTGCTAATGGTGCGTGGAGAGCAGATTTGGAGGATTTTCCTCAGACAGGTGTTGATGAAGGGCTGAACTTTGATGGTGGTGGTCACGGTTGTGCTCCAAGTTTCTGCTCCATACAGAAGGACCGGTTTTATGTTGGTGTTAAAAAACCTAATTTTAGCATCAGGTCCTTGGAACTCCAAATCTTCTTTAGCTGAATAAAGGCAGTCCTTGCCTTGCAGATTCTTGCCTTGACTTTGGCATCTGTGCCGTTCTGCTTGTCTGTGACATTGCACAGGTACGTAAAGGCCTCAACCTCTTCCAGTACATCACCTGCAAGAGTGACTGCAGGTGTGTTGGCTGTGTTAGCCTTCAGGATCTTGGTTTTTCCTCTGTGGATGTTGAGGCCAAGTGAAGCTGATGTGGCCAAAACATTGTTGGTCTTCTTTTTACATCTGCAGATGGGTATGTGAGAGTATGTTCAGGGCACCTGCAAAGTTCAGGTCGTCAAGCTGCTTCCAAAATATCCACTGGATCCCATTTCTTCTCCTAACTTTGGATGCCTTCCTGATCCAGTCTATGACCAATAGGAAGAGAAAAGGCAAGAGCAAACAACCATGGTGGAGTTCACTTGGAAGGCTTCAGTGAGTTGTCCTCCTTGGACTGGGACTGTTTTGTAGGTCATTCCCTTGTAAGATTTCCTGATGATTCTTACAATTTTATCTGGCACACCGTAGTGGTGGAGAAGCTTCCAAACGGTCTCTCTGTCTATGTTGAATGCCTTCTCATAGGCGATGAAGTTGACATAGAAGGAGGAGTTCCATTCCATCGACCGCTCAATGATGATGCAGTGTTGCAGTCTAGTCTGTGCAGGATCTATCTTTGTAAAAGCCAGCTTGCTGGTCTAGCAACTTGTTCCTTTATTCGGCTCATGATGACTCTACTGAACACTTTGCCTGGGGTTGATAGAAGAGTTATCCCTCTGTAGTTTGAGTAGTTGCCCAGGTCACCTTTCTGAAAGAGCTTGATGAGATATCCCTCTTTCCAGTCTGATTGCACATTTTCCTCTTCCCGGATTCCTCCAAACACAGGGTAGAGCGTGTCTACTGATGGTTCAGTGTCTGCCTTCAGTACCACTTTTGTAATGTTGCCAGGTCCAGCTGCCTTCCCATTTATCAGATGTTTGATGGCTTGCCGTATTTCTTCCTTTGTTGAACTGCTGCTGTTAATTGGCAAGTCCTTGTCAGCTGGCTGTATGTCTGGTGGAGACTGCGGCATCAGCTGGTTCAGCAGTTTTTCAAAGTGTTGTCGTTCGTTACACACGGTTGTCTTCCCAGCTTTGTCTTTATTAGGTCTTTCTGGCATGTTGTATTTACCGGAGAGGTTACTTTCTATGTCGTAGAGTTCTTTTAAATTTCCATGGCTTGCTGCTTCCTGAACTTCTTCTGGTAGACTATCAATTAATCTTTGCTTGTCTGCTCTTAAGCTTCATTTGCTTCCTTGTTGGTTTTGGTGTATTTCTCTTCAGCTTTTACTTTTTTTGCTCCTGTCAGGCTGGCGTTGTCTACAGATTATTTTCCTTTCTCTCTTGGATTTTGTAGAGAGTCTCGGTGGAGATTTATTCTTTATATTGCTGTTTCTTGGGACCCAGTACATCCTGGCAGATTGATGTCACTGTTTGTTAGACCTGGCATTTTTGGGGTGGTTTTTCCTTTTTTTTTTACCTCTGAACTCCTGTTTTGCTGACTACATTTTTGCTTGCTGTAGGATTCAGGGCACTTTACCACTGCTCACCAGTGCTAGCATACATGCTGTATTTTAACATGGTAATATTGGCTTATCCACAATTAGCATATTTAATTTACTTATAAGTCCCTAATAAAGGACTCTATAAGTGCCCAGGACTGGTACATTAAAGGCTACTAGTGGGCCTACTGCACTGCTTGTGCCACCCACGTTAGTTATTAAACATGGCTCAGGCCTGCCACTACTGAGCCTGTGTGTGCAGTTTAAACTGTTATTTCGACCTGGCAAGTTAACCTACTTGTCAGGCCAGAACTTATTTTTTTATTACGTATAAGTAATTCCTAAGGTAGGCCCTAGGCAGCCCTGTGTGGGGGGTGGCGTGCTGTGTATTTAAAAGGTAGGACATGTACTTTGAGTTTTACATGTCCTGGGAGTGAAATACTGCTAAATTTGTTTTTCACTACTGCAAGGTCTATCTTTCCTATAGGTTAACATTGGAATTGCCTTAAAACATCTTTTAAATGTAATTTCCTATTGGGAAAAGTTGGAGAGTTGAGTTTGGTGTCTCAGTGTCTCAGTGCTTGTTGCTGAGAGGTCGCTCCCCAGCCTCCCTGGCGAGTCCTGCGTTGTGCTGCATCTCTGTGGAATCCCAGCTAAGTCTGTCCTGATCGTAGTGCGCTGGGCGCTGCTTCGCCTCACGTGTAATTTCATTTGCCGTAGTGCGCTGGACGCTGCTTCGCCTCACTTGTAATTTCATTTGCACAGCATTGTTTTAGCTTGTGTTCACTGTAGGCACTGTGCGCTGCTTCGCCTCGCTTTGCTTTGTAAAGCCTGTCTGCTGATACCTATTGCACTTCAGTGCGCGTTTACCGCCGGCGCTGTGCTCTACCCTCCCCCCCGCTGCCATTTTGTTTATTTTGATTGTGGTCCGAGGTCTGCGTCCTCGTGAGCCCGCCCCGCCTCCCAGCTGAACAGCCCTCCCACTCTGTATTTACAGCGCTCCTATTCCTGGAAGCGCTGTGATCCCCTCAGTGCTTGTTGCTGAGAGGTCGCTCCCCAGCCTCCCTGGCGAGTCCTGCGTTGTGCTGCATCTCTGTGGAATCCCAGCTAAGTCTGTCCTGATCGTAGTGCGCTGGGCGCTGCTTCGCCTCACTTGTAATTTCATTTGCCGTAGTGCGCTGGACGCTGCTTCGCCTCACTTGTAATTTCATTTGCCGTAGTGCGCTGGACGCTGCTTCGCCTCACTTGTAATTTCATTTGCACAGCATTGTTTTAGCTTGTGTTCACTGTAGGCACTGTGCGCTGCTTCGCCTCGCTTTGCTTTGTAAAGCCTGTCTGCTGATACCTATTGCACTTCAGTGCGCGTTTACCGCCGGCGCTGTGCTCCACCCTCCCCCCGCTGCCATTTTGTTTATTTTGATTGTGGTCCGAGGTCTGCGTCCTCGTGAGCCCGCCCCGCCTCCCAGCTGAACAGCCCTCCCACTCTGTATTTACAGCGCTCCTATTCCTGGAAGCGCTGTGATCCCCTCAGTGCTTGTTGCTGAGAGGTCGCTCCCCAGCCTCCCTGGCGAGTCCTGCGTTGTGCTGCATCTCTGTGGAATCCCAGCTAAGTCTGTCCTGATCGTAGTGCGCTGGGCGCTGCTTCGCCTCACTTGTAATTTCATTTGCCGTAGTGCGCTGGACGCTGCTTCGCCTCACTTGTAATTTCATTTGCACAGCATTGTTTTAGCTTGTGTTCACTGTAGGCACTGTGCGCTGCTTCGCCTCGCTTTGCTTTGTAAAGCCTGTCTGCTGATACCTATTGCACTTCAGTGCGCGTTTACCGCCGGCGCTGTGCTCTACCCTCCCCCCCGCTGCCATTTTGTTTATTTTGATTGTGGTCCGAGGTCTGCGTCCTCGTGAGCCCGCCCCGCCTCCCAGCTGAACAGCCCTCCCACTCTGTATTTACAGCGCTCCTATTCCTGGAAGCGCTGTGATCCCCTCAGTGCTTGTTGCTGAGAGGTCGCTCCCCAGCCTCCCTGGCGAGTCCTGCGTTGTGCTGCATCTCTGTGGAATCCCAGCTAAGTCTGTCCTGATCGTAGTGCGCTGGGCGCTGCTTCGCCTCACTTGTAATTTCATTTGCCGTAGTGCGCTGGACGCTGCTTCGCCTCACTTGTAATTTCATTTGCCGTAGTGCGCTGGACGCTGCTTCGCCTCACTTGTAATTTCATTTGCACAGCATTGTTTTAGCTTGTGTTCACTGTAGGCACTGTGCGCTGCTTCGCCTCGCTTTGCTTTGTAAAGCCTGTCTGCTGATACCTATTGCACTTCAGTGCGCGTTTACCGCCGGCGCTGTGCTCTACCCTCCCCCCCGCTGCCATTTTGTTTATTTTGATTGTGGTCCGAGGTCTGCGTCCTCGTGAGCCCGCCCCGCCTCCCAGCTGAACAGCCCTCGCCCCTCCCCCTCCACTCTCCATATATGACAGGAGCTCCCGCGCGCAGCGTTTACGCGCAGCGATCGCGCCCCATCCGCGCCGAAGGTGCGCCAAAGGTAAGCCCGTCTACGCCCGTCCGCGCCTGGACCGCGCCCAGCGCCAGACCCCCTGCCCCTCGCGCTGCTCAGCCCTCCCGCATTACCTACGATGCCGCCACCCTCCTAGCCCTAAACCCCGGCCGCGCCCCCAACTGCGTCCAAGCCGCTCCTGGACGCACCCATGGACCGTTCTCCTGCCTCTCCTGCAAATTTATCGGCACCGACAACTTCTCCGCCACGACCACATCACAGATTCCCGACCCCAACCACCTAGAATGCATCCTTCTCAACACCCGCTCGGTCCACAGGCACGCCATTGACCTTTGGAACCTTCTAGACACCATCTCTCCTAACGTCGCCTTCCTAACGGAAACATGGATGAACGCTTCCTCCGCCCCCGACATCGCCATCGCTATCCCTGATGACTATAAGATCACACGCAAGGACCGCACCGACCATACAGGAGGTGGAATCGCTATCGTCCATAAGAAATCAATCCGCATCTCAACCAGCTCTGACGTCAACCTCGCCAACTCTGAACACCTTCAATTCCAGATCCACATCGACCCCAAGACCACACTCAGAGGCACCCTCCTCTACAGACCACCAGGACCCCGCGCAAAATTCAGTGAAGACATCACGGACTTCATCACCCCTCACGCGCTTCCCTCCAAAGACTACATCCTTCTGGGAGACCTCAACTTCCACCTTGAAAAGATCAAGGACCGCAACACCGCCACCCTCTTGGACAACCTCGCCAACCTCGGACTTAAACAACTGGTCACTTCCCCCACCCACATCGCAGGTCACACACTCGACCCCATCTTCACCTCCAGCAACCATGTCTCCTTCAGCCACACTACGGATCTCCTCTGGACTGACCACAGCTGCGTTCACTTCACCTACAACAAGCCTAAACCCATCATCCACCTCCAACCAACTCTACAGAGAAACTGGAACAAAATCACCACGGAGCAGATTTCCACATCACTCCTTCAAACCTCCCCAGCCCTCTCTTCTAACGCCAACGAAGCCGCCTCCAACCTCACCCTTTGGTTATCCAACACCGCCGACACCTTAGCACCACTGAAAAAACGTCAACACAAACTTGGCAACAAGAAGGCCTCATGGTTCAACGATGACCTCAAGAATTCCAAGAAACTGTGCCGCTCCCTTGAAAAGGCCTGGAAAAAAGACCCATCCACCAACAACAAAGACGCCTTCAAAAGCGCCATCCGTACTCACCACCAACTGATCCGAAAAGCCAAGAAAACAGCATTCAAGGATCGACTTGACAACAACGCCCACAACAGCAAGGAACTTTTCAACATCGTCAAGGAATTTTCCAACCCCTCGGCCAACTCCAACGACATCACCCCCTCTCAAACCCTCTGCGATTCCCTAGCCTCTTTTTTCCACAACAAGATTGCTGACATCCACAACAGCTTTGACAACCAACCCGGAAGCCAACCCACCCCACCATCTGCTGACCATCTTCCCCCCGTTAACACCCTTAACGCCTGGAACCCAATCTCCACTGAGGACACCATCCGCCTGATGAATTCCATCCACTCTGGTTCCCCCACAGACCCATGCCCTCACCACATCTTCAACAAAGCAGACTCCGTCATAGCACCGCACCTCCGAGACGTCATCAACTGCTCCCTCAACTCCGCCACCTTCCCGGAAGACTGGAAACACGCCGAACTCACCGCCCTTCTGAAAAAACCAACAGCAGACCCCACCGAACTCAAAAACTACCGCCCCATCTCGCTTCTTCCATTCCCGGCCAAAGTCATCGAGAAAGCCGTCAACAACCAGCTCGCCGCCTTCCTCGAAGCCAACAAATCACTCGACCCCTCACAATCTGGCTTCCGAGCCAAACACAGCACTGAGACCGCCCTCATCGCAGCAACAGACGACATTCGAACTCTACTGGACAATGGAGACACAGTCGCCCTCATCCTCCTCGACCTCTCTGCAGCCTTCGACACAGTCTGCCACAGCACCCTTTTACATCGCCTCAGAAACATCGGAATCCAAGGAAAAGCATTGGAATGGATCACCTCGTTCCTCACCGGACGAACCCAGAGAGTCCGCCTCCCACCATTCAAGTCCGAGGCCTCTGAAATCATCTGCGGCGTACCACAAGGATCCTCACTCAGTCCCACCCTCTTCAACGTATACATGAGCCCCCTCGCGACCATCGCCCGCCAACACAACCTCAACATCATCTCTTACGCGGATGACACTCAACTGATCCTATCTCTCACCAAGGACCCCAGCACCGCCAAAACTAACCTACACGAAGGAATGAAAGAAGTCGCCGAATGGATGAAACAAAGCCGTCTGAAACTGAACTCAGACAAAACAGAAGTCCTCATCTTAGGTAAATCCCCCTCTGCATGGGACGACTCCTGGTGGCCGGAAGCCCTCGGAAATGCACCCATCCCGACAGACCACGCACGGAACCTTGGCGTCATCCTGGATTCTTCACTCTCAATGAACAGACAAGTCAGCGCCGTATCCTCTTCCTGCTTTAACATTCTTCGCATGCTCAGAAAAACATTTCGCTGTATCCCCTCCGAAACAAGGAAAACAGTCACCCATGCTCTAGTCACGAGCCGACTGGACTACGGAAACACCCTCTACGCAGGTACCACCGCTAAACTCCAGAAGAAACTACAACGAATCCAAAACGCCTCAGCCAGGCTCATATTAGACATCCCACGCAACGAACACATCTCTGGTCACCTTAAAGACCTCCACTGGCTACCCGTCAATAAGAGGATCACTTTCCGACTGCTTACCCACGCACACAAATCACTCTACGACATCGGACCAGATTGCCTCAACTCTCGACTGTCCTTCTACACCCCCTCCCGCCAACTTCGCTCTTCCAGCCAAGCCTTCGCCACTGTACCCCGCATCAACAAGACCACCATGGGAGGCAGATCCTTTTCATACCTGGCTGCCAAAACATGGAACTCACTCCCCGCTTACCTTCGCCTCACCCAGAATCACCTAGCGTTCAGAAAGCAGCTTAAAACGTGGATATTTGACAAATAATCCTCCTCCCCTTCCTAAGCGCCTTGAAACCCTCTGGGTATGTAGTGCGCTATACAAATTTTGTGACTTGACTTGACTTGACTCTTGACTCATAATTTAAAATTAGCAGCACGAGTTTTGGGGGCAGTGGGTTGCCTGTTTCCAAAGTCTCTTCAGTCTGAGTTTGTTGCCTTAAAAAGTTAAGAATCATTTGCCTCTTTGGGATATGTCTGGTGGAGGAGGTGCCTGCTTACCCCTGTGTGTGCAAGCATCAGGCAGGCTACTGAGAGGCTCACGGGGCTCATTTCTCTCTAGGCCAGACCTTTAGAAGAAAGACCCCAGGACACCCGGCCTACTGCAGGGCTGGTCGTTCGATACATCGATGCTCTGACGCACCTCTGTTAAATGTAGCAAAGCACAGTTTAGTATTGAAATCCTCTTAAGATTTCATACTTCTCAGGTGTATCGTGTATCAATAATTATTCTCATTACGTTTAATCTGGCTGCAGGCGCTTGTATTTTGCGTTAATACATTGCAATATATTGACTCAAGACAGTTCCAGTATGTGGTATGTAAAGGAGCTTATTCAGAGAGGAACAAATATAAGGTGAACTGGAGTTCAGTTTTACACCATTAGGGTTTTTTTATGACAATGGTTTAGGAGATACTGTGGCATTCCACATTTTTGATCATTTTGGACCCATTTCTTGTGTGCAAGCCTGCCCAAAGGCATCAGAGCAAATTGCAGGACAGAGGACATGTTATGGCAAATAAGAATGACATGGTAAAGAAAGCCAACAAAACACGATGGAAGGCGGTGCAAGAAGGCGTTGGTACGGTTGAAGCCCATCTAGTTCCACCCAGGACTTCTGGACTTCATCTAGAAGAAAACCCAACAACCACGCCTAAGAGGCCATTTTAGAAAGCCGAACTTCTTAAACCACATTTATTTTCACTGGCATGATATATAAATATACATATGCCTGTCTATAATTAACAAAAAAATATATATTGAACTTTCCTTTCATGTTATAGTATATTCTGTAGCCACAGCTTATATTACTTATCAGTAAGTATAATTGTAACCTTCCTTCACATTGCTTACTTCATTACTGTATGTTTACCTTTAAAAATAGGCTTTATTTTTTTTGCATATGTATTCTAAGATATAGGTGAGAACGTAGTTTTTTAGATCGTTATATTTATGATTCTGATTATTTCCTTTATATCTTTTTCTCCCCTCCTTCTTTCCCTCCCATACAAAATTAAAAAAAAGACTTTAGTATTTCTCTCATGTACTTAATGCTATATGTAATTTGCTAACTATTTATCAGAATTATTTATGCTGTATTATGGAATTTATTGAAACGAAATAAAGTTTTTTAAACAGAAAAACATCTGCTTTCCCGTTTATGCAGAGCTTTCTCGCTCAGTATCTCTCTTGCCCTGCATTTTTTCATTCACGGTTTTTGAAAACTGCATTTCAAAGAAAATACCGAGGACTCAGGGGAACTGGTTTTGGAAGTGGCAGCACGTTTTATCAGGTGCTATGAAACCTAAAACCCGTTTGGAGCTCACGAAGCACAGAACCGACCTGCTCCCTTTTAAATACATAAACAGTTCACTTATTCCCCAAGGACAAAAAGCATTTGAAGAGCAGCCAAGTGCACACAGAGCATTTCGTATGTTTCCCCAGAACTGCCTCTACACTCTCAAATCAGCCGTGCTGCTGTGGCCTTAACCACAGCGCGTGTTTATAAAACCGGCGAAGCCAGAGGTGGAGCCTGTTAAAAGCCTTGTGTTTCAGATGTGTAATATGTGTTATTTTACAGCCTCACACATTTATGGGAAACTCTGCTGCGAATTTATGAAAAAAACAGAACATTCTTTTACTTCCTAATTTTTTTTGCCTCGAGAAAGTAGCCAAGAATAAGTTCCAAGCTGTAATGGGAACAGAGAGAACAAAGCGCCACTAGATGAAAAAAAAACGATACAAAATGTCCCAACAGCTGCTGCCCGTGTAAACTCCTCTCTGTGATATGTTAATTAGATAATTTCACAACATACACAAAACTATGTCAGGGACTGCATACTTGTTTACTTATTCACAATTAATGGCAAGAAACAGTTTTGCTAATTTGAGTATAAAGCAAAGGCTCAAAGCATGCACTTTCCTAAACTTCTCAGCATAACAATGATGAATTCCTAATAAGGTAGCTTCCATCAAATAAGGTATGAATTTTGCTCCATCTCAAAGGTTTAGAAGCCACTAAAGATTATGGTGACCAAATGTAAAAGCAGGATTTCATTCTAAAACCCAGCAATGGCCGTGGGCTGAATGAATGCAAGTAAAAGATCTGTAGAGTGCTCTATATAACTCATGGGGCTTTCCGGTGCTAGGGAATAATTCGCTTGGGGCATGCCAGGCAGAAAAGCCTTGCTGGATAATCCAGGTTTTAACCAGTTTCCTAAAAATGGTAAGTGTGGGGACAGATGGAGTAAGTTATCGGATTACACGATTTTGCAGCCAGATAGGACAAAGATTGTGTGCCTCCTACTCAACTTCTATTTATTCCAGGGATTTGAACAAGTAGGCCAGTACTCAAAGTGAGGGAATGAGAAGCGATGTATGGTTTACATCTGTTACGTAAGTAATCCGAGCCAATACGATGGAAAGCCTTGTTTGTGAGAAAGGTTGACTGGAAGACAACCTGTTTCCTGATGGAAGCCAGTGGAGGTTGTGCATGACTGATTGGTGTAGAGGAACTTAGAGGATGAGAGTGGCAGTAGTGTTCTGGATGATCTGAAGCCACTGTAAAAGATGATCTGGCAACTTTAGGTATTGACATTTACAGCAGTTTAGTCAGGAAGATATGTGCGCTTGCCCAGTAGATTTGTGGGAAGACATGTGAAGGTAAGAAAATGATTTTCCCTAATGTTGGAACTTGCCCTTTTTGCAGAGTCACCCCCAAACTTTTTACCTTCCTCCTCTCCTTTTTGCTGACCACACCTGTGTTGCCTTTAGGACTCTCTGCACTTTACCACTGCTAACCAATACCAGTGGCGGCGGGCATGGATCAGGGCTGGCAGGGAGTGGCGGCAGGGGTGAAAATTTGGGTAGGGGGTAAATAAAAAATTAATTTTAACTTACCTCCTCGCTGTGTCTTTCTCGCTGAATCCTCCTCGTCGTGCCGGCTGGAACAACAGGAAGCACCCATGGCGAGGCTTCCCTGAGCGAATCACAAGGCTGCATTGCAGCATTGTGATAGGTAAACACCCAGGTTCCCCTGACTAATCACAATGCTACAATGCAGTGGTGTGATTGGTCTGAGCGCCGCAGTTCGGCGCTCAGCCAGGGAATGGGGGCCTGGGCATGTTCTCAAAATGGAAAGTGCACATGAATGTTTGACCGGTCCGAGAGGAGTGTAGTGTATTTAAAAGGTTGGACATGTACTTTTAAGTTTTACATTTCCTGGTAGTGAAAAACTACTAAATTCGTTTTTCACTACTGCAAGGCCTATCTCTCCCATAGATTAACATTGGAATTACCTTATTACATTTTATAAGTGTAATTTCCAATTGGGAAAAGATAGACATTTCAAGTGTGGTATCTCTGGACTCACAATTTAAAATCACAACCTATGGTAAAGTCAGATTTTAAATTGTAAGCTTAAAAATGCCACTTTTAGAAAGTTGCCATTTTCTTATTTTAACCATTCTGTGCCTCTGCCTGTCTCTGGGTACATGTCTGGGGTGGGTGACAGCTGGGCTTTGTGCTTTCTGTCTAGACACTCACACACAGTGGATAGAGATTACTGTTGCAAGGACTGTAATTTTACTTTGATGAAAGCAGCAGGGCCATCAAGGGGGAATAGGGCCTTCGCAGCCCTCAGCACCAACAGTCAACTGGCAGTTAGAGCCTGCTTAATCGATTGCAGATCTCTCCAGAAGCATGCGGAGGACATTTGGCTTTTTCTAGACCGTAATGATGGGACTTAATGTTCCTAATGGAAACATGATAAAATGAGGCCTCAAATCCTAACATAATGCTAGCCATTCCCCAGGTTGTGGATTGTGTGTACCAATAGAGGGGAGAATAGATCAGGAGGAGGCATTGCTGTCATTTTCAGAGAAAAGTGGAGGTTTACCTCAGAGAGTGTGGGTCCCATTGGTAATATTGAAGCTCTCTCTTTCTGTATTAGGTTTTCACCTTCTACACCCTTGGCTGGGTTGCTAGTATACAGACCTTCTGGCAGCCCTGCCATCCACCTAGTGGAGCTCTGCGAAACGATCTCGCAACTTTCTCTCCAATACTCTAACTTCATAGTTCTAGGGCAGATGACCTTAGCTGCACTCAGGCCGACCAGTCCTCTGAAACTCTGGATGGCCTTAACCTCAGGCAACTGGTCTCTGCACCCACTCACAGTTCAAGTCACGTGCTGGATTTAATTTTTCCAAACACACCGAATCTCAACATCGGTCATTACTTCCATTTACCTTTGGCCTTGAGGCAATACCCGCAGAACAGTGACCTAACGCCAAAAGATCAAGGGATTGGCGTAAAGCCACCGCAGAATCACTGGGGCCTGTACTCTTAAAATCATTGCCTCAACTGACAGGCGACCCAGATAAGGACTCTTTGGTGTTCAATGCATGGGTAGCAACTGCCTACGAGACGGGGGCAACCCTAAAGACAGTAGCCAGGAAAAGAGCTAAACCCTCCACCCCTTGGTTCTCTCAAGAACTACGAAGGGAGACGAGTGCCTGTATGAGTCTGGAACGGTTATGGAGAAAGTTCTGTAACCAGGCTGACAAAGACCTCTATAAAGCAGGCATTAAAAAATTCACAGGCTTAAACACCACAAGTTGAGTGAATATTTTGACAACTGCATAGAGAATCCAGCTAACTCCACTAAAGAAATGTTCAAGATCACTTAATCTTTTACTTACCCCACTGCCTTGGATGGCTCCTTACCTCCTTCCGTGACACTCTGCTCTAAGCTGTCTTACTTTTTCGAAAGCAAGATTCTCAAAATCTATTCAATATTTCAGCTAGAAGAGGAACTCCTCTCACCATCAACGCCCTCCAGCATTCACTTCTTGCTGTCAGAGTTTGTCCCATTGCCCCTTGAGGAAACACTTGCGGAACTACAGATATGGAAATTAGGTTCTCCAGTAGACCCTTGCCCTGTCCGCTTTTTTAGTGTGCTGGCACCCAGGGTAAATCCGATACTCAATCAGATCTGGACCTGAAGATAGGCATTTTCACCAAGATTTAGAAACATGCCTTCCTACTCCCACTTCTTAAGAAACCAGCGGCAGATCCTGATATTCTTTGTAACTTCAGACCTATCTCATTGCTACCTGCCCCCGCTAAAATTCAGGAGACGTTTGTGGATAAACAACTGGCAACTTATATAGAATCCAACGGCCTCCTCTATCTTTCCCAATCGGGCTTTAGAGTACGCCATAGCACAGAGACAGCATTTTTAGAAGTCTCTGAAACGGTAAGAGTCATTGGACCAAGGTTCCTCTGCTTTGTTGGTGCTGCTGGACCTATCAGCAGCATTCAATACGGTCTCACATTCAATCTTATCTTGCTTAATAGACTCCTTCAGGCCGGTGTGCGTGGCATGGCATTATCCTGGTTACGCTCTTTCTCTCGTCACAGAAACCTCTGAGGTGTGGTGTGCCGCAGGGCTCAGCACTCAGCCCGCTACTCTCTAACATCTACTTCGCCCAACTGGCAACTCTGATTGAATCCTGGGGTGTGGGAGTGGTGTCTACGGGGACGATACACAATTGGTTTTCTCTTTTAAAGAACAGAGGCGTTCTATAACTTCTCATCCTGCCTAAAAGACATCTCAGGCTGGATGCATAAAAACTGCCTGACAATAAATGCGGACAAAACGGAAGTCCTTTTTTTTAGCCAAGCATCTCCGCCTCCTCCCAGTTTGTGGTGGCCGTCAGAACTGAGTCCACCTCCACACCCCTAAGATTTGGACAAAAATCTGAGAATTAGACTAGAAAAAGAGGTCTCCTTCTATGCCCAGATACAACATATCTCGTCCACCTGTTTCTGGAATATGTGGGCTATTTGGAAATTCCTTTGCTTCCTGCCTGAGGAACATCGGAAGACTGTGGTCCATGCATTGGTCACGCCTCAACTGGACTACGCAAACAGCCTATACCTGGGATCACCTGAATATCTTTTGCGCAGGCTCCAAGTTATACAAAACCCTGCAGAAAGACTAATTAGGAGGGTGCCCAGGGGCCACCCTATCTTTCCACATTTGAAGCATCTTCATTGGCTTCCGATAATCAGGAGAATTGAATTTAAAGCATTGACCCTTGTATTTAAGGCCACCAGGGCTTGGGACGAAGATAGCATCACAAAAGGCTGCAGATATACCAGCCAACTCGAGTCCTGAGATCCAACAACTTGTGACTTATGAAAGTCCCTCGATACCAGAAAGGACGACTGGATGGCAGATCCTTCGTGGTGCAGTCCTCTAAACTTTGGAATTACCTCCCAATACATCTGTGCCTGTTGGAATCAGAAACTGAATTCCTTAGAGCATTAAAGACCTGGTTCTTCAGACTGTGACTGCCGGCCCTCTCAATCCCCTACTTGTGAGCACACCGCTAGCTCCGGGATACCTCCGCCGAGGTTGCTACGTGCTTTAAAAATCCTTCATTCATACAAAGGGAGATGGGGTGTGACACTCACATCCTGATGTGCCATCACGAGGCTGATGTACCTTCCTGCGCTATACTGGGAGAGAGGAACAGACACTTGCATACCCCCTGTAGTGAGTCTGGACCCAGGGCAAGAAAGTCAGGGACCTGTGTACTTCAAAGGCCTCTTTGAAGTCTCCCCTACTTCAAAGGCACCACTGGGTATAAGTACTGGACTCCTGACCCCACCAATTCAATACACTTCTGGATCTGAGGATATTCGGCCAGGACGAACGACTGCATGCTGCCAGGAGTGACTGCCACTCTGCTGAACTGCTTTGCTGTGTTGGCCTGCTGCCTTTTGCTTGGGAGTGAGAAGGAATGGACCTGCGTCGCTACATGCTCCAAGAACTTAAGTGACTCCAAGGGTTTGCTGGCTTGCCTCCTGTTTTGAAATCTCAGGGCCATCAAAGACATCCTTCAACTCTGCTTCAGCTGCTGAACTCTGCAATCGGTGAATTCTGCCCTGCCAATATGTGTCAATCCAGTCCCGACCCTTAAAAGTGGTTCCTGCAGCTCTTTTTTTAAAACAATTCGATGCAGTGATGACTGCACCAATCAGAACCTAGGTAGTAGGTAGTGCCTTTTGACACAGTGCCGCTTCGAGGATATTCCTGGGCAGATCAAGACAATGCGTTACCTGACTGCAAGGATCGACAACGAGCCAGCTGCTGCATTGTAAGGAGGGGGGTTCGACAATGACACAGGATCCAACTACGAGGCTCACCGACTATGCCGTGTCTGCATTGTAAAGGGTTCGACGGCAATGCCATACCTGACTGCGAGGCTCAATGACAATGCATCTACTCGACTGTGTGGATCGGAACCTGTGCATCGAGTCTTTCACACCATAGCTTGCTCCTTCCAGGTTGAATGGGTCCTATAGCTGGACTGCCCTCTATCGCGGCCGGCCTGAACCTTGGATTTAGCCCGGACCAGTGCGACCTCAAGAAACGCCTAAGCGCTATTTGCTTTTAAGCACTGTATTGCAGTTTATTCTTTCAAAAGAAATATCTCAAGTTCCACGTTCTACGTATTGTATTTTTGTTGTTTTTGTCTTGTTTTACTTATAAAAATATTCTTGATTTTTCTAAACAGGTGTGGAGTCTTTTTATGATATTTTTACTGCATTACTGTAATTTACATGTTGCTCAAATACTTTACACATTGCCTATTAAGTTAATCCTGACTGCTTTGTGCCAAGCCATCAGAGGGCGAGTACAGGTTAATTTGGGTTTTGCATCTGACTTAACCTGACTAGTATTGTGGCCCCTACTTGGACAGGGTGCACGCCTCTGCAACTTAGAGACCCGCTTTCTAACACTTAACATTTTCAGAATTAAGAAAACAGATGAAGTAATTCATTTCACTTGTGAATTGAAAGATAGGTCAGAATCTAGGTTTTCTTTTGGATTCTAATAGTCTTGGATGGAATTGGGGGGCTCGTTGAGGAGCTGAGGCCACCAGGCTCGAGACCAGGTGGTTTCCAGGGCAAAAAAAGATCTCGGATGTTTTACTGTTGAGTTTTAAATGGTTGTTGCACCTCTAACTGGGCACTGCTTTCATGCAAGAGGTGAAACCGTTTACAGTGATTAGGATATGTGGATCAAAAGAGATGGTTTTATCCACATATGATATTAAATCAACACAATTTGAACAACCATTGCAAAAGGAGCAATATGGAAATGAAAGGGGGTTAGACTGAGTGAAGATCCTTGTGAAACCACACACTGTACTGATGTATGTGGTGATTGGAAAGTGGACAGAAGAACGGACTGGTTCCTTTCTGAGATAAAAGAATGTTGTCATTTCAAGACATGTATATGGATACCTGATTCTGATAGAAGTTTGACCAAGATGGGATAGGAGACAACGTCCGCTGATAGGTCTAAGTAGACCAGGGTAGCAGATCCCCATTGTTAGTGATAGGCTTGATGTTATGTGCAACAACAGTCATTGCAATTTCTGTACTTATGTGTGGACACAAATCAGATTGTAAGTCTTCCAATAAAGCATTACTTTCTCTATAGGAAGAAATTATTCCTGTTGACCTCCCTCTCCAATTTTTTTTTTTATAGAAGGGGGAGGTGTGAGATAGACTGATAGTTACAAAGTATCTTAGGATCTGCTGTAGCTTTTTTCAGAAGCAACTATTCATCTAAGCTGAAGTTTTCCTTTGTTTTCTCAAAGTTTCCTTTCTATGTTTTAATTGGTTAGTATGTGCTCTCTTGTTCATTGGAAAAAGAACAATTGATCGACGGAATGCTGAACAATGTCAAACGGGAGGCTTGTTTCTGGTCCAGTGAACGGCCTGGCCTCACTGGGCTAGATTGTTCCCATGAGGATCATGGGTCAAGATAAATTTGCTAATGGCTGGGTCTAATCTGGGGTGGCATGGTGAGCAAATAAACAATAGATTTAACCCAGATCGCTTGACTGGGAGTCTATTTTCCTTTTTCCCCATTCCATCCATCATTTGTGTGTCTTTTGCTTTCTCTAGTTTATCGGAATACAGAAACTTCAAACTACGCTGACTTTCTAAACTGCTATTTGTTTGGCTTACTGTGCGGCCAAAAGAAAGCTAGTTAGACCTAGCTGGCTGTTTGGTACGTCACCCCTGTCTTCCCCTTTCAAAAAAGTGGGAGTGGAGCTAGATAAATCTTACCCCCTCGGTTCCTATGCCCATTCTCTATACACAAAACAAAAAACAAGATTCTATGCCCAATTAAGTAAAAAGATTAGTGCTTCCATATTGCTCATGCTCTGTACATCATTCCATGAGTTCAGGTAGCATTTGCTATATCTTAAATATATTATAAAAGAAGGTTAGGCTTTAACTCATCTTAGGTTGACCATTTTTAAAAAAAGGGGGTTGAATAAACTCTATTCTTGCAGAAGGTGGTTTGAGCAGGAAATAGAGATATAATTGAAACAGTAAGAAACTAACTAGCAGAGTACTAATGTCAACTCTACTTGCTGTGCAAGAGGTTAGTATTACACAGACAGTAAGACTGTCTGTGTAATACTAACCTCTTTTTTTTTTAAAATGGTCAACCTAAGATGAGTTAAAGCCTAACCTTCTTTAATATTCCAAGACCACAACAACAACATAGCATTTTTGTCACCTTTTTTCAAGGTGTCCTCCATCCCGTGGCTATTCGCGCTGCACAGTTGTGTCACATAGGAAAGTTTTTGGATTCTCCAATCCGAATCACTAGATGAAGTAAAACCAAATATTTTAATTTGTAGTGTGTGGCCTCCTTTATCCTGAGCGGGTGCCAGGTGAGGTGAGGCTCTTCCTCCCTAACATTTGGGTGAGTTGAAAATAAAACCACAATGAGAAAACCGATGAATGAAAACCATTGTATAAGTACATGATAGTTGTCTAGGACAATTTAATCATTTCTTTGTGATTTTCTTTTTGTTTTTTACTATATTCACAGGAGAAGGTACACCAATTCAGACATAGAATTGAACAATGTCTGTAAATTATTAATCACAGCACGTGGTAAGTGTGGCAGTAGTGCATCATAGGTCCTGACGAAAGCCTATAAAGGCTGAAACATGTTGACCAGATACCATTCATGGTTAATAGCAATTCCTTGCATGCTATTATCACTCTGCTTTTAATCATACCACCTTGATGGACAAACCTAATAAAGTTTCTTCATGACATCAAGATAGGTATTTTTAAATCACTTGGATTATTTTCCTTTCTTTTTTCTTTTTTTCACAATTTCTGAGCACTGCAACTTGCCCCTTCAGCCTTTATACTGTCATCTTCTTTGGTTGAGTGTTCAACCACTGGGTCCAAGAGCAGCTAGCCTCAGTTTTTCTTGAGGAGAAGCATATTGGACACCAGTTTCCAACGTGATAACCCAGATGACGAAGTTCCACTATTGAGTGGGCTGATGGGTACATCTTCTAGTTCTTTATTCTGAACTCTATTTCTCACCTTCCTTTCTCCTGTGTCTTTTTCCTCAATAACCTCTCGGTATTGTCACCTCTGTGGGATACTATACAGGTTCCAATCAGAAACTTAAGTCGACTAAGACCCTTGGTATCTTTCGTGTGTTTAATTATCTAGTTGGGGGACAAGGTACAAGTAGGTCTATAAAAATACTCTCCCCTAGGGCCCTCCAACATCCTCTGTTTCTTTGTTAGTGAATGCATTCCCCTTACACTGGAAGCCATATTGAATTACTGCTTCCGTTGGAATCTGCATCTTCTTCCTAATACTTAGAGGGCCTGATTTAGATCTCGTCAGATGGGTTACTCTGCCACACCGGTGATGAATCTCCAGTCCTCCAAAATATAAATCCCACTACATCCTATAGGATTTATCTTTCGGCTGAAAGGATATCCATCACCGTTGTGACGGAGTAACCCGTCCGCCGAGATTTAATCAGGCCCAAAGTTTCCAAATCATTATTATTTGTGCAGTAAATGTTTGATGTATCTAGTGTCTGTATGTTTCCTTAGTCAATCTACATTTAGACAATGTTGTTTTCCATACAATAGGGTTGGACTATTTTGGGTGCAACTATATCATAAAACATCTTTGCTGCACAAAATCTCAACTATCATTGTCAAGATATAGCTGCTGATCTTACGAACGATGAACGTTTACAGATGCCTCCAGTAGAAAAATGCATTAGATTTCTCTGTTGAATCCGGAGAGGAACACCATACCATAGGAACCATACTATGTAACTTTCTACCTGTCTTCATAGGCTATAGTAAACATCATTTGCATTCCCAAAATCTATCTGCTCACTATCCACCCAATTCAACACGTTTCGTATTCAGGATTGTTTTACCTTAATTTAAATGAGCATGCTTTGGTCAATGATTTTTGTGTGCTATAACTCATATTCATTCATTCATGTATTTATTGTAAGAGGGTTCACCTTAGTTCTAGGAGGGCTGGCTTCATGTCCCATTGTCAAAATATTCATATAGGATATACTTGTATACTGCAAATCTAAATGTATCCAATTTGCATTGTAAGTGGGTATCCTTAAAATCCGACGTAGATGTGACCTTCCTTGACCTTTATGAGGCACCCCTAACCCCCGCTCAGACATAATATTCAAAGTGCCAATTTTGTTTCAACAGATGAAAACTCTCCTGCAAATTTCTGGGATTCAAAGAACCGGGGTGTGACGGGTACCCAAAAAGGACATATCGTTTGGCGAATAGAGCCTGGACCCTATTTTATGGAACGTAAGTTCTTTCACTTTCTTATCTGAATTTTGTAAGTGCTATTAAAAAAAAAGTACGCACTATGGAGTTTGGAACAAAGTTGTTATCAAAAGGAACGTATTTTCTTTATGAGGATACAAATAAAGAGAACTATGATAAAAAACAGTTAAAGCGGTTGGGGAGATAGACGCCCTTGTTAAGTATCCCTAAAAAAATGTTTTGAGGCTCGGCCTCGAGGTCTTTGAAACGTGTAGCAAGCCTTCCCTTACTTTAAAGAGGCCATCCAGTGTAGAGAAAAAATACGTTTCACCCAGCCCTGCATCACTAACAATCATCAGCAGAGGGCATTGTAGAAGATTGCTTTGTCCGATGATACCAACTTGGATTTTGAGATGTATTGTGGCATTATTCACCGTTACATGTTCGTTTCCCACTGACATCTGTTTTATATGTAGAATCAGGGATTTAAGGAACATGAAATGCTGAAATCACTTGCCCATCATTTAGATACTGGAGAAACGATTTATATGTACAAGCATTGTTTGTCAGGATAACCTTTCTTTGTGCGTGATGTTTGATGGTAGTTCCTGTTTTGGTCATGTTACAGTCGTGCTTTTAGGTGTGATCTGAAATTGTGAACTATAACAAATTAAATAATTCACTGTTAGCTTTGTACATGTTTATGAATTCAACCAGAAATGGATGTATTCAAAGATCCCTGCCAGCTATGGCACACCTGCTTAGATTCCGCATTAAAAAGTTAAAATGGCTACCTCTCAGATATGCAAAGGCATTGTTCTGTGCAGTTACTTGGAGTAGGACTGGTAATAATACATTGTCTAGAGCTGTGTCGGCTCACATCAATAGCCTGTGGACTGCTTCAGGGCTGGCTCTGAAAGTGACAATCAACTATACAGTGAAGACATTAGCACTTCCTTACAATGATTTCTGCTACTATTGGAAGCATTGTGGTCTGGCACCGTCAGGTTGACGACATGGGACAAATAACTTCTTATGAGCTTAATTATAGTAAATCACCTAAACATAAAAATATAATGTGTGCATTACCCTAAAATAATAAACTGTATCCAGTACACCTTGGAACCCAAAATTCCACGCATTAAACCCCAAAAGGTTACTGTGTGTGCTAACTACTCACAAAAACAATTACAAATCAGGTCTATCCACTGAAAAAAATAAATATGCAGCACTTGTGCTCCTCTAAAAGGAAAGCGTTCCCATATTAAAATTATCGAGATGCGTTCACATGCAGTGCGGAATTATACTGTGGTACCGCGTCATGAGTGGTTGCTGACATCCAGTTGTCTGTTGTTTAATCACAAAGCTAATGAACTGATGATACAAATAAAAAATATATGCATAATAATTATATCAGAAACATATCAGCATAGATCCTTTTGGCTGGGAGACCTAATGCGAATACCTCTACTTTGCTCAGCGAGCCTGGCGTAGTTGTTTAGAATGTAGAGTTGGTTGGACCCAAATGAGCAGGAAGGTAAAGAAAGGCACAGTTTGGCTTCTATCTATGTAAAGACCTCTCCAAGTCCCATTTCGGGTGCTCTGTTTTTATATACGGACTCCATCTTCAAAAATATTCACACAAAAAATGAGGCCTAAGTAGAATTAAAGTAAATATACGAATAAATGTGTGTGCATGTGCACACTCAATACCTATTTATAGCATGAAGGGCAGGATAAACAGAGTTTATTAAATTACTGTTTATAGCAACACAGAGTTGCAATAAATGACTGTCTATAGCATCAAAGTTCCTGTCTTTGGTAATGTATTTCAATGAGAAATGTCTTTTGGAAAAATAGCATGGCCTTTTTAAAAACAAATAAATTAAATGCACCCCAAGTGACAGAATATAATGCATTAATCATCTGTCGCGGCAAGTAGATGATCAACTTTCTCGTTTAATTTCTCTGTTATTTTGCTTCTTCGAATATATGTTAACGTGTGACATTAAATACAATTTTGTTTCTGTGTATTATATGGAAAGTGCCTATTGGGGTGCACAGACCTTTGTCAGAACGTCATTCTAAGGACCCTCAAAGTGTGTACCAAGCACTTCTTGCCTTTATTTCATTGTCATCACCTTTATGAGTGGACGTGTTAGGCTGTATTGGATGGTTTTATATGTGTGCAAAATGGTGGCCTAGAGAGGCTCTTTGCTACTGGGTGCTTCACTATCCAAAAACGATACCTGTTGAACTGCCATTGTGTGTAATTCATTACAATAGAAATACACTATTGTTAGTTTCTCTGTCTACTTGCAGTTGACAAACTGAGTTTTCTGTATTTCAATCGTCAGATGTAATCAATAAATAACCCCCCCACTGGTCATATGGACCTTTGATGGACGACGAAGAGAAATGAGAAGTAACCATCCATATAAACAGTACATTGTTAAATACTTATTATTAAGCTAATAAAAAGAGATACAGGGTTTTATTTTCAGATCTTTCAAGTGTTCATCTATTTACATATTAGGCATTTATTTTAGTTTTCAGCATTAAAAGTTAATATAATCCATCAATTGATATTTTTATTTTTTTAAATCTTTTTATTAATTACAACACTATAATCACATACACATTGCATTTGACATTTCGAGTAGTTGTATAATGCATCATCACAACAGCTAAGGGGTGAGTAATTACAATTATAATATTCAAATGTCTCGCTCTCCACCATGCTGCAATTCCAGTTCCACTGATACACACAGTTTGCCACGATAGACATTCCATTTGCCCCATTTCCTATCCCATTTCTTTGGACACTCCCGTGATTTGAATACTTCCATTTCTGCAAGCATGCAGTTAACGAACTCTATCACCCACACTCGGGGAGAAGGTGCATCTGCCGCCTCCCAACATCTCTCTATTTCCCACTTAACCAGGGTATAGCCTAGTGTAGTCAGTTGTTGTTCCACCTCCGTGAGGTCAGTCGGTGCCCAAATGTTAAGCAGCTCTAGTCTCGGTGTAGGGATTATTAGGTCTCGCTTATGCAGTGCGCATGCGCTGAAAAGGCAAAAAGACTTTTTGGGATCTCTTTGGTTTTTCAGCCAAGCACGTATACGCGTTCCATTGCCTTCAATGGCAACGCGTGCTCATCAGGAGATTCACTTGCGGGAATGAGCGCCACCATATGGTAGCAATTATCACTCCCACAAGTGAATCTTGCAGCCCCCTCCTCCCCCCTGCTGCCGCGCGTGCCTCCCCCTGCTCCCGGCAGCCTGCCGCGCTTGTTTGTTGTTGCTAAAAATGGACGCGTGGGGTTTAATTTCCTGGCTGCTACTCGTTGTACTGTCTGTTGCAGTCCTCGCCTTCCTGCTGTACTGCTGTTATCTTTTATATATTTGTATTATCATCGGATAACTGCATTAGGGTACTGTACAGTTATCGTGTCTGCTGTTACCAAGCAGTGCCATGCAATAGTTTATGGTACAAATATATTTTGCAGTGTAGGCTATTCATGCTATTTCCTTTGTTCTTTTGCAGTTCCGAGCTAGAAAACTAACAAAACAGTTTTACATCTCAAGTCTTAAACAAGCATTAAACCTCTGAAAAATGATTTCCCAGCTGAAGGCAATTCGATTTTTTCTCAAGCCTGCCTTTTCTTGTCTGTGAAGATGTAAATCTCTGGTACTCGACCAGTTAATTGTCGCCAGCCTATTGGCTGAAACAACTTTAGTGACCCCTGCCGTCTGCCCTAGTCTGGGCTGTGCAGCTTCAACTTCGAGGACACAAGCTGCGTGGGCTGGGAGCGGCAGGGTAGGGGCAGACACCACAAAGGCATTTCAAGTATTTGCAGGTCTTCCAAAAACTATTTAATAGTTAACAAGTCTTTGCGTGTTTTCACTTCATCCTTTGCCTCCTGCTACCCAACTCTTGTAATGCAATGTTGATACCTCAGTGGGAGAATATATATTTCAGGAAAAAAACAGATGGGGGCAAGCAGAAAATTAATAGGGAGTACTAAGCCTGAGCTCAGCAAATTATCTGGCTTTCTTCTAAGCACTGCAACGCAAACAAAGCAGTCTCCGTGGAATGTTAATCGGCGTGTAAACATGTGCTAAACGCTCCTCAAAATTTAAAAGTGTATTTCTTTAATGTGGAAGCGTTTTCCTTCTGCACACTAGAGTGAACTGCGGGAATTAAGTGACATTTATCACTAGTCTTCGAGCACGTTCATTAACATTATGCACTGGGTTTGCAAATGTTTATTTGGAATCTATGCTTGAGTGCAAAACTTGCTTTGTGTTGCAATGCTGCCTGAAACCAATGCAGAGCAGCGCTTTGCTCTGCTTTACTTTACTTTGCATCAAGGGGTGTTCCAAGTGCACTGTATGAGTGTCCCATGTTTACATCCTTATTAATGCAAAGCCCTATCTACTAGCAATAGTAGAGAGGGTTTTGTGCCAAGAAAGTATTGCCTCTTTGAGAAAAGTGAATTTAGAAATGTCCAACTGGACAACTGATAATTTATTTTCTTCACCCTGAGTACTTAATTGACATCAGGATAATCCTAAATTACACCTGAAACTCCACTTGCCAATCGTCAATGACATGGTGTGCTATTTAAAGCGTCTAGGGATCCATCCTCCTGCATTCATACAACTCACACTCCTCACCCTACACTTACACCCGCTTACCACTCACTGCACTCACGAGGGCACTCCTCTCACCCATTACTCAGACAGCGCACCCTCCAGTCACATGGGCACACTGGTCACCCAGCTGTCACATGGGCACCCCAATCATCCTGTGCTCATTTAGGCTCACCTTTCACTAGCACTCGCAACGGTAACTATGCATTCCCACCACTCACTGTTTCCCAACACTTACAGGTCCTCGCCTTTCACACAGCACACATTAAATTACCTACCATTCATAAACATTCACATATGTCTACAAATGTACCCACAGTATATCTGCTCTTCCTGTAGAACTAAATGTCTATTTAATTCCATCCGCAACCACTGGGCTGAGGTATGTCTTAGTGTGTGAGGATGTGCCTGGAGGCAGTGGTGATGTGGTACAGGAGGGGAAAACAGGCGAAAGCTGCTGGAGGGGGAGCAAGCACAACAGGCTATGGGAGAAGCACTACAGTTGAGGCTGTGGGCTGGTGTGAGAGTTGAGTGGTGACTGCAGACTAAGGTATGATGAAGGGGGGCACAGGCTGTAGATGTACTTGCTGGCCATGCACTTAATCCTTGTTGGCCTTCATACCGGCTGAAGTAAAGCAAGGGGTGGGGGCGTCACGAGTGACAGACCTGTTTTTGATACTTTTGGCCTGCATATTGGTAGCGTGCTGCAGGGACTGCTACTAAAAGGGACCGAGAGTTGAGGATGTTAGGGCTAGTGCAGGACAGGTGAGCTGGTTATGGAGGAGCTGTTGTAGTTGGGTAGAGTTTGCTGAGGCTGTGGGTTGGTGTGGAAGGAATCGGTATTGGTAGGAGGTTTTTTGGGACATCAAACACCAAGATATGACTGCAGCAAACAACACATCGGTTTGAGTGCTTGAAAGGGAGGGTATTTATCTGCATATCATACATGCAAATGAGGGGGGATTAAAGAGGCTCAGATAGCACTGCGTCATCATGGTGTGCATTCACGCCATTTTGGATAAGGGATAAACCACTATCGGCAAGTTTTATCCACCTGTACTTTTATCAGTCATATTACTGATGGCTCATCAGATCTATTAGCCAATGCTATCACATCTTGATTGGGGGTCTTCCTGTTGCTCACTGCCATGTCATTACATTTTAATGAGGCAGTAATGTTAGCAAGGGGACAACCCTCACAAACCAATAGGAGTGCATCAAGCACTCTGTCTTTACAGCTCCACACAACTTCGGCTCAATCAACTGCTATGCTCAAGTTAACTAACATAGGCTGATCCAATCCCTTCTCTAAGTTGTGCCCCTCATATCTTTTTTTCTGTTGATCACACATGTTCTGTCGGCAGCTGTACTGTCAAGTCAAACCTAAAAAAGTAAGTCTTAGAAGTATTTAAATACATTGAAGAAGGTGCTCTAAAACCAATTCAGAGCACTATACAAGTACATTAACTCTTCAAGAATAATGCATGAATTATGGCATGGGTTGGGGAGTCCTGGTGATTATCCAGAATCAGTGAAGTGTTTTTAATAACACTATTAGTTTTATTCAAAATCACCCCGTTTTCACTCCTTTGTTTTAATGCCTTTAGTGCCAAGAATGTTGCACCATTCCATTCTGCACCGATTGTATCATTGACTACCATTGAATATTTAGTATTCAGTGAATTACTGTGACTATATAGAGTTAGGGGGAACACGGTGCACAGTTGGTCAGTTTGAATGCATACTCTTTCTATTAGAGGACATGTGTCAGACCCTTTTCGGGGAAGGAGCGGTAGGGAGCAAGCATGGGCTACTAGACCTAAGCCTTGAGGGCTGAGTTTGTTTCCCTCTTATGTCCAGGAATCCATCGTATTACGGCTGTTCAGACTGGGTTAAGTACATCCCCTTTTGTACTTGAGTCAGTGGCGTAGCAGGCACAGGCAGCACGAGTTCTGGGGCTGGCGACTGTGGGAAGGTGGATATCTGACTATGGTTACCCCCAACTTTTTGCCTGGTGTTTTGCTGGTTTATCGACTTAGTTGACCTGGGACCCTGCTATTCAGGACCCCAGGCCTACTGCTCTCTCTGTAAAATGGATTCCATGTACCTCAGGTACATATCTAATTGGATACTGAGTCACCTTATCAGTCCCTGTACAGCATACCTTAGGTATCCAGGGCATAGGTGTACCCAGGGCCTACCAGGGGCTGCAGCATGTATTATGCCACCCCTGGCTGGCCACCCAAATCTGACACAACTGGCTGCACGACAGCTGGGGCAAGGTGGTGTAATCACCCTTTGCTTTAGATATAGTATTCCTATATCTAACCCTAAAATGGACACATATATTCCTATCAGTCACTCCTATGGCAGGCCTTATCAATCCTGAAGGCAGAGTGCTTGGAATTATGTGAGATGGTGCTCTGGCATGAGCTGAGCCCATTTGCAGCTTGCGGAAACAAGTCCTAATAGCTGTCCCATGATAACGCTTACCATATACTCTTCAGTGCATATAATCCTCGCGGTTATCTGCCAACTTTGGTATCGCTTTATCAAAACATGTCGAGTAAGGTGTCATACGAATTGGAATACTAACCCCTCGCCAATTCTGGCGACGGGGTTAGCATTCCACCCTTCTAGAGGGACACGACATGTATGTAACTGTGAACCCCGGTTAAAGTTAACTCGAGCCTCAGCATCACAAAATGGATGCTGCCACCACAGACACAAGTCTGACCTCCTGCTGCTGGGAGTCCTTCCAGCGAGGAGAGCTCGGACAAAGGGTTTCCTGTCAGGGGCGGTGCTAGCACCATCCCAGACCGGGTTTTGTGTATCCCAGGTAGGCAGGGCTGAGAGGAAGGTGACTGCAAGTGGCACCCCGGTGCTCACTGTGCATATGCCGGCTCAAACCAGTTCCAGGGGCACACCAGCCCCTGAGCTGGGGAAAGTCCGGACAAGGGACAGGGGTGTAACCACCCCCCTCCTGGTCCCACCCATGGCCAGGACCTAGTCGCGTGCCAGCCCCTTTTCTTAGAATAAAGGTAGGAGCGGGCCCCCTTCCCAAATTAGATCATCTTGAATCTTGAACTACTTTCCACGAAAGGAACTCTTGACTTTCTTTGAAGACTCTCCCTTGTAGCTAAGGAGTAGCCACCCTGCATCCGCAGGCACCACCTAAGCATCGCGGTTTGCTGCACGTCCATCCTCCGGATCAAGACTGACCAGTTCGACGAGACCCGGATTCCCTGGCATCTCTGACCTCTACCTGCATCATCAGCCCAGCTGAGATTCGTGGGTGCGACGAGACCTGAGGGACCGGCCATCTTCAAAACCTGCACAACGCTTAACCAGCACGACCTCCGAGGGACCCTCAAGTGAGTGCACTGGGGTTTGAGAAGCCCCAACCCTGAGCAGCTCCAGCACCGAAGTCCAGCCCCCAGCATCCACGAGATCTGCGTGGGGCCCTTCTGCTCTTTGCTGCTCACCTCGTTGTCCGGTCACTTGCCCGTTGGCTAGTGGCCCTCCTGACGACGTACCACGACGATTTCACCGCTGGTCTGGTTGCTCCAGACTGGCCCTTGCTCCCTTCCAAGAGAAGAGCACCCCGGACCCTCCTGGTCCACTCCAGACGCCATCTTGACTCCACTGCGTGGGCTTGCCTTTGCCAAGGTTTGTTGCCCCCATCTTGGGTCCAGCATCGCCGACAGCAGACACCTGCGTGGGACAGCTCGCACCTCCAGCCTGGTCGCCGACAACGCCTCCTAGCCCGTGTGACTGCAGAGTCCAGCGTCGCCCACTCACCTGGTCGAGGTGACTTCATCCGGTGCCATCCTGGTGCCCACACAATCACTGGCTAGTGATTAAGAACTGAGTCCCCTCTGCTTTGAGGTCGTCTCCATCACCGATCCAGGCTTGGATCACACCGAACATCTTCCCTGGTCGCCTGCCAGGAACTTCTTCTTTCAGGCTCCATAGACTACAACGAGGATTCCCGACGTCTTTTGAACCCTATGCAGCTGCAGCCCCTGGGCTAGGTAACCCGAGCATTTCGGTGCTCCAACGCAGGTTCACTATCCAAGTGTCCAGATCCTTTTTCGTCTTAAGTCTACCTAGTCGGATTCGTCCGGAAACAGTAACTTTAGAAATACTAGCCTCCATAGACTTTGTCCCGCATCCCGCGTGAGAGTGCACACTCTGCACCCGATCTCCCTAGGCCTCCTGCTCCTAACCTTAAAGTTTAGTAGTGTAGTCCTAGCAATCCTGAAGCCTCTGGATCTTGTTACTTACCTGCTAGTATTTTGCATTCCACTTTTACTGTATATGGTTTTTCGTGCCCCTCTGGCATTTGTGTAAATTGTGCAACTTGTAGTATTTTCGTAAGAGTTTTGTATTGTGCTTAGCTCCCTGACTCATAAAGAGTTCAGGGTAGACTTGTTATAAATAAATATACTTTATTTTTCATAACAACTTGTGTGGTGTCCTTTCACTTGGTGTTCAAGGGGTATATGTGATGGTAAAACAGCTGGCTTAACACGCCCTCTAGAGTTTAGCCTGAAGACTGCTTTTGTCCACGCTACTAGGATAGCTGGTCTATAAGGTTGACTTACAACCAATCATCAATAAGGGTCGTTTGGTATGATACACAGTGATCACTAGAATAGTGAGCACTATATATCAGGCCAACTTCTCACAGCGACCCTTCCCCCTGCTCCAACTTTGCTGTCACGGGGCAGCAAAAGCATGAAATGTCACCACCGCCTCTCCCCCACCCCCCAACTCTCTCACCTGTGGCCGTCGTGGGGTGGCAAACGCCCCACCACCACGGGCGGCAAAGGGCCTAGACTTGAGTCTCAGTGGAAGTGATAGGTTTCTCAGGGAGGTGTTATGGAGGTGCGCAAGCTCGGAACACATCCACCCAGCAGCACAATATCTGTTTTGCCCAGAACAGTGCTTAACTTGGATAAGAACAGGACTAATTGTATATGAAATGCCACATAGGTAAAAGTAGCAGGAACAAAAAATTTACTTTGGCGCTTTAGTTACTGTGCCTTGTGATAATGTCCTCCTTTTCTCAGAAGCCACTCCTCTTGTAAATCTAGGCAGGTCCCTGTTAGGTTAGAGAGTTTTGTGCAACATGAATCAAGGCTCTGCCGCAGATACCCCAGTGCAGTAATGATAATAATAATGATGATCTTTATTTAGATATAAAACATATCTTTAGAAGAATTTACAGATTCACAGCCTGACCGAATATTAAAATAAAAACTTCAAGGAAATAGCAACACGAGTGTACATATAAAAGCACGATCCAATAACAATAATTATAAAAACAGGAATTTTGTCTCATGATATATTTTGAAATCACAAAAATTAAAACAAGGCACCAGCTTGCATTGGGTATCACCAGATTAGGTCTAACGTTACTAAGAATAATGCCAGTTATTACTGTTTTCGGTGAGAAAAAATAAATAAATAAATTGAGCACTTTAGCATGGTCTCCTTAAGTTAAAGATGTAATATGCTCACTGGATGAATTTTATAAATTTTATGTTTAGCACTGTATTTTCCGGGTTTAAAGCTGCCATGATGGCTTGCCTGCAGGACCGAACCCCCAGCCTATTCCATTCTAATTTTAATCCGGACCTGCGTTCTGTATTAAGGGCTGGGCAGAGGCAACTTACATGCAACATGGTTTCCGCTGTTTTCCCACACCCTCTGCAAGAGAGATCTTACGATGTACGTCGCCATGATGGTAAGTCCTGCAAAAAACGCCAGTCGCCCAGTCTGATGGCAATAAAGCTGCGTTTCAAGTATAGTGAGTATGTGCTGGCCAGATAGCAGGCTGGGACCGGGTGTCTGTAGGAATTTAGCATGGCCCAGGCATGGTTACGTTTCAGAAAAAGTGCTTTATCAGTGAGACAAGAAGTCATTCTCACACATTTTTTTATAGCTTTTTTAAATGCTATCTGGCCTGGGTTTAGGGCCCACAGGTCGCTTGCTGACATTTGCTTAATGGCGTCTGTAAAAAGACGTCCGTACAAACCCCCCGGGTTAATGTGGCTGATTTCTTCCCAGACTAGGGATTCTAAAGTGCCTTAACTTGTGACACAGGTTAAGGTATGCCCCAGTGGCTGAGGCCTCGTAGTTTATTACCCCCATCTCCAACCTAATCTGTGCTGCGGAGGCGGTCTTTGGCAGCCGGAGCACCCTTTTATATATTTTTGTGGTCTGTTGGTTCAGAGTTGTGTTCATTTTGCCACTGAAAATCTCAACGCCATAGGATAAAGTGGGGCCAACCTTTGCTCTCATTACCTCCAAAAGGGGAGCTAAAGTTGGACCGGAAAGATCTTTCTCAAGTTTGCCTAGTGACACCATTAGGGTCACTGCTTTAGCTCCGATCTCTCCACGCTGTTTTTTGTAGCTACATTTTGAATCCAGGTGGACGCCTAGGTATTTATAGGACTGACCAATTACTAGACTAACGTTGTTGAATGACCAGCCGCCCCCTGTGTGTCGTTTCTTGCCAAATGTAACTACTTGTGTTTTCTTTAGGTTAACCTCAAGTTGGTTTCTGATCGTATAATCAAGCGATTTGTGGAGGAGTCTTTGTAACCCTACCCTGGTTAAACTAAAGAGAGCCAGGTCGTCGGCATATAAAAGATTGCTTAGGGTCATGCCGCCCACCTTCGGAGAGTGACTATTAGTGTCGTCTAGGACCGCCGACAGATCTGCTACAAATAAATTAAAAAGGAGGGTTGCCAGCACGCATCCCTGCTTCACTCCTCTAGTTGTTATTATTTTGCGCGAGAGATGTGTGCCGGTCCCCAGCTTCACCCGCACCCACGTCCTAGTATGGAGCTGAATTATTCCCTCTAGTAATTTCTCTGGAATCCCCCACATTTTTAGTTTGGCCCATAGGGCCTCCCTGGGGACTCTATCGAATGCTGCTTTGAAGTTGACAAAGCAGCAATGAACTAATCTTGAGGTTGCAACTGCCCTGTCGACTACGGTTGTTATTGCTAGCAAATTAGTACGGGTTCCTGAGTGTGCCACAAACCCTGTCTGGTTCATTGGCAAAAGCTTATTGGCCTTTACCCATAACCTTAGGTCCTCTAATAGAAGACCTGCGTAGTGCTTTGCTTCTATGTCCAGGAGGGCAATGAGTCTATTATTGCTCGGTTGTGCATGGGATCCAGATTTATAAATTGGGTGAATTATGGCTCCCCGCCATGACTCTGGGATTGTGGCTGTTCTTAATGCGTAATTGAAAAGATTGGCCGATGTTCCTGACCAGAGGGTGATGTCTGATTTAAACAAAGTCTGTGGCAGGCCGTTTGGGCCTGGCGCTCTGTCCAATCTTGCTTTTGACAATAGTTTCGAGACCTTTTCCTGTGTTGTACTCCACGAAGGACCATGCCCTTGGCTGATCTCAATTACGGTGGTATTTCTGATGGTGCTTTGATAATCAGGAGACTTAAAGTGATCGAGTAGGAAATTTACCCTGTCTGATTCCAGGATGTAAGCCGATTCCGTGCACACTGTTCCTAAGCTGGTGTGGTTAATAAGCGCCCAGAATTTCCTTGAGTTTTTTTGCTTACTTTCCCACACCAGTTTGCTCCAGAATTCGTTATCATATGCCCATTTATCCTTTTTGGTCGCTCGCATGAGTGATTTCTGTGAGGTTTGATAATTGGATATGCAATCACTGTTTCCCGGGGATTTGGCCAGTGCCCGCAGGGCCTTATTTCTTGCTTTCTTTAGTGACTTCGTCGTCTGAGATAATGTAAATTGGTGCGTTGAAGTTACTCTTTGGACTTGATGCCTTGCGGGGAACAGTTGAATCAGGTGGGAGCATAACATGGACCATAGTTCAGTTGGACTGGCCTCTTGCTCCTGGCCCAGTCTTATTATGTCCGAGCTTGCCTGAAGAATATTCGAGCTAATTTCTTCTGTCCTCTTTAGGCGCTTTAGGTTTTCTGTGTGGATTCCCTGAAGTGTCGATGGTGCCATTTTGTGATACTCTGGGTTTATGTTGAAGACTGTGACCTGGGGCCTGTGATCACTTTCGGTTCTTGGGTGTATTCTGAAGTCAGTTATGCAATTTAACAGGGGTGCGGTGCAGATTGTGTAATCCAGGTGCGATTGCTTTGAGCCGTTAGTCCATGTCCACTTTGGTGGACTATCCCCGTCTGTTCTGCCATTGATAACAAGGTAACCTGCACTATAAAATTTGCTCACACATAGATCGCCTAGATTACTTTGAGTTTGTATTAGCGGTTTAGTTTGCATTATGACCTCGGTAATTTGGATTAAAGGTGGGCCATCATTATCTGCTGCGATCCCCTGAAATAGGTAGGTGTTAAAATCCCCAGTAACTGTGCAGTCTGAATTGGGTTGGTCCGTGACTATATCGTTCATAATCTCGGTTAGACGAGTCAGATGGACCTTTTTAGTGCGTGTACTGGGGTTGATATACACATTTAAAAGAAAGAGGGGATGATGTTTCCGCCAGGGATCGATCTTGACCCCTAGGATCCAGTCTTCTTTGAGGGCCCATCGTGTGATTCGGGCTTTTAGAGAGTTTGATACATAGGTTGTCAGCCCGCCTTTCGGGTGGCCAAAGCGACTATCCCTGGTTGCTGGATTCCATGTCTCAGTGAACCCAAGCACAGGGCACCCCTGTAAAGCCCAGGTCTCCTGTAGTGCTATAACTGAATGATTCCGCAAGAAAGATTGTGTATCTGGGTCCCCAGTTTTTTGGTGTAAACCACTTATGTTCCAGGAGCATAATGTGGTAATTTGTCCCGGTGGTGAGTTGAATGCTGCTCCTGACTGTGGTGGCTGCGCAGGACTTTTTGTGCCGATAGACATGATCATGGGATTAGATGGTCATTCGTGCCTTTTAGTTGATAAAATTGCTGGGAGCCAGTCCCATCTTTGGCCAATGTCTTTGGTGGCTACGTATCTGAGTTGGATGTTACAGACTTCTTCTGGCCCTGAGGCATTTTTTAGAATTGAGTTGTTTTTTTCTTGACTCTTCTGCCTTGTTATCCTAGTTTTTTTAGGTGATGTTAGCTGGTTGAGGAGTGTGATTGGATAGCCCGGCAAGGAGTATGGGAAGACTCGGATAACCCATTCCTTTAGAGTTGCTTTGTTGTTCAAAAACGTGGATACCCACTTTGCCTCCTTAAATGTCACCAGAGTTACCTCCGATGGTTGTGTTCCTCTTGGTGGGAGGAACTCGATAGCCTCGATTTCGTCCGATACTAAGCCCATGAATCCAGGGGTCCCCTCTATCAGTTTGAGTATGTTTGCTCTGTTGAGGATGTCATGGCGGCCCTTTGATTCGTATTCTGGGGCTAGTATGATGTGGGAGTATGATGTAACATTGGCAGTCTCAGTTTGATGGTAGCACTTTATATTTTTGTTAGGTCTCGATCCTTCGTTCTGCTTGTTCTCCTGTGCTATCAAGTTGGTCCTGGTCTTTGGCGACCAGCAATGATTTATGAGGTGATCTGGTCTCTGGATGTGGAACGTTTTAGTCAGATTCTGACCCATCATTGTAACGTCACCCTGGACTGGGGGTGTGACGTACCCTGTTTTTGTGGACACTTGGGTTTCTTTGGGTCTAAGTATCCCTATTTCGTCTTTTGTTGTATCCTTGTTTATTAGAGCCGGGCCAGGCTCTTTTTTGACTACTCGCATTGGAGGATCACTTATTTCCTGGGGGCTCCCCATTATGGGTTGGATGTTAATTACAGGTGAGTCCTCTTTTGGCTTGGGCACAGCGGGGTTTCCTGGCAAAGGTAGTGCGTCTATCGCACTCGGAGCTTGTTTGCTTGATGCTGTTAAAAAAAGCGGGTAGTATCCTGGGTTGGTAGCAGTTCTTGATGCCTTGGCCTTATTCCTCTGTTTGCGTTGGCGCTTGCGTTCTCTTTTGCTTAGCTGGGGTTCAAACCCTGACTGTTCGTCCTGGGTGGTGAGTGCCAGACACTGAGGGCTAACCGGTGGGCCCTTCAGAGGATTAACCGAACTGGTGGTACCTCTATATGGCGACCCCGTCTTTCCCTGCTCGGCTTCTGCCTGGTCGGGTTGTGTGTGACCTGGTGTTGGTTGGTCCCTTGCCTGGATTAAGCGGGAGTCTGTGCCCTCGGTTGGCTTAATGCCTTCTTTGGCAGCTGGCTGGGAAGTGGCGTAATCCTGGGTCCAAGTTGACGACTTTTGGGTTAAAGCTCCCGTTGTGGAGCCTGTGCTGCTGCCCCTCAACTTCCTTACCTCCTTAAAAACACTGGCCAGGAAGTCAGGGAGCGATGATAGAGAATCGATTATCGGGGAGCAGCAGCATACCGACTGAATTAGTTTTGTCGACGCTTGGGCACCCATACTTAGATTGTTCAGTTGGTCTAATTTATTATCTATCCCTGCCGTGAATACGGCTAGCGTGTTTAGGAGATCAACCTGTACGTCCAGTTTGTCCGAATGGTAGTTTAGGGCGTTGACTGTTTGTTGAAGTGTCTGCAAAAGTTGGGGCCAAACGCTGGAGACTGTTTGAACATCATGATTGAGGTTTGTGACGGTAGGAGAGTCATTTGCGGGATTTTGAGTATCTTTAAAAAAATAGGACAGATTTGCTAGGAGCTGGTCACTTGGGTCGGTTTTAATAGGAGTCTTTTGAGACGGAGGCATAGTTAGTTCATATGGTACAAATGAGTGCAGAACCGTGGGCAATGGGCTTGGGTCCGTCGATTGAGCAGTGGGTATACTAATTAGGTAAGGAGTTTGAGCAGTACTATTGCTCAGTGCGGTGCTTTGGGCGTGGATTTGGGCACAAATTTTCTTCTGATGCGGGTCTGGCAAATCTTCTATTGCGGTGAGAAGGTCTTCTTCTCCTTGGGAGGTTGCCAAAGTACATTGTTTCTGGGTTTTTGCTGTGGAACCAGTCTGTGTTTTCAATGGGCTCGTAGGTGAAGTTTGCGACAGGAATCCACCCTGGGTGTTTGACGCCAGATGAGCCGGTTGCTGGCCCAAAGCCTCACCCGAGAATGTATCCTGTTGGCTGTTGAACTTACATGATTCTGGATTGGCACCACCCCGGCTTCCAAGACTTTCACGACTGGGCAATGGTTTGATTGGGGTGGCTCCAAAGGTAAATACCTCCCTGGCTTGAACTGACTTGTTGTATTCGCCTTCCCAAGGCTGGGTGTTCGACTGTTGTTGGAGAGGGGAAGTTGATTTCCACTCCCAGAGTGGATTCCTGCTCCTGGTTGCCTCCTGGGGCTGAAGCTGTTGGGAGATTTTAGGTGTAGTTAGGAAATAATTTAACAGATCCGACTGCTTTCCTTCGTGTGATTTAATCTTGGTGGTGGCCTTTTGGGAAGAGTCGCGGCACCCTTCAGGTGGGATACCATCTGCGGGTAGGGTTTCACTGGCTGGATGGGGGACCATCGCCGATATCGGTTGCCTGGTCCTTTTTCGTTTTAGGACCGATACCGCCTTCCTTACTTTACCGGACTTCATCTTTGTTGTGACTTTTTGTTGCAGCTCTGCTCTTCACGCGGCGGTTTTTGGTATCCTCGGCAAAGTTCGATAGCCTGTAAGCAAGGCTGCGTACACTGATAGTAGAGTTGTATGGGTCTGGTCATCTGCACTCGACTTGTATGGTTAGTTTGGTTAGTTTAATTTTCCCCCTTCTGTAGACACCAGATTTTAGAGAATGTAATGATATACTTATTCAGGATGGGTTGTTAGGCTTATTGAGCCTTGACCACCCTTGCTGCTCCTTGGTAGTTCTTTTAGTTGTTCTTTGATTATTCTTGGATTATTCTTGGGTTCATGCACATGCAGTATAGCCCCCTGAAGCCTGGATCCTCAGTGCTGGTTTAAATAGTTCAAGGGGTGTGCGGATCCTGTTTGTGCTAGTTTAACTGGGTTATACCCTCCGTGGATCCGCTGGTAGACTTCTTATGTGCTTCCTATGGTGCCTCCTGGGGCCTCCAGGGCCTCTCCTGAGGGGTGAGAAGGGTGTTTGATTCCCACTGCGGGGGACTGGTTGTTTACTATGCCCCCCCCTGCTACAACTAGCAAGAAGGGCTGTGGGGGTGCCGTTAGTAGATTGCCCGCAAATGCGCAAAAGGGGCTGAGCGCGAGCGGAGCACTCTCCGGGGGCTACGGGCTGGATTGAACCTACTCAACCTGCCTAATCGACCCTCCCGGGCTCTTACTTCGCGGCAGCTTCTAACAGCTGCCGTGCTCGCGCCTTCCTCCTTGCCTCCCCCGCGGAAGCGCCCTCACCTCCTTTGGGCTCCCGGTCCCGGTCCCGGTCTGGTGCTGGCGTCTGGTACCGGCGTCTGGGAGGGGAACCGCCGCGATATGAGTAAGACGCTTCCGCTGCACTGGTATCTGTGCCTGTACGTGTATCAGGAAACTCACTCGCTGCCTTCTCTGCGGGAGCAGCTGAAACTGTGTCCCGTCTGATTCAGCTCCGGAAGGTTCTGATTCTGCTTCCAGTCAACGAAACAGCGCTCTCTGTGCAGTAATGCTTGCGCTCAGTTCAATACAGTCCCTTTAATACAGTCTCACCACAACGCAGGTCTCCATGTTCTTTCGGCAACAACTGTCTCCAACCTCTCACACTTTTGGAATGATACGTGGTTGCAGATGTGGACCCCTACCTCCGTAGGATACAACAAGATAGGTAGCCAAATTGGTAGCCTGGAGCTCTTTGACAAATGCAGATACAGGTGATGCTGGCAGCAGACGCAGGCATTGAGACACTTATGAGTCACTTAATGTTGAGCGGCAGATGGGCAGCCACATAGACAGGGACACAGCATTATGCTAGCAATTATGGGGCACATTTTTGTAAATGTAGCAGTGGAGACTGACACAGATCTTTGCCTTGATGGCAAAGACCTCAGTGGGCACATTTTTTTTCATTTCAGCAGCGAGGTCAGCCCAATCGTTCTTATTGCACAGTGGCAAAATGCGATTCACATTTGGCACCTCACTTCTGGAAAGACTTCGGGCTCACCAATCGCTCTTTGCAATTTCCCTTCCTGTGGGTAGACCTTCAGTAATAGGGTCTGACTGTTACTCCAATGCATCCTGCAAAGTTGGCTAGAACTTTCCTTTTCTCAGCAGCAAGCTGGCTGCCAGGCACTTAAGGTCAGAGATACTGCACATCCAGCAAGACAAGACTCCAGGGAATAACCCCTCTCATCTGGGAAGCTGGCTGTCAGACAGAAACCAGCTCAGGCTGTACAGCAGTCTTCACAGTATGCTGCACAGCAGAGTGGTGTCCCTCATAGTAAGGTAGGCTCCAGCCTGGACTACCCACAACAGAGGTACAAAGAGGCATGATATTTCCATACCTGGCTTATCAAGAGCCACACTGTACAATGATAAGGTTAAATACAAAAGTCTGGCTCACCTAAAAGATTATTTTCACACTAAACAAGAGACTTCAGCCCTACCCTTCCCCTCTACCATCTTCCAAATGGCAGTGCTACAGGAGGACTAGGTATCAGTTCCTCTTAGCAAAAGAGCTTCAGTAAATTTTCCAAGAGTCTTGTCTCCTCTGTCCCCACTTCATTGTCTAAGTCTCCTCCCTCCAACTTCAGGAATGTCAGCAAAACACTTCCACTGTCTGGGAAAACATTCCCTCCTCCATGCACAGGAACAGGTTAGGAGCTTCTAAAATGGAATCCGCAAGTCTCCATTACGCAGGCACACTCATGTACATATTGCATGTACCACACAGCCACCAACATAAACGCACACAACATATGTTTGGAATAATTAGCACATGGATTAGGATGAACGCATTGAAGCAGAACTTTAAACTAGTCGGGCCTCCACTTCAGTGACATGGATAAAAGGTCTGGTCATGGCTATGGATTCACAAAACACAGTATGTTGCACCATCGATCTACATGCTAAACCTGTGAAAGGTTGGTTGTTCACTGTCAGGAAAATGAGAGCATGCTTGGCATGCCCCTCCAGGTCCAGGACCTCACTGATATCAGGGGCAGCATAGGCCTTTGTGCACTAGATTAGCATGAGGCTAGGGCCAAAATCAATTTCTGGGATACCAGATACTCACACATGTGCATTCAGGATAGGACAACATGACTGTATACCTTGCAGGGAATATTCCTGTCCCAACAGCATATTTGGGCAATATTTAGTTTTCCTAAATTAATGTGGCTTCTCTTATGGTCTTTTCTCTCTGTACATGTTTAGTAGATTCCTGTACATTTCATGTTTTGTGGACGCTAAACAAGTGCATAGGCGTCTCTTAATGTACTTGCGTTGTTCTAAATATACATTATCTCCATGCACACATGCAATAATTGCCGCTCTGCAATCTGTAAATGGTGAGCAATGTGGATGTTTCCTTTTCTTTTTTTTTTTGGAGAAGGTAGTGAGGAAATTAGGCTGAAGCAAGAAAAGTTAGCGAACCACGATACCTGATGTTTGCCTTGCATCAGGGAGACCTGCCCTACCTATGTCCTGGAGAGCTGAGCTGTAGCGTGGAGAGCTGACAGTGACCAAGAGCCCATAACACAAGAAAGGAGATCTGAATAGGGAGAGCTGCTGAGTGGCCTTTAGACTAAAGGGCACAAACAGTTGCCCCTCTTGAAAAGTTCAGAGGAAAAGGGGCCTGTCAATAAAGACATCTGAATTGGTAGTACCTTAGGGCATCTTGGTTTCAATGCAATACGGCAAAAGGCTTCCTCATCTCTGACCTTTGCTGTCTGTAAGTCACACCTGAAAAACTTTTTACCCACCAGTGTCAGTCTTCCTCCATACCTTCCCTCTGCTCAATCACAAATCTAGCAGCACAGCTCAGTTCAACAGATAGCAAAGCACAAAAGCAACTACAGTTAATCTCATTTAACCTCCTGACCACAGAAGTCTTCAGCAATTCTGAAAATACTTGTAGCAAACATAATCACCAGCAGACCAATGCCATCTTGAATGGCTCTCTAGCCAATCCACCCAGAACTGTCAACAACTCTTTGAATACAGGTATCTTCGCAAAGGAAATCTAACTGTCCTACATAAACGCTCTCTAAAACAAGAGAATGTTCTTACTTCTGGTCAATATCAGACTGTTTGAGACAAAAAGATAGAAAGATTTGCAGTCAGACATGTATCTGCATTAGAGAAACAACATGCTTATTACGTGAACTCTTCCTTGCCTTTCATACTGTTCCTCATCCCAAACATCTTCAGAGACTTGACAACATCAGACTGCAGGAAGCTCAGTGAAGCAGATTGCATTTATTCTTTTAGACAGATATTCATCTCACGTTATCCCTTCAGGTGGCCCCTTTCAATTCACAACTAACGTACCTAACAGTTCCACCTCCTCTATAACACTCGCCACTGGACCTATCTCCTTCTTCAACCTCAGCTATTACTGTTATGCAGATAATGCACAAATTAAATTTAAGAATGAAACCCCATCTGACTTCGACTCATACTAGGTTGAATAAGAGATGATTTCTAACCACATGCAAAATAAACATGTCACAAATCGAAATATACATATGCGGCAAATTGATCAAACACCACCCATGTACAACAGTGCCTCAGCAAACAGACCTGCCACGAAACAATTCAACCCTAGTGAGGAATCCAGGGATAACCATGGACTCCAAGCATTCAATCATAATCAGTTGTGAAACAATATATAACAAGCACTGGCATAGCCAACCGTTCTCGCTTTTGGGACCTTATAAATATTTAGTTATGCAGCACAATATCCTTGGTGCAACAACATTAACTGCTGCATGGTTAAACACTTATAAGGCCCCAAAGGCGCGACCTATTGGCTATGCCAATGCTTGTTTATTTTCCCAGGGCATTCTGAATATGAGTCGTTTCCCCCTCACATATTCGCCGCAGGTCAAGGCATTCCCAAATCGTGTGATAGAAGGTAGCAGTTTGTTGGCATCCCCTAAGGCAGAGTGTATCTAATCTAGCGCCTATCTTTGCCAGAACATCAATTAATATTTGATTATAAAATAAAACAGAATGTTCTTCAAGGTCACAGTCAAAATAGTAACAATACAATAAGCGTGTTACATAAAGAAAACTCCCTATTCTAAATACAATTTGTTTAATCTCTATGTTGCCCCTTTGGCGGGAATAGTAGAGAAATACGGGCTGCGTGTTGTGTCCTATGCCGACGACACGCAGCTGGCCATCTCCCTCTCACGTACCCCGGATCTTGCGGCGGACAACTTCAGGAACTGCATGAAAGATCTTGCAGCCTGGATGTCCGCCAACTGTTTAAAGTTAAACGGTAGCAAGACCGAGGTACTGATTGTGGGTGGGACTCCGGATGCCTGGTCGTCGGCATGGTGGCCTTCTTGCTTGGGCGAGGCGCCAGCTCCTTGCCAGGAGGCAAGGAACTTAGGGGTCTGGCTGGACTCTGGCCTGACCTTTGATACACATGTGGGCCGTGTGGCTGGGGTGTGCGTCGGCGTCCTGAGGACCTTAAAAAAGGTGTTAGATCTTCTCCCCCTTGCGGCCCGCAGAACATTGGTGCATGCCCTGGTGACTTCCCGCCTCGATTATGGCAACCTATTATATCTGGGTGCCTCCAGCAGGGCCATCGGGCGACTTCAGGTGCTGCAAAATGCGGCTGCCCGTTTGGTGTTGAGGCTCCCCAGGAGATCCCCCTCCAAACCCGCGCTCCACGCACTTCACTGGCTTCCAGTTGCCAGTCGGGTTGAATTTAAAACTCTCTCCACATGCCATCGTATTGTGAATGGCAAGGCTCCTGCGTTGCTCAGGAACTTGGTGACCGTGTATGAACCCACACGTAGCCTTCGATCCTCCTGCACAGGGCTCTTAACGATACCAAGAGTAAGGAAAGCCTGCATGGGGGGTAGATCTTTTAGGCATCTGGCGGCCAAACACTGGAATGCTCTTCCTTCAAGCCTGCGTTTGGAGCCATCAGAACTGATTTTCAGAAAAAAACTCAAGACCATTCTGTTTAGCAGGTAGTCGGCGGGGAGGGTGGGTGGAACCTCAGCTTCTCACTTATCACAGCGCGGGGACACGCCGGTGGGCGTACTTCCAAGCGCTTTATAAATGTCCAAAATGAAAAAAATGAAATTTGTATTAAGAGAGGTAAGGTGTTAATTCAGAAATCCATAAAAAGTTCTGATGAGAGAGGATCAATTCGTAAGCAAAAGCTTTTGCAAATCAGCCTGGAAATTTCTTCTCAGTCATAATTCAGCAGACAGAGAATTAAGGTAAGTAACCGCTTGTAAAGAAGTCTTGGAGATCAGAGAGAACTCTTGTCAGAATGTCGGGAAAAGGGAATTCTGCTCTTCTCCAGGAACACGCATTACTTTAAACACAAAAATTGTATAATACAACATTATTTTCTTTCATCTAATTCATCCACCAATAGAATATCAGCAAAATCCTGGGAACTGGTTCACTCCCCATACTCTCATCAGAGCATAAGAGACTTTCCGGCATTAGTCCTTGGAAATGTTATTATCTTGTTCACCAAAACTTCTTTCCATGAATCATTCTTCCTGTCATTATTGTCTCTTCCCAATGAGAACCTCAGCGTCACTTGTCTAATACAAAAGAAGTGTCTATTCACTAACAAACAGTAGGCTTCTGAAATTGTAACATCTGCAGCAAAGAAAGAGCAAAAACAAAGCAAGAAAAAAACATCTTGCACAAACAACTATTAAATGTGAAAACAGGCCTTTCTGTGTTAATACATTGTTTAATTTACTATGGCACAGTTAGGCTAACTTAGTCCAGCATTTGATTTGCGTGAAAGCCTGTAACATTCAAGTATGGTTACCTACTTTAAATTTTGCATGTAGCACATGCTTTTTTAAAATGTAAAATTGTGCACATTATTAATATGTGTTTTTCAATAGTAGATAAAATTTGCCTCAGCACAGTGTAAGTTCCATAACAAACCCAGGAAGTGATGGCATGTGTATTAGTTATCTTAGGGCACGAGGTATAGTTACTTGAGATAACTATAACTGCTGAATTTCTATGGTTTTGTGTGTGTAAAATCTGAACCTAACTATAATGCCCCTATAACCTTTGGCTTTTAGTGAATTTCTCAGGTTTTTTTTGTTCTATTTCCTAACTATAACGTTCCTGTAACCTTTGTTTTCTTCTGTGAATTTCAGTGGATTTTTACTGCTATTTCCTAACTACAATGTCCCTGTAACCTTTAGTTTTTTATGCGAATTTCTATTTTTTTATGCTATTTCCTTACTATAACGTCCCTATAACCTGGGCATGTGAGTGGTTGTGTGCAGTTGATGTGTCAGTGCATTTGTGACTGGTTGTGTGGGCCTGTGAGTAGGTATGTGAGTTTGTGAGTGGGTGTGTGAGTGGTTCTATGGATATCTGAGTGGGTGAGTGAGTGGCTGTATGAGTGTGTAAGTGGTTTTCTGGGTCTCTGAGTGGGTGGGTGAGTGACTGTATTGAGGTGTGAGTGATTTATTTCCTGGGTCTCCGAGTGGGTGTGTCAGTAGCTGTATGAGTATTTGTGTGGGTGTGGTACTGTGAGTTGGTGTGGGTGTGTGAGTGGATGAATGAGTGTGTAAGTGGGTGTGTAAGTGGTATGGGTTTCTGAGTGGGTGTGAGTGGCTGTATGGGTGTGTGAGTATTTGTGTGGGCGTGTAAGTGGGAGTGTGAATGTGTAAGTGGGTGTGTGAGTGCATGTGTGACTAGGTGTGGGTATGTGAGTGGCTCTAGGAGTGTGTAAGGGGATGTGTGAGTGGTTTTCTGGGTCTCTGAGTGGGTGCATGAGTGGCTATATGGGTGTATGAATGTTTATGTGGGTGTATTATCTGAAAAGACACAGACATGATTCACGTGCAGTGGAAGGTACTCCCTGGAACAGCGGACTTGTATTAACCTGGTGCTGTGTAGCCAGACAAGAGTTAGGCATGGACTCTGTTGACTAAACAATTAAACCTTTATTAGGATCCATGTGAGTACTGTTTTCTGACCCTTACTGTTGAAGGGTCATGGTGTGACATTGGGCACATTTTACGCATTTGCATGATTCACACGCAATGGGTTTGACACAAAGGCACAATACCATTGTAGGCGTGGGAGGGGAGGTGGAAATGGGCTCGGACACAGTAAGAGGCTGAAGACCAGAGTATCTCTTTAAACTGGGTTTTATTTTCAGGGTGCGCCGGGTTCGAAAGATGAGTCTCTCTCGTGCAAACTCCAGATTGTCCGTGGTGGCGGAGTCTTCAGGTTGGGGTAGCTCCTGTCGGACGTCTTCTACTCCCACTCCGGTACGCCGTCTCCGGACCGCTAGGGGAAAAGAGACCAACAGAGGGAAGCTGTTAGTTTGTTGCCTGATACCGGCTTACCCGAATGGGGACCGAGTGGTTGTGAGGGAGCACCCGTGGTTTGTACAGGACGAACGTGCTCGTGCTCAGGGAGGAGGGGTGGTGTGAGGAACGCGGGATGGGTAAGGACGGGTGGAGGGTATGGGAAAGAACACGGGAAAGGCACACACTGGGGTTATCCACAATATTTACAAAGGGGCGCTCTTTTTCCCCACCCAGGTTGCCCAACGCCGCCGTACCTGAGAAAGCCACACTCCTCCCTCGGGAGTGTGGCACGGCGGTTCACAGGGTCGTTGGCCTCCTGGCTCTCCTCCGCTCTCGTTTCTCTCGTCCTCTCCGTTTTCTCCTTGCTTTGTCTTCGGTTCCGCTTCACCGCTTCCTTCTCCGTCCTCCGGGGTGATGATGACACCTCCCATATAGTACTTCCTGCCCTTTGACCAGTCTGGAGCCTCCGACGTCAGAAGGGGGCGGAGTCTCGTCATGTTCGTCATACGCCCAGTTAAAGGCACCGGGGTCATTTTCATCGTCGCATTCCAATAGGCTTTCCCGTACTGCCCTCGGAGAGTCAGTCTGCGGGGAAGGAGGGCAGTTAGGGACAGGGGTCCACCAGTTCCCAAGGCCTCCCGCCCCGACTCTGTTACAACCATGAAGAATCTTTTGCCATGCACCAGGTTCTTTTTTATTATTTGTATTTTGTCAAAAAATGCTTTTTTCTTTTTTTCTGGTGACCTATTCATATACAATTTTGCAATACTTTTGAAGCATGTTTCTGACATTCAGAAATTTTAGAAATAGGTTGTATGGGCTGTTCTGTATTGTAACAAGAGCAGTACAGATTCAAAGACTAAATACTATGTACATATATTAAATTACAGGTGCCTGTACTTCCAGTGTCCTGATCAGGCCCAACTACAAGGGCCGAAACGTGTTGATCTGTTTTCATCAAAAAGTAGTCCGATATGAATACAATTTGTGTTTTTTGTGAAGAAAGACACCCCAGAATAATTTTGAGGATAAGACATGTTCTCATGGGTGTTGCTACAAAGGACGACCTCTAATATGGACTGCTAACAATATTGAAAAAGAGCAGCTATGTACTTAAAAATTGTCTGCTGATGGCAGGGAAAGGCTTTATACATGCACCCACAGTCTCTGACTGGCTCCAGGCTACTGGTGCGAGCTCCGTGGCTGAATTTAGCCTTTAAGGATTGTACCGGCAGCACCACTATGTCACATTTAGTAAATTCGGCAGGGAAAAGGCAGGTGTGCTGCTGGGCAGTCTGTAGTAGGCAAGTGGTGGTGCAATGAAGTAACAAAAGGAATCATCAAATACATCAGTGATCGGAGGATTAACGGCAGTCAGTACAGCCTCTCAATAACTACGAAATACCACAAAACAACTGTCTGCTTGAATTGTGTGGATAATGGCACAATGAAGGAAGGGTTACCATCTGAAAAAATCCATTACCCACCCAATGAGTGGCATGCTTCATCATCGGGCCCCTCCTGCCACCTCTCAGGTAGAGTAGATGCAAGCTACTACCTATATGTCTATTGGGGAGTTTAGGGGGAATCAAAGATACATTATTAGTTATGCCATTCGTATGGTCTGTAAGGGTATGAGGAAGTGTAGAGGGGAAAGAAGGAGTATATTTTGGATAAACCCACCTAATGGGTGGCAGAATAAAAAGATGGGGCATAATTCCACCCACAAACCGGGGTCAACATGTTTCTGCCCTATTCAGCCCTCTAGGGATGTGTCAGTGGCATTCATCAGGACTAAAGTCACCCACTCTTCTAACAAGATGTATGTTTTGTATACACCTACCATAACTGGATTAGCGACAACCTCAATACGATAGCACCTTTGGTTTGACGATAATGTCAGATGTCAGAAGCAAGCCTATCAAAGGCTAGGAAGGAAATGGTGCATGCATTATAACCATGATGACAAGACCACCTATTCAAAAGCCATTGCGGAATATAAAACAAAAGTTTTAACCACAAAAAAGTGCTATTTTTCTATTAAAATTAGGACCTCCCTCAACTCTTCAAAGGAACTCTTCTCCACAGTACAGAAGCAGAGCAAACTCCCCATACAGAAAATACGGTTGTAGATCAAGAATTCTGCAATGTGCTCGCAGACATCTTTCAGGCAAAAGTTAAGGCAGTCTCAGACTCCTTTCTTTCCACCCATCGGATGGTGGGAGGGTGCACTGAGGGACCCATCTCCACTACATCTGAGGTCTCAAGCTGTCCGGGCACTCAGGCAGTCGTTATCCCTAACCTTAATTCATTCAATCCCATTTCGGATGCCTTAGGTCATGACGATTCTCACTCAGACAAGATCGAGATCGCCCTGGGACCCATGCCCCCCTAAAGTTCTCCACTTGGCCCTTGAGGTCATAACCAGCTATCCTAAAGATATCTTCAACCGCATGATGTCCAATTCCCCATTACAATGGAAGAGGGCATCTATGCTCCTGCTGCTGAAAAAAACTAATTTGTGCAAGAAAGATCCGAACAGCTACAGGCCAATCTCCTGACTACCTTTTCCAGACAAGATTGTGTAAGAAGGCCTTAATATAGATATAACCCAGTTTATTAATGATAATAAACTTCTAGACAACTCTCAATATGGCTTTAGAAGTCAACACAGCATTGAGCTGGGGTTGATCAACGTGTCGGAGGAAATTAGAGTGGTCCTGGACAAAGGCAAAAAGACAGCCTTGGTCCTGCTGGATCTCTCGGCAGCCTTCGACATGGTTGATCACGGTCTTCTTATAAGTCACCTCTTTTCTGTGGGTAACAGGAGCAGAGCTTTAGACCTACGGAAGTACTTTCTCAGTGACAGGGAGCAATTGGTGGAGATTGGTGGACACAGGTCCCCTCTGTTCAATTTCCCTTATGGGTGCCGCACGGCTCCTCGCTAAGTCTGACCCTTTTCATCCTTAAAATCACTCCCCTCTGCGCACTCATAAAGTTCTTCGGCTTTAAGATGGTGTCAAATGCAGATGACACACACATTGTGGTATCCTTTGTAGGAGATCCGACAGATACTGCATCGAGATTCCATGACTGCATGTCTGAGGTTGGACACTGGATATCCCAAAACTGCTTGAAGATAAAACACAGGAAAAACTGAGGTGCTTCTTTTTGGTCATCCAATCAATTGCATGGGGAACCCAATGTACTCTTGGAGGCTTGGGCAACAATCTAAATGGTAAAGGGGGGCCTGCAAGCGATTAGATTTAATAAGAATCTTTAGTTATTCAAAAGATAATTCGGGGAGTTAGTCCTAATGGAACAAACCCCAATGTGTCACAAGACAACAATAAACACAAAAAAACAATCTTGATATAAGAAACACTGAGAAACCTAGTTCTTTGAAAAAATATATCTTGTTTTATATATTTTGTTGAAAAGAATGGAGTGCAAATAGATAAAAACATTCAGCTTGTCGTCATGGAGAGAACCAATATCAAATTGACTTAACAATGCATGACTGTACATCAATCCCAAATATATTATGAGAAACAGATCTCTTAGTGAGAATAGAAATTGCTTCAGAATGACACATTTTCTTGGAAATAGAGCTCTGTTGGTATGTCCCAGAGAGGCAGCTCCGCTCAGTAGCCTCCTTAAACCTGGTAATCCCTAAAGTCAAAACTGCCTCATGGGAAGGTGAGTTTTGTCGCAGGTACAGGCAGCTAGACTTTGGAACTCACTCCCTCTGGCACTCAAGATGGAAAGCAATCTCTTGGCATTCCAAAAGCTCATAGAAACTATATTCTTTAACAAGTAGCCCAATTGCACCAATCCGTCATCCCCGCTGGGTCTAGCCATCACTGCAGAGCTGCAGCGCCTAGACACCCTCAGGTATTAGCGCGTGTTACAAATTTTAATTTCATTTCATTACTACCTGTCTCTGCGCCAGGACGCTCCTTGGCTGGAGTATCTGTGCTCACAATAAATAGTCGTAACATAACATAACATAACATCTGTAATGTGATTGTAAGATGTCAGGTCTCCACCTCAGCAATCCAAACTGTAGGTCATAATGGTTTCATGTTTTAACGGCATCCTTGAAGGTGGAGTAAAAAAAAATCATGGACCTGCTTAATGTTGTCCCGACCACGGAACGGCATAATAGCTTCTTCCAAACAATGATGCAAACAATAAAGTAACCCACTGATGTGTCAGTGACAGGAGTCTATCCTCATTGTCGCTGTAAATTGGCTAATCCGTGCAGGGCCCCTGTAGGATGCAAAATACATAGGTTGCTGTTTGTGAGTGGACCCGGAGCAGTCTGTCTCGCAGGTAGAGGCCCGTTTGCTCTCTACACTCCAAGATGGCAGAAGGCACCTGTTATGGCTGGATTTTCCGTTGAAATGGGATCAGCCCCCAGGGGCCCCTATGACCCAGCCAAAACGTACTCACCTTCCCTCCTTAGACAGTATTCACAATGGATAGATGTACGGATATATATATACAGGTCGTACCTAAGGATGGGGAATATACATAGATTTTCTACAATATCTTATTCACATCAGTTGGTCTCGCGGCCACCCTGACCCAGACCGGTCTACCCTAGGGCAGATCTGACACACAATCCGGTGCGTCTACACATGGGCCTGCAGAACCCAATGCTCCCTTTTCCAAACTGTTCGCAATCCTGCGAAACTACACGCTAGTTCGACCTCCTAGCGCTCTCACTTATTCAAGCCACAATCCTGTGGGTATCGGCACTGGTAATCCTCCCCAGTGTTCTCACTAACGCCGTATATCAACGACGACCACATTCCTATGAACAATCATCAGGATAATATCTCAGTTACCTACTCGGGATAAAACTATAATAATGACGTTTGATACGGTTCCCAAATTATATGGTGTACCTCCTATTCTTGGCATCAAAGGTCCACTCACTCCCTCTTTGTTCGATCACTATTTACCTGATCGGGATTTCACATCCGCTCACATAAACAACGCTCGGCTAGGAGATACATTTACCAAGATTGAACATGAACATGAGGCACACGATAATTCCATAAGAATTAGGATATTTATTAACAGTAGACACAAATCACATTACTATGCAACATAACTTCTGCAAAGAAAAAGGTAAAGATTAGAGTGCACGTTCTATTAGAGCTGGTCGGACGTCACCTGATTAATGTGAAGTTTGGGCTCGGCAGTCATCTAGGTTCCCTTCTCGTCTCTGTATCCTGGCTCGCCTTGCAGTCACACCCCAGCCGTCACAAGTACACGTCTGCACCGCTAGGCTCAACCTCGTCTGCTTCCCTTCAGGACACCGGAACCTTGCTGATTATTAGATACCGCCTCTTTCTCTCTCTGTATCAGTGCGCTCCGCGCTAATTCTCGCACAGTCTTTCTCAGAGAGTTTTGGTCTTAATCTTTCTCGGACTTCAAAGATGGCAACTGTCCGCCATGAGATGAGTAATGGCAGAGATGCTAACGGCTAGGTGCCGCCTACGGACTAACTGACAAACTGACTAACACCTTCGCTAATATCAAAGCCCGTTCCTTCATGGAAATTCACGGCCAGTAACCTGCCGCCCACCAAATTCTTGTACCTCCCCGTACCAAGGACACTTTCCCAGCCGGCCGGCCTGAAGTTGTGTCTTCGGAGTGGAGAAAAATACATTCCTTCGATAAGGGTCAGCCTGAACCGGTTCTCTCCAAGCGAACAACAGCTTGAAACTAAAACACTACATTTGACCTAGAAAGCCTTCTCGAGCTACCGGGCAGAAAGCAAAATGGAGTCTGTCTCGTTTAAGGCCTACGGAGCCCACAATATGCATAGCTCCATGGAAAATATCCCAGCATGTTAGCAAATGAGCAAATCATGACTAATACTTATATATCTATCCCCTAACTTAAATTCATAAGCCCTACTTTAAGGAAAATGACACGAAAATGCCCTAATATATATAAGACAGGGGCCCTGTCTATAGTCCTAGTCCTTATGCTATGGGGGTGATAGGCTGGAGTCACTCTTCATCATTCTCCCTCTCCAAAGAGCCAGCAGAAGGGCAGCCATTACATTACACCCCTTGACTCCAGTCTATTAACCACAAACTAAATGGAACTAACATCAGTAGAAGAATAATAGGAAACAAAATTAACTGATCTACGACCCTTACTAAGTCTAAAAAATTGGAGCAAGGAAGGGATGCACTGAATAAAGCAACAAATAGCTATCAGGATACAAATAGCGACAATAACCCCCCCTAAAATCTGTCGTAAGGAATGCAAGTCAGGCAGCCAATTAAAAAGCCAGTCAAAGAAACCCTGATCTATATGTTGTCTAATTTCTGCAGTCAAGTCGTGGAGTTTGTCAATATGGGATTGGATAGCTTTAGAATGGTCAGACAAGTTAAAACAGCACAGACCTTCAAAATCAGAACATTCATGTCCATGTTTCAGCAGGAGATAATCAATGGCGGCCCTGTTTTGCAAAATAGCTCTACGTTCACCTTGGGCATCTAATTAGAGGTCAGATAAAACAGTGGAAGTTTGGTTAATGGACTTAACCATCCAGCAGGCCATTTTGCCGATTGTTTTGGCATTATAAACGGCCAATGCAGGCACTCCAATGATAGAAAAAGCTAAACCAAGGTACTCTGATCTGGAATAGAGATGAACAGAGGAATCACAATCTTCATGCAATGACATCGAATCACGTACAATACGGGAATGTGAAGTAGGATGTGAGGAAAACATTAACAAACTCAATCTAGTGATGGCACATGGGCCACCAGAAATATTTGCAGGAATATAGGGCCAAGATGAATTCCCGCAGGAAAATAGCCATCCAGCTGGCAGTAACATTGAACGATAATGGCTAGTGGCTACTAATAAATGTTTACAAGTCATATTGTTTTTTACTGAAAGACATGAATTCGGAAGTCTCTTTGAACATAGCAATCGTTGATGAGGTGAAAAAGAAGTAGCGGCCTGGAGCTTTAGCTTCAAGCACTCAGTAATAGCCTTAGGGTCACAAGTCATAATGAAACACAAATCTCCAGGGGTAATATTAAAAGTTGTAATACGGGAATGAATAGCAATATCAAGGTCTGGAAGAGCAGTACATAAGGGGCAGAATTCGTGAGCCGCAAAATCGCCCAAGATAACATTAGGTCGGGCATTTGAAATATTAAAAATGTGTCGCAAAGTCTCGGTAGATGCAGGGACAGCAACCAAACAGGTCGCTAAAATGTCAGTAACAGACTTCATTGGGGTAAGACAGAAATGCGGAGAGTTCGTCACCCGCTTTGCGAGTGTAATCCAGAAGTTGGACGATGTAACCCACGCAGACCGCGGGGCTCGGATTATCCCATCAACCGGCGTCGGTGGATCCTCTCCTCTCCCGGCGTAGCAGGCCAAAAGGAGTCCAGCGCCGACACATCCTGCATAGGCATGGGCGGAAAATCCGTTCCGCTCGCGGATTTTGCGGATTTTCGGGAAATCCGCAATCCGCGAGATTCGCGAATCTCCCGCAAAATCCGCAAATCCGCGAGCAGCGGATTTTGCTCGCACTGCTCGCACTGTTCGCGTGAGTTCGCGCCCGCGAATAAGTGCAAAATTGCAGAAATACGATCTTAGCAAAACTGAAAGTAACTACTGACCAGGTTCAAAAGTTCAGGCTCATCATTAGTAGCCATTTCCTGTAGTGCTTCCTGAGGGGCCCCTCCAGAGTTCAGTTGCCAGTTGAAACTATTATGTGACCCTGCTCTGAACCTCAGAATAGTTACACATATGCCACAAAGGTCCTGAATTACAGCTAAGGGAGACAAGCAGGAGCCAGGCTGGAAGTTAAAATCCATTAATCAGCCCCTAATTCATTATTGTCAGTTGGGGCAGGGCAGGTGTTGTAACTAATTTTGCAACAATGAAAGCACTTAGCAAGTGCAAAAGATCACTAATCAGGGCGCACTAAGGAAGCAGGTTCCAGCTAAAAAAATATTCTGTGACACATTAATCAGCCCCAAATTAATTCAGGTCACTTGAGGCAGGGAAGGTGTGCTTTGCTTTGCCGAAAATAATGTACACTGGACAACCAGAGGGTGTGGTGATGAAACAGAGGGTGGCATGGGTGGGCCAGAGGGTGGCATGAGTAGTCAGAGAGTGGCAGTGGTGACAGAGAGTGGCAGTGATGAAGAAGAGTGTCCCAAACAGGCTGGACACGTAGAAACAACAAGTTCGCAAAACTTGCGACCTGACAGGTAAGTTCGCAAATTGCGAAATTGTAAAAACCCTCGCGAACTGGCAGAAACACGGGCGAACACAAAAAAAAAAAATCCGCAAATTCGCGGGAATTCGCGGATTTTGCGGATTGCGAATCCGCAAATCCGCAAAATTCGCGAACGCGAGATCCGCAAAATTCGCTCATGCTTAATCCTGCAGCAGCAGTCCAGAGAATGATCTGAAAAAATACAAACACAGACCTTAATCATTCTCGTAAGTAACATTTATCAGCTGGGACAGCTTCCCAGCCATCTTTCCCTGGCTTCATCACCAAAACGGTGTTGTCATGACCGGTCGCAATAATATCAGCCTGTTCAGGAGGATTTTTAGGCGATTGCACCCATATCTTAGCTCCAGGAAGATCAGACGATCCGAAGCCTTTTTGTCCTCGCACAGTTAGCAACGTTGGGGCAGAGCCTTTTTTTATCTCACCACTGAAGACAGTCATAATCAGTAACTGAGCAACACGGTCAGACTTCTTAATGAACAAATCCGTCTCACTGCTATTAAGCAGGAGAACCTTAATCTCTCCCTGATAATCACTGTCAATTACTCCTCCGAGCACTTGTACACCTTTCAGGGCCAGGCCAGATCTAGGGGCAATTAATCCAAAGCTACCGGCAGGTATACAGACACCAATGCCAGTTTCAACAATGATTCGATCCTTTCCTGGAAATTTAGCATCATTTAAAGCATGCAGGTCGAGGCCTGCAGAACCTGGGGTCGCTCTACATGGAGCCAAAGCACCGGGGGTAATTTCCCAATACATAACAATGTTCAATACAGAATTAGGTTTCGCATCAACATTTGGAGGAAACAAACGCATCAAAGGAGATTCAGCATGTAACAAAGGGCGATTATTTAAAATCAATAAAGCTTGAAGTAGGACATCTCTCCACTGGCTGTAACGGTCATCAGTCAACTTGCGCAACTGTTCTTTCAACAAGCCATTCATCCTCTCAATCAGTCCTGAAGCCTGTGGGTAATATGGAATATGAAACACCCAATCAATATTATTTTCCACGCAGAATTCCTGCACCAATCTTCCACGAAAGTGGGATGCATTATCTGATTGAATTTGGAATGGGACACCATAATACAAAATATTCAGCTCCAGGGTCTTAATGGTATTCACTTGGGTAGCGTTCTTACAAGGGAAAGCGACCAAAAGGCCACTATAAGTGTCAACCACTGTACAAATATATTGACAATTTCTGCTCATAGGGAGCGGACCAATATAGTAAATCTGCCAAATTTGGGCGGGCAATTTACCTCGATGTAAGTGTCCTCGAACAATCTGAGGCACCTCTTTTTTCCTAGAATGCTGACAAATGGGACAATGTAGAATTACATCTTTTATTAAGGAAAAAGGAATATGAATTCCTCTATCGGCAGCCCACCTGCTAGTGGCTTTCTCTCCAAAATGTCCTGCTTTTTGATGGGCCCACTTCGCCAATCCCGCCAAATCAGAATCCTGCATGTCCACCACTGCCTCAGCAATTTTAGACTTTTCATCTGCAATGTTATGGAAAAATTTGTCAAGGGAGTCAATCGGAGTGTGAGCATCCACGTGAAAGATTGTTACAGTACTCTGCGGGAGCAACTCCCAAATTTCTTGCCACAGTTCTTTACCCCATAATTCTTTGGAATGCAATTCCCAATTATGAGAATGCCATGTTGGTAACCATACCGCCAGTCCATTCGCAGTGGACCAGGAATCAGTGAAAATATGACATGTGCCAGGTATTTCCTGTTTCAAAACTTGGTAAACTGCATAGAGTTCAGCATATTGACTACTCTTACCATCTCCAGTTGTGCTTAACAATTTCTGCGTAATCGGGTTGAATGAAACAGCTTTCCAATGTCTTTTGTCACCAATGAACTTCGCAGAACCATCCGTAAACCACACATGTTTTCTATCCTCCACGGACAGATCATCAAATGATTTACCCCACTTCACGGGAGACTCCTGCACCACGGGAACCGAACACTCACTTTCAGTCTCATTGGAGGGCGCCTGCGCCACTCGCTCATGTAAAACCGCCACACCTTTCGGACCCACACGTGCCCTGTCCTGAATGTACCATTTCCATTTAATCACACTAGCCTCCTGAGCATGTCCAATTCGGTGAGACTTCGGTGAACTCAAAACCCACTGCATAATGGGAATTTCAGGCCTCAAAATCACAGCATGGCCTAGGGTCAATTGCTCGGTATCCACCAGAGCCCAATAACAAGCAAGCAACTGTTTTTCAAAAGGTGAGTAACGCTCACCAGCCTCGGGTAATTTTTTGGTCCAAAAACCTAATGGCACTTTTTGTCTGCCCTGCTTTTGCCACAAACTCCAATTGGCATACAAGCCTTCCACGGACACATTCAAATCCACATCACCTTCACTCACGGGCCACAAATCCAAAGCATACTGAATAGCTTCTTTAGCCAAATTAAAGGCAGTCTGTTGAGGTTCACCCCATTCAAACGCATTCTTTTTACGGGTGACTCGATACAGTGGAGCCAAGATTTGACTCAAATGGGGAATATGCTGACGCCAAAATCCAAACAAACCAATAAAGCATTGAGCCTCTTTCCTGTTTCTGGGAACTGCAAAATCAAGTATTTTACGCTTTACTTGTGGGATCACTTCTCTGTGACCCTCATGCCAATTAATACCTAAAAATTTCACATTTTGGGATGGAGTTTGTAATTTGTCGGGATTAATTTCCCAGCCTTTCGCTCGCAAACAGTCAATGATCTGATCTAAATGGGACTGTACCTGGTCTTGCGATTCACCTTGAATCAAAATGTCGTCAATATAATGACAAACCTGAACTTGTGGATTCGTAGGCACTTCAGACAAATGCTCCGCCACCAGCCGGTGACAGATCGTAGGACTATGTATATAGCCTTGAGGAAGACTCCGGAACGTCATTTGACGTCCATTCCATGTAAAACTGAATTGTTCCTGACATTCGGGGGCAATCGGAATTGAAAAGAATGCATTAGCAATGTCAATAGAAGCATACCATGTACCTGGATGCTTTTGAATTCTTTGAATCAGCGTGACAATGTCAGGCACTGCAACAGTCAATTTAGGTGTATTTTTATTCAGTTCTCGATAATCAACAGTCATGCGCCAAGAATTGTCACTTTTGCGCACGGGCCAAACGGGATTATTCCAAGCAGATGTGACCGGAGTAATGACTCCCGCGTCAACCAAATCCTGAATAGTAGCAGTAATCTCTTCATGACCACCTGGGATACGATACTGCTTCTGACAAACCACCTTCGTGGCCAAAGGTATTTTAATAGGTGGCATTCGTAAGCGGCCAACCCGTACGGGTCTGGTCGAAATGTACTGTCTAGTTCCAAATTGATAACAACCATCATCCAGATGCAAAGTCATTCCTTTCAAAATGTCAATTCCAATTATGAATTCCAAAAGTGGCACAACCAACACAGAGTATTCTCTACGAGGAATTCTACCAATTTTAATTTCGAGTGCAGTTTGAACTGCGGGTGTCTCTTTACCACCCAAACCAGTAATTGTAAAAGACTGTCCATGAAATTTTTTCGACTTACCATGAATTAAAGTGGCCTCCGCCCCAGTATCAACTAATGCTCGGGCCCTTTGGATATTACGATGTTTCCAAAAAATCTCAATATCTACATAGGGTCTGTTATCTCTGTGAGCCCACTTGCGTACCGGAGCTTGACCTATTTCCTAGTCCTTTTTCCCGCGTTCCGTCAACCAAGACAAATCAGGGTAAATGCTCTCAGTTTTCTTTGGTATCAATATTTCTTGTTCATATCCGTCTCCAGTACGAAACGGATTAGTGTCATGTTCAAAAAGTTGTGAATTACGGTCAGAAAGTCTGTTACGATCCTCTCTCTTTCTCATGTCAGGGGAATAACTCCTTTCATCTTTTCGTCTGTTAGAAACACGCTCATCTCTCCCCCTCTCACGATCATCCTCTCTCCCCCTCCCGTCATTACGATGAGGGGATCCATCACGTTCATAACGCCGATCATCATTGCGATCAGAATTCACACGTCGCTTCTCATCACCACTGTCATCCGAACCACGATCATACTCATTCTTTCGCACACGACGGGCACCCTCCTTCCGATCCAAACCACGCTTACGAAACATGTCCCATAGGCGATTATTAGGCTCACCGTCAATGTCTTCCCTTTTGACACCATCAGCAATGAGAGCAAGAAACATGTCACATCTAGAGAACTTATAGTCCCCACCAGTACGACCCTCAGGTCGAGATTGTCTTTCAGGTTTAAACCATTCACCCAGCTCACCAAGCTGACGAACAGACTCAAGCACAGCAGACAAAGGATTGCCAGTTTGGTTAATCAATAATGTCATCATGACCTGCTTGTAAGCAACAGGAGAAGAGCGGATAATGCGATTGCGCACAGAAGATGTTAAAAGACCATCCAATAACCTATCAGCAGTACTAAGAAAGATAGCAGTTTTCATGACTTCCTCCTTTAAACGTTGCGACGCATCGCGCAAAGTGTACCACGGTTTCTCATCAGTGGGCCAATCAGATTCAGTTGGATATTTATGATTACAGCCGTCAGACGCAAGCTGGAGCAAAGTAATTTGACCAGCACCATTATAGTTTCGAAAATGATCTTGAATCGTAGAATCAGAACTTAAAGAGCAAAACCGTAAGCAATCAACAGCATCAAGAAAAATACCGGCAGCGCCAAGTTCATAAAGACGCACCATCCAGGTAAGCAAGGCCTCACCAGGCCGTTGTCGAAATCGTTGTAAAATGTCACTAACTTCCTGCTGAGTAAAATCTTCAATACAATCTAGAGCTATACCAGCCGGGTTACCAGGGGCTTGTTGTAGTTTACGTCGAAACACAGGGTGAGCAGAAACTTCAGGAAGAGCTTCCGAGGAAGCCCTCATCTTAGATTTAGTATAGCAATCAGGGCAAGCTACGTCATCCGAACGGGAAGAACGAGCACGGTCACTAACAGGACCTAGATCAGTACATGAAGCAGATTTACAATCACGTCCGGAGCGAGAAGACTCGCGCTTGTCACCCTCCTCTGCCGAGGAGTCAGAAGTATGAGAATCCCAGATATTACCGTCCCACTCATCGGGGTTCCAATCCATTCCAGCTTTTGCTACAACCATACGCACTTTGCGTGTAGATACACGACCACGACGATGTTTATACTTATATCGTGCAATACGGACCGCAGCTCTTTCGGCAATGGTCTGATATGTTTCAAGTTTATCGGCAAGCAATTTATTTTGACAACGTAAAAGAGTATGCGCATTTTGCAACTCAACACACTGTCCCTCCATGTCTTTAAACTGCTTTTGTAGCTGTACAAACCTCTCATGCAGTATTCTATATGCATTAAGAACAATCCAACCTCTGCGTCCTAAAATAGGAAGCTCATCACCCTTCACTACTGGCGCTTTCTGCAAGCACGACACCACATCGGCAGGCTCCGCCTGCTCCAAGCATGAAGACCAATTTTCACTCAAACCAGTAGAATCGGCCCACTCACGGGCCAAAGCCTCGTAAGGGGTACATTCCCAGCCGGGAATCTGAATCGGTAACTTGAAAACCGACGATGATTTTTTCGCAAACATAATGACACAACAAAGTTATATACACAATTATAAACAAAATTATATACGTACAAGCCGAGCGCAAACCAACAAGATTAAAACAATACAATGCACACAGGCTTCGTAAACAGTTCGTGACGCCAGATGTTATGGCTGGATTTTCCGTTGAAATGGGATCAGCCCCCAGGGGCCCCTATGACCCAGCCAAAACGTACTCACCTTCCCTCCTTAGACAGTATTCACAATGGATAGATGTACGGATATATATATACAGGTCGTACCTAAGGATGGGGAATATACATAGATTTTCTACAATATCTTATTCACATCAGTTGGTCTCGCGGCCACCCTGACCCAGACCGGTCTACCCTAGGGCAGATCTGACACACAATCCGGTGCGTCTACACATGGGCCTGCAGAACCCAATGCTCCCTTTTCCAAACTGTTCGCAATCCTGCGAAACTACACGCTAGTTCGACCTCCTAGCGCTCTCACTTATTCAAGCCACAATCCTGTGGGTATCGGCACTGGTAATCCTCCCCAGTGTTCTCACTAACGCCGTATATCAACGACGACCACATTCCTATGAACAATCATCAGGATAATATCTCAGTTACCTACTCGGGATAAAACTATAATAATGACGTTTGATACGGTTCCCAAATTATATGGTGTACCTCCTATTCTTGGCATCAAAGGTCCACTCACTCCCTCTTTGTTCGATCACTATTTACCTGATCGGGATTTCACATCCGCTCACATAAACAACGCTCGGCTAGGAGATACATTTACCAAGATTGAACATGAACATGAGGCACACGATAATTCCATAAGAATTAGGATATTTATTAACAGTAGACACAAATCACATTACTATGCAACATAACTTCTGCAAAGAAAAAGGTAAAGATTAGAGTGCACGTTCTATTAGAGCTGGTCAGACGTCACCTGATTAATGTGAAGTTTGGGCTCGGCAGTCATCTAGGTTCCCTTCTCGTCTCTGTATCCTGGCTCGCCTTGCAGTCACACCCCAGCCGTCACAAGTACACGTCTGCACCGCTAGGCTCAACCTCGTCTGCTTCCCTTCAGGACACCGGAACCTTGCTGATTATTAGATACCGCCTCTTTCTCTCTCTGTATCAGTGCGCTCCGCGCTAATTCTCGCACAGTCTTTCTCAGAGAGTTTTGGTCTTAATCTTTCTCGGACTTCAAAGATGGCAACTGTCCGCCATGAGATGAGTAATGGCAGAGATGCTAACGGCTAGGTGCCGCCTACGGACTAACTGACAAACTGACTAACACCTTCGCTAATATCAAAGCCCGTTCCTTCATGGAAATTCACGGCCAGTAACCTGCCGCCCACCAAATTCTTGTACCTCCCCGTACCAAGGACACTTTCCCAGCCGGCCGGCCTGAAGTTGTGTCTTCGGAGTGGAGAAAAATACATTCCTTCGATAAGGGTCAGCCTGAACCGGTTCTCTCCAAGCGAACAACAGCTTGAAACTAAAACACTACATTTGACCTAGAAAGCCTTCTCGAGCTACCGGGCAGAAAGCAAAATGGAGTCTGTCTCGTTTAAGGCCTACGGAGCCCACAATATGCATAGCTCCATGGAAAATATCCCAGCATGTTAGCAAATGAGCAAATCATGACTAATACTTATATATCTATCCCCTAACTTAAATTCATAAGCCCTACTTTAAGGAAAATGACACGAAAATGCCCTAATATATATAAGACAGGGGCCCTGTCTATAGTCCTAGTCCTTATGCTATGGGGGTGATAGGCTGGAGTCACTCTCCATCATTCTCCCTCTCCAAAGAGCCAGCAGAAGGGCAGCCATTACATTACACCCCTTGACTCCAGTCTATTAACCACAAACTAAATGGAACTAACATCAGTAGAAGAATAATAGGAAACAAAATTAACTGATCTACGACCCTTACTAAGTCTAAAAAATTGGAGCAAGGAAGGGATGCACTGAATAAAGCAACAAATAGCTATCAGGATACAAATAGCGACAATAACCCCCCCTAAAATCTGTCGTAAGGAATGCAAGTCAGGCAGCCAATTAAAAAGCCAGTCAAAGAAACCCTGATCTATATGTTGTCTAATTTCTGCAGTCAAGTCGTGGAGTTTGTCAATATGGGATTGGATAGCTTTAGAATGGTCAGACAAGTTAAAACAGCACAGACCTTCAAAATCAGAACATTCATGTCCATGTTTCAGCAGGAGATAATCAATGGCGGCCCTGTTTTGCAAAATAGCTCTACGTTCACCTTGGGCATCTAATTAGAGGTCAGATAAAACAGTGGAAGTTTGGTTAATGGACTTAACCATCCAGCAGGCCATTTTGCCGATTGTTTTGGCATTATAAACGGCCAATGCAGGCACTCCAATGATAGAAAAAGCTAAACCAAGGTACTCTGATCTGGAATAGAGATGAACAGAGGAATCACAATCTTCATGCAATGACATCGAATCACGTACAATACGGGAATGTGAAGTAGGATGTGAGGAAAACATTAACAAACTCAATCTAGTGATGGCACATGGGCCACCAGAAATATTTGCAGGAATATAGGGCCAAGATGAATTCCCGCAGGAAAATAGCCATCCAGCTGGCAGTAACATTGAACGATAATGGCTAGTGGCTTCTAATAAACGTTTACAAGTCATATTGTTTTTTACTGAAAGACATGAATTCGGAAGTCTCTTTGAACATAGCAATCGTTGATGAGGTGAAAAAGAAGTAGCGGCCTGGAGCTTTAGCTTCAAGCACTCAGTAATAGCCTTAGGGTCACAAGTCATAATGAAACACAAATCTCCAGGGGTAATATTAAAAGTTGTAATACGGGAATGAATAGCAATATCAAGGTCTGGAAGAGCAGTACATAAGGGGCAGAATTCGTGAGCCGCAAAATCGCCCAAGATAACATTAGGTCGGGCATTTGAAATATTAAAAATGTGTCGCAAAGTCTCGGTAGATGCAGGGACAGCAACCAAACAGGTCGCTAAAATGTCAGTAACAGACTTCATTGGGGTAAGACAGAAATGCGGAGAGTTCGTCACCCGCTTTGCGAGTGTAATCCAGAAGTTGGACGATGTAACCCACGCAGACCGCGGGGCTCGGATTATCCCATCAACCGGCGTCGGTGGATCCTCTCCCGGCGTAGCAGGCCAAAAGGAGTCCAGCGCCGACACATCCTGCATAGGCATGGGCGGAAAATCCGTTCCGCTCGCGGATTTTGCGGATTTTCGGGAAATCCGCAATCCGCGAGATTCGCGAATCTCCCGCAAAATCCGCAAATCCGCGAGCAGCGGATTTTGCTCGCACTGCTCGCACTGTTCGCGTGAGTTCGCGCCCCGCGAATAAGTGCAAAATTGCAGAAATACGATCTTAGCAAAACTGAAAGTAACTACTTACCAGGTTCAAAAGTTCAGGCTCATCATTAGTAGCCATTTCCTGTAGTGCTTCCTGAGGGGCCCCTCCAGAGTTCAGTTGCCAGTTGAAACTATTATGTGACCCTGCTCTGAACCTCAGAATAGTTACACATATGCCACAAAGGTCCTGAATTACAGCTAAGGGAGACAAGCAGGAGCCAGGCTGGAAGTTAAAATCCATTAATCAGCCCCTAATTCATTATTGTCAGTTGGGGCAGGGCAGGTGTTGTAACTAATTTTGCAACAATGAAAGCACTTAGCAAGTGCAAAAGATCACTAATCAGGGCGCACTAAGGAAGCAGGTGCCAGCTAAAAAAATATTCTGTGACACATTAATCAGCCCCAAATTAATTCAGGTCACTTGAGGCAGGGAAGGTGTGCTTTGCTTTGCCGAAAATAATGTACACTGGACAACCAGAGGGTGTGGTGATGAAACAGAGGGTGGCATGGGTGGGCCAGAGGGTGGCATGAGTAGTCAGAGAGTGGCAGTGGTGACAGAGAGTGGCAGTGATGAAGAAGAGTGTCCCAAACAGGCTGGACACGTAGAAACAACAAGTTCGCAAAACTTGCGACCTGACAGGTAAGTTCGCAAATTGCGAAATTGTAAAAACCCTCGCGAACTGGCAGAAACACGGGCGAACACAAAAAAAAAAAATCCGCAAATTCGCGGGAATTCGCGGATTTTGCGGATTGCGAATCCGCAAATCCGCAAAATTCGCGAACGCGAGATCCGCAAAATTCGCTCATGCTTAATCCTGCAGCAGCAGTCCAGAGAATGATCTGAAAAAATACAAACACAGACCTTAATCATTCTCGTAAGTAACATTTATCAGCTGGGACAGCTTCCCAGCCATCTTTCCCTGGCTTCATCACCAAAACGGTGTTGTCATGACCGGTCGCAATAATATCAGCCTGTTCAGGAGGATTTTTAGGCGATTGCACCCATATCTTAGCTCCAGGAAGATCAGACGATCCGAAGCCTTTTTGTCCTCGCACAGTTAGCAACGTTGGGGCAGAGCCTTTTTTTATCTCACCACTGAAGACAGTCATAATCAGTAACTGAGCAACACGGTCAGACTTCTTAATGAACAAATCCGTCTCACTGCTATTAAGCAGGAGAACCTTAATCTCTCCCTGATAATCACTGTCAATTACTCCTCCGAGCACTTGTACACCTTTCAGGGCCAGGCCAGATCTAGGGGCAATTAATCCAAAGCTACCGGCAGGTATACAGACACCAATGCCAGTTTCAACAATGATTCGATCCTTTCCTGGAAATTTAGCATCATTTAAAGCATGCAGGTCGAGGCCTGCAGAACCTGGGGTCGCTCTACATGGAGCCAAAGCACCGGGGGTAATTTCCCAATACATAACAATGTTCAATACAGAATTAGGTTTCGCATCAACATTTGGAGGAAACAAACGCATCAAAGGAGATTCAGCATGTAACAAAGGGCGATTATTTAAAATCAATAAAGCTTGAAGTAGGACATCTCTCCACTGGCTGTAACGGTCATCAGTCAACTTGCGCAACTGTTCTTTCAACAAGCCATTCATCCTCTCAATCAGTCCTGAAGCCTGTGGGTAATATGGAATATGAAACACCCAATCAATATTATTTTCCACACAGAATTCCTGCACCAATCTTCCACGAAAGTGGGATGCATTATCTGATTGAATTTGGAATGGGACACCATAATACAAAATATTAAGCTCCAGGGTCTTAATGGTATTCACTTGGGTAGCGTTCTTACAAGGGAAAGCGACCAAAAGGCCACTATAAGTGTCAACCACTGTACAAATATATTGACAATTTCTGCTCATAGGGAGCAGACCAATATAGTAAATCTGCCAAATTTGGGCGGGCAATTTACCTCGATGTAAGTGTCCTCGAACAATCTGAGGCACCTCTTTTTTCCTAGAATGCTGACAAATGGGACAATGTAGAATGACATCTTTTATTAAGGAAAAAGGAATATGAATTCCTCTATCGGCAGCCCACCTGCTAGTGGCTTTCTCTCCAAAATGTCCTGCTTTTTGATGGGCCCACTTCGCCAATCCCGCCAAATCAGAATCCTGCATGTCCACCACTGCCTCAGCAATTTTAGACTTTTCATCTGCAATGTTATGGAAAAATTTGTCAAGGGAGTCAATCGGAGTGTGAGCATCCACGTGAAAGATTGTTACAGTACTCTGCGGGAGCAACTCCCAAATTTCTTGCCACAGTTCTTTACCCCATAATTCTTTGGAATGCAATTCCCAATTATGAGAATGCCATGTTGGTAACCATACCGCCAGTCCATTCGCAGTGGACCAGGAATCAGTGAAAATATGACATGTGCCAGGTATTTCCTGTTTCAAAACTTGGTAAACTGCATAGAGTTCAGCATATTGACTACTCTTACCATCTCCAGTTGTGCTTAACAATTTCTGCGTAATCGGGTTGAATGAAACAGCTTTCCAATGTCTTTTGTCACCAATGAACTTCGCAGAACCATCCGTAAACCACACATGTTTTCTATCCTCCACGGACAGATCATCAAATGATTTACCCCACTTCACGGGAGACTCCTGCACCACGGGAACCGAACACTCACTTTCAGTCTCATTGGAGGGCGCCTGCGCCACTCGCTCATGTAAAACCGCCACACCTTTCGGACCCACACGTGCCCTGTCCTGAATGTACCATTTCCATTTAATCACACTAGCCTCCTGAGCATGTCCAATTCGGTGAGACTTCGGTGAACTCAAAACCCACTGCATAATGGGAATTTCAGGCCTCAAAATCACAGCATGGCCTAGGGTCAATTGCTCGGTATCCACCAGAGCCCAATAACAAGCAAGCAACTGTTTTTCAAAAGGTGAGTAACGCTCACCAGCCTCGGGTAATTTTTTGGTCCAAAAACCTAATGGCACTTTTTGTCTGCCCTGCTTTTGCCACAAACTCCAATTGGCATACAAGCCTTCCACGGACACATTCAAATCCACATCACCTTCACTCACGGGCCACAAATCCAAAGCATACTGAATAGCTTCTTTAGCCAAATTAAAGGCAGTCTGTTGAGGTTCACCCCATTCAAACGCATTCTTTTTACGGGTGACTCGATACAGTGGAGCCAAGATTTGACTCAAATGGGGAATATGCTGACGCCAAAATCCAAACAAACCAATAAAGCATTGAGCCTCTTTCCTGTTTCTGGGAACTGCAAAATCAAGTATTTTACGCTTTACTTGTGGGATCACTTCTCTGTGACCCTCATGCCAATTAATACCTAAAAATTTCACATTTTGGGATGGAGTTTGTAATTTGTCGGGATTAATTTCCCAGCCTTTCGCTCGCAAACAGTCAATGATCTGGTCTAAATGGGACTGTACCTGGTCTTGCGATTCACCTTGAATCAAAATGTCGTCAATATAATGACAAACCTGAACTTGTGGATTCGTAGGCACTTCAGACAAATGCTCCGCCACCAGCCGGTGACAGATCGTAGGACTATGTATATAGCCTTGAGGAAGACTCCGGAACGTCATTTGACGTCCATTCCATGTAAAACTGAATTGTTCCTGACATTCGGGGGCAATCGGAATTGAAAAGAATGCATTAGCAATGTCAATAGAAGCATACCATGTACCTGGATGCTTTTGAATTCTTTGAATCAGCGTGACAATGTCAGGCACTGCAACAGTCAATTTAGGTGTATTTTTATTCAGTTCTCGATAATCAACAGTCATGCGCCAAGAATTGTCACTTTTGCGCACGGGCCAAACGGGATTATTCCAAGCAGATGTGACCGGAGTAATGACTCCCGCGTCAACCAAATCCTGAATAGTAGCAGTAATCTCTTCATGACCACCTGGGATACGATACTGCTTCTGACAAACCACCTTCGTGGCCAAAGGTATTTTAATAGGTGGCATTCGTAAGCGGCCAACCCGTACGGGTCTGGTCGAAATGTACTGTCTAGTTCCAAATTGATAACAACCATCATCCAGATGCAAAGTCATTCCTTTCAAAATGTCAATTCCAATTATGAATTCCAAAAGTGGCACAACCAACACAGAGTATTCTCTACGAGGAATTCTACCAATTTTAATTTCGAGTGCAGTTTGAACTGCGGGTGTCTCTTTACCACCCAAACCAGTAATTGTAAAAGACTGTCCATGAAATTTTTTCGACTTACCATGAATTAAAGTGGCCTCCGCCCCAGTATCAACTAATGCTCGGGCCCTTTGGATATTACGATGTTTCCAAAAAATCTCAATATCTACATAGGGTCTGTTATCTCTGTGAGCCCACTTGCGTACCGGAGCTTGACCTATTTCCTAGTCCTTTTTCCCGCGTTCCGTCAACCAAGACAAATCAGGGTAAATGCTCTCAGTTTTCTTTGGTATCAATATTTCTTGTTCATATCCGTCTCCAGTACGAAACGGATTAGTGTCATGTTCAAAAAGTTGTGAATTACGGTCAGAAAGTCTGTTACGATCCTCTCTCTTTCTCATGTCAGGGGAATAACTCCTTTCATCTTTTCGTCTGTTAGAAACACGCTCATCTCTCCCCCTCTCACGATCATCCTCTCTCCCCCTCCCGTCATTACGATGAGGGGATCCATCACGTTCATAACGCCGATCATCATTGCGATCAGAATTCACACGTCGCTTCTCATCACCACTGTCATCCGAACCACGATCATACTCATTCTTTCGCACACGACGGGCACCCTCCTTCCGATCCAAACCACGCTTACGAAACATGTCCCATAGGCGATTATTAGGCTCACCGTCAATGTCTTCCCTTTTGACACCATCAGCAATGAGAGCAAGAAACATGTCACATCTAGAGAACTTATAGTCCCCACCAGTACGACCCTCAGGTCGAGATTGTCTTTCAGGTTTAAACCATTCACCCAGCTCACCAAGCTGACGAACAGACTCAAGCACAGCAGACAAAGGATTGCCAGTTTGGTTAATCAATAATGTCATCATGACCTGCTTGTAAGCAACAGGAGAAGAGCGGATAATGCGATTGCGCACAGAAGATGTTAAAAGACCATCCAATAACCTATCAGCAGTACTAAGAAAGATAGCAGTTTTCATGACTTCCTCCTTTAAACGTTGCGACGCATCGCGCAAAGTGTACCACGGTTTCTCATCAGTGGGCCAATCAGATTCAGTTGGATATTTATGATTACAGCCGTCAGACGCAAGCTGGAGCAAAGTAATTTGACCAGCACCATTATAGTTTCGAAAATGATCTTGAATCGTAGAATCAGAACTTAAAGAGCAAAACCGTAAGCAATCAACAGCATCAAGAAAAATACTGGCAGCGCCAAGTTCATAAAGACGCACCATCCAGGTAAGCAAGGCCTCACCAGGCCGTTGTCGAAATCGTTGTAAAATGTCACTAACTTCCTGCTGAGTAAAATCTTCAATACAATCTAGAGCTATACCAGCCGGGTTACCAGGGGCTTGTTGTAGTTTACGTCGAAACACAGGGTGAGCAGAAACTTCAGGAAGAGCTTCCGAGGAAGCCCTCATCTTAGATTTAGTATGGCAATCAGGGCAAGCTACGTCATCCGAACGGGAAGAACGAGCACGGTCACTAACAGGACCTAGATCAGTACATGAAGCAGATTTACAATCACGTCCGGAGCGAGAAGACTCGCGCTTGTCACCCTCCTCTGCCGAGGAGTCAGAAGTATGAGAATCCCAGATATTACCGTCCCACTCATCGGGGTTCCAATCCATTCCAGCTTTTGCTACAACCATACGCACTTTGCGTGTAGATACACGACCACGACGATGTTTATACTTATATCGTGCAATACGGACCGCAGCTCTTTCGGCAATGGTCTGATATGTTTCAAGTTTATCGGCAAGCAATTTATTTTGACAACGTAAAAGAGTATGCGCATTTTGCAACTCAACACACTGTCCCTCCATGTCTTTAAACTGCTTTTGTAGCTGTACAAACCTCTCATGCAGTATTCTATATGCATTAAGAACAATCCAACCTCTGCGTCCTAAAATAGGAAGCTCATCACCCTTCACTACTGGCGCTTTCTGCAAGCACGACACCACATCGGCAGGCTCCGCCTGCTCCAAGCATGAAGACCAATTTTCACTCAAACCAGTAGAATCGGCCCACTCACGGGCCAAAGCCTCGTAAGGGGTACATTCCCAGCCGGGAATCTGAATCGGTAACTTGAAAACCGACGATGATTTTTTCGCAAACATAATGACACAACAAAGTTATATACACAATTATAAACAAAATTATATACGTACAAGCCGAGCGCAAACCAACAAGATTAAAACAATACAATGCACACAGGCTTCGTAAACAGTTCGTGACGCCAGATGTTATGGCTGGATTTTCCGTTGAAATGGGATCAGCCCCCAGGGGCCCCTATGACTCAGCCAAAACGTACTCACCTTCCCTCCTTAGACAGTATTCACAATGGATAGATGTACGGATATATATATACAGGTCGTACCTAAGGATGGGGAATATACATAGATTTTCTACAATATCTTATTCACATCAGTTGGTCTCGCGGCCACCCTGACCCAGACCGGTCTACCCTAGGGCAGATCTGACACACAATCCGGTGCGTCTACACATGGGCCTGCAGAACCCAATGCTCCCTTTTCCAAACTGTTCGCAATCCTGCGAAACTACACGCTAGTTCGACCTCCTAGCGCTCTCACTTATTCAAGCCACAATCCTGTGGGTATCGGCACTGGTAATCCTCCCCAGTGTTCTCACTAACGCCGTATATCAACGACGACCACATTCCTATGAACAATCATCAGGATAATATCTCAGTTACCTACTCGGGATAAAACTATAATAATGACGTTTGATACGGTTCCCAAATTATATGGTGTACCTCCTATTCTTGGCATCAAAGGTCCACTCACTCCCTCTTTGTTCGATCACTATTTACCTGATCGGGATTTCACATCCGCTCACATAAACAACGCTCGGCTAGGAGATACATTTACCAAGATTGAACATGAACATGAGGCACACGATAATTCCATAAGAATTAGGATATTTATTAACAGTAGACACAAATCACATTACTATGCAACATAACTTCTGCAAAGAAAAAGGTAAAGATTAGAGTGCACGTTCTATTAGAGCTGGTCGGACGTCACCTGATTAATGTGAAGTTTGGGCTCGGCAGTCATCTAGGTTCCCTTCTCGTCTCTGTGTCCTGGCTCGCCTTGCAGTCACACCCCAGCCGTCACAAGTACACGTCTGCACCGCTAGGCTCAACCTCGTCTGCTTCCCTTCAGGACACCGGAACCTTGCTGATTATTAGATACCGCCTCTTTCTCTCTCTGTATCAGTGCGCTCCGCGCTAATTCTCGCTCAGTCTTTCTCAGAGAGTTTTGGTCTTAATCTTTCTCGGACTTCAAAGATGGCAACTGTCCGCCATGAGATGAGTAATGGCAGAGATGCTAACGGCTAGGTGCCGCCTACGGACTAACTGACAAACTGACTAACACCTTCGCTAATATCAAAGCCCGTTCCTTCATGGAAATTCACGGCCAGTAACCTGCCGCCCACCAAATTCTTGTACCTCCCCGTACCAAGGACACTTTCCCAGCCGGCCGGCCTGAAGTTGTGTCTTCGGAGTGGAGAAAAATACATTCCTTCGATAAGGGTCAGCCTGAACCGGTTCTCTCCAAGCGAACAACAGCTTGAAACTAAAACACTACATTTGACCTAGAAAGCCTTCTCGAGCTACCGGGCAGAAAGCAAAATGGAGTCTGTCTCGTTTAAGGCCTACGGAGCCCACAATATGCATAGCTCCATGGAAAATATCCCAGCATGTTAGCAAATGAGCAAATCATGACTAATACTTATATATCTATCCCCTAACTTAAATTCATAAGCCCTACTTTAAGGAAAATGACACGAAAATGCCCTAATATATATAAGACAGGGGCCCTGTCTATAGTCCTAGTCCTTATGCTATGGGGGTGATAGGCTGGAGTCACTCTCCATCATTCTCCCTCTCCAAAGAGCCAGCAGAAGGGCAGCCATTACAGCACCCACCATAAAACTCAGAGGGTGCTGTGGTTGCACTACGGATGTGCAGTGTGAGAGTGCAAAAGGCATGTGGAGCCTGCATGTATAGCAGAAGGCACTGCACAATCCTCCTCCCAGGTTCTGAAAGGGTTATGTTATGTAAAACAACATAAAGCACTTGTTTACCCTGGGGCGTCTTGGCGCTGATGAACCTGTAGATTGAGGTTAATTATTAAAGAGCCAGGTTTTCAGGAGCTTTCTGAGAGCGAGCAGGGGGGATGCAGCTCTAATGTGAGAGGTAAGGAGATTCCAGTGCTTACTGGCTCCGGTATTCTGGTTATGTTATTCTTTTTAAGAACCCTGTTCTGTCAGTGAGTAAATGTAAAAACTATTCGTTTCTTTCTTTATTTAACTAAACAATAAAAGCCTCCCTTAACAGAACTATCCTGAAATGTCCCAGGTATTAATAAGAATACTAGTTTTGTTCTTAACTGTGCTAAGATGAATGTCAGATCTTTTCCATGTCATCTTCGTAAAATTTCTGATAATTCAGAAACAGAGATCGGAGCGTTTATTACAGAAACACGGCCGAGCAAATGTTCTGAACCCGACCTTGAAATGTCCATCCCTGAAGGATATAAAATTGTCCGTTGTGATTGCGATAGTAGAAGAGCGAAGGGCAGAAGGAATGGCCACCATTTTACTTGAGAGTCTGAAGGTTATTCTTCAATCCAAATATGAGAGCATCCTTCTGGAGACGTTCATGTTTAAGTGGTAGTTCTCCCGTACACAAGCAGTCACTTTTATAGTGTTATCCAACAGGTAAAAAGTGAGAAGAAAGATAAAGTAGCGGGTCCACCAAGAGCTGTGTCTATACATGCAGTCCATATAATCTGCAATGTTTAATCTTCATGCTGATGAGCTGGATAAATCCGATTAATCCGGATTGGGAGTGCTACTTTCCCCCCACACTTCGGATTCCCTAGTGCCATTATTCTGTATTTTTCACGGGGTACAAATCCTCCCGGTCATACTTTGAGGACTTTTCTCTCATTGAAATGCAAGGAATCATGGGAGCACCAAATCTCCCTATGTTATTCCCAATTCATAGGTGGTCCACTTGCCATTATCGGCTGACTATGGAGCAGGGGGCTCACGGTTCGATCCCCGGCACCGGCGGAAACACAGCTCAGCACCCTTTAACTCAGGGCAATAGCTCACTTAACCTTCTCGACGGCCCCCAGCGCCTTGAGAACCCTAGGGGCTAGGGGTGATTCCGCGCTTTACAAATATCGGATACATACCCGCCAATTCCTGGCTAATGCAATTCGCTCTTTTCACCCGAAGGGTCAATTGAAGCTTGAGTTTACAGTAAATGCAGATGGCCTGTTTAGGCTACTGGCAAATGTGTGCATGTGGGTTCTTCTCATGCATGATGCCTCTACTACTGTCAAATAATTTCCAGTAGAACTCACAGAAAAGATCATCAGTGTGCGACATAAGAAAGCGCTGAGAAGACGATCTCAGTTCAGCAGCGCCCCACAAATCCCAGGCACAGAAATGAAGCTACAAGTCTGAACACAATGCAAGCTTTCGGGAGGCAGCACTCAGCTGCACGGCTACCTTTAGTGCAGTAGATGGAGTGGCACAAGGGCCAGGGAGGGGTTCAATACACCCCAGAAATGGCAGTCTTTCATAGCCCAGTTGTGTAGCGCAGGCCTGTGATGTAGCAGACCCATGCGTTCATGCGATGCAAGCAAGAAAACTGGGCCAACCTCGGTTCGGTAGTAAATTTATCAACTCTATGCCTGGTGCCACTGCACCTGCTGCACTCGTCGGTGTGTAGCAACGCTGGCATCAACTGTAGAGCAAGCATAGGACATAGGCCCCACATCCTGGCGTGGGAATTAACTGGAGTTCAGGGGGCCCGCCCCTTGGGTGCCGATGCACCTGCTTCGCGGTTAGGGGCTATGGCAGCAGCTCGGCTTCCGTACTTGGCATCGGACCCATGGCATCCTTGCTAGGCCACGAGCAGGGTGGTACAGAAAACGCATACTTCCCTCGGAGAGAAAGGGTCTTGAGCAGAATCAGAGGCTGCTTATCTGGGGGGATCCTGCCTCGGTGATCCTTGGCCCGGGATCTCCCTGGCAGGCATAGAAAGCCGAGCCAGAAGCACAGTACGGCGGATGGACCGATACCCCACGAAGACGCCCGCCCCCCCTCCCCCTGGATGCAGGGGGACCGGCTAGTGCCTTGATTCTTTCTAAGCTGTCAGCACTGATCTGCCTTCAGACCCTCGATCACAGCTTGCGCAAGCGGCGCAGACGTTGCCAGGCCAAGATCAAATAAATATTTGGTTTCCTAAAAAGGAAACAACTGTCATGAGGGAGGCTGCCCGGAATGATGAAGAGCCCACTGCCGCCTGCAGGGTGAGACTACTGAGGCCGAGCAGAGAGGAGGCTTCTTTCCAACATGGAATCCATACGGCAGTCCTCTAGTATGAGCACACTCTCTGTGTTAGGCGCGTGTTAAATGATTTAAGCACCCGAGGCCGAGATAACGACCTCTGCAGCACAAATAAAGTAATTGTGCTATGACATTGAGCGTCTTTACGTTGCCTCGTTGAAAACCTTCTCCTTGGAAGTAATTGGTGGTCTGTCAGGACGGCACTATTGCGCGGCCTCTTTTGCGCGGCCTCTTTTGCGCGCATTCTTTCCCTACAGACGCGTACATGGTTCACATCTGTCTCAGTTCAGCCATCAATCCATCCACCGTGAGCCCTCTGACTGCACCAGACCTCGTTTCCCGAGTAGAAGAGTTTACAGTGTTCGCTTTTTTTCAGTGCTTAATCTGTAAAACACTAAGTGCCACGGCCCTCTCAGGAGATCACTGCTGCCTGCACCACCATATATATATGTGTGTTTGTAAACGTATGGATAATTATATTTATGTGTATATATAAACACTGCCTTTGTCCCTCTGGATAGATATGTCACTCTTTAATGGTGGTGCATTTCTGCCAAGCCGGTCAATATTTCCACCGTTTAGTGACGCTCACGCATCAGAAAATTAGAGATGCGCTCACAAGGCATGTTATCTGCGTGTTTCTTTGTTCAATTTTCAATGTGGTTACAAAGCCCAACACATTTCGGTCTGCTCCTTGGACCTTGTTCACGGGATACTCACTGTTTGACCCCTGAAACCATGTATTTCCCAAATCAGCGACCTGATGCACTCCTTCAACATTGCACTATGGCCTATGTAGTTGTGTTATTTTTTTGGTAAAATAAATAAGGTGACAAACTGCAAATTGTCAAAATATTGCAATTCCTAATATCAAAGTGCTAATGTGCAAATTACAACAATTTAAAATCAAATATTACGAGGCTAATATTCTAGTTCATGTGTAATAATTTGTATTGTCTTTTATGATTAGGATTTTTTGATTATCATTTTTGATGATCATTTTTTACTTATTTTTAGGTCGAGCATTCGAGACCTCTTGTACATACTTTAGTATATACTTCAATGTGTATATACTTTGTGGGCTATGGAGATCAGCCCTAGAACTTGTTTGCTTCCGCTTAGGGTCTTTTTTTTTGTTCAACTGACTCTATTTAATTTTCTTGATAGAAAACGAACAGCAGAGGTTAGTACAATACCAGAATGACTTTAGCTTTCTCTAGTCCATAGAAATTGTTTTCCACGAGCACCCATAGACAATAATATTTTTTTTAAATCCTGTATTTTCAGTGATATGACCACCGAAGCCCCTGATTTTGCATTAAAAACAGAGTTTTAGACTGTACCATTTCCTGTTGTAAGGCAATATTTCTCTCCCTGTATTCCCATACCTGGCGTGTCACGCAGTTTTGTGCTTACTTTCACTCCATGTTAAAGAACAGTAGATGTTTCAGCACCCAGGCTAATGTGCTGCATTGCTAAATGCATATAAGGCCCCAAAGGCGAGACAGATTGCATTGCAAATTCTAGCTCCCTGAGCCATCACTTCTCCTCTCCTTTGACTGCTGTACTTGATTTTAGCCCTTTGGAGGGCCATGTCATTTCCAATTATGTTTTGTATTAATCATCTGTGTATATTCTCCTTAATCCTGTTATTTTCTTCATTTTCCAACCCCCCCAATGGGTTATTTCTTCCCCCATTTTCCATTCAGTTTTTTCTCTCCTTGTCTTGCTTTATTAATTTTCTCCATGTATGTTATATTTTCACATTAGTTGTTTCCCTTTTGATCTGTCTTCCATTATTTGCAGCTATATTTATCACCCTCCTGTAGGTTTCGTTCTTGAAATTATTTAAACTCCTCTCAATTTACAGGATCATAACGTTTTCAATTTTCCATTTTCGATTCCTGACTTTTCATATTCATTTGGCACAATTTTTTATGAATTTTTCTTTTCAGTGCCTTGCTTTTCTGGTTTTCATTAGATCTTGCTCCTTTACTTCTCTTCATTCGGGTTATACACAATTTAGGCAGCTAACATTTCAGCAGTGCTTTGAGATACAGCTTCATTAAAGTGTCTTGGATTGGAGGATATCGATTTATCTTTCATTGAGGTCTGAGGAGTGACTCTAAACCCTGGATGCTGTGATGTCGTGAGAGGGCAGCCCCACCCAACGCAGCCAGCTGCAGGGTAGCAGTTATTCAACAGTGTGAGCACAAGGCGCTTCAAAACTGAGGAACACACGTACTGCTAGAAACAAAACAGGCTGCGCATCTCCATGAACACTACACACACCACTGCACGCCAATGGCGCTGCACTAGTGATGCAAGAGTTAGTCCTGGTGCATTTCCCGATTCTTCTCTTATTACGAATGCGAACCACTTTTCATTCCTCCTTGCATGAAATTCTTGAGTACAGTACGTTTGCTCATTTGCATGTAAGAAATTTGATTCCCGCTCTCAGAAGCTACACTTATTCATCTTTGAAGCGTTTGAAGCCGAGCCGGCCTGGCATTTTTTTTTGTAATGAGTAACTGGCTTCAAAAGATTTGGAATTTGCATTCGCTGCCGAGATGATATTCTCTGTGCTGTGTTGTAATAGGCGTGCGCAATGCCCAGCAAAATGTTGTACCTTTTAGTGTGTGCATGCCTTTTGAAACTCTCGCGATCACAATACATTTAAATGTTTGATGTTCACAAGTTGGCCCTCGAGATACCTTCAGACATGGGTTATCCTCGGTCGTCCATTTGATTTTTGGTCATGGTGGAAAGCCTACTGGCAAATTTGTTATGCTGGTTTCACGCCATAAGACGATGTAAAGGAATAACTGGGATAGGAGGTGGTGTTACTGCTATAGTTGCCCACTTAGGAACTTGGGAACCAGGGTTGAGTCCCAGCGACGGCTCAATATCCTGTGATTCTGGTCAAATCACTTAATCTCCCTGTGCCTAAGGAAAAAAAAGTGACCTTGTGTAATGTATCTGGTGCTCGTGTAAAACTTTCCAATTCCTTAGGGCCGAGTTTGCGCTATATAAAATTGCAAAAAATGCCATTAGATATTTTTTTTAAACTATTTTGGTTTGAAAGCAATTTTGTTCTGAATGGTTTAGGGTCCTTGCATGTTATCAGACTTGCAGCTTTCAAAGTCAGCCATTATCACAGGGACGATACCAGTGCTGGACAGCCTGCTAATAGCTCTCACAGAAAATGCCTTAATTAGGGAAGAGAGGAGCCTAGCAGCTAGAGCTGAAGAATTTAGAATCAATGACCCAGATTAGAGCCTTGGCTCAACCTTCTTTGAATCTGGGCAAATTGCTTAACACCTTGGCTGCTGTGGTTATTTTTCCGCTGTGCTGAAAAATGCAAACAACAGTGTTACATGACGAGCTCAGCTCGTCATCAGCACACGACCACCGTGGCTGATGACGAGCTGAGCTCGTCATCAGCATCGAAAGGGTTAATCTAGCTGTGCATCCAGAAAAAAATGTATAACAAGGGGATCTCTTATAAAGCGTTCTAATGCAGTCCGGCCAGGTAGGCTCTTACAACATAAGAACCAGTGGTACTTTGAACAAGTGAATATAGTTATTAATTCTCGCTGTCCCTATGAATATCTGGGGAGAAGAGGTAGCGGAACGCCACCAAGTTGTTGCTTTTTTTAAATGGAGCCACATTATTCAGTTTTTGGTACTATTTTCCCAATCTTTTGGCTTATTAAAATGTATTAGTCCTAGCCCTTTGATATAACTCCATTAAAAAAATCTGTTGTCCAGAGATTTTCATTTTTGATCTGTGTTCTTGTATCATTAGAGAGGTAATTTAGCTTGGGTCAAAATTGCTAATCAGGGTCGAATTCCTCTGGACAACATTTTTAAAAATGGCAGATGTGTTGCAGTGATGATGTAATATTTCAGGAACCATGAAACCTATATACTTTATTTTGCTGTTAAAACATAGGTTTTGGGGGTCAAGTAGTCTAATAGAGAGAGAAAATAGCTCCTCAAAGCAACCCTTCTACCATTTTCCAAAATGTCAGCTCTATAATGATATGTAGCCAGCATTTATTTTAATATTGTTTTTGTTTAAGGTTTTCCATTGATTCAAATTTGTAAACAGGTAGCAGAGGATCTTTACCTCCTGACAGAGTGTTTATTAATCACAAAATATAAGGACTCCTTCAACAAAGAAAAATGTGTCATATGCCAAACTAATCCAAAAGAAAAGCTAACATCAACTGCGGCTTGACAGAAGAGAGTTCGAGATGCAAGACGAAGTTCACAGAAGATTTAAAGTGATCGGTGAAGAGGATCAAATATTTTATCTTGGTAACAAGTGCTACAAGTCATATACAATGGAAAAAAGCCTGGGAAAAAGATATAAAAAAAATAGCAGAAACCAGTGCATCACAACAAGAATCCGAGCCTTCTAAGAAAGCGACGGCAACCAAACCCAATGTCCATCCACTTAGAAGATCGATGGCTACGTCCAACAACTGATCTGAAAGCAGAGGATCTTCAATGTATTATCTGATGTTTAGCCAGTACAAGGGCCAAAGGGATTAACCAAAGAACAAAGTACAGATTGTGTGAGTCTCAAAGGGCAAACATGTTTTTATCTGCAGCTAGTTTCTTCCATGATGTAGTTTTCAGCTGAGTAGCAAATCTAAACAGCAAGATGAATGTATTTGCTACAAATCTGTATGCCCACCTGAACTGTATGCATGTATACATTCGAAAATATGAATGTACCATGGTACAGCAGCAACATAACCTCCAGCCTTCAGTTAAGTTTGCACTCTTTGAAAAAGCAAAAGTAGTTTTAAAGCCGTTCTTGAGTTCTGCCTACAGGTTCACACTCAGTGAGATCAGATAAATAATGGTCAACATTGATGAATCTGTATTGATCCATAATAATTTAATTAAGATTTTTTCTGGTGAGTATGTACAATGACAGAATTTGTTATTGTCAGTTTAACAAAAAGAATGAGCTTATTATGGTGTTCTCAAGTAATTTGACTAAAGTTCTTGCTGCCAAAATAAGGTCACAGGATGCAGTAAAATCAGCAGGAACCATTTTAAGAAACGTCCTGAAAGATTTAGATTTTGTACTTAATGACACATTTTGTGATGCCCCAGAGCTTCGCACATCATGGGAGTCAACAATAATGCCTGATGTTGTCTTAAGATTTTTACATCATTGTTTAATATCAGCAAAGCAAAACTGGTGAAAACTAAAGTTCTTGAGGTTGGAACAGAAGCCGACAACATTGATGATGACTTCGTAGATATAAGCAAAGAAGTTGAAGACAATCCCATGAACCGACAGATTTATGCTGTGCAAATTAACTGTCTTTTCAAAATCATGTTTTATGAATTACATCATGGCAAAAAGAAAACTCCGCTACACATGATGACTGCCACGCAATCTATGACCAGTGCAAAAGTCGAGAGCTAATCGCATAATTGAATAGGATTTATCTATCATTAAGCTATAATGACATAGTATGCAGTAGGAACTTGTTAGCATCTCATGCTGTAAATCATCACTTCCAAGTTACTTTTCCAGGAAAAGTTTAATTTTGCTCCTCTTGATAATTTTGATTTGGAAGACAGCTCTTCATTGTCAGGAACATCCAGCACACAGGATACTACCATGGTGCTTTTCCAAGACTCTGCCAATGAAGTAGCTGCTGGAGAGCAAGCTGTGTCAGCTGGAGGCATAAACAAACGAAGCTGCAAATTTATAACACAACTGCCTTGCCAATGTGTGCAAAATCACTACAAGTCATCAACACTTCCCAGTCTTCCAAAAAATTTCAAGGTGGCCGAGGACATGGATCTTCTTCTACCTGAGGATGCGGTCCGCAAAGCTGATTTAATAGAATCGATCATATCGCTTCTTTGGTGCGGATTGAAGGATAAAGAAAAGGCAATTCCTCCATGGGCTGAAATTCATGCTCTGATCTCCCAGAATACTGTCCTACTGACGAAGGTTGGGTTTTGCCAGTTATATCATCTCCAGTCACAAACTATGCAACAGTAGACACAGTTCTAAATAATTTCAACAATGTGCATGCTCAGCTTGAAGACCAGCCCATCTTGCTAATTTTCTGTGGTGATGGTATTTTCCGTATTGTAGCTGACATTTTTATGAGCAATTCAGTATAATGTGATGATCTTTATCCAATGATGGGAGTTTTCCATTTGACAAAAGTTGCATTGTGGTGTGCAGGAAGTCCTCAGTGGATGTGGCATAAACAATGCACTAATTGAGGCTGACATTTTTGGAAGGAAAGCTGTCCAGTCAGTATTGAGCAGAACACATTATGTTTGTTCATTACAATGTTTGCTCATCATATCTGAGGCTATAGAAACATTGTGTTGGAATGCTTTCTGGAATAAGAATGACACATTAGGTTTTGCTCATCTTATTTTGGAAGTGAACAAGGCACAGGGTGCACTTCATTCAAAAGACATAATGCAAAGCCAGGCATTGTTCAATACACTCAGTTCAAAATCAGAAAACCAAGTTGCTATAATTTGTCAAAGAATGTGAAGACAAATCTGAACTTTGCAAGCACCGGGGGAATGTTTTATACATGATAGCTCTAGTGAAAAACTAGGGACATGCTGATCGTCAAGGTGATTGGGAGCAGTACATTAAGATTGTGGAGTCACTGATTACTATGTTCCGCGAATTTGATTGCTTAAACCAGCGAGATATGGGTCCTGGTATTTGGGAAGAGTGAACAAGCTTGAAGTGGAAACACCATACCTCTACCGAAAATTCATCCAAAGACATTTTGTGGTGAATGATAGAGAGTAAAGGTTCAATGCTGTGGCTCCAGATATGAAATTGGAACAGACGATACAGAGATCACAGAAAAGCTTCAAGGGAACGGTAGTCAGACACATGAAAGTGAATATGCCTAAAGGCAGCTAGTTTACATTGAAGTCCTTTCTATTTGCAATGTTTTCAGAGAGATGACAAATTCCAAATTAATGTACCGTCATGAAACCGTTCCTCACCATGAACTTGTCGGAAAGAGAGGGGAACATTTTAATAAACATGCTGACAGCCTTCTTTATTTCATGCAGCAGGAAGAAAACCCCTTTGAAATGACAGAGCCTGTGCAATTACACATCTTCGTGGCCCAAACAATTTGTGGATAATGATATAATGACACGTCCACAAGATGTACTGGAACATGGATCGAAACAATATGCAGAACAGATGCAGGAGAGATTTGTATTGAAAGAGAAAAATATGTTTGACATAATCATAAAGCCTAACTTCCATGCTTTAATTGCCATAAAAAGAGTTTCATCCAAACAGCCACTACAAAATAGGTTGCAAAAAACAACTTTCGCAATCACATAGAGAGATGAATGTAGCTTAAAAAAGGGGTGAATTTATCAAGTATATTCTGTTGAATGGTCTTCTTCCAACAAACGCATTATTCGATGGAGAGGATGCAACCAAACCAGTGAAGCACAAACTCATACAAGAGCTAAAAAAAAATCTTTCACCTGAAGAATTTCAATAAGAAAAGGTGTCCTCATTGAAAACTGCTGTAGTTGTGGACTATATGTCAAAATTGCGAATCGTCAAGATTTTATCCATGCAAGACTTTGTAGAGGTCGTTCAGACTATTCTACAGATACCAAAGTCAGTCTGAACCTTGTAAGAACTGCCCATCGTCTTTGACAGCTATCTTGAACTATCTGCAAAGAATGTGAGAGAATCAGAAGAATGTCTACAAGTGGAACAATTGACCTTGCCCCCATCAAAATTTTGACACCTGTACCTGTGCAAATTGATACATTCTGGTCATCAACATCGAACAGGATGAACTTGGAGATGTTAACTCGTCAAAACATTGCTGATGGTTCTGTGAACACGAAGTTCCCAATTTTTTCAAGTGGAATGATTGTCAATAAAGAGTTGGTTCCTGCAGAGATATATTCAAATGATATGGGCCATATTGTTCAAGAACTTGACAGCAAATTGGAGGAAGCTGAGCTTAATGTTGTGTCACATGTTGAGTGGGCTGTTCAAAATGGTTCTAACTGAGTCATTGTACTTTCAAATGACACATATGTTATTATTGTACTACTTAGAGCTGTTGCAATGTTCATAAGTCTAAGACTTTCAGAGTTATGGATACGTTATAGAACAAGAGAGAAAATACACTTTATCCCGGTTCATATTCTGTACAAGAAACTTGACCCAGAGATGAGCAGTGTTCGTATCAAGGCACATATTCTTAAGGTTGATGACACTATGAGCAAAATTGGAACAAAGCTTGGAGCTTTAACTGCTGAACCTGTGAAGTTTCTTAAAGAATTTGCTGAGACAGAAGTAGAATGGGACTTTAAAGCCATAGAAAAATACCTTTTTGCGTATGTGGAAAGTACTTTTTGACTGCAATACATTTGAAGTTACCGTGAGTTCAAGAGATCAGTCCCACTAAGTGACCTTCCACCAATGTCAAATACTGTGCATGGACACATTAAAAGAGCGTTCCACTTGATCAATAGATATATAAATGTTTTGGATTGTGCATATTTAAAGAAAGATCAGTGTGACTTTGGTTGAGAAGATATTGATGGGATGCTAAAAGCTTCGAAATTTCTAAAGCCTCTACTTACAGAATTTACACAAAACCTGTGCTACAAAAAGATGACCCTGTTGATATGCTCTTTTCAAATGTTATACATTCTGCAAATGTACCATGAGCGATTGCCGAAACAAGTAAATAAAGTGAACTATGAAAATGTGTCTAAAACAGGAGTGATCAACATTATTATTTTCATATTCAAATCATAAATATTGTTTGCTGTATACATAAAATGATTAACAACCATTATTAAATGTTTCATTTCTATATGGCTCTTCTTCCTCTATTATAGCAGCCATTTTGGAAAATGATGGAAGGGTTTCTCTGAGAAGTTATTTTCTGTCTCTAAAAGACTTCTTGACCCCCAAAACCTATGTTTGACACCAAAATGAAGTATATAGGTCTCGTGGTTCCTGAAATATTGCATCATCACTGCAACACATCTACCAATTTTTACAATGTTGTCCAGAAAAATTTGGCCCGGATCAGCAATGTCTACCCAAGTTAATTTGCTTCTCTAATTATCCAAAAACACACATCAAAAATGTAAATCTCTGGCCAACTTATTTTTACAGAGATATATCAGGGGGTCAGGATCAAATGGGTTCAGGTGCAAAGACCATTGGGCTAAAAGAGCTTCTGCAACAATTCACCTTCACGAATGTCGATCCACCAAAATGCCAGGGGTAGCGGAAGTGACAACTAACACACCCTTTGACCTTAGTGACATCACAGAAAGTGACACCACTTGACCTTTGACCCTAAATGTCCCCAGGAAGTGGTGTCACATGACCTGAACCATGAAGACATTGCGATTATTGACATCACTGAAGTTCTGTAATACCTGCATGATTAGTATGACACAACACAGATAAATACCCATTTTAGGAATCACCTATATTAGGAATCTGAAAGGATCTTTGAAATTGGTGGCTTGTAATACTTACCCTGAATTGTAGTGAGCCATACCTCTTCTAGATCATCTCGGTGTAGAGGGCTTGTCCCACTGAGAAATTTTTCTGAATAATGAGGATTAATAGTGTATTCAAAACACAATTTTCACATAAATCTGCTAAAAAGCCATAGGTCCTGAAAGGACACTTACTCATAATATGAGTCTAATGTCAGAATGTTGTAATTAATGCCATCATATCTTAGGTTACCGCTATGTCCAATTACTTCCAGTATGTCAGGGCCAGAAGTTTGTTATGGTTCCCCCCTCCCATTTGTCATGACTGTCTACCTTATGCAAATATGTTTCTCCAATGAACTAGTGATAGCATTTTGCCCAGGGTTCTTACTTATGCCAACAATTTCCTCAAGTGTGCCAAAGCCAGCCTTTTTCCATGGGTAACCATTATGTTAAGAATTTACTCCAGCATGCCATTGCCAATATTTTACACAGGTGCCTGTCATGCTATTAATTGCTTGGAGTATGCCAGCTGCAGTATTTTTCAATGAGTGCTTCTATAAGCCAATTAATACCATCGTTATGCCAGGGCCAATAGCAGACTAGCAAGCTTACCAGCACAATCTCATTCATTCACACTTACACTCAATCGCAATCCTTCCCGCTCACACTCCATTATTTATTCTCACTTGCACTAATTTATTCTCACTCGCCATCTTGTAGTCACTCTGACTCAGTCTATTACTCATTCTTACATTGACTCAATCATGCTAACTCAGTTGCACTCCCTCTGGCATTCTCACTCATGCTCATTTATTTTCCCACACTCTGGCACTCCTTCTCTCTCCTTCATTCACACTCATTCTCCTTCACATACACTCTAACTCTCATTTACTCATACTTTTTGACTCATGACTCTTATTGTTACTCATTTTGACTCACTCATACTCACTGTAGGGAACTGGGTTACTGGTTAGGAGGGGTGAATCCCTGCTCAAGCATTAGCCAATGTCAGGGTGAAACATCAGCACACCCCAAATTAACCTGTGCTTAACCCTCAGGTAGCTTGTCCCAAAAGCAGACAGGTTTAATTTCCAGTCAATGTGTAAATGATTTATGCTGTGCTTCAAACAGTAATAAAGTAAAAACATAACATAAGAAAAATCCCACATCCATTTAGAAAAATAAAGTAAAATTTAATAAACTATTTGACACCAAAACAATGAACATCCAGATAGTAGAACCGAAGATATGCCATTTTAAAGGCTTTGTGGAACCCTAAGGTGCAAAAAGTGCCGACAGTGGTCATCTAGTTGCGGTAGACTTCACCCAAGTCTCAAGTTCATGCTTATTATGAAAGAGCGCAGGCCAGATACAGGACTGAGTTCGGTCCACTGAGAAAGTACCTTGTGGGTCTGAGTGTCGAGATGCAAAGTCTTTGTGTTAAGATGCCCTGGCTGGTGTTGAGGAGCTGTCGACTAGGACCGGTGATGCAAGGTTCAGCGTTGAAATGTGTCACGCAGCTGTAGAGTCAATGACCATTGATGAAGAGCTTTGGTGCAAGATCCTATGTCATTGTCAAAGGAGTCGATGGGGCTTGTGTAGACTTGCAAGTGATGCTTCGGTACAGGGAACTAGATGTATTGCATCTGTCTGCGTCAGCATTGAAGAAGCCACCACTGCTAATGAGGACTTGCGTGGGGATGTGTCGGCATTGAGGACGAGCTGTGTTATTTTGGGCCGGAGTCAATGGTTGGCTGCACTGTGCTGCGTCAAGATGCGTGGAGATGCATCAACATTGAAGAAGCCTATTATGTCTATGTGGCTTTAAACAGGGGGGCCAGTCAACAAACCCTTGGAAATTTACTTTTGTTCTGGATACACACAGGCAAGCTGGATTCAGAGCATTTCTGGTGCAGCAACATTCAGCCTTTGGCAGCAAAGCAGTAATTGGTCAGCCAGCAGGGCAGATATCAAAGCTGGGCAGTCTTAAAGGTTTTGTGTACCCTAAGGGGCAAAAAGTGGCAACAGTGGTTATCTGGTTGCGGGAGACTTCGCCCAAGTTCATGCTTAATATGATGGAGCGCGGGACAGATACAGAACTGAGTTCAGTCCACTGAGAAAGTAACTTGAGGGTCTGAGTGTCAAGATGCAAAGTCTTTGTGTCAAGATGCCCTGGCTGGCATTGAGGAGCTGTTGACTAGGACCGGTGATGCAAGTTTAAGCGTCGAAATGCGTCACACAGCTGTAGAGTCGATGGCCATTGATGAAGCGCTGTGGTGCGTGATCCTATGTCGCTGTCGAAGGAGTCGATGGGGCTTGTGGAGACTTGCAAGTGATGCTTCGGTACAGGGAACTGAGGGCCCTATGTAGGTGGCCCAAATACCAGTCTGTAACGGTGAATTTCAGTAAATTTCACTGTTACCGACAGGTATTTAGGCATTCATGATGTAGTGAAGGATTCGGTAATAAGGAATCTGTAAATGCCGATTTCTTAATACTGATTCCTAATTGGCCTTGCATTTAAGGAATCGGTAATACTGATTCCTTAAAAGCAATGAAGAAAGCACATAAAAGAGTGCTTTTCAGCCTTAAGGAATCGGTAATTACCACCAACTTCAAGTTGGTGGTAATTACCGAATTCCTTTAAAAAAGAACTTTCTTGCTTTTTTTTAAGTGCCATGTGGCACACATCCATGCCCTTTGGGCATGCATGTGTGCTACATGTGCACACATGCACATTTCGGTGGTGCAACAGGGTGTCCTTTTGGTAAAACTCGGTATTAAGAATTCACTATTACCTACATCGGGCCCTAGATGTAGTGCATCTTGCTTCGTCAGTATTGAAGAAGCTACCTCTGGCTATGAGGACTTGTGTGGGGATGTGTCGGCATTGAGGACGAGCTGTGTTGTGCTGTCCCGGAGTCGATGGTTGGCTGCGTTGTGCTGCGTCAAGATGCGTGAAGACGCATCAACATTGAAGAAGCCTATTATGTCCCTATGGCTTTAAACAGGGGGGCCAGCCAACAAACCCTTGGAAATTTACTTCAGTTCTGGATACACACAGGCAAGCTAAATTCTGAGCATTTCTGGTGCAGCAACATTCAGCCTTTGGCAGCAAAGCAGTAGTTGGTCAGCCAGCATGGCAGATTTCAAAGCTGGGCAGTCTTTCTTCCTGCAGGTCTAGAAGTGTTCTGATGAATTAGGTTTGAGGGTCCAATATTTATACTTGTGCCAGCTTTAAAGTAGGAGATGTTTCTGGATGTTTCCACCTCCACAGGTGTTTAACATTTCCCTACTCTCTTCCCTGGCCCAAGCCTTTCTGGGGGCAAAAAAGACTAGTGTGAAACCCTTTCTGATGGTGCTGAGGCAGAGCCTTTGTTATGTGCAAGTCTGTTAGGTGACAACTCCTACCCTTTCCCCCTAAGTCAGGGATGGGCACTCTGACAAAACATAATATTCCATATCTCACTGTCTGGAAGCAATACACAGAGACCAACTGTCATCTACACCTAGTCATGTGACTACCGATAATGGCACTGAATGGTTAGGACAAGAAAATTCCAACTTTTTAAATTGGCATTTACAGAACTGTGACTTTAAATGCAACTTTATCAATAAAGAGGGTTTTAAATTACAATTCCTAGACCTCAAACTTGACATTCCTACTTGCTCCTAATTGAAAGTTATCACTTATTAAATGTAAGGTAACCCAATGTTATCCTGTGGGATTTCACAGTAGTAAGAAACAAATGTAATAGCTTTTCACTACCAGGACATGTACAAATTAAAAGTACCTGTAGAACATTTTAAATACACTGCATCCTGAGCTATGGGCTGTTTAGGGCTTACTGTAAAGTTGACTTATATGTACCCAAAACATTTTCAGGCATGGCAAAAGGTTTATTTTGCCTGGTCAAATCAGCAGTTTAAAACTACACACACCTGAGGCCTGAAACATGTCTGAAAGGGCTACTTAAGTGGGTGGCACAGTAAGTGCTGCATGCCCACTAGTGGCATTTAACATTCAAGCCCTAGGTACATGTATAAAGGCCCAAATCAAACACTCACTGACACCCAATCTCACGTATTCTCATTTACTACCCAGAACTGACTCTCACTCACTTTTACTCACACACACACTCACAAGCACATATGCTCTCTTGCACACAAACACTTTCAGCCACAAGCACTCACACTACATACAATTAATTTTTTTTTTTACTTACATCTACCACTGAAGGTCTTGTGCCAGCTCCTGGTACTCTATGTTTTATTACACAAATGCTAATATATAATTAGTGTGATAGAAAATGGGCAGAAAGCAAACCTGGAGCGCAACAGCAAAAAGGGCGAGATGCCCGGTCTTCTTGGCACTGATTTTGCTACCTCAGAGGGGGGGGGGACACAAAAGCAGTACCATGAGTTGTAATGGGCAAGCCATTCATCGCTGCTGCGATCCCCCTTCTGACCCCTAGTTGATATCCATACCCCCCAATCTGGTTGTCTTAGCCGCGGCTGCTGCAGATTTCAGAATAAGCACAATTCTATGGCTGATGTTTGCTGGGCTGTGCTGGAGATAGGGCCTCTGTGACAACCTTGCTCAAATTAGTTTGCAATTCATCTACAGGCTGAAGTGCATAAAAACTATGGGAACTGTATTAAAATTATCCATGGGAAATGCATTCTCTTATGTTATGAAAACTCAGTTCATTAACACAATCACTGCAGATATCTTTGTGTGTAACAAGGTAGCCAGAAAACTGAATCCTTATAGGAGCACAGGGGAATAGTGACACATTTATGATAGTGCTACAAGGTCCTAGTCTGCGCCTGTGAGCACCTTAAATATGAAAGTCACTATTTAAAAAGTGTTTCATGCAGAATAGCATAGACTGCTGAAAAATGTACAAAGAGATTTACTAATACTCTGACCCATATTAGCATTACAAAAGTGACATAAGCCTAGCAGTGTTGCGTTGGGATTTACTTTCCAAATCGTGATTTATGTTGGTAAGTTGCCTAAAGTAACGCAAAGTGTCACTATGCACTACTTTGCATCAAGGGAACATACTATGGATGTTAAATGGGCTTTCCCACACAACCACACATGGGTTTCATTACAAATCTCTTTTTACTGACTTTGGTAGACAGGGATTTGTGCCAAACAAATACACCACCATAAGGCAAGCTTAACAGTAGAGCATCTTAAAAACGTCCCCACATTTGACCTCCATTGCATGCATGCTACACTGTACAGCAGAGATAAAAAGTGGCAAAAGTATAAAGCATAGTTTTTTTATTAGAAAGGTCCCTTTCCAGTACAAAACCTATGACTGTCATCACACATTCACCATTTCACTACAGTACAACAATGTGCACGTAGCATAATCTAGCCTGAAGAGCGTCAGCACAGGGAGAGAGCCCCCATGCCTTCCTTCCCTTTCAGCGAGAAGGCACCTGATGGTTGGCATAATCTGTTCCGTAACAGTTGTAGTTTTTTTTAACAACAACTAAGGGAACTGGTATTGTGAAATTTAAAAAAACATTGGGAATGTGTTACCCAATAGATCTCACCCACATCAACTACTCAGGTCATCCAAAGGTCAGTTACAGGAGTAGGATACATTTTTTTTTCGTTGCTTCTTTCACCTCATGGTGTTGCTCTCTCTCTCTACCTATTCTGCCCACCTGCAAGAAGTCCATGGAAGACACTGATATTTTAGTGAATTTGACACTTTGGGCCCGATTACGACGAGGCTTGGAAAGCCTCTGACCGCAGGCACCATGTGCAGTCGCAATGTAATTGGGGTGTTGGGACCGCCAACTGGAGGTCAGTCGGTCCCAAGACTGTGACAGTATCAGTCAGAGGCAACTCCGACCGACATGACATCGTAATAGGGCGCTTAGTGTGCTCGACCCTCAGAACAGAATGGAAAGTGTGATAATGTGTTAACATGCTTTGTACCTTTATGTGTTAACATGCTTTGTACCTTTAATTTATGGAATCTAGTCAGGAGATTCTGGCTTAGAATGTACACCTCCCTGGAGGTTAGTTGATCGTTGGTCTTCGTGGATGGGGTCAATAAATACCCACTTTCCTACTTCACAAGTTTCCTGTTACTTTATTTAATGTGTTGAACACCACATTAAATTGGCGACGATCGGGAGACCTCAACACGAAAGGAAAAGAAGATAAAGACACCCCTCCTCCAGCGGCTGTGTTTAAGAAAAGAAAGCAGTGACTTCCCTGCGGCGGTTTGTTTACATGACGTTCGTCTGTGTTATCATCCGGTGAGGAGAGCGGTGGGCATTTAAACTCAGCGAAAGTGTAGTTAAATTATTCTTTTTAGTCTAAAAATCAACTTTGAAGTTAAAAGTATCAAGCGCGAGCTTTAAAAGATAAACTGAATGTAAGGAGCGCGAGCAAAGTGAAGTGCGCGAGCACAGAAAGCATGTTTTGGTTATTATGACATAAACTGTTAAGAGACATGCTTTCTTTTTTAGGTCGAGCTGGAGTAAGCATCCGTAGGATGCTCCAGTCCAGCTCGACAACTATAGTGATCGACTACGGGGGGATTAGGACAAGAGGGTGCCACGCGCTTTAACTTGTGGATTTGACCTCGTGCACGCGCACGTCGGCTCCGTCCACATTCACAAGAATTCCCGCGCCGTGCACATCCCCACACATACACACATGCATGCGCATACACACACACAGACACTCGCTCGCACACACTCTCTCCCTCCCCCCCCCCGCAGTCACCATACACGCACGCATACACACAGACTCCAAGACACATACACACACGCTCACATACATACACAGCCCGCTGCCGCACGCGCGCGCGCACACACACATGCCCCCCCGCCCTCGCAGCCCAGCAAGAAGGCGAAGCCCCACTCACCGGCTTCCTTGGTGCAGCGGCTCTCACCGGCAGCAGGACTCTTCCTCAGCGGCTCTCACCGGCAGCAGGACTCTTCCTCCCTTCTTCGGCACCGGGGCGCAGGGTAGGCTCCTGCCTGCTCCGGTGCTCCAAACAATCGCGGCTCTTCCGTGGGAGGCGGGGTAGGCTCCCGCCCTCCTACTTCCTGTTTCCGGTTGTCCCGCCCGGCCTGCCTGACTTCCTGGTCGCAGGCCGGCGGCGCGAGCTCTGGACTGTGAATGTGTAGAAACATCCAACGAGGTGCTCTCATTTCTATTATGACTGATAGAGTGCAAAAATAATATTGCCAGGATTGCAGGTTCTTTTGTATAAGAGGCTGTAATAATATATATTCGCCACCATTGAAGTGGTCCATATTTGCTCATTCGTGGATTTTAAAACCCTCCCAAGTGTTTTTTCACAACCTCAGCCTACCAAATCTCTTGTGGCTTTGTTCCCTCTTATTTTCGAGGTGTCTGGAAACGATTGATCCAGGCTACAGCTGTACTTCATAACTGCGGCTACCCGGAGGGAGTGTCCCTATTAGCAGGACCAGTCTGCTGGTAAACACCTTATCTTTCTAATTAACTTTTAATTACACACGGGTAGGAAGGGATGGCGCTTTACAAAGGCATCTTCACAGTGGAATTATTTATGAGCGTCGCAGGGTGCATACTGCTCATTTCAATGCCGGGGTATGGCTAACCTTCGCATAACATTCTATAACAGTGGTAAAATATATGGCACGTTTTTGTAATGACCTGTAGAGTCGCAGCGAGTGAAATGCTGCCGCAAAATTAAACGCCATTGTTATTTGTAATATCAATACATGTAAGTCATGTAAATACAAAACATATTGCATTACAAATGCTATAGGTATCACATTTGCGAAAGTTATAACTATTGGCATTGTAAATGACAAAGCTATTAATTTAGCTATTTAAAAAAAAGAAACATAAATAAAAACTTTGCCATTTACAATACCAATAGCTCAAACTTTCCTAATGCGAGACCTATTGCATTGCAAATGCTTGTTTGTTCCTGTCTTTGCACGACATTGCCCATTAGCCACACATGCTGTGAGTTTTGGAGATTGAAGTAACACTTGTATTCTTTGCATGATTGACGTCCGTATTATGCAAAGTTATTTCAAGCAAAAGCAATGTTTGCCGGTTCTTTAGGTCTGGTGTCTTGCTGCATGGATCTAGCTCAGTCCTCTTTTATGAGGAATGCTCAATGTGGGAAGTAATTTCTGTGTTTTATTTTGTTTTACTATAGTGCAGATTCCTGGTACGATAATTAACAGGTGGTAATATTACCAACTGATTGTCACTCACTTAGTCAATCGCAGGGGGAATGGAAGATGCTTTAGGAATCAATCCCCTAACCTACTAGTTATACATACCGAAATCAGATGCATTAACCTTCTAGACTCAATATTCTGAGATAAATACATGTGAACGGGCTCAAACAATTATATATTGTAACGTTGATGAGAAGACTGAAAACGTACCTTTGGTCAACAGGCAGCAGCTTCTTTCTGAAGCTGGAATTAAAAATATTTAAGAAACTCGTGATCAATTCACAGGAGAAGTTTTTACAAGCATTGGCAAAAAGTGGTCATTGTCTTGAAACAACTTTGCAAAAACTGTTTCTAAAGTGTATTGTATTAAAATATATAGAAGCTCCATTTTTGTTCTCAAAACACTTATTTACACTTCTAAACATCTGTTTGTAGCCTATAAAGATGGTCAAATTCTCGCCCACTGAGAAACCAAGCATGACCAAAGGTGGCTTTGCTAGGAAATGCAATACTGCAAATAAAGAAGACTTCCTCTGTATACTTTCAGACACTGCCCCGTCCCCGGGGACAGACATCGAAGCCACAGTAGCAAATGTATCCAAATGCCTACTGAACGCCAGCGATAAGCATGCTCCCCTGACCAGGCTAAAATCAGCCCATCGTACCGACGCACCAAGGTGGTTCTCCTCTGAGCTTAAAAATCTGAAACTGTCGCTGCGTCAACTGCAGAGACAGTGGCGATCAAAATATTGTCCGGACAAAAAACTCATTTATATTGCTGCTAGGAAAGAATATAAGAAATGTATACTGACAGCCAAAGCTAGCCACTTCTCCTCACGCATTATCAATTCCAACAAAAAATCCAAAGAAATTTTTAATATAGTTGACGAACTTTCTAACCCAGAGAGAATCTTATTGGAGGCTCCACCTCCCCAGGCATTATGCGACTTCCTCAACGACTTCTTTATCGATAAAATCACCGCTATAAAGGTCAACAGCCCCAAGTATTCTCTCACTCCTAGTCCCCCTGCTTTGCCCATTAACAATAAAACGATCAGTCACTTTCCTAGCATTAATACTGAAACTTTCCAGAAACTTCTAACAAAGGTTAAATCAGGCGCTCCCTCTGACTGCTGCCCACCCCACATACTTAAAGACTGCCTCACAGATCTCCCCGGTCCCATACTTACTCTCTTGAATGATTCCTTATCATCTGGCCAAGTTCCCATGGCCTTTAAGAAAGCCATAGTGGTACCCCTACTAACGTAACTAGGAGCTGATCCCACGCTCCTATCCAACTATCGTCCAATCTCCTTGGTCCCGTTCCTTGCTAAGATACAGGAGGCCCACGTAGCAAATAGTCTTTCTAATTTTCTGGAAGAATCCAAATACCTCGATCCTCACCAGGCAGGGTTTCGGCCGGCCCATTCCACTGAAACTGTCATATTGGCAGTCTTGGATGCTCTCTGGGACCGTGCTGATAAGGGCTCCCCTCATGCACTGGTATTACTGGATCTATCCCTGGGCTTTGACACGGTCGACCATACTATCTTGGTCGACCGTGTCAAACTTGCGGGCATTGAAGGCGTTGCTGCATGCTGGCTCACTTCATTTCTGGATGATAGGTCTCAGGCGGTCCGCCAAGGGTCCTTCCTGGCTCCCCCACGTAAAATCACATGTGGAGTTCCACAGGGCTCGGCACTTTCCCCTCACTTATTTAATATCTATCTCTCTCCTCTGATTAAATCTCTTAAAGAAAGAAATGTGACAGTATTTAATTATGCGGACGATTTACAGTTGGTCTTTAAGATAGATGGCTCCCACAGCTTTGTGTTGGATTTTCAGGCTACCATGTTACACATACAACAGTGGATGGACCATATTAATTTTAAATTAAACCCAGGAAAAACAGAGATTGTCTTGACTGTGGACAGCCATAAATTCTGGGGCCCACATTACTGGCCTCCAGTGCTGGGTCCTTCACCTTCCTCTTCTACCTCAGCCAAAACTTTGGGAGTCTCCCTCAATAGCGAACTTACATTAAATTCCCAGGTTGGCACTGTGATCTCTGAATGTTTTTTCCAGCTGCGAAAGATTAGGAAGATACACCGGTTCTTCACCCATGATGCCCTAATCCAGATTATAATTGCCACCATTATGTCACACTTAGACTATGCTAATTCGGTATACCTGGGAATGCCACTATCTGTTCAACGGCTGCAGCTGGTTCAGAACCAGGCAGCACAGCTGTTTTTTCGACAACCAAGATGGCAACCAGTTACGCCTGTGTTAAGGAAACTACATTGGCTCCCTATTTCTCAGCTCTGTGCTTTTAAAACAGGCTGCCTTGTATTTGAAGCCTTGCTTGGCAAAAGCCCTGCATTTATCAACAGTCTGATTTTTAGACATACTCCGACACGAAATCTCCGCTCTGCCCATCTCTCACTACTCACCACCCCAACCTTCAAATGAGTTAGACAAGGAGGCTGCAGATTTGCGGTCCTTGCTCCTAAACTCTGGAACTCACTCCCTCTGGAAGTCCGGTCCAGCACTGACATTCTGCAATTCAGAAACCTTCTTAAGACCTGGCTGTTTGTGTAAGCGTACAAATAGATTATTCTGGTAGTATACTTAGCCTGTCTAGCGCCATGAAGCCACCCGGTGTAAGTGCGCTCTATAAATGTCCATTAACATTAACATCAAATTCACTAAAACGTGTTGGTTGTAATCGTTTTGGGTTTTGACCAACATATTTAAAATGCATGATTTATTGATAACTTTTGTATTGGCTCCAAGGAGGGCTCCACCCCATGGTTTAATTTATTAGTCAGATTCCGACAGTCCATTCGTGTCGGACAGACCGATTCGGAAAGGCTGTCCGAATCCGCCATCATAATACATCGGTCGGAAATGCTGTCCATAAACCTGTACAATTCGGCTCTGAACGACTAGGTTTCTCCGAATGCCGATCAGAAACGAGTCGAAATGGCTGAACTGTTTCCGACTATCGTAATCGGTCGGTCGGATGTGTTTCAGAGTCTTTTAGAAACGCAGGTTCCGAATCGGATACGGACAACCCAAATGCAGTTCGGAGCCTTTCTGACCAACATCGTGATCGGCCTCATAATTTTTTTGCCATCTATTTCATCTACCCTTTGTTCGTGTGAAGTGCTTGTCATAATTATTAGCTTCACTGATTGTGCTTTTTTTAATCATACACCTGCTGGACACATCCTCAGTTTAGCTCCTCAGCATGCATGGCAAGAGATAATCTTTAAAAGAATATAAATGATGAGTTACTAATTTAGATCAATGCACCACTTTACTTCCACACAGAAAATGACAGATGAGTTGTGAAGCAATCTGTTCCAATTTTTTCCTGACTGAGATCTGAAAAGTAATTTCAGGGATCGGAAAATGTTGCCAAAATAAGAGTAAAAAAAGAACGGACAAAGATGACTACATCATAATGGCATTCAAAATGCACATTACCTAATTAGGATAAATATAGCTTACTTAGGAACTGAATGTCTAGGCAGCACATCCTTCCAAGAAAATATATTGAAGAAAACAAAACAAATATTTTGTATTAAGAGTTTGTAATGAAATTCGGAGTTTTTTTAATGTAGAGTTATATTTAGAGATATTTAGAAGTTGTTTATAAAACACAGCCTCAATTACCAATTCACATGGGAACAGAAAGATTTGTGTAAAACAATACAGACCTCTCTATTGAATTGCACAACTTATGATTGCCCTTTAAAATAAAAACCAAAAGAAAATGATTGTATGTACAATATAGTGTGTGGATTCCCGATGGTCTGGAACATACATGTTCAACAATTGAATAATAATTGTAAAAGTGCACTGAGTTCCAAAGCTAGCAAAAATAAGGCCTAGAAAATAGTGAAAACTGTGGGGTGCCCAAGGTGAAAATGCTGATTTTCTTCACAAGTGCTTATAAAAGGGTGAGGGGTAGATTATGTTGGGCAGATTTGCCACTCTTTCTCCAATCAAGCAAACATTTGGGAAAGTGAATGCAGTAGGGGAAATCTGATTTACTGTTCTAGCTTCAAACTAACAAACCTTGAGGAAAGATAATACATTGTGCAGGAGGGCATATTTACTTTTCTAATTCCATTCTATCAAGTATCGTGGAAAGAGCATATATGTAATGTGTGCGATTTCCTATACCCAAATTATATCATTTCCCCTTGAAAATATACAAAATAAATGAATGTATTTAATAATATTGCAAAAAACACAGTTGATGGACAGAATGCAGAACAATGTCTTACATTCACCCCAGTACAAAGATCTGGGCCTAAATCCATCGTTTTTTTGCACTCCACACCACCCTAGGTCAGACAATGGCTAAATGCAAATCAGCCTTGACCCTGTGCCTCATGGGAACAGTCCATCCTGAACTACCGAGCCATGTCTTTCCTAGACCGGAATCAAGCATCCAAGGACCGGTTTCTGGCTATCAGCCTTCTTCAGCCTGGATAGCTTGACTCCAGTGATGTGGAGAGCCTGGGACTCACGTCAGAGCATACCCAGCCCACGGCCATGTCTGAACTGGGGTGGTGTGGAGTGCAAAACAACGATGGATTTAGGCCCAGATCTTTGTACTGGGGTGAATGTATGACATTGTTCTGCATTCTGTCCATCAACTGTGGTTTTTGTATTTAATAATATTACATTTTCTGAAAAACATGTCTATTTTAAAAAAATATTCTAAAAAGAATACAAAATAACATTTAAAATTATATTTTGCATTAAAAGTAAACCTTAAACTCACCCAGAAAATACACAAGCCTTAAAATAGTGCTATGCATCATAACCTAATTATTTGCATTACAATTTAAAAATGAGAATACTAAATAAATAAACCATCAATGTTTCATTTAACACATTAAAATATGGTGACTTAAAATTATATATATGATTAATTATTTCTTATAAATGTATTTAAAATACAATTAATTGCAATTTAAAAATAGGATTTGTTAGTGTATAAGAAACAATGAATATCAATTATTTAAATGATGTATTTGAACAAATACCCAGTCAGTCACCAAAGAAATTCCACTACTGAATTTTTAAAATTCATGCATAAACACAAAATATAATATACTATTGAACAAATAAATTACAATCAAAATATATATAGCAATTAACAAATTAATTATCAAAAATTCATGTATTATTAATTAAATACTCTACCATCCAATACCACAAAACACAGAACAACATGAAATAAAAATGTAAGACATGATTAACAATTTATTGGACATTTAAAAAAATGCATAACTATTAAAAACAGGATTAACAAATTCATTAACTTTAATTCATATATACTATCACAATATTCTGACCATAATATTTTGGTCTGACGATATTCTTGAGAAAACTTTTTGATAGAACACCAACTTTACTCTCACCACTTAACTTGATCAGCCCACTTCTAATTTGGTCAGTAGAATTACATGCAAGCACTGTGACATGCACTTTGAATTAATGCATGAATGAAATAGCACTTGTAGAGTGCATAACTACCCGGAGGCATCCCAGCGCTAAGTGGTGAAACTAAAGCGTCAAGAATCACTTGGGAAAGAGCCATGTATTCTACAGCTTACGGAAGGCCATATGATTAGGTTCCTTACGTAGCTGAAGAGAGAGGGAATTCCAAAGTTTTGCAGCATTGTATGAGAAAAGCCGGCCACTGGTTCTGGCCCTCTTAATTCTGGGGACAGCAGCCAAAAATTGCTCATCTGAATGCAGTCGCCTGTTTGCTCGGTAGGGCTTGATGTCTGTGTATGATATTTGGAAATTGACAATTCCAGCCCTGAAGAATATGAATGACATGTGAGCTGTGATGTGCTGATGATTAATGTGGTTGATGCTCAGTGTGGAATCATTTGAATTCTGAATTAAAAATAAAAAGTACTTCTCTGTGACACCTACCGGCTGTGTTTATGACTTTTTTTTACTATTGTCTTACTACTTTTGTGAAATGGAGTGCAAACCAACCTAAGATGTATTTTGGAACTAACTTTTTCGGGGGTCTATTCACAAGGGTAACGTACACTTGTGAAGAATTTACAGTGAAATGTACTCTTAAAGTTATAAGTAACTTTACTGCTTTTGGCTATTGACAAAATCCGAGTGTAAAGTTACTCAAATGTGCAGACTAACACATCTCCACCTTCAGAAAATGGGGGTGGAGCCAAACTTACAAGTATAAGTTTTTATTGACAAAAGAGAATCAGTAGTACGTCTGTAGCCTACCTCTGGTATACTGCAACACTCTCCTATAGAAAATAATACACATAAAGACTTAAAATAATAACACATAAGCAATAATGTTAAATTAAATTAAATTCTTTAAATAGGGTAAACATTTTAAATGAATATAAGTTATTGTTCAAAAATCTAAAAAAAAGTTTATCATTTAATTGTAAAACATTTTAAGAACCCTTTTTGAATTTATATATTTATACATTAATGTAACATGAATTTTATTAAAAATAGTTCAATTCTGTGCAAACAATTGCAGAAATACCTTATGCTAAATATTCATGTTGATTAATTTCACATATTTATTTTAAATGCAGAAGAAAGAAATTGTTACAGCACTATTGACTTAATTTTGAAATAAATTGTTTATAATAAAAAAATTAAATGAAATAAAAATGTTTCTGTTATTCAAATTAAAAAATACATTTTCTACTAAAGTAAAAAAGAGGTATTTTATCATGCAATATTATATATTAAAAGTTACTTATAGAAATAATTAAAAGTAATTTAATTCAGTTTTAATAAAAATAAATGTTACATAATTCAAAAATGTATACATTTGAAAAAAGTTGGTAAAATATTTTATAACTAAATTATAAATGTTTTATTTTTAGATATTGTTTTTACCATGAAGTCCTATTTTTTTAATATTTTTAACTATTTAAATTTAGTTCATTATTTCCTACGGGGGTAGTTATTTAAAGGCCCTGACTCCATTTTTCTTTCTAAGAGTGTTGCAGTACCAGTAGTTTGCCATGTGTGGTGCTGGACGTACTCCAGCTTTGAGATGAAATGGTTTTCTACGGTTTTGGTTCCCTTTCTGGCTGTAGTAACTTTAGAAATTCAGTTTGTGAATTGCAGTGCGCTTACTCTTTTGTGGGTAGGTGAATTTCTCTCCCTAGACCCCTCTCTAAACCTGCTGCCTGAGCACCTCATTACTCCTCCCTTAGCCCCTCCCATTTACTAGTAGGTTTGCCCCTTTTTTCCAACAACTCTCCCTGGGCTCTCCCACATTTAATACTGAGGGGCCGATTACGATCTCTGACGGAGTTGCCTCCGACCGACACCATTATGGATTCAGGACCGATCGACCTCCAGTTGGCAGTCCCGACTGCATGATTACTATCGACCATACACTGTGCAGTTGCATACTCCCATTTCTATATGGGAGCTTGTGATATCGCCGTATACCGGCTGTAGCACAAGCTCCATAGAGAAATGGGAGTTTGTGTAAATCTCTGCACCCTGTGGCAGGAACCTCAAGGTTTTATGGGGGTCACCATAGGTCCCTCCCAGGGCCACGACCATAGCCTGCGTATGAAACGGGGCTCTGCTAGGGGCCTCCAAAGTCGCTTTCCAACATACTTTCCTTGTTGGAAAGGCCAGCATGGGGAGACTTTCGGAAACCGCCATTGTAATCCCGATGGCAGAAACACTGTCCTATTGGGATTACGGGCCGGTCACCAACTGGTTGACAGGCTCCTGAGCCCGTCGGAAGCCAGCCAGAATGACTGGCAGGTTTCAATTCCAACCACCTACATTGTAATTATTTGGTCGGAATTGAAACGGATGATGCCGGTCGGAAAGCCTCCGATCTCCTTTCGGATGCTTTTCGAACGACATTGTATCGGCCCCAGTGTGCAGGCGCCTCATACTCATCCAGTTGAGACCACTGACTGGAGGCCGGTCCTAAATCCGCAACTTTGTCTGTCAGAAGCAACTCCAACCGGCATCGTGATTGTCCCCTAAATTGTAAAATTACAAGTGAGGATCTTTCCATAGAAAAGATAGGTGAGGTAGAGTTTTAAACTTGTAGGTTGTTTGTGAATAGCATTTTGTGATACTTTAATAGTACAATCATATTACTAAATGTACTAAAAATGCAGTTTGTGAAAAGGACCATCTGTATTAAGAATAGGAGAACCTTGCAGCTATGGTCTTGGGTTTTGTACCATATATTGTGTTGTGAACTAAAGGTAACCAGTGTGTACAACAGGGGTACTTTTTCACGACTGTGTGTTCGTAAATTAATTGCAGAATTCCTGAATGAGATCTGGAAAGTGGTTGCTATGCTCTCAAATACTCACATCTACCTCAGTACCAGTGACATGGCGGAACCTAAATTGATCTTGCACGTTTACCAGAACAATCTTGTTATCATACTCAAGTGGGTATGTGCAATACTGACAAGCTGTGCTACATAGGTCATCCTAGTGTGACACCGTCTGAGCAAATCTTTCACCTTCAGATATCATATCGAACTTTTTCCATTCAGGATAATGCATACATTCCCCTAGAAGAAGTGACAGTATTGCAGTGACACAATTGTAGGATGTATCTGGCCTATATGTACTACACCATATTCTTTCACCACTGGACACCCTCGGATCATGCACCTCTCTTACCAATCATAGAAGCATGTGCACTGTACTAAACAAACACTTCTCCACATCACTGGTACACTTAGCCAAAGTACAAAAACCACTACAACACGATTGGAATAAATCACACACTGCACTAAACCATGCCCAACTCTTACCATACTGGCTGCTCTTTAGCCACACTGATTTCCAATCACTTATGCATCCTGCAGCTTGTAACCATCCTGGACAAAATATTATAATATGATGCAACTCCATTTACAGTTACCTGCTACACAGCATAACATAACTTAATTTCTCGCCCTTAGGAAGCACTTTGGTTTTTGGTTTGATTGTTCAGTGCTTCAGCATCCAGGAGGAAACAAGGGGCCACACCTGAAGAAGCTTGATAGGCTGGATACACGAATAACACATTTACAGTATCTTCCTGTTTAACTGAACTTTGCATTAATGTTATGCATAGTTTTTTTCCCATGATGCTCGTCGAGTATTTCTCTCCACAATACACAAAAGTTGGCAAGTTCATCATAGGACTTTTAGAAATATTTTGTATGCAAGTGAAATTTATATCCAGTTACTCATGACGAAAACCAAAGCAAGATATGCAATTTATACAAAGTGCTCACGAGATCCTGCAAAAGAAAAGTCAGTAAACTCTCCAGAAAAAACTAATCAAGCAACGTACTTACATACAGAATACTTATCGTCATCTGAATGGCAAGGTTTTAGAGTGAGTGCTCACGTGCCAAAGCTGGGCAAGGTGTGAACTTACATGCAAAATGTGGGTGCGTGAGTGATCTGTAGCAACCCTAAGCCTTGTAGGGACTGTCATAAGCAGATGTCTGTGACAGATCCCCAAGAAGTATGCATCTGGTGTCAAAGGTCGTTGCATGACTTCAAGGCTTGTGACGACTGCGCATGGATGACTCCCAAGGTGATCTGGGAACGTAAAGCTAAACTCTACGTCGCTGAACAGTGGCATAAAGGTCAGAAGTCCCGCTGCCACTCGAAGTCAAGGTGCAGCCCTGTTCTCAAGGCTGTTCTCTTGACAGATCCTCCTCCCATTCGAAGTCTTCAGGTAAGACCAAGAAAAAGAAAAGTAAGAAGCAAAGCAGGATTTCTCCTAATCTTCCCACGCTTGCCCTGAGAACTTGCACATATGTCAAGATACCTCTAGATCCTAGTCCTAATACCCTACTCAAAAACTAATCCTTCAATTTCTCCTGATGCACCTTGAGTTTCTGGTCCGTAGGCTGCACATATTTTGCACCCTTCCGGTTCCTTCTGATGCGCCTTTGGGCTCCAAGGGTCCACGTAGACCTCCAGTCATGTTACAGTAGGTGGATTTGTCCTCGATGTCTCCAGCGCCTCCTGACCTTGCAGCAGGGTCTGCCCTGACTCCGGGGGTTAACGTTGGAGCACACAACTTTTATCCCCGCACAACAAACCATGCCAGTCCCCGCCAGGTCAATGCTGGCTCAATGCTGCCGAAACCATAGCAAGATCTGAAGATCTTGTCTGACTCCGAAATGAACCAATTTCGACCAATGTTTCATAATATGCCACACCCGTCGAGCCTGTTTCCAATTCACATTTAGCACTTCCCTTACTGGGAAATCGTCCAAAGGTTCTTCACAACTTGTTTGGCTTAGACAGTGGAGATGATGGTGATGACACCCAATACTAGGATACAAATTTGTACATGGAGTTTGCTGGCAACTAGTTGTGTAGCACCTCCCTTGACATGGGGTTGAGTTCCCCTCGAGCCCTCAACGAAGGAATCAGCATCTTTTTCTTTGATAAGTCGGTCTGCACCCAAACCTTGGACCAGCAGCTTTCATCCAAGACAGATGTACTGATGGAGGTTCTTGAGCCCATTCGGGCACCTACTGAGTCACTTTGACCTTTAAATGAATCCCTTTGTGACAGATTGATGGGTATCTTGGACTTGCCTTGCTCTTGCCAGCTAGTAAATAGGCACAGGTCAGATGTCAAAGGCCTCTCCAGGAAACCCTACCTTCCTAACCCATCATTCCTCACCAGAGAGCCTAGCTATTAAGGCCTCTACTATCAGGCTCAATCCCAACTCCTTTCCTATGGCTCCTCTTAACAGAAAATCCAAATGTATTGAAGCGTTTAGAAAACAAATGTCTTTTTCTGTCTGCCTAGGCCTTTGGTCAGTCACTGCAATCAGCCTCATAGGCAGATTTCACACACATTGTAAGAGATATGGTCGACGAGCTTTTGCTGATATTCCCAGAAAATTTTTGCACAAATTTAACATAAATCATCCAGGGTGAAGCAAAGTGTGTGATCCCTTCTGGACTGGACACTACTGGCTGCTGAGGCAGAGCAGACAGTAGCAGAATGGTGCTTTAGCACCAATTGTAGATGAGCTCTACAGGCCTCTCAGGTGATGTCCAGGCGTCATTGGTGGATAGTCCATTTGACGGCACACTCCCTAGACTTTTCTGTGCCCATGCAGTAGTAACGCCCACAATTTTGCCCCTTTTGAGGGTTCAGAAGGGGTTAAGGGCAAAGACAATGCCAAGATCCTCACTACAACAAGAGACCTCCTCCACCCTTTGAGGGTTGGGAATCTAGCTGGAAATGCCCAAGCTAGGAGTTTCAGTCTACTTCCCAGTCCCCCACTGCATCAGCTTCAGTGCCGCTTTAGTTTGCCCTCGGAGGCATTGGCCATGCTATAGTAAGTAAGTAAGTAAGTAACTGAGCTTATAAAGTGCCTGGTTACACTAGCCACCCTGTACCGCTGAGGAACCCATCCTGGCCTGTTCCTGTGAGGCACCCACTCCTGGGCACCCCAAGGTGAAGCCAGGCATCCTTAGCGATTAGGGCCAGTGTGGAAATTAAGCAAGCTATTGCCCAGAGTTGCAGAGTGGGACCCATGATTAGAGTAGGCACCATGGCGAGAATTATCGGGTCCGCAGACATTGAGCACAAGACCCTGCCGCGATGGGAATTGAACCCTGGTCCCGGGTCAGATCTCTTTTTTGGAAAAAATTAGAAAAAGCACTGGGTTACTTGCAAGGATTATAACCATACAAGTTAGACGCTGAACAAATATTCAAGTACTAATCAATGTTTGTATGCTCTATCTTCTGTTTAATTTTAATCATTATATCAAAAAAGATTTTGTTCACATTTTTATGTCTGTGTTTTTTTTATATTACATATTTTTTAACTTTGCAAAATACATTATATTGCATGTGACCCTATACAAATCTAATAAATTACAATCACAAGTAAATCACATAAAAACAATCAGTCATCTCTTGGAATACAGAACCAATTCCTCTTCAACGCGTTTCGGCGGTTAGCCTTCCTCAGGAATTCTGTATTTTCTATGTGACAAATTGATACTGTTTCACCGATGGAAAGACTCTGATGATGTGACTGGCGTGGTTCTTTGAAGTACCTCTCTAGGTAGCTCAAGGGGCGAAAATTTCAAAGGAATGGATAGAGAGACTGGGATAGACGTCTTGTAATGTTCCAAGATTCAACTTCAAAGAGACATCTCCAAATGATTACTAGGATTCGTGCTTGTCAGCTATTGTAGTCTGCTTATAAACAGAGCAAACAGAAGTGGGCGGTCAAGAGAAAGTCTTTTTTACGGTGGACCGGAGAGACGCTTTGATTCGGGCGTTCTCTTCTTATATCACTGTAGGCTGGTAACGTTTGTATATTTTAGACGATGTGCACCTAGTAGTGGTGTATCTTTTCCGACTCCATAAGCCGGGTCAGATCTCTGCATCAGGGTCTGCCGCTCTAACCAGTGAGCCACACTCCTCCACAATATAGGGTAAGTTATTGTTTCCACGGGTGGCAGAGCATCCTATCTGGCCAAGTGAATGCTCCAAATCATTCAACATGGCTATGCCTCATCATTTCTGTCAGACCCTCTGAATATCCTAACCACCTGGAGACCGTTTTTGGAGGACCATCAGTCTTTTTTTAAATAGGAATTCCTGGCTCTTTAGGATAATGGCGCTATAGAGAGGGCCCCAGCATCTGACATAGGGACTGATTGTTACTCCGGTTATTTCCTGGTGCTGAAGGACAGAGGCATAAGCCCTATTTTGGATCTTCGTCATGTCAATTTCTTTCCGAAAAATTCAAGGTATTCATGTTGGTTCTGTCTGCACTGGATTTAGGAGTCTGGATGGTAGTGCTAGACCTGCAGGCCACCTATTTTTCTTATTTCAGTTCTGCAGTCCCACATGCACGACCTGTATTTCAACGCAGGCCAGGAGCATTTTCAGTTTTCCTTGCTCCCCTTTGTCTTTAACAGTGCCCCTGAAGTGTTCATAAAGGTAATAGTGGTGGTCACAGAACATCTTTAGGGGTTTGAGACACCAGTCTTAACCTAATTCAATGACTAGGTGTTCTAGAAGGGCTTGCTAAAGTTAGTGGTATACCACCTCTAGTTGACGGCAAACCATCTAATATCTTTGTTGTTCTCGCTTAACATGCTGAAGTCACACCTGACTCCATCACACAGGCTCCTATTCATCTGAGCCATCCTGGATACTGTGCCATATTCAGCCCCCCCTCCAGTTCAATGATTCCAGGACATTTTGGTTCTGATCTGATGTTTTAGCATCGGTCCTGGGTCTCAGTGAGAGGCGCTCTGAGACTATTTGGCCTCCTGCATCCTGCTTGTTGACTACGTAGGAAGGCACATGTGGGATCTTCAGTGGCATCCAAAGGCTTAGTGGCCATTTCTTACATTTCTTAAACTCCAAGCATTCGCTACTCATAACAGAGTAAGGCAGTTAATCATGTACGTCAATGTTTCGTTGTAGGTCCCTGCACATAATTCATTTTTCGGTGGAGCCCACAAGATGTGGGCTGAAAGTGAGTATTGCTTGTGATCAAATCCTTCTGTAGTTGATACTTGCAAAATTGGAATTGTTTAGTAATGGTGGCCACTGGCTTATTCTGACATAGTGTTTCATGTAGAGTATTTTTTTTGTGATGAAATCCTCTTGTAGTTGACATTTTCAAGAATGGGATTGTTCAGTAATGGCGGCCATTGGTTTATTTTGATACAGTGTTTCACGTCGAGTTGATTTATGAGGCTCTTCTTCAGTAAGAGCTAAGAAGTGGAAGCAAAGGAGATGGTGAGCAGAGTAATGGGTGATTAAAATGGAAGCTACAAATGTATGTTTGGTTTCTTCACAGCCATGAGGTCCTGATGAGAACTACCAACCAAATTGGAGTTCGAAACGGGTAGACCGCTAATTTGTACGCCATATGATCTCTAAAAAAACAGATATAATTTTTTTTTTTTAATTCAAGCATCAAAAAAACGTATTTTCTATGGTTTTGTAGATAAGGGTTATAGAATTTTTCAAAGTAAATAGATCATCGTTCTTTGGTGTGATAGTGAATGTTTGAGTGTGGAATGTGTTGACTGAGTGGGAGTAAAAGTTTTGGAATGTGTACAGTTGCATTTACTATTCATTGTATACATTGTTTTTGTATGTTGATTGTAGGGATTTAAAAATTGTACAAATGGTATAAACTAAACTGACAAATGTATTTCAAGTGATATAATAAAGTAATGATTTATTCAGACTGAATTATTAGTCTTGGACCCATATTTGGTTTAATTCCAATGTGCTGTGACAAATAAGAGGAATTGAGGACAACAGTATTGGCAATTGTTCTGTTTATTATTAGGTCAGTGGCTTGGCCTTACTGTTGGGAGCCCGTGCCCAGTAGTGTTTTCTAAGAATGTCATAACAGACATGTCTTAACCTGGGAGAGGTGGAAATTAGAGGACTGCAGTCTCAAGGAGAAACCCGTTTCCACATCAGTCTGTTGGAGTTGCAGGAAATGTGCTTGCCTATGTAGGCCTTCCGCACATCCATTAATGGAAAGCTGATTGAAGTCCTCATTGACTTCACTACTGCCATGGGGTACTGCAACAAGTAGGGTAGAGTGGTGTCCTGGTCTGAGACCTCCAGAACTGCCTGGGGTCAGTAATGAAACATCTCCCTGCTAGTGTAGCACCTGATGGGATCTTTAAACACCAGAGTGGGTGAACTCAGCCGCTGATGCCTAGTGAGTCACAAACGGTAGCTATTCCCTGTGGTGGCATAGGGTCTCTTCTAGCAATAGGGAGAACCCTGGCTCAATCTGTTCACCACATCCAAGTACGTGCAGCGTCAACACTTTTGTTTGCACGCTGGGGTCCCAAAAAAGCCTCTCTCTTGGAGACGCATTTCACCTAAAGTGAAGCTTGGGACTCCTCCATGCCTTCCCTTCTCTCTTGCCCAGAGGTCTGAAGAAGCTCAGGAAAGACCGGGCCCAAGTAATCATAATGGCTTTGTATTGAGCCAGGAGAGTGTGACAGGCGTAATTTCTGGGTATCAGCATCTCTGCTCCAATCAGGCTGCACTTTGGCAGAGTTTCCTGTCACAGCAGCAGGGCAGAGTCCTACACTTGGGCCTGCACAATCCACAACTCCATTGCGGAGATTGAGCAGCAACACTTGACTGCTTTTGATATTAATCTCGAAGTAGTGGATGTCTCCTTAGAGGCCAGACCTCCATCTATAAAAACTGTTTACGCTGGACCCTAGGAAAGGTTTGTGGCCTGGTATACATCCTGCCATACAGATCCATTACAGGCAAAGTTAGAGGATGTATTGCTTTTTATGCTGTCTTAAGCCCAACATGAACTTGCTCGGGGCACTGTTAAAGGTTACTTGTCTGCCCTTTTTGCATTTCTGCATTTACCAGACCAACCATTGTTTAGATTCCCTGTTGTGAAGCGTTTTCTGGCTCATATGTTTGTGCTCAAGCCTTTTGGATGTTGCAGTTGGACCTTCCATTGGTTCTCACCTCTCTTATGTGTCCTTAGCGTCAGCTGATTCTCAAAACAGTCTTTCTCATAGCGAGAGCTTAAGCTCGTCTTGTGAGAGAGGTACAAGCTCTGTCTGTTCTGCCTTTGTACACCACCTATTTTCCCAGACAAACTGGTGATGCAGAACAGGGCGGCCTTTCTACCAGCGCCGGCCTTAGGCATGTGCAAGCTGTGCACCTGCACAGGGCCACCAAACCCCAGGGGCCACCACACCAATATATATCCTTAATATAATAAGCCTCTGAGGATGGATACATATTTGAGTGGCGGCCCCTGGCAGGGATTTGGCGGCCTCCGGGTCTGATCCACTTCCAAACACCCTGACCCCCCCTCTTCACTGGCCTCCATGTTCCGCCCTGCCCGGACCCCCTCTCCCGGGGCCCCCTACCTACGCTCCCTGCCCAGGGCCACCATGAGCCTAGAGCCGCCCCTGTTGCTACTTTTGATTGTAATGCATTTTTATGTCATACAATCCATAACCCTTCCAGCATTCTTTGCTCGAACTTATACCTCGAAAGTGGTGGAGAGGCTTTACTTCTTGTACCCCAAAAGGATCTTGAGCTTCTTCATCGATCGTAAACAAGACCATCAGGCTATTTTTGGTGTTCACAGGGGGAAAGAAGGTTTCGGCAGTGCAGAAAGGACCATATTGCTGTGGATATTTCTCTGTATTAAGATCCAGAGGCGGTTCCTCCAAGGGAGCACTGGAGCGTTGCCCTTTTGCTGATCTTGAGCTGCAATGAACCACTGTATATTTAATTTAAAATGATTGCTTATTTTCATTTCTTCCATCCCAGGTCGAGGCACAGCATCGTTCGGGTTTCTGTGGCAGAACTAATCCTATTGATTGCCAGACAGCAGGGTTAAGAGCCCTGTGCCATGTGCACATGTCAGGCTGGACAGGTCTCTTCCAGAGGACAGCTGAACATGCACATTTCAAGTTTGCAGTGTATTAGGGGAGCTGAGGGGTGCTCATTGCAGTCACCAGTCTCGTCTGGAGTGCTGTGTTTGCTGCCCCAGCCAACCCCGCCGCTGCTCTCATGCTGCTACTATTATAAAACAGCATGAGAGCAAAGTGTGGATTGGTTCGCAGCCGTGGTCTGTCCCCACGTTTTCAAGTCAGTGCCTGGCATATGGATTGCAGAAGATGGCCAATTACTGTGTGGCTTTATTTTTAAGGCATGCAGTCATTGGACATGTGTCTGACTCTTGCAATTGATAACATGCTCTTTCTCTGTGCGCACAGTGCAAGTGGCTGCATTGTGTACAAACTAAAAGGAAGAGAGCAGTTGCCTTGCCTCGCACATTTACAGACTGCTGAGTCCATGCTCGAGAGAGGCAGTCAAGGCCTGTTCTCCTCTGGGAACAGCCGTCAGTATTTCTGACATGCATTGGTCAGTGAGTTTTTTTAAATGATAAAATAAAAGTACAAAAAAATGAGTTGCACTGTGTTGTATACGATTGGTCCCACAAAATAATTCAATTTAAAAGTTCATTTGTGGGTGAGAGAAATCACCAGTCTCTTGATGCGCAAAGCGAATGCTTTTAATTTATGAAAAGCTACGTCCACCACTTTGAAACGTCGTCAACCGCCACTGCTAAAATCTGCTACACATCGGCCAAGAAGCAGCCTTCAAATGGTCTGAGGACTCATTTTCGACATCTGGCAGGTCACAATGTGAGTGTCAGTTTGCACGTTCACAAAACTCTGTTCGATAGCCCTGTCCGGCAGGAGGGTAACTTTGCCCGCTTAGTCCTGCAGGACTTTTTGTTTTGAGCAATTCCACATACCCACCACCATAGGAGGCACTGCTTTGGTATCTATTTACAAGTTGAGGAATCTTCTACAGTAAGAAGTATCCATCAGAAGAACAAGGTACTTATCTCTTTGGTAATGCTCTTTCAGGTGAATATCTAACTAAATATTCTTCACTACTGTCCCGTCTCTCTGTTCTGTGGAGTGAATTTGTTTTTACACCTATAAAAAGCTACCAATTTAGAGATCAGCATGCTGTCACATTTGATAAGTTATTAAGCTCTGTGTAGAACAGCATGCACAGAGTCCAGAAAGAAGCTCACGTCAACGCACCCTCATGTAGTTCCGGAGTCTGTTCTGTGGTCATGGGCGTCCGCAGAAATTTTTCCAGGGAGGGGCAAAATGTTAACGTCATCACCATCCTCCGACATGATGTGTGCCAGGTGAGGCACAAGAAACACTGGGGTGCAGAACTAGAATAGACTCAATTAAATGCCAGGAATCCAGGACATGTGACTGACCCTGCACAGGCCAACAAACACCACCTGTATGGAAAACGCTAAACTTTCTGACAAGGTGCTTTATCTCTGTCTGATAGGTGTGCAGACTTCCGGGTCCTCGATCCAACACTAATCAAGGCTGTCTTCAGCACGATTCGATTTTTATCAGAATACTTGAAAACAGCCTATGATTAAAGCACCAAATTAAATATACTGTATGCACAGTGTATGTTAGGGATTATTTGTAGCACCCATATTCACCAATATTGGCATCTTGGTGCTAGAATTCATGATCACTTTTATCCAAAGTTAAAGCACAACGTCAAAGTTAGTAATAAATAATGCAGCAATCACACACGCTAGTGATTCGCCAATGGGTGCCCCCTTTACAAAAATTCCCTGAGCATTGCTAAATTTTGCACACATTCAATTAATTTATACAAAATAAAATGTATAGGTCCAAATGTTATCTATATTTTTGAAAAGAAACTTAGAGTCCCTCTACGTGTAGTCAATGTCAAACTGACAACGTGTGCACGTTTAGGGATACAATAATGGCCAGCTCCATTATGCAGAAGCCCGGCACCGTAAATGTGTGGCACATGTGGTGCCCGCAGCAGCGGCACATCACAGGTCCAGGGATGCTGAGTCTTACACAGTGGTCGAAGTGGGGAAAAAGTAGGGGAACAATGGGCGGAGAATCAGAGGGCGGGAATAGCCCAAGGGGTGGATCTGTGGGTGGAGCCAGAGGTGTGGTCAGAATGCGCAGAAATCCCAATTTTAAGTATTTGTTTGGCATTTCACTGCCCAGTTTAATCAACCAATGGATACACATGATTATTTAAGGTTATAATGAGTTATTGACATTAAAATATATTCACAAAGTGGGATATGCTTCTAATCACAGAATGTACCAAATACGATAAAATGTGGAAATACAAGCCATTTGTCTCCGAGCCATGAAGTTTCTGTCATCAGCACTTCTCCCTTTTCCCACAACAGCAGTTCAAACATGAATGGCAAAATATCCTAGTTTGCAAATGTTTTCTCTAAAATTATGGCTCTGCCATATTTGCCTCATAATGCAAGATCTGCTGCATGATCAGACCATTTAAGCTAATAAATTGTTTGTAGCTCAAACATATCAAACGTTAATATAAAATGTGATGTGTGTTGCTGCGTAGTGGATGGCCTATTGCAAAGCTTGACTGGTCACCTTTCTCACTGCTGTGCTTGTATTTTACACTGGTACTAATAATAAGGCAAAATCTTTCCAGAGACTGTTAGCATGTGTACACACGTCAAAATATTAAAATATCTGAAAATATACTGCATTACGCTAAAGACTCTTTTTTTCAATGCATAATTTAGTCAACACTACGGCATAATGTTGTCATCCTTTGCTGCATAATTAATTCCAGTGGCCCCCAGCAGGCAGCACATGTTAAAAGTGCTTGTGAATGAAGCAGGGAGACTGTGAAGTTTACGAACTTAGTTTGGTGTTCGTGCAAATCCTGCATTGCCAATCCCTGGTGAGTTGCAGCTACTACTGCTGAAACAAGGCCAATGTAGGTAGCTATCGGTGAGGCAGACTGTCCTCAAGAGCAGGACTACAATGTGTAGGAGTCACATGACAACCATACTAGTAGCCGGTATAGTTTTATAGTGATTAATCTGGAGAAACACAATACCCGGAATTTAAAACGTAATACCATGGTTGGGGGTTCTCCTTAATAATCAGAATTGATTTCTGTCCAAAAGAACATTTTTTGGGACATTAGGATAATCAAAGACTGGGGGGGGGGCATAATGCTCTAATTTATACCTTGCAGTTTGTATGCAGCTCTTAGATGACAGTTCATAGCTCACTGTTCTAAGTTAGGATTTTACCTTATAAACTGCAAGTAACAAAAGGATCTCTGTGACAAAAGCAGTAGCCCACTGACCTACTTACATTATGTGCACTTTGTGATCTGCATGGAGCATGTTGTTTGCAGCGGGTACATTAACCCTCTGAGCTACCTTCCCATGAGTCGACACTTCCACTAGACAAAATTCTGATCTCTCTCTAGGAAGAACATTAATCACCAGAGTCATCATGACATTTTTATTGTTGCTGAAAAGTGCCGGAGACCAGGAAGGAGGCAGCAAGCTTTTTAAAACCATAATATACTTGCAAACATGATGCCACCACCTAAAGTCAGCACCCGGCGCGGTCACACTGGTTGCACCGCCCTAGAGCTGGCCCTTCTCAAGGGTCCTGTGACCTCAGTGACTGTTGTTCTAGGGTGTGCTGCCTCATAGGACTGCCCGCAAGACTGTAGGTGAACTTCAGTATGGATAGTGGTGGACAAGCCTTGAAGGTTAACCTACACTTGTCATTCTAGGGTCCACCTGCTTGTGCGAAGACACCAAGTCTTCTAAGGTGTTGCGAAGTCTTCTAAGGTCTAGCATGTGATTGTGCTCTCGCAGGAGAGTGGTCTGGTGGACTGGTTATTAAGGGTGAAACTGGTTCCCAGTTCCAAATTCAGCAGCTCTGACCATAGTGCCACATTCTCTCCCCCACTGAACACCGTACTGCCCCACTGAGAAAAACTCCCACTGTCTTCAACTACAACCAAATTGTTACCCGCTATAAACACCTGGATGCAGCTCAATTTAAATTACGCACTAGACAAGAGCAATATGCGGCCTACAAAAAAAAAAATGTAACAACATCCTGGAAAATACACTTATAGGGAATGCAAAATTTAGCAAACCATTTGAAATGTAAGCAGGAACAACATGGTTACCTTAATGCTTTTACACTCACTATTCAGAAATCAGTGAGTGTTTTTGCCTGAAAAGTTAAGGACACGACTACAGGGTCCTGAATGGACCCATTTCAGTGGCCATTGCTTATATCCTTACAAAACGTAAGCAGTATGGTAAAAAGACCACATCCCTGGACGCAGAGACGCAGCCCACATTTTGTTTTCCAATCCACACATTGCAGTACCTCCAGGATTGGTGCACTAGTTCCAAGTCCATGGAAAACAAAGACAAGAAAACAAAAATAGCGCTTCACTGGCAAACTCTGTAAAAGTGGTGCTAATGTGTTTCAGTGTGAATAAAATCAGTTTTGCCAGTTTGCTACCACTCTGTCTTACTTTATTTAGTTATTTTTCTATTTTTCATATTTTTGGCCTTTTATTCCCAATGCTGCACTTTGGAATTAAAAGGCAACATTTCCAGCAAAAGCGTCTCTTTTTTGGATCCATTTCACAGGGAAGCAAATAAAAGAAAGGAGAGTAAAGAGAGTGAGAACCCCGTCTTGAAGTCATGGTTTTCATGGGCGTCCACAAGGGGGGGCAAGGAGGGTTGCTCCAGGGGGGGGGGGGGGGGGGGGGGGGCAAGCACCCCTCCTTGCCCCCCCCCCTGCGGACGCCCATGTCTGTGGTGGGACGGAGTCGACGCGGAGCGAGCAACGCCACACACTGGCTTGTGGGCGGAATGCTGATAAAAACTCTGGATCGATTCAGTCGTCTCGGGGTATTCACAAGATGCGCAATCTGTATTTGGAGGGAAAATTCACCGGAAAAAACCTTACCAAAGGTAAGTAACTTGTTTGTTTGCATACTGTGCACACCAACTGCACCCATATATACTCCGTCTCCAACTGTGACAGTATGGGTAATGCACATCGCTGTGGATCCATTTGTGGCATTCGAGTACCTAAGTATTTGGAATGACTGTCACAGCTGACGGAGCACTGGTCTGACCCTGGAGGACATAAAACGCATAAGGGCGCTGGATCGAAATTAATGTTAGGGGGGCTAAAGATGAGCTCTTTTAAATATGATTTCGTAATGAATCCCTTTTTGCGGATTGAATATTATTCCCCGGTAATTTTTGGCTGTTATCTGCAGTAAGCTGATTTCTTTACTTGTCTGCGCAGCAAAGGAGCTTGCAAAGCGTGGCGGATTAGTACAACTGTAATTGTATGCCATGATGCTTTCAGAGTGCAGAATAGATTGGTGCAGTGCAAATAATCCCCCAGTCAGATTTTTTTTTTCTAGTGCACGGCCTGATTTTTTTGTGGGTTTTATTTTAGTTGTAGCACATTTTCAAAAAATGTGCTTCCAACTTTCTGATTCAGCCTGCCTAGCTTAAAAGGCAGTTGTAAACTGCAAAAGACGCGCTTTTTTGGCAAGCTCTGTCGCCCTTTCGAAGATGTCTTTCATCTAGAATGAAACGCCAAATTTGAGTCCCGCGTTTTAGAAAGTTGAATGAACACCCATCCTTCATACTTGCTGACGCACCCACAAAATACAGACGTAAAATGACAGCTGCGCATTAGACAAAGGGCACAAAAGATCTAAACTAATCCTACTTGTTGACAGGGAGGTACATTTTAATTTGTTGTCCGCGCAGCAAATAATAGATATGATCACTGCAGAGAGCATTTTGAGAAACGGCTCCACATCAAATTCACTGAGCAAAATATTTTCGGGTATACAAGAACAGTCATGCCCAATCCAAAAATAAGTAACAACTCCCAGCCATCTCACCCTCTCACTCACTGCGTGCGAGCCTCACACCATCTAATACAGTCACAGCGTTGTCCACTAATATCACTGATTTTATCCTCGTGCATTAATGTTATGTTATGTTAAAATTACTTTTTAAGCGCACGCACACCAATTGGTTTCTTGGCGTAGTACAGGAGTTGTTACGCCCCTGTATAGCTATTCATAGGCCTGGACATAGAGCCATGTCTTATGTTATGTTATGTTATGGTAAGGAAATTTATACAGCGCATGGCTGCCCCAGCAATAGGGCGTCCCAGCGCTAGCGGAGCAAAAGGTAGGAAGGCGAGAAGCTAGATGGATGTAAAAAACAGGTTTTAATCAGCTTCCTCATTATCCAATAGTCGCTGGTGCTATGCACAGTCAGGGGAATGGAATTCCAGAGTGAGGTGCCTGAGCTTTAAAAGAACGGCCACCAGCTCTACAGCGGCGGACTCGTGTAGTGCACAGCAGATGTAGATCTGCAGAGCGCAGTGCCTGCCAAGGAACACAGGCTGTGCAAAGCTCCTGCAAAATTAGGGGACTCTGGCTATGCAGGATCTGGTGAGCGATACATACATTAAATTGAATTCTTTGCCTTATGGGCAGCCAATGAAGACGGTGAAGAAGATTGGAGGTGCGACATAACCTGGGTACAGCAAAAAGAATGCGTGCTGCTGCATTTTGTACACGCTGGAGTCTGGCCGTGACAGTTTTATTAGTGCCCAGCAGTAGACCATTACAATAGTTCAGACGAGATAAACCCACCGACTGCACTATCAGTTGCCGGGTAGAGGCGTCAAAGAAGCCTAGAATAGATTTGAGGCTATGCAGGAGGCCGAAGCAAGTGCCCGCCACCTTCTTTGCATGAGGCTCAAAAGTAAGGACAGTATCAATCAAAACCCCTAGATCTTTGACAGTGTTATTTGGTTGTGGAGGGGAGCCTAATGCCGTGGGCCACCATTGGGAGTCCCATTTATGGGTGTTGTGGCCTACCAGGAGCAGTTCTGTTTTAGCAGAATTCAGCTGCAGGTAGTTGTTAGTCATCCAGTCAGAGATGGCCATGACATCCTCACGGAATTTCAGTTGGTCAGTAACCGGGTTGTTAGTAAAAGTGAACACCAGCTGGGTGTCGTCCGCATATGATGTCATTTTGACATTACGTTCTTTGGCTAACAAAGCCAAAGGGCGGACGCACACATTGAACAGCGTAGGGCTCAAAGCCGAGCCCTGGGGGACACCTCACTTTAGAGGGTAGATACTGGAAAAATAAGGGGGGGCGTGAACCTGGAAAAAACGTTCCGACAGAAATGCAGTGAACCAGGCCAGAGCCCCACCTTTGACTCCGATCTCTTCCAAACGTTGGAGAAGAATTTTATGGGAGACCGTGTCAAAGGCAGCACTAAGATAGAGTAAAACCAGTGATGGATCAAGAGTGGGCTTTTTAAGTAGTGGGGATAACACTGTGAACCTGCTGCCTCCTAGTCTCTTCCGTTTAAAAGACGGAATGACCATTTTTCTTAAACTTTTTTTAAATTTAGTATTTATTATTGAAATCAAGTAAAATGAACATGAATTCCACCAAACCAGTGCACTGAGAGAAATTAGCTATGCTGAAGAGACTATATACAAATACTCATGATAACATCAGGAGTGCAAATAACTATATTAAGTTGGTAACTGGATTAAACTGAGTACAATGTAAGCAGTAATTAAAAAGGGAGAGTAAAAAAGTGAAAGTAAAGAAGAGTAAAGGGACAGAAGTGAAAAGGAGAAGAGAGAGAGAAGAATAGAGGATAACTCTTAATTCTGCAAGTTTATTGAGAAAAACTTCCAAAAAAACCAAACACTATGAAAATATAAATTGTGTACTAAACAAGAATAATGTGATCAATATAAAAAAATACAAACAACTATCTACAAGGAGTATGTGACATGCCTTGGGTAATGAAGTTGTAGCACGAGCAGACAGAGACATATATGTGGTCAGTGGTTCCCAAAGTTCATATTGTATTACGGAAAAAGATGGAGAATGCAAATTGTAATAGTCCAGATGACGGTCATGATAAACCAAATTACACCATTGTTGTAATGTTATATTGTCCGTAGTTTTCCAATTAGAAGTAATCACTTGGTAGCCAATAGTAATCAACAGATCCACTAGTTTGTGGATTGTTTATTCTGAGGCCAAATGATACTTATGCTCCTTTGAAATAAAACAGCAATAGAAAAGGGAGTATGAACTTCAGTGATGTCCCGTATTCTTGGCCACAGCTGCTCCCAAAACAGAGACAGTTTAGGACAAAGGAAGAACACATGAAGATAGGTACCAGAACTAGAATTACATCGCCATCAAGTTTGAGCAACTTGAGTTTAAACAAGTGCTCTGGTGTATGGTAGAGTCTACTGTAGAAATAACAAAGCATTTGGGTAAGGTTGGCTGGAGGTGCAGTGAATGAATGTTGTCCTATATTTTCTGCCAAATTGGTATAGATCAACTAGAGAGTAAATATGATTCCCATAGAATTTCCAATATTGATTTTGGTCTATCTGGAGGGAGAGTTATCCGTGTTCTATAAATTAATGCAGCCTGGGAAGTATGAATGATACGACTTAGAGAGGGTTGAGAGAATGGAATAATAAGAGCTAATTCCAGCTGGTACCACAGTTTGGATGGGGAGTCTGGAGAGTAAAGAAATAACATTGGCATTGTTTAATGCCAAAACATTTGTGATAACAAGAGAAGGCGGAGAAGTCGACTCCTCTGGAAAATGTTGTTAATTTTGGGTGTTGAAATGAAATACGAGATGGTTTCCAACTACACAAACATTTGGATATGAGTTTATTGATGTTGTATTTTAATAGGTAACATCATAAGATTGAAATTAATAATTGCAAGTACCATCACTTTGATAGTGTCAAGGCGACACAACCATGACAAGAATAGAGAGAGAGATCCAGGCGCAGACATAGAGCACCACAACGCCAAGTTGCTAGAGCTATCCATCATAGCTGAAAGCAACTTAGGGACTAAGGGCCCGATGTAAGTCGCCAATTACCGGTCGGTAACAGCCGAATTCGGCCGTTACCGACCGGTATTTGGGAATTACCATCAGGTGGCATTTAATTTACAGAATCGGAATATTTACCGATTCGGTAAATTTACCGATTCTGTAAAATACCGAATCGATAAATACAGATGTAGGTGGCACTGGAAACAGTGCCACAGGCCATTACCGAATCGTTATTTACCATGTAATACTATTACATGGTAAATAACGAATTCCAGTGTGCATGCACATCTAAGGGCATGTATGTGTGTGACATGGCACACAAGCCAGTAACAGGGGTGCAACAGGGTGTCAAAGTGACACCCTGTCCCCCTTGTAAAATCAGTAATTTTACCGATTCGGTAATTACCGAATCGGTATTTGCTATTGAATCCTATGGGCTTCAAGGCCCATAGGAATCAATGGCAAATACCGATTCGGTAATTACGAATCGGTAATTACAGAATCTTACCGATTCAGTATTTTTACCGAATTTTTTACCTACATAGCAATTACTGAATAGTAAATACCGAATCAGTAAAATTCGGTGTTTACCATTCGGTAATTTGCTATTACCTACATCTAGGCCTATGTCCGTTGGCAAATTTTAGGGTGGCTGTTGAGCTTGGTAGAGGGTCTGAGAGGTGATGATTGTCCTTCCGCTTCAAAGTCCTACCCATGAAGGCAGGGTGAATAAGTTCGACCGTAGACAACGATCCAAGCAGCAGACCAGTGAATTCAGTGCAACATACTTCAGCCAATGTGGAGAATGTGTAAACACAGCTGGATGGGAGCAAACGCATACAGAGTAATTCTCTAAAGGCGACAGCACCGTTTTGATGGTGACGCTAAGGCCCTGCTACTCAACAAGCTTTTTTCCCAAATGCTGCCCAGAATGGACGAGCAGCAGTCCGCCATCCACCATACTCCAGCAATACCACAGGAACAGCTTAAGGTGCAAAAACTTGCACCCTGACCCACATCACAGCCTGAAATCAGATTTTGAACATCCTGAAAAATGTGGTAAAAGGACACTGTACCTCAAGCCAGCGGGTAAACATATGAAGAGAGGTCAAATTCATGTTGCCGCTCCTTCAAAACTAAGAAATGGCAGACCCCGCTGCCAAAATACTGCATAGGAATTCCTGTCTGGAACTCAGCAAGCTGCAAAATGGCGGCGCCTCACACCGTGCAAAGCACCGTATCAGGTCAAAGATGGCTGAACAACACAAGGGTTGCTCACCTTCCGACTTTGAAATCCGGGCTCGGAAGGAAGAAACATGTTAATTGTCCAGGGTGTCCCCGAACGAATGCCAAAGCCGACTGTGAGCTTCCGAATCCAGCAGCCATCTTGCATGGCGCTCGCGATGCACCTCCTTTCTTAATCTTTTAATGCTGTATTTAGTGCTGTGCTGGATTCAATTGAAGTATCATCCTTTTTTGTATCTCCCACTCAGTTTTGGAAGTCACTGGAGAGAACAATGCTGTAATAGAGGATTGTAACAATTCTTGTTCAAGAAATAATTCTGCATGGTGGACAACACCAGTAGTAGGGTAGAGGTGGGCGAGTCACTTAAGACTCGAGCCAGGCTCAAGCTGGAGGCCAGGCTCTGGCTCAGCTTGAGGTCCCCTTAGACCCTAGGGATCTAAACGAGCCGAGCTTTAATGTAGCTTTTGGCTGTTTACATGCTCTACCATCATGTGCCAAGAAGTAAAAACAAAGTATATGCTTTTGATGGTAAAAAGGAGCGAAAGTAGTGGCCATCTAGGTGGTGAACTGCATAATGTGAAACCCCAAAAACCTGGGACCAATCCTGACTTCCCCATCTTGACTAAATTGTGTGATTCTGGGCAAATATTTTATTTTATAGTACCTTCTTTTTCCTCATTATCACATATGAAAGCTCCTTCCAATATGTGAGTTTAGGGTGTGCACTGTACTAAAATAATCTGATACATTAAGGTGAAATAATTCTGCAATTTAAAAGAAAATACCTTTTTTAATTTTAGAGATACAATGATATTTTCACATACTGTTTTTTGCATGATTTAGATGCCAACTATTTTCAGGGCTTGGCTCGTGCACAGGCTCGTAGAGCCCAGCGAGCTTCTTGGCTTAGCTCTGACTCCTCTCTCTCTATACATTTGTTGCCTCGCCCATCTCTACTACAGAGCTGGCATATTACATTTACTCGGGGTAACACAAAGGTGCCTTCCTCAGATGTGAACATCATGTATAAATGTGTTTAAATCTGGAGAAGGGACCTCTGTGGTCACTGAAACTCACTCTGCATAGCCGTTGTACTCATTCTGATGGTCAAATTCATATCACAACCTCTAATATTTTACTACTGTAGAGATACTGTTGTGGAGAAGTGTGGCTCAATGATTAGAGCAGCAGACCCTGATGCAGAGGTCTAGCCCGGGACCAGGGTTCAATTCCCCGTCTCGGCGGGTCTTGGGCTCAAAATTCCACGGACCTGATAATTCTCGCCTCGGTGCCTATTCCAATCATGGAGTCTCACTCTGCAACTCTGGGCAATAGCTTGCTTAATCTCCACAACAGCCCAACACAACGCTAAGGATGCCTGGCCTCCACCTTGGGGGTGCCCAGGAGTGGACGCCTCACAGGGAAAGCCAGGATGGGTTCCACAGTGGTATTCGTACACGCACCTTGAGACCCTTGCGGGTGAGTAGTGTGCTATACAAGTATCAATTTACATTTACATCATGGTACTCCGAATCTTTGTAATAGTTCTACCCTCTAAATCAAGTGAATTATAAAAGTGGGACAGTGGCCAAGGCCCCATTCTCGAACAGAGCTACTGTTTTTCGCATAAAGATGTAGGAATCGAGCGGGCAACACTGGAGCCAGTCAAGCTATTTCAGCTTGCAAGGACAACTGGCTTCTAGATTTTCATGAACACTTTACCCGCCATCAACAGGTGGGAATGTATTGGGTCTTGAGGTACAAGTGGTCCAGTCACCTGTATTACTCAATTCTTTTTGCAAGTTGCAATGTAGACAGGTGCCCAGCTGTCAACGAAAATAATCAAAATCTATGTCACACAGACTGGTCCGGCTTCTGGACACTCTATGACCACAAAGAACTGCACTTCACAAAGTGATACTCTTCTCCTGCCCCCAAGCATAGGCTTAGATGAAGTTACTCGAAGACTGTCAAGCAGAAGGCTGCAGAAGGCCTATTTTCCATTGCCCTTGGTTCTCGAGACTGTTGCCTTGGTTAGGCACTGTCCGGAGAGCTTCTTATATAAAATGTAGACTCTTTCTGTGCCGGTTAGGGTAATGCTTTGGCCTCATCAGGACATTGTCTCTACTTGACTTTGTGTGAGCCAAAAGGCAGGTTCTGCATTTTGGGTCTCAAGTATTGAAACGTTCTATTCAACTGGTGGCTTTCCAGCTTTCACTTCTGGATGCTTTGCTGAGGTGGCTGAGCCGACCGGTCCTTCAGATAGCGGGGTCAGTGACCGGTACAGCAGGCTGGTCTGGCTTCCTGTAACTCAGAGTTGGCAGGGGACTCGTCAACTGTAGAGAACAGACTCCTACTGTAGACTAACGCAACAACAGCATCAGTTTGGTGGCACTTAAAACCAGTCGTTGAAGTCCGATAACCCCATTTTAAGGACCGGAAATGAATGCTCTCGAAAGACACCAGTTACCTAACTCTTTCTCGTTGTGCCTCCATCCAAATCCAAACAGGCTTTGACTGATCCCTACCAACAACATCTCTGACCTCCGACTTGGCCCAGCACCCTTGCAGTCAGTGCACCACAGAATAAAGGTCAATCAACTACAAAGCATAGTACTCCAGAAATAATGAATGAGACAAAGCTTGCATCCATACCGCCCTCGATCACAAGACCATATGACAACATTCATCATTAAAAGGGCCAATACATTGATTACCACTAAAATGGGTGAGAACAACACCTGCTGTCGACTGCATTTTCAAATGGCAAAACTGCACTATTAAGAGCTATAAAAACTAGCAGTTGTTATTATTTCTTTTGATAATCAAGTGTACATTTCTTTTCATCATTGTCATCCCTGGTCGTTATTTCACTTTTAGGAAAATGTTCAACTACATACCTCGAGGTCCAACCAAGCTTTTATCAATTATAAACTCTTATATAATGCTTCATTCTGTTTTTGAAGGTGCAACATCAAAATATGAAAATATTTAATGGTCTCTTATATGTTGTCAACTTATCTTATGTTATGCTAAAAAGTAGTTAGAAAATGATGGTGAGTACCAAGTTTAACTCTTGACCATACACCACTAGGTAAAAGCTCAACATCTAGGTAAAGAGGGAATTAAATATACAAGTTTTGTACTGCGGGGAGAGCTATGTCTAAATAGCTCTGTCATACTGTAAGTGCCAACCACAATTGGACTCAATATGAAAAATATATTGCCGTCGGAACACTTAAGCAGGTGGTGATGGCCAACCAGAGGATGTAAACTACCATATGCCACCTGCTTAAATTATGGTGGGTGCCCAACCACTGTGCCTTTTTTTCCCATCAATCATCGCTCCCAAGAAAATTTGAGTGCTAATAGACGCCGCCGTGAGTCAACAGAAGCTAATACACTACACCAGCCTGGTAGCCTACTAATCCACTTACAACCACACACGATTGATCTGTTCCTCTGGTAATCTTCCTTGTCTGTATCACCTCCACACAACACTATGGGGTAGCTGAAAAGTAGCTTTCAGAAACTTAAAAATGCTCAAAATAATATGCATTCTGTAACGACGTAAACACAATGTGCAGGTGCAACAGAAAGAAAAAGCAAATAGCTTGAAAAGGCTTGATGAAAAGAGAATCAAAATTCACTTTACTGAATGAAAGCAGATTGAAGGCATTAAAGCTAAAGTCGAATCAAAGCCAGAGTTAAATGCCTTCAAGGCCATCGTGACCTTCTAGTAAAGATCACTTTCAAAGGGAATATCATGTGTCTGGTTACAGTAAGTGAACATACTGTGCTTCCCACACAAGGGGTTCCAGGGGACGTGTCACACAATTAGGAAACAACAACAAATCAAAAGAGGCAAGAGCATTGTGTGCAAAGGGGAGGAGTAATTCAATATGGTAGCTGATTCAATATTGATTTTGACTCCATGAGTTAGTAGATGACAACATTTTCTGGGTATTTTAAGAGACAGGGGATTTTCAGAAGATACACTAAGATGATGATGACTTTGTGATTACTTTTCTTTTTAATGTGAGGGATAGGCACACTTGCTTCTATTTCCGGGATTGGTAGTTAGCTTTCATTTAGGTATTTTCATAATAATTGTGCATATTATTTTGTTGTAAGCACTTAGATTAACGTTAATCTTAATTCATAAAATACAACAGGACTTCAGAGAGCTTGGAACTTTGGTACATGATCAGTGAATGACGTGCATTTACTTTATCTTCTCTGTAGTTCACGCACAGCAAACTAAATTGGTTCACTACATGAGGATACAGCCCCTTTGTTCAATGCCCACCACAATAAACAGCATGTAGTCATCATAAGAGTTGTGCAGAGGTATGAGAATCTTCCAGTAGTGTGATAGTACCTAGAAAAACAGGTTCCTCCTTGAAGGTCTGAGAGACCAGTCTTCCAGTCTGATATATATGTAAGTGAGGGGGGTGCGGGAGTCAATCGCTCCAGAGGTTGGGACACAGCAAACATTTAAGGGCTTTCCTGCTGGAAGTAAAGGCTATGATAGTTCTCTTTTGAGGGAGAAGGTTGTTTCAAGGTATAGGGGTGGAATGGAAATACGCCTATGTCCCGACGGTGTGTTTGAATATGGCAAGGAGCTGACAGTTTTCTGATATTAGGGGTCTATTAGCGGTGCATGAAGAATTGGTGCTGCATAGACACTGATAAGCTGTACCTACATTTAAGACAGCAGATTATACATTTTGTTATGGGCTGTTAGCCTAGTAGCACATTTTCCAGCATTCGATTTTCTAATCTTTTATTCTTGAAGGTCAATATAACTATTGGATAGTCCACATTTTCTTTTTATTAACCACAGCATTGATTTTGTGAGTTATTGGTGGGAAGTTATTTCAAGGTTATGTGATGCAGCTCCTTTGGTCATCAGATATATTTCAGTCGACATGCTCAGATCCCTGTATAGGCAAGCATCTAGGCCCAGATATATGAACACTTTGCAATACTTTTTTTAAGCAGACTCGATGAAAAGTGTTGGGATAATATTTACAATACAACACAAATTACGATTTGCCTTGTATTGTAACCCAAATGAACACAACACAGTACAATGGCCTGCCTTATGTTACTTTGCGTCAAGGAGGCGTTCCATGAGTGGTGCATGTGCCTTGATCCAATCATGGATGTTGACACAAATTCATATCTACAAAGACTGGTACAAATTGACTTGCACCAAAGTCCTGTGCCTCCTTTGGCTGGCTTAACAAGGAGAAATATGTATTCCTTTAAACATAGTTTTTGTTCAGGAAGGAAGTCCTTCCTGCACAAAAACTATGCTGACCACAATGCAGTCTCCCATGAAATATGCTACAAGGGTGTCTGCGTTGATGGATGGTGTCAGGCTCCTCCTTCCAGAATCCTCGGAGTGGTGTTGATGCTCTATTGTGGCCCACCTCTCGATAATCCCAAGTCTGGAATGTGATACTCACAGACTGTTTATATAATCAAGCGAGGGAAGGAAAGGGTAGGAACAGCTGGGAGGGAGATCTGAGGATTACACAGGAACACGATAAGGAAATATACTCCATTACACAGTAATAAAAAGATAAATTTCTATACTCCAATTCTGTTGCTTCTCACACACCCTACCTGAAATAATAAAGAAGTGAGGGAGCGATGCCAGGAGAGAGCAGGGTGGTTGCAAGTTCCTCAACCTGAAACTATTGGAAAAAAGAGAGCAGACATTGTAAACAGTTCCTATCTCGATTGATAACTTATTTAAGTATTCCGAAGAAACCCATGTATCACCTACCAATGCCCACATGAAGTTTTGGCTAGATATGAACAACAACTGAGAACCACACCCCCTTCGTTGAACTCGCTCTTCTGGGGAACATGAAAACAAAGAACAACCAATAGTAAGATGGAAAAGGTGGGCCAAGTTTCAATCACAGTCTTGCACAATGCCCAAAAGAAGTAAGCCCGGGCACATTAATACTTCACCATATCCTTGGCATGAAAGAAAACGGAACACGAAGTACTAGTGTGACCCTTCCGTTTGTATAACCAATAGTCAGAAGAATGTCTAGGCAGGTTCTTGAGCAGGGTATACTGTAAACTTGAGGTCACACATAAAGAACATCAACAATGTATTTCCTATTTGAAACCGGACCGGTTTCTGCAGTCAGGAAATAAAGCGGGTTGAATACCGCCCCAAAGTCTGTAAGTGTTCCTCTGTGAGAGCCCGCTCCTTGCCAGTCCCTGCCAACAAAGGAAATCACAATCCAAAAGGTGTATCCCTGCCAATGGTTACCTCCTCTGCAAGAGTCCGATAAAAGCCAGTCTCGTTCAACAGAGGAGGAGCGCAGGGGAGAGTGTCGAGGAAAGAAACCCTTAGCCTCTCACTCTGGAAACACGGTACTAGAACTGTGCTACCCCACTCCTACCGCCTTTAGAACTTACAGCCTGATTCATGAAAACCGAATTCTGCGAATTATAAATTGCGATTGACAGCGAATCGCAATTTAGAATTCGCAGAACAGCATTCATCAAAATCTGCGATAAAATAAAGCGATTCGAAAGTGGCCGCAAAATGCGATATCGATTATTTAAAAATTGCAGAAAATCGCAATTTCCGTCCAAATCCGTGTAGGAATTGCGATCTCGCAATTTGCGAGATCGCTAAATGCGATCTCGCAAATAGCGAGATCGCAAAAACGGGAAGTCGCATTTCGAGCGCAGTGATGACATCACAACCAGGAAGCAGGCAGTTCCCACCCCCATTCAGAACAGTGAGGCAGAGATCGAAGCTGCATCACACAGAGCACCTTCCAGAAAACATCCAGACTTTGAAAACTTTCACTTTTGAGACTACAGCAATGACAGAGGATGCAGCACCAGGGCCCAGTGACACCGGGCGCAAGCTGAAATTTTCCAAGCAGGAGTTGGAGCACCTAATAGATGGAGTGTGTGAAAACCACACAAAACTATTTGGAAAGGACTCCAGGAGGGTGCCAGAGGCAGAGAAACGCCGACTGTGGCTGGGGATCGGCGCCAGAGTCAACGCTGTGGGCGTGACACACAGGTCGATAGACGACCTGAAAAAGAGGTGGTATGTCCTCCGAGGTCATGCCAAGGAGAGGGTGGCAGAGAGGCTGGGCGAGAGCCAGGCTACTGGAGGTGGAGATCCAACAGTCCCTCCCAACACCCCCATGGAGGACCGTGTGGAGTACACACTTCAGCGAGAGGCGTGTATAGGGATCATCCATCTGGACTCATCCCGACCCTCCCAAGACAGCCAAGGTAAGTGGCATGCGACTGCGACCCTGTCCCCTAACAATGGCCATGACCCTATAGCCTCCCATAATCAACCCCAGTCATGCAACCCATGCACATTAGGATATGCCCAAAAGCATTGTGGGACATGTAGTCTGCCCACAATGTGCAAAAAGTCCAATGCAGCCAGACATGTCCCAAAGTACGCAATGCCACAGCCAGTCAGGGAATGTCAGCCAGCATGCATGTACCAACTGCACATGTGAAAGATACATGCAATTAATCTACGTCCACTTTCCCTCACAGGTGGCGCTGACAACAACAGCAGCGACAGCGATAGGCTGCTGATAGACGAGGCACCAGAGGATGCAGAAGAGGTGCTAACAGCCACACATCCAGCTCCATCAGGCGCTGCTCCATTGCCTGCTGCTAGAGCACCACCATCTGCGCAAGCTCCATCAGGCGCTGCTCCAATCCCTGCTGCTAGACCACCACCATCAGCGCCAGCCCCATCAGGCGCTGCTCCTATCCCTGCTGCTAGACCACCACCATCAGCGCCAGCCCCATCAGGCTCTGCACCATTGGCAACCGCAACACCACCACGAGCGGCACCCTCAACATCTGGTGCTGCTAGAGCGACGACAGTGCGCACACCCACTGTGGCCAGCCTGCATAGCAGGCATGGCAGGGAGCGCCAGCACAGCACAGCACGCAGCGGCAGGAGGGGGATGGCTGTGCGTGTGCCAGGGCTCAGCATAGAGCGCCGGATGCTGCGCATCCATCAATTGCAGGCACGACGCCAAGGGGCAATCCAACTCCAGCTCCACAACATTGGCAGAAATGTAGCAAATGTGTCGGATAGGATAGAGCGGATAACAACTGCCATGGAGGCTAACACTGCGGCCATCATCTCGCAGCGCAACATCGCCCGCCGCCGCCACCGCCACCGCCACCGCCACCGCCAACTACTTACGCGCCTATCTGCCTACACGCGCTCGAACTACGTAATTGGTAATGCCACCTCCCAGCTTTCACGTCGGTCCCTGGCTATGCAGCAGCAGATGGTGCAATGCTGCGAGGATGCAGCACGTGTACTGGAGCAGGTCACCAGTGCCGTACTGGCACTACATCCAACTGGCCCAGCCAATGGTGGTGGGGACGACAATAGTGAGGGGACCTCCAGTATCAGCAGAGTGTCTGCCTCACAGGTCGGTGTCCTACGCCGCAGCAGCAGGCCCACTGCGGGTTCATGTGCCGTCCCTGAGGATGAGCCTGAGAGGCGATTGGGTGCCGCGCGCCGGAGGCGCACTTGACTTTACTGTCCATTGGTAGGGACATGCTGATGATAGAAGCATGTCCTGTGTATGATTTAGAGCAGTATGGCGCAATACTACTCACATGTGAATAATTGCAAAATGTAATTATTATTGTGCCTTCAACAATAATATTTATTCTAGCATCGTACATCGGCCTCCTGTCATTATTTCCATTGGCATGCATTTGTGAATTGTTGGGTGAGGGGAGTTGGTGCACTAGAAACTGTTCATTGTGATGTGGTTGCGGCGTCTGTGTCCTTCAGCTGGATTCTCCCCGCATGCATGACGCACATGTGCAGGTGGCCGGACGTCCCCTTCCGACTCACTGCCAGAGATCTATACAGGTATCCGGCGCTTGGTAGCAATGTTGTGTAGTATAGCACACACAGCCACAATGCGGCAGCACACATCAGGACTGTAGTACATGGCCCCACCAGTCTTGTGCAGTATGCGGAACCTGCTCTTCAGTAGCCCAAATGTCCTCTCTATGCAATTCCTTGTGCGTATGTGTGCTACATTGTAACGCCGTTGCTGTGGTGTCGCAGGGTTGAGGTATGGGGTGAGGAGGTATTCACGGAGGGCGTAGCAGAGGGTCAGTGCCTGTGCAGCGCAGCTACTTCATCACAGTGTTACATTGTGGGCCAAGTGTACTTACCAAGTAGGTGTCCTTCACCAAAGTTTCCCCTGGCCAGTCGTGTGTGGAGGCCGCAGTGCCGGAATATGAAGGAGTCATGTGTGCTCCCCGGGTACTGTCCCACTATGTCCGTGATGTATGTCTTGGCATTGAACACCATCTGGATGTTGAGGGAGTGGTAGGACTTGCGGTTGCGGTACATGTACTACGTTTCAGCTGGTGGGCAGATGTGGATGTGGGTACAGTCAATGCATCCTATCACATGTGGGAATTGCGCAACATTGTAGAATTGATGCTTGGTCTCATCCAACTCCTGTTGGCTGGTGGGAAATTTGATGTGGTGGTGTAGCTGGGTCAGCATTGCATCTAGGAAACTCCTTAGGCAGCGGGACATGGTGGGCTGGGATATCCCACCAGCAGCTGCAACTATCCCCAGGAAGCTCCCAGAGGCCAGAAGGTGCAGGCTGCACAATACCTGGACATGTGTGGGCACGGCATTGGTCCGCCTTGTTGGGTGCTGCATGAGGGGGTCAAGGTCCTGAATTAGCTGGATGATCATTGGCCAATTCAGGCGGTACTTTGCGTATATTTGCTCTCTGGTTTGGCCCAGCAGGGTGACCCGGTGGCGGAATATCCTCTCCTGGATCCTACGTCTCATCCGTGCTGCTCGCTGTAGCCTTCGCCGCCTGACCACCATGTAGAGTCCTGGCATTGTGAGACTCCTAATGCTGCTGCTGCATCTCCTTAAGTGTGTTTGGTCAGGCCAGCACCTGTTACTGATTGGGAAACTGTTTTTCTAATCTTTTTTTCCTTGGCTTTGATGGTTACCACCTGCTTTGGGTTGTCCTTAAATTGTGCCTCGCAAAAAGCGATTTACGGGTTTTTCGCTAATTGCGATTTTTCTTGAATAGCGATTGCGATTGTATTGCGATTTTGCTATTTTATTCGCAGAATCCGTGGTGTCTCGCAATTTCCGAATCGCTATTGGGCTATTGCCAGGATTCTGCGAATAATTTTGCGATTTCGCTATTCTGTGTTTGCGAATTCGCTTTTTTCATCGAGAATACCGTTTTTGACAATTGCGCTCGCAATAGCTTTTTCGCAGCTATTGCGATCGCAATTTAGCTTCATGAATCTGGCTGTAAGTCCTTTGGAGAAGTCTTTATCACCGACGGCAATCAGGATAATCGGCAGCGTCTCTGTTTGTTCGCCGCCCTTTACCCTGCCTCCAACGTCATATTGTGGTCACATGAGGCGTGATTTGCTCTGCATGCCGGGGATTGTAGTTCTCCAACCCCTGTAGGGGGGGTTCAACCAGCACGTAAACGGTATCAGATCCTGACAGATGGCAGCATAAAGTGTGCGAGCACAGGGGGAAAACAGTGTCACCTCTGTCTAGATATCATCCTGTTCTGCTCGTTCCGGTTCATGCAAGGCAGTGCAGCAACCCCACCTGGTGTGCGCCGCGATGCATGATTTATTTGTAAATTTGGGTCCTAGTTTTGTGCAAAGTATTTGAAGTACACAGAGTGGGTAAAGACAGTGCTTTAAATGGGCCGGTACTCACCGGTACTGAGTACCGGCACTTCTCCACTGTCAAGGAGAGTACCGGTACTCAGGATCAGATTGATGAGTTTGTACTAGCCCGAGGGCCAACTGTGAGACGTTTTTTTTTGGCAGCATGTTTGCCGTCTGTCAGTATTATTCACCCCCACCCCGCCAGCTCGCCTACTGGGACATTGATTCCATGATGGGAAGGGTTGAGGTGGGGAAATTGGCCTAAGCGGCCTCCCTGGTGCCCAGGTGACATGGAAGGAGGTCAAATGACTGCCCCATGGGATGCCAGTATTGTTCTTACCCTGACCTTTATCCTGCTAGACTTCCGCTTGGGATCCTGCTGTGCTGACTGTCAGCCACTGCCAGCTCTCTGGCGGTGGGCGGGAGGTGAGGGGGGGTTCTGTCGAGGGGAAAGGAGGGAGAGTGGGGGTGTTTGAAGGGGAACAGTGAGGTGGAAGGAGTGGAGTGTTTAACGTAGGAAAAGATAGAGAGGCAGAAGGGGGAAGGGAAGCTAGATAGGGGAGAGATCCAGATGGCCATTGGAAGAAGAAGAGAGGCACGGAGATGGCAGATTAGAAAGAGAGTGATAGGATACAATTGGGGTAAAGAGAGTGGGACAGAATTAGCTACATTGGGAGAGAAGTGAGTGCAGGAGGGTTAGTAAGATTGGAGATGTGAGAACAGAGAGTATGTGTATGTTTGTCTCTGAGAGAGAAACAAACTTGTCAAGGAAGAAAATCAGCAGGTATTTGAAAAGAAATGGGTGGAATGTTATTGTTTGTGTGTGTGCACTCTTGAATATATAAGGATTGCTCCAAATGCAAGCAAGTAGGAAGAATAGAATTATTATAATATTAAGAATCTGTAAATCTTACAAAACAAGAAAATATGAGCATTAGGTGTTTGGCCTTAAATTTGTGTAGCGATTTAACATATTTTGTTTATATTCATACATTTCTAACATGTTATTTTCTATCCTGATACCTACGCACCAGAGTCTCTCCTGTCCTAGACATTGAGTATTAGCCTGAAAGGGAGAATAGTACGGTTGATGGCTTGGCTCATTCAGGGTTTTAACTGTTGATCTGCATGTATGGGAAGTTTGAGACCACTATCCAGGGCAATGCAAGGACAACATGAACACTCAATAGAATACATTTTTATCTCACATCGCCTCTAACCCCGCCCACTAGCCACGCCCCTAGCTCAATTTAATGAGTACTTGCACTTATTTTTTCCCATTTAAACACTGGGTAAAGAATTGTACAATGGGGTAGGATTCTCCTAGAGTATGTATGCTCTTTTGTGGTATTGATGGCTTTTCTTAGCACCATTAAAAAGCATAAGGTCAAGATATCCCACATCTGTTCAACCACTGCCCGACTAACCGTAGGAGCTGGAAACAGTGGCAGTCTTCAAAACGGACTTCCAATGGCTCTAGCCCCCAGGGGCAATACCTAAGTAATAAGTGGCCAGTCTGGCCCTGCTTTGAGATCGAAGCAAGATTTTATACAGGATTGTTTGAAAATCAGTTGATATTCCACATTCCTAAACCTCAACACCCATGCCAAATAAGTTGTTTCCTCTTTGTCTTGAGTCTTTTGTTCTATATTAAAATACATTTTCCATAAAACAGAATTATGATATAAAGCAGTTCAAATATTTAACAACCATGTACCTCACCCACTTCGAGCTGCATATCACCACATCATATTAAATATTAACTATATGTGGATCATGCCAACATCACGGATATCAGTCTTTGCAGTTTTCTTCTGATTGGTTGTTTCAGCCCAAGAGGTAGGCAAGCACTGCAGAAAGGCCTTTGGGACACAAAGCAAGGTTCGCTTGCTTCAGGGATTTTCTTTCAAACTTGATTTATTTAGTTAGCCCCAGCAACCAATTGTTAACTTGTGGTACAGTCATCTTTCGCCAAAACATTGCAATTTGAAGATTACTTATCAGAAAATTCAAAGTTGTGAATCTTCTGGCACTCTCTGGAATCATCTCAGTGCTTTTCGCCAGCTGAGTTGCACCATAGAGTCCTTCAGTACTAATGACCAAACAGTGGTATCAATTATGCATACACCTTCCCCCAAACAAAAAAGCCTGCATACAAGTCACATAAAATAATGCTGATCTGCACCCCTCCTAACACACCTGGCTGGAGAATTATAAACCTGTGGTAGTAAACTGCACTTGAGGCAAATAGTTAAAGTGTAGTAACATATGTCTTTAATTGAATGAAGGTCAGTTTGTGATCTGCCAAAACAGTCCATATTTCCCTACCTCTACCATTAAGAAGCCACATTGAAGCCCATCACTGATTTATAGTGGCTAGAAATAAGTCTCCCTTTGCCCTTTAGATAATTGGCCTTATCTGTTATCCAAGTAGAATAGTCCCAGCCCATGCTCATTCCTGAAGTACAGGAAGCTTTCTTTCAAGGCCACTCAGTCCACTATTCCTCTTAAATTCCTCAAGATTTACTTTTTTTTAAATTATCCCATTTGGCACTTCTTTATCATCTCTACTAGTTACGCAAATTGGTACTAAGGTAATGGGTACTCACATCTATGTGAGCACAAAGTTGAGATTAAACACATGGATGAAAGTTAAAAAATGCTTGACAAAAACGAATCCTGCATCCTGATTCTCCTTGACCTTTCCTCCGCATTTGACACGGTTAATCATGACAACTTCCTATTCATCCAGCAAAACAGAATGGGTTTTGCTGATCAGGTGCTACAATGGTTCTCGTCTTTCCTATATCACAGATTACAAAGAGTCAAGGCAACCCACTCTCTCTCCCAGCCCTCTCCTGTACTCATGGGGGTCCTACAAGGGTCCGCTCTATCTTCACTCCTCTTCAACCTTTTCCTGGAACCTCTCGCTAACTCATTAAACTCCATGAACATTCTCTTCCACATGTATGCGGACGACATGCAACTCTATTTGAAAATCTCATCCCTGGAAAACATCGTCTCCCTCAAAACTACCCTAACGTCTACTCAAAACTGGTTAACGGAGAACCATCTCCTGTTTAACACTTCCAAAACAGAATTTCTGCTCATCTCCCCTCCGAACCACATCCCCAAGCTAGACCTATGGCTGAGTCACCTCACTGCTTTCAATTGCACTCCTCTCATCATAGACTCAGCCAAATCTCTCGCAGTCACCATGGACAAACACCTGAATATGAAAAATCATATCAGCAATGTATGTAAGGGAGCAAACCATTTGTTGAGGTCACTCAGAAATATCAAACCTTTCCTTCCACTTAATGATTTCAAGCAGGTGGTCCAAGCACTTGTCTTGCCGAGGCAAGACAATGGCAGTGCTACCCTCTGTGGCCTTCCCAAATACGCCCTGGCTCCACTAAGATCATCACTAACTGCGGCGGCTAGACTGGTCACAGGCACAAAATGATACAACCATATATCCCCATTCCTAAAATCTCTCAATTGGCTGCCCTACAAAGCACAAATTCAGTTAAAAAGTGCCGTTCTGGCGCACAAAGCCCTTCACTTCAATACCCCCAGGTACCTTGTGCTAAAACTTTAACTATCCTGTGGTTTAAGAGCCTTAAGAAGCGCCACTACCTTCCTCTTGAAACCACTCATCCTTAACAAAAAAAAAATTGTCACCGAGCTTTCTCCAGCGCTGCACCAAAGATATTGAATTCTCTTCCACCGGAAGTACACAGAATCTCTTCAACAAAGGCCTTCAAGTTGGAAGCTAAACGATTCCTTATGAACAAATTCTTACCCTAAGATGGATAGGCTCACTTGCTCGTTCTCATTGTTCCCACTATCATGATGCCTCCATTTGTAACGGCTCCTCTTTAATGCAACCTGGGACTCCCCTCGTTGCCTGTGCACACCTGCTTATGATATTTCTCTCCTGGGTGCAATTATCCTGCATTATGCGACCATTCCAGTCCTTTATTTGTCTCTCTCTCTCTATCAGATGTTGATATTGCATTTATGTTTTTCCTCCCATCATATTGTAAAGTGCTCTGATATCCTTCGGGATCTTGTTTGCGCTATATAAAAGATTATAAATAAAATAAAATTAAATACATTTTAAAAGTCTCTAACCTCAACTGCTAGCATAACTTTTAAGCACCTTTTTAATGGTCCCAGAATTGATTACTCTTTAACTTGGATAGGAGATAAGCAGCACATATTTTATCTGACAAGGTTAAGATTACATTTGACTCATCATTTAGTTGCCTTTCTATGGCTGGCTCTAGGGCCTCCTTGGGCACGAAATGTCCATGTGATGCTGTATACACTCTTTACGCTTTTTTGCACATTGTATGGCCAATTAAGATCTCTATTTTTATGTCCAGCACTTTTGCACAGTCACTTTACTTCAGATAAAGAGGTTTTAAGGTTTTTACAATTCCTTGGCTCCCCAGAAATTTGCTATGCAACACTTAGCTTCATGAGTGTGGCTATAAAACTCAGGAAATCCTATCCGATGTAAACCGGTCTATTTTAATTGTGATATCCATATTGTTGTGATTTCAGGCTTTTAATGATTGTATTTGGTATAATTTGAATATGAACTTTGTACTTATTCTGTGGCTTTAATGACCAGTTGGGGCATGTGTGTGTGCAACATGGGTGCACATCACTATTTCAGGGGTGCACCTGGGTGTCATTTTGACCCCCTTGCACCCTTGAATTGCATTTGCGAGTACCTATTGGTACTCGCAAATTGCGCATGCAAACTCCTGTTCATTTCTATGGGCATTTTGAGATTGCATTTAAGGAATTTGTAGGAATCACTATTTTCTCAGCGATTCCTACATGCATAGGCATTTGCGCGTCCTTATTAGCGAATCCTTATTTTTCGCTAAGAAGTTATCGCAAATGGCATGTTTGATGCATGTGTCTGTTAATCACACCCAATACAACCTCTCATTCACCCACTCACACACCCATTCAACCACTTACATACCCATTCACAGACCCATACAAGTACTCACACAACCACTCACTCATTCATAGAGCCACTCGCACAAGCACTCACTGACTCATACAGCCACTCACACAACCACTCACTCACCCATACAGCTACTCATACAACCAGTCACTCACCCATGCAGCCATTCACACACTCACCCTTACAGCTACTTACACACCCACTTATTTACCTATACATACACACCCATACCCACACAGCCTTTCAACACATCCACTCACTTACCCATACTGTAGCTGAGTCCCAAAGTGGCTGCCAACACTTCCTGGTTGAAGTGTTGGCAGCCAATAAGATCTCTCACTGCATAAGATCGGCAATATATGTGGAGACTTCTTGATCATAGATATACAAATTTCATTCTTTAATATCTCCAAAACTACTGAACCGATTTACACCACATAACAACAAGCATTTTCAATGCAATAGATCTCACATTTTTTTGGTGTTAGAGCAGTTGACGTTGTAAATGGTTATGTTTTATACATATGTGTTTTGATTTTTAGTGTAGTGTATGTATGTGTTCTGTAGTGGAAATACGTTTTATTTGTTGTATATTTGTTCGTGGTGTAGATTGTGTTTGTGTAGTGTAATTATGTGGTAGGTTGTTTATTGGGAAATGATAAGAAAACCATTTAGGTTCATGCTGAAACGGTAATTGAGGACAAATGCAAAGTCCTATCCAGAGGTGTCATTTTGAGACGTACTGTGATGATTGGCCCGCATGTACTCGTTTGCACTAAGAGAGGTTGCAATACTCCCTGAAGATACTCAACTGGGCTTTCCCAAGGGCTAAATGTGTAGAATGTGCCGTACATTATACTCTGGAATTGAAAAAATTTCTTAACATTCTCATAACTGTGACAGTTCCTCTTTGGCAAAAATCCACTGAGAACTCTGCATTATGCACTTGCCCTATTTAGGGGGCATTAGCAAAATCTAATAGTTTCCGGCCTGGGAATATTTTTTTTTTTGAAAGCTTGTAACGTTGTACACAACTCTCTGTACTCTTCCTTTTAGAAAATCAAGTCACCAGCTGCTGTTGTCTTTTTAACAAAAAAATGCTGAGCGAAATAAATAGCAAATGCAAGCCCAGACATGTTACACAAGCATGTTCAAATGCAGCGTTTTCATTGGGGCAAAAAACACACAACTGCCAGAAATACCGTGATTAAAAAAAAGAGTAGAGACTCACAGGCTAAAAGCGCAGAAGGTGAGGGGGCAGAGGTGGTCTTTCAAATTAAAATACAAATATTTCACTGCTAATGGACTGAAGGGATACAGAAGGAAAAACAATGTGCTGGAATCACTCTTCCGGAACCCATCCTCAACATAGAGGTTGGTATAATTTTAGGTAGGGTAACTGAAGCAAAACTGTAACACACGTTTCCTTGAACAAGTTGCAGCCCAGTGCAGCCCTTGCTGCCCCGCAAAGTCCTCTAGTGCCCACGTCTTGGGACCTACACGTCAGTGAAAACTCCTGAATAGTACACGGTCTAACAAACATGCGCACAAGACGTTTGAAAAGACCAGCATAGTCACCCGAGCTGTGACTTAATGTACCCGATGAAATAGCCCCCTCAGGCTGGGTTGTGCTGGTGTCCATGGAGAGGTATTCAGCATTACCACAACATACTCAGCCCACACAGTCTGTAGTAGGCAAGGTCACTTCCCAATGCAGAGAGGCAAATATTGCAAAGTTCAACTGCACTGCCACTTGCTACTTTATGCATGAAAGAATGCGGGGTTTGAAAGACAAAAAGCTGAAAAAACTGTAAAAACAATAGTTGGGCATACACTTCGTGATAGGCCATCTTAAATCTGAAAGCAGGAGCAGTGTGGAAGGGGGAGGAACTACAGGTAATAAGCATTGATAAGAAAGCAACTGGGAGACGGTATACTACCGGCCCACAAGGAAGGTTACTGTAAAGACTCATAAAACATACGGCGGCTGAGCCTGCATGGCGTGCCACATTCATGCTGCTGCGGTGCTCCGAGGCATTGGCAGCTGGCCAGAAATAGAGCGGGGAGCAGCACAAACAAGTACAGATTTTTAGCTTAAATGTATTAAGCCATGGCTAAAATGACATCGGACTCGCCCCTACAAGAGACCCTCCCCCCCCCCCCCCCCCCCCCCCCCCAAGTTTTTCATCCAAAGTAAAGCCCTGGCTATAGGCTGCAGCCTGCAGCCTAAGTGCGTCCCAGATGGGTACAAAGGCGGCGCCTTGTGCCGACGAGCAGAGGCTAAAGAAAAGAAGCTGCAAGGGATGGGAAGTGTTGTGGGGGGAGGCATTTGAGTTGATTAAGTTAACTTTAAGATAAGTCATGCGCCAGCGAGCAGCAAGAAGAGGGCTAAAGGAAAAGTAGTACTCTCAAGCAAAACATGTAGCTTCTCATGAAAGGATTCATGTAGTAGGGCCAGTAGCCAGGGCTGGACGAAAGCGACCACAAGGCGGGACAAATGTACACTATTTACCAATGAGAGCAATGAAATTTGTAAAGGCAGACGAAGCAACCAATAAAAAGCAGTGGGCGGGTGTGGGTGTTGTTCAATCTCCACAGACGGAATACAGCAAGTCTATCAAGTCTAGCAGAGCACGCTGACTCTAGGCTCAACCTAAAAAGGGCGCTTTCTCGACCAAGACCTAACTGTCTGCCAAATTTGGTGTATTGTGTCCAGTGATTCGGGCTGTAGTCATGCCTCGAATTTCTGTGGGAATTAACATGGGAAATACACTTTTTGTTATCCCCGCTGAACGGATCACCCCAAAACTTTCCATGCACAATTAAAATCAGCAAAAAGAACAATTGATGGATAGAAAGTTGAAAAATGTCAAACATTCACCCTAGTACAGGAATCTGGGCCTAAATCTACTATTTTTTTGCCCCCCATGCCATCCCAGTTTGAACCCCGCCATATGCAAATCATTCATGACCCTGCTCCCTATGGGAACAGTCCAACCCAAACTGCCAGGCCAGGTCCTCCCTTGAATGGAAACAAGCATCCTGGGACCGGTTTCGGGGTATCATCAGCCTCGCTAACTTGACTACAGTGACATGGAGTGCAAGGGACCCACGTCTGGGCATACCTGTCCCACACTTTCGCCCTAAGAGGCAATCCGGGCTGGACTCTTCCCATGAGGAGCAAGGTCAAGACTGATTTGCATATGGCCGGGTCCAACCTTGAGTGGCGTAGTGAGCCAATGGATTTAACACTGATCTCTTGACTGGGGGTGAATGTTTGATTTACTCAGCATTCTGTCCATGATTTGCTGGTGTAGCACTTTTTGCCGTAAGTGTGATGGATATGCCCAGACGTAGGACACTTACTCAGAAACCATTTGTGTCTCGTAAAGGATTGAGATGATCTGAATGCAATAGAAATGAGCTAGTGAAAATACCATTTAAGCATCCATATGGTGTCAAAAATAATTTAACATTGTTTCTGGTATTCCTTTTGCAGGCCTGTCCTAGAGACCTATTTATCTGTCCCCCCTGCTTCCAAGAAATCTAAAAAATCAATCAGAAATACAAAACACAAACAAATATACATATTGAGAGGAACTTCAAGCCACCCCTCTTCATCCTTTGGCCTGTTCAGCTACAGGGGCGGCCTTGGGCATGTGCAAGCTGTGCACCTGCACAGGGCCACCAAACCCCAGGGGCCACCACGCCAATATATAGCCTTTATATCATAATCATCTGAGGATGGATACATATTTGCGTGGCGGCCCCTGGCAGGGATTTGAGGGCCTCCTGCTCTGTTCCACTTCCAAACACTTTGACCCCACCCCCCTCTTCACTGTCCTCCGCGCTCGGCCCCGCCCAGAACCCCTCTTCCGGGGCCCCCAACCTATGCTCCCTGCCCAGGGCCACCATGAGCCGAGAGCCCCCCCTGTCAGCTATCATACACATTTTGCTTCAACCCGCCATAGCATACAGCATAAGGCAATGAGTCAACCCACTTCAGCCGTTGTGTCTCTTCCACTATGAATGAGAGAATATTCCCTTATCACCTGTTCTCTCTCAGCTTTAAAGAAGTACACTTCAGTGTCACGTTTTTGGGCCAAAACTTCACTTTGCTAAAGCTTTTTTCTTTCCATTATTTCTCATGTTCACATTTTTGGTGATGATGCGTGTGTATTTAAATTATGTCTGCAAGTTACTGTAATCAGTAGTCAGTACTACCTTTTCTTTGCTTCAATAAGAATCAAATTTTCATATGAACTACATTAATATTAAAATAGGGTTTCTCTACCTGTTTTAAGCACACTTGTCTTTTAGGAAGCATCCATCTATTAAAATTATATGCAATAGTTAGTTTCTTTTTAAATCAAAATTATTTTTGCGAGGACATAGTCTCCACATTTAGATGAGGCATGTTATGCTTCCCCTTCTTTTTATTTTTGCAGTAAAAGCTACACATAAAAAAAAAAAATTTTACTAGCTTGCCAAGGCAAGCCTTATCACTTTGCAAGTGCTTGTTCATTTTGATTGTAGATTTTTTTTTAAGTCTCCCCACCTAGAAATGGAAAGCACAAAGGAACAGGTTGTATTCAGTACTGTGTTTTATTTGAGTCTTGCCTACAGATAGATTGTAGTTGTCCGTTGTTGAAAGATGCATTGCGAACAATGCCAAAAGGTGCAGGCGACTTTTTGCAAGCCAATTACTTTCTATTCGTTCGCTTTCTCGATGCACTTGTTTAATTAAACTTAAACTTTTCTGATTATCAAAAAGGAGTACACTCTCATTTCTTTGCTGCTTATCCGATGGTTTTCCTTACTTAAGTCATTTTGCCTTTTTTCACTGGTTTTGTTTTTGCCGTTGCTTCACAGCATCAGAAAAACAAATTGGTAAAGGCAATAGACCAAAAAGGCGAGATGTATTAGCTTTGGCAATGTTTGTTCCTTCTGCCACTTTCCCAAGATACTCTTTTGCAGAAATGTCTCAGAAAACCGCCATCTATTGGCAGCTGGCCTGAATTTCATCACATTTTTATTTTGAAAAGTGTCTTTGATACACTGCAGTTACTGATCAGGGCAGTAAACCTAGCAGATCCAATTCGATAGATTTTTTTTTTTAACTCTGCCAATATAAAAGAAAGGAAATGAATGACGCCACAGTCAGCAGAGATTGCAGCTTCCCGGAAGAGATGGAGAGATAGGGACAAAGAAGTACCCCCCCCCCTTTCCCTAACACCTCCCCCGCCTTAAGGCGAGTGGACTGGAAAGGAAACACAGGCGCAGAGGTAACGCGCCTTGTCTCCTCTCAGTTGTTGTGCAGCATGATAGTCGAGTGATACAATCATGCCTATGCCAACTCGGATCTTCATAACTATTATTTATATGACATAATTTATTCAGTTTAGAATGGGTTTCCTCGTAGATGTCCGTGTTCATTTCCATCATGTTGGTAAATAAGTTATTTTTGGCACTGCTCATTGGAAAATGAACATATTAAAGGTTCTAATTTGACACGATCAAATAAGGAAAAACATCTTCTCGGGAGGTTCCTTCTCAATAAAATGAATAGTCTGGAAGGCGCTTTTAGGCTGATTATCTTTCTGCGTCACGTTTATTTCCCTCTTCCTATTCCTCCTCTTCCTCTGCTCCTTTTTTCTCGCACACCATTTTCTCTCTAGCTCTAATTTCACCATAGAGTTCTTCCTTCTCTTTCTTGCCATCTCTCTTCTTTGATTCTCCCTTCTTTCTACATGGTAGTTTATTTATGGAAATTAAAAAATCACTCCACTAGTCCGTGTGCTCAGGACAAGCCTCCCTTTAGTCTGGTATTAGTTAGCTTTTCTCTACAGGTTTGATGGCAGCATATAATATCTTTGCAGCTAATCAGCTAATACAAAAAAAAGGGAAACGGCTATGTCTTAATATAAAAATAATTTGTTTTAAAGAGTTTATGTTCTCGTTTGCCAGTTTTTATCTAGATTGAAGGTAGCTGAAAAGCATAACAGTGAGATTAGTGAGACCCCGGCCTCATCCCCATCCTGTTAGGGTAAAACTTCAAGTCAAGGGTTGTGATCAACAAGGAACCAATTGCAGGTGGAAGTGATAGGTTGTTCTGAAAACTCACACTGAGCCGGGCCACAAAGGGTTCCTATGAACTACAGGAATCATGGAAACCCTGAACAGCGACCCAGTGAGTATCCAAACTATAGGAAGCCAATCCCTTGATGAACACTCGTGAAGGAATTCCAAAATGAGAAGAGGACAAAGAACTTAATCTTTTCCCGACACCTTGCCTCAAAAATGAACAAAATGCTTTACATAACAGGCAACTGGGAAAGGGTGCCAGGATTCCTGAATTACCAAAGCCACATTTCTAAAGCGAATTCACAGTTGAAGCCATACCTGCTCTAACTCCAGGCCATGAGTAGAGTGGTGTGGCTCACTGGTTAGAGGCGGCAGACCCGTAAGCAGAGGACGGCCCGGGACCAGGGTTCGATTCCCGACGCGGCAGGGTCGTGGACCATGGTCAGCGGGCTCGATAATTCTCGCCTCGGTGCCTACTCCAGTCAGGGACCACACTCGGCAACTCTGGGCATTAGCTTGCCTCATCTTCACAACGGCCCCCCCAGACCGCCGGGGATGCTTGGTCGCACCTTAGAGATACCCATTAGGGACCATCTCTCAGGGTGAGCCAGGACGGGTTCCCCAGCGGTCGAAGCGTGGAGATACTCCTCCGGGAGTCGATTCCTAGCGCTATATAAACCCGCAATTAAATTAAATTAAATTATGAGTCGAGAACAGAAAAGAGGACAGAGACAAGGAAATTAAAGCAGGAGAGGATTAAGGGAACCAGGGTCGACAGGTCTAGAAGGAGGCGGCCAAGATCACAGTTGCTCCCTCCCCTGAATCTTCCTCATTATTCTTAGGCGGAGTTGAATGATGGAAAGGTATACCAGATTCCTTAAAGCAAATCAGAGACAGGGCAGCCAGGGATCAGGACACCAAATGTTGATTCAGTACTGAGGAAGGAGGGTTGTGTCTCCGGGTACACCCTGCTCAGGTGATCTTCTGCCAGGTTCTCATGTTGTGTGACATTTGTGGCAGGAACAGAGAGTTGGTGCTCTCCGCCCAAGTGTCTGGGTACTCAAGCCCGTGCCAGGCATTTCATGCCCAACTGCTGATTAATATAAGCCTTGGCAATGTTGTTATCTTTCGGAAGGGTTTGAAAACCTGGCTTTTCTCTTAATAACAGCTCACTGTTTTCCCCAGGTAACTAGGACTTAGCGCCAGGACACCTCAGGGTAGCAATGCGCTTTATAAGTTCAAATAACATAACATAACATCTGTCCTGACCAGGACCTCTTTGTCTTCTGCGAGAGATTAAATGCCTAGAAGAGCAAGACAAATCACTGAGAGCTCCCTCCAATTGGCTGAGTGATCCTCCAGTAGGGAGCGATGTTCCTGTAATTTCAGATCGTCCAGCGAAGCCTCCCTCTTCCGGTAACTGGCATCTGTAGTCAGAAAAACTGGAATCAGAAGGGATAGAGGGTCATGTTTCAGGACAGGCCTTGAAACCAACCCCAGACTTTATTACTGGACAATGCAGGAGTCAAGGAATGGAGGCCTAGTAATCCTGAGACTCTGGGATCAGTGGGACAGAAGGTGAATTGACTGAGGTTTGATACGAAACATGCTAAAGGTGATATTGCTCCAGTTGCTTTCTTGAAACCCCTGAACTTACAACCAACCTCTGGCAGATGGTGTCTAAGATGGGTTTGGAGATATAACTACCTGTTATCAATGGTCTCCTTAGAGGCCACACAGGAAGAAGAGGCCATGCTGACAATACTGAAGTTGACTTTTGGAAACTGAAGGAAGTCCCCTTCAAAGTCAGCCATGCTGTAGCGTTTATTCAGGACCCTGTATCAGTCCTGTTCATGCAGGGGGTGTTATAGTGAGTGTAGAACACATCCAGTTACTTCCAGTTCAGGCTCCTGTAATCCAGGTAAGTGCAGTATGTGTGTGTCACCACAGACGTAAAGAATAAAAGCAGTTGGCATCTGCATTTGCACATAGTTTGTAGCATGAGACAATACACACATGCATATTTCCTTGTGTATGAATTGAATTCATAGAAGGATTTCAGGTACACATTTTAATAAACTAGACCATTGCAGCTTCCCAGTAGCACTTCTGAAAACTTTTATGATATACTGCCAAGAAAGATGGGTGTATAGTACCCTGTGTGTTGTGACATAAAGCAACAACGTCTGCTGAAATGTGCTCTAGCACCAGTTTTCCCTGTGTACAAATGGGAAGTTTCGACGGGAGCATGGTACTGGAGACATAGTACATCAGTGTCAGGAATAGTGTGTCTGTTTTCGATTATGATCATTCCACCTATTATGTTCTCTGAACCAGTCGTTATTTAGTGCAAATCTAAAAATGTAACAGGTTAGTGGTACTAGAGGCAGAGTACATTGCTGCTTGCTTTCGTTTGTGCACATTACTGTGGGCACTGGAGTCTAACCGGTGTTTGAATGTTGTGTTTTCAGAACGTTTAGTGTGAGCGTACTACTGGTGGCCGCCATCACTGTGTTCACACATAATGTAATAGTTGCAATAAGGTATTTCAGAAGATCTATGGGCAATTTAGATGTCTTCAGGGGTTTCAGATTACTCCTAAATACATACAGTGGGAAGTGTCTTGGTAATTTTTCATAAATGCCATCATCTAGAAATGGTAATGCAGAAGTTCATTACTACAAAATTTGAGATGGCATTGTATGAATTTTGGAAGTTGAGTTATTATATATTGGGTAACCTTCTGCATTTGAGTTGGACTTACAATGTTTGATGTTGTGCTTTGTGTTTTAGACGAGGAGTCTTGATAACAGATTTGGGAAATAGTTTTTAGGGTCCTATGTATGAACGCATTTACTGATCGCAAACCCTATGATTCAGTAAATCGCAGAGTTTGTGACTGTAAATGTGTTTTTTGAAAGTTCAGGTTAATAAATAGCTAAATGGTTTTGGGAAACTATAACATTTGGTACGGCGTGTTTAAGTCCTCCCTTCCAAACACCAGTATATATTAATATTTTGCGACTCCAATCCAGTTGAAAAACCTAAAGATTTTTCTAACACCTAAGTTGGTAACCCTCGGGACTTCTCCCCTTTGTGAATGTTAGCAAAAACATTTTTTAAGAGTAGGCAGTGGTCCGATGGACTGCCTAGCCTTAAATACATCTCATTTTCTTTTAAGGAATACGTGCTATACTTTGAAAAAAAAATTATTGCTTTATTTAGAAACTTTCATCCCTGGTTAGCATTGCCCCTGAATCCTGCTCCATATTTCGCAATTGAAACACTTTGGATCAATTACATTTCTAACAGCAGGATAATAGGTTTACCACCAAAAGAGGGTGTTAGATTAAATAAATCCCCTGTTGCTTGACACGATCTTTGACATTCGGTCATCATTTTGTTACCCCAAGTAGAGTGTGATTTAATATAATGACACAGGGCTAACCTGGTAAATCCCAGATTCTGGGCTTCTGTTACAAATATATTAAAACAAGTAATTCTGTCTGACTAATTTATAACCTGTTCTGTTAGTCTGACCTTGATTTTAGGTTCCATTTTGACAACATATATCATGCTAGAATAATTTATGAACTGATCAACAATACAATTGTGCTGAATGGAGCATTCACGTTTTTCACCGTATTTAATCTCTTAAAGGAACAATTTTTATTTTGCGTTTTGCCAACATATATCATGCCAGGATTGTTTGGGAACTGATTAACAATTGTGGTTATTGTAATACTCAAGTTTGGCTCCTTATTCAATCTCTTAAAGGAACGATTTTTTGTGCATATAGGTGTGCCTGGGCGGTATACCCCTTGATCCGGGGTACCTAATTCAATAAATTGTCACAGCTTTGCCTTTTTTGGGATTGTTGCCTCCAATAGTATTACTTTTATTTTGTGAGTCCAATGGCTTCCTTCCATGTGTACATTCTTCTTTTTAAATAAATGGATTAACCCTTTTTAGGATAATTGTTTAATCATAAATCACTTCTACTCTTCACTCCTTTTTTGAAAATGGTCATCCTTTTATTCATATACATAAATCACCGACCATTAATTTAGTGCAAAAAAGATATAGTGTACCCAATGCGTTTCGGTCTGAGTTTAAACTTTCTTCAGGAGGTAGTGATCAATATGGTACAAAAGAAAAACTCCCAGTCACCAGAGAAATCCTGTATACTTTTGAAAACTAAAACATTGAACTTTCGCCCTTGTGTTAAACCGATACAATCTTACCAAGGGAAAATTTTAACAAGTAAACAATGAGGTGAAACAGAAACCCAAACATACGCTGAAATTAGTCCATTATTCATTCATTCAGGTGATGTTATCAAGATTTAACAAAAAAAGAAATCACTGAGTTATCGTACTACAACAAACATGCCTTAATGCATAACCTGGATACACAGCTTACAGAGTGTTGAAATATTTAAATTTCCTTACCTGTTAATGCATGTTCCCTGTATATCTGTATTTCCTCTCTCAAAGTAAGGATCCCGCTGCCATGTTTGTGTCGATTTTACTCGCATATTTAAAGCCCATTCCAGGTATTGTTTAGCAAGTAAAAGAGGACTATTGCTATGAAGAGCATCTGCCATAGTTTTCATGTTAATGTCAAACTTGCGGTTAGTAAGTGAAAAAGGACTGGAACTGTGAAAATCCTAGCCAACTTAACCTGATGTGTTTAAGGTACAATTATAATTGTCATATATCCCATAAAGCAAGGACATTTGTAAAATGAAATTATAGCAACTCCCTCAAAAGTTAAACAAATACATTTAAATAATATTACACTGCAATTATTATTTTCAGTCTTTTTAGATATACACCTAATACATGTGACAGTTATCAACAATTAGCTATGTCGGTTTATTGAGATGTGTACATATTTGAAATACTCGATCAATCCATAATGGGCTGTGTTGGACTTAGGATTGCTAAGCCACATAGGGTAGCCTGGCCTAGGGTAAGACAGTCAGACTCCAGAAACACAAGTGCAAAGTTTGCACATCACCCAGCAGTAACTTAATGCAATTCCACTCAAAAATGACACTACACCAAACTTTGTGGAAAAATACGAGCTGCTTTATAAAAATAATACTTTGTGGGTTTGATGACTTTTTATGAAATTTCAGTACATCACATATTTTCACATGTCATTATTACTTATCTTTCTTTAGTCAATAACGTTAACAATCACTTTGAGTTGAGCTTCTAAGGTTCTAATAGATTTTTCTTCACACACAAGCGCTAGCTCGAGTTTCTGTAATTAACAAGCACTTTCCATTGGTCTGTGTTACATACAATCAAAAAGGTTTTAACATTTCACTGCTTCGTGGGTTATTTTAGAAGATCTCCTTCCAAGGACTAGCTCTCATAACTCTCATACAGCGCTGGGAATGCTAAGAAGTCAGTCTGTATACTTTCAATCCTTCTCTGCCCTGCCTCTGTAAACCAGGGTTGATGCCTTGACTGAATGAGTCAGTCCCCCACAGGCCCAAAACTGTATCCTGAATACAAGAGGAGATCTAGTCAGTGTGGACTCCAGGTACTCCTAAAAGGACCCACTGAGAAACTGGACAGGGCAAGGTCTTTTAGGCAGGTTTTATCTAGTCCTCAGATCTCTGATAACCCGGTTTGTTTCTTTCGTGGACTGTCCCCTGTTGCTGGATGGGGTTCCGGTGATTTTTCCCCCGACCCCCCCCTCACCTCCTCACTCAGATTTAGCAGTAGGAAGGCATTGAAGGACACCCTGATGGACTTCCCTCCAGACCCCCCTGCTATCCCAGCTTACTTGTGAAAAGCGCGAGCGTTTACACCCTCTTCCTGCCGCCGGGGCCTCCGATCACTTACAGCCTCCCGGGGGATTAGGAAACAGGCAGGACGTTTACGCGCCCTCCTCCGCAGCTTTACCTCCGCTATGGCTTCGCTAAGTCAGGGGGTGGAACAGGGCCTCTCTTCGCCCGGCAGGAAGCCTTGACCTCAGCGTGGAGCGCGAAGAGTGATGCCCGGCGCCGCACTCACTTGAACCGCGCCTCTGAGGAGACGCTACCTTTCGGCCTCTCTCCACGGAGCATGCGCGGAAGTAGGTCCGCTTCAGCGCTGCACCGCCCACCGCCGGGAAGGAACTCCTCACTAGCTTCCTGGCCTGCGCACACGGCGGGACGCTTCTCCTGCACCCTCTCCTCACCAGTAGGTCACAATGGATTATCCGGACGCTCCGAATCGGCTGGGGCCACAATTCCTTCAGCGAGGGCAACCGCTTCTGGGCACAGCAACGGGGTAAGTTCTCTTTAGCAAAACGGACGTCGTGGGTGAGCAAGGTAGGGGAATACTTCAGCCTCCTTTCCTCCTCCTGCACCACCAGGCCAAGTCAACAGGAATGCGCTTACTGCTGTTGTTTTCCTTGGCGCTTTAACCTGGCAATTTACCACAGGGGAAATTCCCTCAGCTGGGCCAGATCGACTGAAAGGGAGGCAGATTCTCAGCTCGAGAATATGTAAATGTGGGTGGATCTGCACTCCTGTATTTTCTTGATGTTTGTGAATGACTTAAGGTGGGGTAATCACTTTTAGCGTGCAATGCTGTGGGAGAGAGTACCTGTCCCCCGGGGAAAAATTGATTATAAATGAGTCAAGGGAGAACCCATGGCTGGTGAGCAATGCACAGCATAAAGGCACTAGGCCTGAAGTTTTAAGCAAACGTTTTACAATTTATTTAAAACAAAAGCGTAAATTCCAAAGTAATCAAAAACCTCCAACTTAATCATGAAACATGTTAACATTCAAAAAACAATAATGTATATCAATATCATCTGATTAATTTCTCAGCATTAGAACATATATATCAGTTGGTGATAATCAAAAAACAAGTGTTCATAACCAGTTTATGAACAACCCAATGCATTTCGGGTTCATCCCAAACCCTTTGTCAAGGGAAATCTCGTGTACAAATATCCACATATATAGTTGAAACTTCACGGAGTCAGTCAGATAGCGAATTTACAATGAGAACGTACAATAGCCTTAGTAACAATAAAAGGAAAATATCTCTGAAATGCATTCAATATGATTCATGTGACTGCGGGTTTTGCATGCTCAAAAGCGACATATATACCAAAGTGGGTGTGTGCTTGAGAAGGTAAAGGTGTGATAAGAAGACAATAAAAAGTAAAAAGTAAAAATGAGATTAAAACCGTATGTTATGTGTTAAAATCCAGTCACCAAGAAGGAAAAGGAAATGAACTCTAAAAAAGTACTCCATATCCAACTACCAAGAAACGTAAAAAACCCAGTAATCGAGAGGCAACCCTCACCAGGTGATGCATCTAAAACGGTTAATAATGTGTACCTCCAGTATTCAGGTCGAGCGAAAAGATTCTCTCAATGATCCAAACTAATACCGTCATACCTATAAGGTGAAAGGAATTATATTGTGTGCCTTTGTTTATAGCCCAAAAGGTTAAATATTCGCATTCACAAAAAATACTCACAGCATCGTAACATGCCGGAATCAAATTAAAGTTGAAGGCGATGTCAACCCCAAGATCCACTAGAGAAGAATATAATCCTGTGTAATCATTCTGTAAATATGTTCAATCACTATTAGCCACCTATTTAACATGGCATCTCCACCTTACCTGCCGAATGTGCTCCTAATGCCCCCTTCGTGTTAGTAGTGGTATCTAAAAATGAGAATAAAACTCATTAGAAAAGTCCTCCTAGCGGACGAGTGACTACTGAGCATTGGGTGTGTTACACCAATCTCTCCCTACCTTCCAAGTTCCGTTATACGCTCCATGCCAAACTTCTTTCCGTGAGCTATCTCCATCTGCTCACCGGTGGTAGTAAATAATACAGGAGAGACGCGATACCGCCCTCCCTACGGTTATGGACATCGAAGAAGGACCAATAGAGAAAAACGAACAACCTTATCCAAAATGGCGCCCATAGGCAGTGATATTGTAAGGCAAGAAAACGAAGAGAGTGAAAGTATATCAAAAAGTAGATCAAAGGAAATAAATAAAAGAGAATGAAAGAAACCAAGGTCAATGAGAGATAAGTGAAAATCCAGTATGGTATATTTTCGATTTAGGAGCCTACAAAATTGCCCCTCACATTCTGAGTTCACACAAGGTTGAAACCTTATCAAAATGCACTTATAAAAAGCACAAAAGTTCATAATGGTCATTTAGGTGGGCGGATAACTATGCCCAATAAAAAGCCTTCAAAAAATCCGGCACGTCTTCATCAGAAGAAAGTGTGGTCACGGACCAAGATTTAAACATGCAAAGACCAAGTGCGGCGTCAGTATCGCAGACCCTAAGAAAAACTAGGGAGGAAACACCAACTACCTCTACAACAGGACAGCCTTTTTTAGAGGCAGGCCCGGCGGACAAAACACCCCCGGACAAAACGATCTCTGGAAACGAAGGACCCGTAGGGGAAAAAATAAAAAAAGTTACACCAGTGGAGACGGGCAGACCAAAACGAGACCTGAAGAAATAAATATGGATAAATCCTTGGTAATCAATATTTCGCGTAAGAAGTTCAGTCAGAAGGAACTGAGGATACTCAACAAAGGATTATCGTTTGTACCATCATATACCTCTGATGCTTTGGAGACAGAAGTGTCCCTATTTAAGTTCATGAGGATTTACATGTTACCCAAGGTACATAAAGACAAAAACAATCCCCCCTTCCCCCCTATTGTGGCACGGTGTGGATCCATACATGAAACATTGGGATTTTTCCTGGACTTTCACTTGCAACCACTTGTTCAGACTTGGAGAACCTACGTGAAAGATACAACTGATTGTTTGCAAAAACTCAATTCTATCAAAGAAATTTTCACCCAAGATGTATTATTCTGTACCATTGACGTGGTTGCGTTATATACTTCTATAGTCCATGAAGAGGGACTCGAGGCCATGGAGTGGAGACTTCTTAATTCAGACATACCACATGATAAGAGTGTGTTCCTGATGGAACTTTTACATTTTGCTCTTTTTCATAGTTATTTTTGTTGGCAGGACCGTTTTTATGCACAGAGAACAGGTACCTCTATGGGATTTCCAGGGGCACCTGCCTATGCTAATACCTTTATGGCGGACTTTGAAGAAAAGCATATTCTCCATCATCCTGATTGGCAAGAAAATGCCATTATGTTCATCCGATACATCAATGACATTTTGGTAATCTGGAAAGGCCCACGTGTGACATTGGATACATGTCATAAGGAATTGAATTCCTTCAACAGTCGGATACAATTCACACATGAGATAAATGAAAACACAATACACTTTTTGGACATCGAAATTTTGAAAACCCAAACTGGATTGGCTACCAAAGTTTACAAAAAACCCACTGATGTTAACAGTGCTCTTCATTTCACAAGTGCTCATCCCTTCTCTCTAAGAAAACACTTACCTGTATCACAACTAATGAGAATAAAAAGAATAACATCGGGGGAGGAAACTTGCGAACAATTGATGGATGATCAAATATCAAGATATAAATCGAGAGGTTATCCTGATTCTACTCTCATTGAAGCAAGAAGGATAGTATCGCATAAGAAAATAGAAGATCTATTACAGAAGCAAGCAAAACCAAAAGAAAAGAAGGAGGTGTTTGTCTTAAAATATTCGAATCAAGCCGCCAAAATCAAAGCTATCATTAGAAAAAGATGGGAATTGATCCAAAATGAACCTGATTTCAATGGAGTTATAACAGGAATACCTCTGTTTGCACACACTCGAGCTCAGAATCTCTGTGAATTGTTAAAAGCACCTAGAACTGAAATGGTGAAAGCATTCAAAGGAATGAGGAAGTGTTATAATTGTGGCCAGTGTGGAAACGTAATCATAGGGAAGGAGTTCCATCATCCCGAAACGGGAAAAGCAATTCCCCTAAAACACACATCTGATTGTACAACTGAAAATGTGATATACGCCATAAAGTGTCCTTGTGGACTAATTTACGTGGGCAGAACAAGCAGGAAAATAAAAACACGGATAGTGGAGCATAAGAGCCGAATACGCAACAAAAACATGAGTTCCGCTCTTTCGGCACATTGGATTAATGCAGGTCATACTATTCCGCAACTTAGGTACACAATCCTAGAGTGTATAGCACCACATGCAGGTATGGACACTAACACTACACTTTCACGAAAAGAAACACAATGGATAAAAAATAAGGGACCGTGATCCCAGGGGGTCTAAATGACCATTATGAACTTTTGTGCTTTTTATAAGTGCATTTTGATAAGGTTTCAACCTTGTGTGAACTCAGAATGTGAGGGGCAATTTTGTAGGCTCCTAAATCGAAAATATACCATACTGGATTTTCACTTATCTCTCATTGCCCTTGGTTTCTTTCATTCTCTTTTATTTATTTCCTTTGATCTACTTTTTGATATACTTTCACTCTCTTTGTTTTCTTGCCTTACAATATCACTGCCTATGGGCGCCATTTTGGATAAGGTTGTTCGTTTTTCTCTATTGGTCCTTCTTCGATGTCCATAACCATAGGGAGGGCGGTATCCCGTCCCTCCTGTATTATTTACTACCACCGGTGAGCAGATGGAGATAGCTCACGGAAAGAAGTTTGGCGTGGAGCGTATAACGGAACTTTGAAGGTAGGGAGAGATTCGTGTAACACACCCAATGCTCAGTAGTCACTCGTCCGCTAGGAGGACTTTTCTAATGGGTTTTATTCTCACTTTTAGATACCACTACTAACACGAAGGGGGCATTAGGAGCACATTCGGCGGGGGCGTGGCCTGGAGCCGAAGATGGTGGACGTGTAGCTCTAGAGCTCCGTCCGTAGTCCTCAACACAAGCAAGTTATCCTGATTCCCCCACCTGCAACCCACCTGATTTCTGTACCTGAGGCCCCCGGGGGTGTACTGCTGGAAGCGGAGCGGTGTTTCTCCACTCTGCCCGCCCCGCAGGCGAGTTGACACAGCGGCTTAGGCCGCGGCCTGCTGATTGCGGTGAAGCCCCGGGCTCGAGTGGACAATCTTCCCGGCCTCCCCATAGCCGTTGGCGCGGTCCGATCGGGACCCTGCGCCGGGGCGCGGAGGCGGACACCAGCGGCAGACGCCGACAACGAAGAAGCGCCCTGCTCCCGCAGCGACCCTGCGGCCTCCCTCTCTGCTGCGGAGCCCTGCCCGGCCGCCCTGCTGTGAGACCTGCGGAGCGAGCGGAGGCTTTCCGTGACCAGCTAGCTGGCTCGCCGCCGGCCTGCGCGGTGAGCGGCCCACCTGTTGCCTGCTGCGCTGACCGGGACTGTGGGGCGGGCGGTGCCAGACACCCGACACCGGCGCTACGGACCGGGCTTCACCCGGACCTCCCCAGACACTGCAGGCCTGATACGCAGTATCGCCGGCGCCATTTTGCCTTCGCGTCCGGGACGGACAGTGTCCCCGGTCCGCTGCTGAGACATTTCTATGGCCCACACACTTGCCGACCGGCGGATCTGGAACAGGAAATTGGCACGGAGCGACGCACGGCTGGGGTCAGTGTGTCCAGCGGCAAACAGCGGACAGTGGACAGCAGACCCTGCATATCCAGACAGCCAGCCCCGACCAGCGGTAAGGGAGTGTGACACGTGCATTGCGGACCTGCCGCCACGCTCTGGTCCAGCCTTCTTACGCGCTCCTGCTGGAGGCCGACTCACTTGACATTTGCGGCAGCCCATCTTTCTCCCTTCGTCTGTCCTCTGGTGAGCCGAGGTCGCGTCTATCCACAGGGCCCTCCGGTGGAAGCCGTCCCTCCCAATACCAGCGCCACGGTCAGAGATCCCACGCACTCCCTGCCAATCCTGGGTCTACACGACTACCACCCTTGACCGCCACGCCCTGAGCCTGCGGTGGACGCGGTCCGGCGTTCAGAGTAGACACGTGAGTGGGCGGCGGCGGTCTGCTGTGCCCTTTCCAGCGCCACCCTGCTAACGAGATCCATGGGCAAACACAGGGGCAAGACTCATGACCAGGGCGCTGCGGCGGACCTACAATCCACGGGCTCCGAGGATCCGCTGGCCTCCTCCAACATGGACATCATTCCGCCGACTGGAAAAAGATCCCAGGACGCAAAGTTGGACCTTATCCTCAATGAGATGCGCGCAACTCGCGAAGCCCTAGAATCGCGTATAGACAATATGGCGACTGGCCTATCACTATTGAGGGCGGACCATAACAAATTGGCGGAACGGGTAGCGGAGCAGAAGATAGCGCTGAATGACCTAGTGCCGCAACAGACGGAACACTCCACGAAGTTGGAGGGCGTGGAGAAACAGTTCAAGCATCTCTGGGACAGGGTGGACGAGGCCGAAGGACGAGCGCGCCGCAACAACGTCCGCATCTTGGGCATTCCGGAGAGAAGCGAGGGGAGGAACCCCACCCAATTTGTGGAGGACTGGTTACGAACACTGGTGGGCCAAGAAGACCTCACTGCCCTGTACAGCGTGGAACGGGCGCATAGGATGCCCCCACGGCCCCCCAAACCGGGGGCGCCTCCTCGTCCCCTGATCGCGCGTCTCCTCCACTACAGAGACCGAGACACTGTACTGCGTGCGGCCAGAGAGAAAGCACCGATACGATTTGAGGATAAGAACATTTCAGTCTATCCTGATTTCACGCCCACTGTACAGCGCGCCAGATCCACATTCATGGGTGTAAAACGCAAATTAAGAACAGGAATATGAAATATGCACTGCTGTTCCCTGCTCGGCTCAAAATTCTTCACGACAATAAATCTCACTTCTTCGACTCACCGGAAGAAGCAGAGGAATGGATGGAGATCACTCTAACGCCACCGACCTCGCAGGACCCATTTGAGGATCGCCACGGAGGCGGACACAGCGACCACGGAGACCCTCCGGACCGACGACACAACACTCCCAGCCCGGGACACCACTCTTCCCATGGACCCTCAGCGAAGGCACACCCTCCTGGTACTCGGATGGCAGACCACCAGTCGTCAACTCAGCGGCAGCAGCTTACAGAGGAGGCGCTGGCAGCTCACGACGCGGAAGCACTTGGAGACAGGCACACCACCACCACCGACACTCATACAGAGGTGTCTGGCTCAGTGGACAGCTTGCCGCTGTTCCCGAAAATTACAGCACAAATGGCAGAGGAGTTCTGATCTGCTGAGAATATGATCCCCTCCGGGTAGTAATGTATAACTCAACCCCCCCCTTCTTTTGTATATGGTGGGTTGCATGGGGGACCCACTTTGTTGAGGGCTAACTAGCCCATGCAGACCGTTCAGTGACAGTCGACAGAGGCCTGTCACCCCCCGGTATGCACACGGACTTCATTGACTTGTGCCCACGTTGGGCACCACGGTTTGGCTCCCGGGCACGTTGGCTTGGGGACCTTTTTGTTCAGGGGTTATATGTTTTCATGACACTCTCACCTCATCGCAACACAGAACTGACATGGGTACCCGGGTGTTTCACTGGGTCACATCACACAGATGGTAATGGGGCCACTTAATAATTACCAACTGTGCACCTGGAACGTGTGTGGCATGGGTGCAGTGCAGAAATGTCATAGAATATTGGCCCAGCTTAATCGCAGGGGGACTCAGATTGCATGCCTGCAAGAGACACATTTGAACGCTGCTGAAGCTGTGAAGCTGCGCAAGAAATGGAGGGGACAACTATTTGCTACCTCCTATTCTGCGTTTTCGAGGGGAGCAGCGATTTGGTTTCGCGGCTCTGTCCCCTTCCAGATGTTAGAGCAAAGAATCGATAATGAGGGCCGATATGTATTTGTGCGGGGGCTGTTAGACGGGGATGCTATTGTATTTGAATGTGTGTACTCGCCGAACTCAAATCAGTCAGAGTTCTTGTCAACAGTGAACGGGGTGCTAGCGGAATGGGCTGATCATCGTTGGTTTATTGGGGGTGATTTCAATGCTGTGCTTGATGTTATGTTGGATAGGTCCCATCCCCCTTTACAGGCGACTGAGAGTAGGAAACAAGCGGATGCTCTTACTAGGAGGGCTGAGGGCTGGGACCTGACAGATGCATGGCGCAGCACACATTCACAAGAGAGGGAATATACTTTTTTCTCCCCACCACACCAGCTTCACACCAGAATTGACCACATTTTCTGCTCCCGCTCCATGGCAGATGCAATTGTCCAGGCCCAACACATGGGGAAAACTCTATCCGATCATAGCTCCGTAGAACTCACCTGGCAATGGGGCAGGCGGCTAGCCCCCATCCCCACTTGGAGACTGTCTCCAGATCTCCTTGAAGACTCGGTATTCCGGGCCTCTCTGTCCGATGCTATAATAACCTACTTCTCCACAAACATGAACACGGCCAGCAACCGTCAAGTGGAATGGGACGCATTTAAAGTCTGTCTGAGGGGGGCAGCAATGACCGCTGGAGTGGGCAGGAAACGGGAGATAATTAATCAACTGAAGGAGGTGGAGGGCTCACTAGCGTCCCTAGAGAATGAGGCTGCCGGCACACATGCACCCTTCACACCACTACAGGAGGCTCACATTAGGCACGCAGAGCTACTGGAAGACCTGAGGCTCCTAGACCATAGAGAATATACAAACAGGCAGCATACACAGGCGGATAGAGCTGGCCCCCTTCTAGCCCGCCTCTTACGGGACTCCCCAGTGAACCACCCCATTTTGAAAATCTTGGACCAGACGGGCAGCCCAACTACCACCCAGTTCGGGATTAACACGGCGTTCAAGGAATACTACACCACGCTGTACAGCCCCCCACAGCCCCTCCCCGAGGTTGCATTCGAGGCCTTCACGAAGGACTTAGCCCTGCCTCAACTCACTGACAGGCAAATCAAAGACCTGAAGCGCACCATTACAATAGCTGAAATCAGGCAGGCAATACGAGCCCTTCCAAAGGGCAAGACCCCTGGAACAGATGGCCTACCAGCCAACTTTTATGCAACATACATAGACCTACTGGCCCCACGGTTACACGCTGTTTATTTAGAAGCGCTACGGACAACTGCCCTACCGCAATCGTCTATGCATGCATTAATCACGTCCCTTTTAAAACCTACTAAAGAGGGGCTTCAGATGGCTGACTACAGACCCCTGTCCCTTCTCAATACTGACTCCAAGATATTGAGCAAGGTACTGGCATCGAGGCTCGTGCAATACGTACCTCAGCTGGTCCACTCGGACCAATGTGGTTTTGTTCCGGGCCGCAACACGGCCATGAACCTCAGGCGATTGGCCCAGCTCATGCTTGGAGACCGTGAGGACACGAGCTCCGAAGGCTGCATATCCCTAGATTTGAAGCAAGCATTCGATTCCCTTAGATGGGACTATATGTTTGACACGCTGTCTAAATTCGGGATTCCACTCGAATTCCTCGCTTGGGTCAGGTTGCTGTACACCACCCCCACAGCTAGAGTGCGCACCTCCGGCCATATATCAGCCCCTATAGCTATAGCACGGGGCACCAGACAGTGCTGCCCACTCTCCCCCCTCCTCTTCGTCCTTGCCCTTGAGCCTATGCTCTGTAAACTCCGGCTGATGGCCCCCCGATATGGCATTCTAAGGCATGGGACGGTACACATAGTGTCCGCCTACGCGGATGATATTATCTTATATCTCCGGGACTTGAGGGGCGACTTGAGCCCTATTGCCCAGGTCTTTGAGGACTTTAGGACGATCTCTGGCCTGACCATAAGCGAATCCAAGTCCTATGGGTTCACATTTGCAACTGCAGGCCTGGCTACCCCCCTACCCTTCGCCCCCCCACGAGTTCCAGATGGCTGAAACCACCTTCAGATACCTGGGGATGCAGATTTACAGGGAAGCCGACCAGATGATTGACGGTAACCTTGGGAGGGCCATCAGAGCACTGAAATCGCAGATACAATTTTGGCTCACACTACCACTCTCCATACCCGGCAGTGCGGCGATATCAAAGATGGTGATGCTCCCCCGTCTTCTCTACCACTTCACTAACTTGCCACACCTGATCCCAGCAGTGACATTTAAGACTCTAGACACTCTACTCACCGAACTTGTTTGGGGGCACGGCCGCAGGCGTGTAGGTCTGTCCAAGCTGCAGCTCCCCTCTGACGCCGGTGGTATGGGCCTGCCGGACTTTAGAGCTTACAACTACGCGTCAGGTACAATGGCTGGCCTTCTGGGTAGCGGGTCGCAATCTTCAGGAGATCGATATGACGGATAGGGAGCATGCAATGGGGAAAATACACACGTTACTTTTGCCCAACTCGGTTATACCGAGGGATGCCCCACCTCTCCTCAAACTAGCGATAATTTATTGGCGAAAGGCTTTAAAGTATACGTCCCCTGAGTCGTCTTATACCCACGATCCCGCTCTTGGGCATCCCCCTGGCCACGGGAACTCTAACGGCGGACTCGCTGGAGCAATAGCATGACGCAGGAGTGTCGCATGCAGGTGACCTGTTTGCAGAAGAGCACCTGTTGTCCTTTGAAGACTTTAGAACCACCCATGGAGTCCCTAGAGGCACCTTCCTCCTATATGCTGGCCTTCGCCACTATATCGCACACAAGTGGTCCCCTGAGGGCCAAGAGCCAGCTACGAACCCTCTCATCACAATGCACTACCTGATGGGCACGGGCGCCCACCTGACAAGGTGGCTCACTGCTAGTATTAAGAGGGGGAGGGCATTCGATCTGTCACTACTTCGGGCAGCATGGGAGGGAGACATTGGTAGGCCCCTGAGAGACAGAGAGTGGGAACGTATCCTTCAGTTTCCCAAAAAAGTAGCTAGGAACCCCAAGTTTAAGTTTATTCAATTGATGCTACTACATAGAGCCTACCTGACCCCACACCGCATACATATGATGTTCCCTGATGCGAACAGCAATTGCCCCCGATGCGACACCGAGGACGCATCACTGATGCACATGCTTTGGCAATGCCCCAAACTAGGGTATTATTGGACCACGGTTCATGATTCGCTCAAGAGAGCGGGCGCTCTGTCCCGATCTCCTACACTGGAATGCACATTACTGGGGTTGGGACCCTCACAACGCACCAGAAACGTGGCGGCACGTTTCTCGGACCTGGCCCTGTTGCTGGCGAAGCGTGCCATCACGATGAGATGGAAGTCACCCAAACCTCCCAACCCTGAACTGTGGAAGGCGGAGGTAGTGCGATGGGGTAAGGCAGAGGGAGAGGCACTGCAGCGGGAGGAATACAGAGGCCTGAGGAAAACGCCAATCTCACTGGACTGGTTTACCACTCTGGGTATGTTTGAAACTGGGGACGACGGGGAGGACGGGGATACATGTGCCTCGCCGAATGTAGGATAAATGTGTCCTTAGCCAGACTGTCATGCACTGTCACTGTCTGTGGTGCGCCATGGTGAGGTGTGACTTGCCTCGTTCCACCTGTGTGTACAGCCAAATGAAGCTATATGTTGTAATGCCGTAAGTGGCCCGGTCTAATGATCATTCAGTCATATGTTGTTGTGAGAGTGTCGGGTGGGTTAGTTGAGGGTGAGGGGAGGGTAGCATTGATCGGGGTTTGCCTATCGTGTGACGGTTATTGTCATCAACAAAATGAAAAATCAAGATAACTATGCAATTATATGTTCTAAGCGAACACATGGATGTACTACCCTGTTTCCTACTGGGACTGGAAATTCCTGTAACTGCTTTACCTACTATGCTAATAAACAGATTTTCAAAAAAAAATAAAATAGGAGCACATTCGGCAGGTAAGGTGGAGATGCCATGTTAAATAGGTGGCTAATAGTGATTGAACATATTTACAGAATGATTACACAGGATTATATTCTTCTCTAGTGGATTTTGGGGTTGACATCGCCTTCAACTTTAATTTGATTCCGGCACGTTACGATGCTGTGACTATTTTTTGTGAATGCGCATATTTAACCTTTTGGGCTATAAACAAAGGCACACGATATAATTCCTTTCACCTTATAGGTATGACGGTATTAGTTTGGATCATTGAGAGAATCTTTTTGCTCGACCTGAATACTGGAGGTACTCATTATTAACCGTTTTAGATGCATCACCTGGTGAGGGTTGCCTCTCGATTACAGTGGTTTTTTGCGTTTCTTGGTAGTTGGATATGGAGTACTTTTTTAGAGTTCATTTCCTTTTCCTTCTTGGTGACTGGATTTTAACACATAACATACGGTTTTATTCGGCCTCGGGGGGACTTGAGGGCCCGAATCAAGAGCACTACTACCTTGCCGCGCAGCTCCAGTGGGTGGTGGCCTGGCTTGCGGGTAGGAACCTAAACGACACGGCCTCGACAGTCCCGGCCCTGACCCATGCAGAAGCCCTCGCACTATTCCACCCACTCAGAGGAGCGACACGCGAGACGCAGCTACACCTAGCAGTGGCACTGAGATGCTACAGGCGTGCACTGCGATTGACCAGGGAAACTGCCCCCTACGCACCAGCCCTGCCGCTAGAAGGACTGCCAAGGCCTGGGGGAGTGGTGACTGCAGCACACCTACAAGACTGGGCGCAGGTGGGGCTTGAGACACTGGCGGACTTGTACGACGACGGGGCCATGGTACGGTTCGAGGGGCTGGTGGAGAATCCGGGACTGCCAGCGGGACAATTCCTGATGCATGCATCAGTGATGCGGGTCCTAACGGAACACTGGGGCGATATGTCCGTGGAACCCGAGACCCACCTCTTAATACAATACCTGCACGTAATGGGGGCAGGGTCGCACGTTGTGCACTGGCTAACGCAGGCGCTGAGGTCCCACACAACGGCCTCCCTTCAGTCGCTCAGGGACAGATGGACCACTGACAGGGGGAGGGACTGGTCGGATAAAGAATGGGAAAGGATCCTAGAGGGGCCGCAACACGTTCCCCGCAACTCGAGATTCAGAGTCATACAGTTCTATATCATGCATAGAGCATACTTGTCCCCAGACAAGGTTAACCGCTACTTTGGTTTGAATACCTCCAAATGCCCGCGATGCGCGCTCCTAGATGCGGATCTCCTGCATATGCTGTGGGCATGTCCCAAGCTCCGGACGTACTGGCATGATGTTACCGCGCTGTTGACAAAAGGTACTGCGCTGGGCCAACGCCACGACTGGGACACCTGTGTACTGGGCCTCCTAACCAGGACCAAACATAACAAAGCACATATGAGGTTCTGGGATCTGGGGCTGATAACCACCAAGAGACTCATAACCCGCCACTGGAAAGCCGCGGAACCGCCCCTGACGAAACATTGGAGCGCCTCCCTCATCTATTGGGCGACCGCAGAAGGCACGGTGCTACGTAGGGAGGAGACGGCGGGACAGAGGGCCACACCGATAGCTCAGGCATGGGAGGGCTTCCTGAGAGCATTCACCAGAGCCTGCCACGATAAAGGGATATTGTAAGGAGATGGTTCCTCCCCAGTGGACAGGGGGGGGTCAGGTCCAAACCACAGACTGAGTGGTGAGAGAGGGGAGTATCGGGAGCCACACATATATGGACATGAAATACCACCCCAGCGATCCACCGCCCACCCACATGACCTCCCCCCCCCCCCACCTCCCCCCCCCCCCCACTGATCAGCGGAGCCCACATATACCGTCGGTCCCACAGATGCGCCCACACCCGAGACCCAGAGCCACTGCACACCACCGATACCTCCTCCCCCGAACACACTCAGGGCCAGCACCCCGCAAGTCTACTACACCCGAAAATGCCTAGGCAGAACCAATACTGCAGCACCCCCCTCCCCCCCACCCCCTTACTCCGAGATCGGACTCTTCACACCCTCACCTACTCTCCTGTTTTCCCCAGTTTGAATTGGTGGCGTTTACGGCACAGGACACCCCCCAGTTGTCTACGCCGGATCTACCTTTCCCACCTACACCTTTCACTTTCGACACACGGCGACGACACACAGGAGTGCAGCACACATGCAAACCACGGCCGCAACCTTCTGCCTCACGGAGGCGGACTACTGACCCTCCTAGCCGGCCGCAGTACATATGCAGGTTGCCTGGAACCGGGCCCGGCTGGTTATTCACACTACTGAGAGACAACTTGCTGCAACACCAACCAGTGGGTCGCGAGTACCGGGGGCGCGGCTGGCCATCAAGCTGCCCGCCCTGACGGGTGAGGTCTGGCACCATAGTAAGGCGAACAGAGCGCATTACACTGTATGGAAGCAATGAAGCGAATGGTTTGGTGAATGCAGGGACCGCCCCAAGATAACGGATGGTACTTATTAACAGTGAGTGCATTTATTGGCTTTCTATAGTCGCCAACGTTCGCATTGATGATGTAAGAACTATTCCAATTGCTGTTTCCCCTTTGAATTAAGCGCACGAGAAATGTAATTGTATGCCACGTGTACCAATAAAACAGATTTAAAAAAAAAAAAAAACATACGGTTTTATTCTCATTTTTCCTTTTTCCTTTTTATTGTCTTCTTATCACACCTTTACCTTCTCAAGCACACACCCACTTTGGTATATATGTCGCTTTTGAGCATGCAAAACCCACAGTCACATGAATCATATTGAATGCATTTCAGAGATATTTTCCTTTTATTGTTACTAAGGCTATTGTACGTTCTCATTGTAGATTCGCTATTTGACTGACTCCGTGAAGTTTCAACTATATATGTGGATATTTGTTCACGAGATTTCCCTTGACAAAGGGTTCGGGATGAACCCGAAATGCATTGGGTTGTTTATAAACTGGTTATGAACACTTGTTTTTTGATTATCACCGACTGATATATATGTTCTAATGCTGAGAAATTAATCAGATGATATTGATATACATTATTGTTTTTTGAATGTTAACATGTTTCATGATTAAGTTGGAGGTTTTTGATTACTTTGGAATTTACGCATTTGTTTTAAATAAATTGTAAAACGTTTGCTTAAAACTTCAGGCCTAGTGCCTTTATGCTGTGCATTGCTCACCAGCCATGGGTTCTCCCTTGACTCATTTATAATCAGATTCTCAGCTCGGGCAGCAGACCAATAAGGGCTATCAACCCTGACAGGATCTCCCTTCTCTTATCCACAGTAGTCTACGCTCCAACCAGACCTCAGGGTTCCTTTACTACCAAGCACCAACTAAAATGGCTGCCCAGCATTCCGCCTTATATAGGCTGACCCTCCAAGGTCCAGAAGGGACAAGAAGGTTCTGGAATGCCCTATTCTATCCTATGGGTCAGATCTCAGGTGTGACAGTTGTGACAGTTGAAAACCACCATTTTGTAGATTTGGGTGAATTCCAGTCAGAAAAGGCACCTAGGCCTGAGGTGAAAAACTATGAGGGCAAAAGAGCATCTATCCCCCAGGCCAACACCATAAAAATCTAGTGGACACAAAAAGATTAAAAAAAAGTATGAGGGGCAAAAAGGGGACAAAATAAATAATTAATAGGTGGGGCTACGCAAAAGGCAGGTCTAACAGGCTGTTTGAAAACACTCATATTCTGCACTGATTTGTATCACAAACTGTTCTGTACATTTGTTTGAACAAAATGAGTCTTTGTCTGTGGCTATAAAAAATAGGAGAACTCCAACCGGTCATTCATTTCTTTAGGTGTTAAAGTGTCTAATCTTTTAATCCACATTTATTCTTTTTACAAAAGTGTTTTGTTGTTGTCGATACAAACTCTTTGTTTGATTGTTTCCAATACAAGGAATCTTAACGCCTTGACCGCAGCGGTTTTTCCGCCGTGGTGCGGGCGTTCTACAGAGTGGGCGGGGCTCCGTCGGCCGTTGGCCGACGGCAGCACCTGCGAGGTAGTGCTCCTGTCGACCAACGGCAGATGGGAGTACGGAACGGGTTAATTGATTGATGTTATGTCTGTGATCTTTGAATTGTACAGCCACTAATGATTTATTTGATTTTGTGTGGATGTTGCTCTTATGTTCTGTTGGTCCAACCTTGATTTTATGTTCCATTTTGCCAACATATATCATGCCACATGGCAACATATAGATCAGGTTCTGAGAATCGCAAGTAGCTGAAGTTTTCAATTTAATCTTGGTTACTTTCCAAGGGTTAGTTCAGGTTCAGGTTTCAGGTTTTATAGTCTTTATTTCGATTTAAAAAAATCATAAAAGACACATTGTAACATATTTTAAAAAAATTCCGAAGTTTTTAGATATCTTAACAATATACATTTATGAAATTTATAATGTAAGAACACCACAGCATCTACTTAACACAATAACTAAAAAAAAAAAAAAAACTAGACGTAACTAAACAAAACAAGATCACTTTTTAGTTTAAAATGTTATTAAAGAGCAAGAAATGCAAAGACAAACCTGTCTGAAGCATAAAAGATTTTGGAATTCGAGGAATTAAAAAAGATACAATTAGGCAAAGCCATTCCTAATATAAGATACATAATATATTATCCCATATTAAGGGGAAAGGGAAACAGTTAATCTTAAGGTGAGGGCATCGGAAGCTCTTATCAAGGAGGTTATCTACTTTTTAACCTGATAATCCAAGCCCACCCTAAGAATTTGGCTAGGCTCACCACAATCACCTCAGAGGTGTTTGTTCTTAAAACCCAAATGGCCTCTGCAGACTTTCTAAAAGGAAGGCGCTGAAACAGGGGTTTTAGCCATTTGGTTCGTGGTGCTGAGTAGATCGGACAGACAAACAAGAAATGGCCCTCGGTTTCCTTGTGGCCCGGGCACCATCTACAAAATTCAGTAGCACCATTAGTCCACTTATTTGTGAAGGTGTTTAATGGCAAGGCTCCTACCCGAAACTGATGGTAGAGTTTCTTGTCCAGCGGTTTGGTAATAACGTCCCAATAAGACTCACGGGAGTGATCCAACTTAAAGGTCAGAAACCTTCCCGTGAGACTAGTAGAGCTGGAGGCACAAGCACGTGTTTGGGGGAGCGAAGCCCAATACAAAGCCTTGAATTCTTGGTTGGGGGGAAAGGTGCTGGTGCTAGGAGATATCCACTGCTGTTCCAATCCCATGTCTACTAGGATATTTTTTACCATTTGGAGCCAAGGGATTCTCCCGGAGCCCCCTAATGACCTTACTTCAGCCAATTCCTTTGCAAACAGGGTAAGATCGGGGTAGTCCATATACGCCTCCAAAAGGCCACCAATCTAAATCTGGCCATCTCATTAATGGGGAGGCACCCCAGATGTAGGCAAAGTGGGATAGATGGAGTCGATTGGGGCAATCCTATTAAATTCCGTAGAAATTTACACTGGGTTTTAAATAAACTAGAGAGATCCATATGACCCCAAAGGTCAGCACCATATAAGATTGCTGAATTAATCTTGGTGTCATAAATCGTAAGTGCTGGGGTGACCCGTTTTGTGATTGATCTCCTTTGCTCATTTAATAAGCAACCAGTGAGTCGGGCAAGCTTAAGCTGTTGGGCACCGACTTGGTCTTTCCATCCCAGACGACTATCAAGAGTAACCCCCAAATATGTCATAGTCTCAACTTGTTCCAGGTTGACTCCACTCAAGCTTACAGAGCTCTGAACAGGATGGTTCCCAGTAAGGACCATAAACTTGGTTTTGCCCACGTTTACCTTAAGGTCGTTGATGACACAGAACTCCTCAAAGCGGTCCAACGCCCGCTGTAGTCCGCTACGTGTTCTTGAGAGGAGTAGGGTGTCATCGGCAAAGATGAGCATTGGGAACCTTGTCCCTGCCAGCAAAGGGGCATCAGTGGGAGTGTCTGCGAAGAACTTGACCACCTGATCTATGAATAAAAGGAAGAGTGTGGGCGCCAGGACGCACCCCTGACAGACACCTCGGGTTACGAAAAAAGGTTCCGTCACTTGTCCCTGACCACCCCACCTCACCCTAGCAAAGTTGTCTTCATGCATTCTAACTATTAGATCAAGTAGCTCCATAGGTATTCCTAATTCCCTCAAGACACCCCATAGTTTGTCCCTCGGCACTAGATCGAAGGCGGACTTCAGATCGATGAACGCTGCAAAGATGGTACCACCGCCAAGCAGGACCACCTTCCAGTAGATCAGACAAAATCTGAACACCTGGTCGATGGTACTCGTTCCCGATCCGAAGCCCGCCTGCATGGGAGATAGTATGTCCTCTAGTTCGATCCAGCCTTGGACCCTGCCCAGAACCATGCGTGCAATGATTTTTTGAATGAAGTCGATGAGACTAATCGGGCGGTAATTGCCCGGATTAGACCTGTCACCTTTTTTATGTATTGGGAGTATCTCCGCCCCCTTCCATGACTTTGGAATTCTAGCTCCTTTGGCTATTGCATTAACGATTTTAGTTATATAGGGCACCCAGAGGGCGGGGTTACCTTTGAACAAATCGGCAGGGATGAGATCCATCCCTGGCGCTTTCCCCCGCTGGGTCAGGCCAAGTGCTAGTTCTACCTCAATTTCGGAGAAATTAAGTTTCTCCACGCTGATGGATGGCAGGAGCGCCTCTCTCGATGTGCATGGGGGGTTAATATTCTCGACACTAAATTGTGCCGAGTAAAAAAACACCCAGGCTTCGGGAGGCACATGATTTGAGGGGGTGCGTGAGTCTGGGTCTTTCCCCCACTTTACTAAATCCAAAAATGTAGTCGGGTTATTCGAGTTGGATGCATCCAAAAGGTCCGACCAATACATGTCCTCCCACTCCCATTTGGCTACCCACTGTATTTTCTTATATTGCAGCCTAGCTGCTTTAACTGCTTCCATATTCCGGGATTTAACTGCCTTAATGAGGTGGCTATGGGCCTCCCTACACTTTTTATTATACCATTTCTTACAGGGGACATTTGGTTTAGTGGTTCCCTTCTGACATGGAAGAGAAAGTAGGGTCTTTAATTGGTCAAAGCAGCGTTCATGCAGGTCAATAATCATGTTTATATTTTTAAGGCTACCCCCCAGCAAATCGTATGGCAGTAATACATTAGACAATTTTAAAACCACAGTGTTAACATTCTCCTGTAAGGTCTCATACTCCATGAACCTAGACCATTTTAGCCTTTTCCGGTCATTAGTCAATTGCACATCCCCAGTCCGTGAGGAACCAGGTCCCTCCAGTCTCTTCGTTCCCGGTAGCCTTAGTTTTAGTACCAGGGGATTGTGGTCACTTTCAGGGCGGGGTACCACTTCCATGTCCACCAGCAAAGGCCAATGCTCCAGTTTTAACAAAAAATAGTCTATCCGGCTTTTCCTTAAGCCATTGTCAAAGGTGTAATTGGCACCTAGATCTGATTGGGTGCGACCATTGGTGGCCCGGAATCCCCTGGTTAGACAAAGAGCCATCCAGTTTACTGCTGCCTCACTCGCATTTACGGGTTTGTTAGACAACAAATCAGGAATGTCCCAAGCTGCATCCTCTGCTGATCCCCAGCTGTCCCCTGTGTCGTAAAGCGGCTCAAAAGTACAGTTTAAATCTCCTGCTAAGATGATAACATTTTCACTGCCCAAGCCAGCAAGATTATGGTCCAATACATCTAGCAAGGCGGGGCTACGACCGCCAGGTAAGCCTCGAGCATATACGTTAAATACAACCAAATCCAGCTGGCCGGCCTTACTTAGTTTGATTATCAGAAGGTCAAACTTCTCTACAAATATCTCTGTAGGGTAGTATCCCAGCGACTGCTTCTCGCAGATCAACAAGCCCCCTGAGGCTCGCCCCTTGCCACCTCTAATTGCTGGTTTAAAAAAGTTGACATAGCCCATTCTAAAGGTTTGATCTGGTGCCCAAGTTTCCTGTAGTAGGATGATATCAAATGTGTCCATGAACTCCAACCAATCTTCGGAGAGCATACGGCCCTTAACCCCAGCAACATTCCAAGACACTATGTTGAGTATTTCTAGGGGGGGGCTATGTTGGGGATCACAGGGACTAGAGCTACAGTAGGCGCCAGATCACCCCCTGTACCCAGCCTACTGTCTATGCTCTTATGGTTATCCAAAATTTTCCCCAGCCTCAAGGCCTCTATTGAAACATTGGATGCCAAAACAGTGGCTTCTTCGATTGCTGGTGCTCCAAAACACTTCTCAACACTATTTGTAGGTAATAGGGCCTCCTGACATGGCATCGCTACCACAGACCCACAGTTCGCAACAGAGTTGGTCATCCTAGATGGTGTGTGATGTCAATCTATGGCCTCAAGATCAGAGAGGGGGCCAAAATGATTGAAGAGAAGTGGGAATTGCTGAGGATATGGTGTCATTACTGTGGGATGCCTCCTGACAGGGGGTCTCCTATAGTTAGGGACAGTTGAAAGAAAACTCTGTCTTTGGGGGTAGAAATATGCTAGCCCCAGAGTTTGAACGTCCCCCTGTCTAGCAAACCTAGCTTCTCTTCGAATAGTGTCCACCACCCAGGGGTCCTTAAACGATATTAGTATGCAGTCACCCTCCAGGTCTTTGGTGCCATGGCCCACCCAGTCAACTCTCCTTACAAAGAGAATTTCAGTTGGCGATGAGGGTGGCAGGGGACGGTTTTTATTCAACCAACAAATCACCTTATTACGTAGGTCCCCATATGACTCCTTACTACCAGCTTTTAGAGGGGCAACACCTGTTAATACTATTGTATATTGTGTTGCCTCCGGGGGAAGGTCTGCACGGGGGATGGTGTACCTAGTGTGTCTTCCCACCGTTGGGGTTTTGGGAATTCGGTGGTTAAATGTATGCCCTGGTGGTTGCTGTCGAGGGGTGCTGGGGTTCGGTTTTGCCTGATCAATCTGCCGGGCTATGTGGGGTCTGACTGAATTAAATTTATCAGTGGCCTTCATCTTGAGAGCCTGTGATGGGGTACCCTCAGTTACCATAGTGGGGGAAACTCTTGGCCACCCCCCCCCCCCTCTTGTCGGTTTATTGCTAACTGCCCCTGTTGTTGTTGGTTTAGTGGTTTTACTGGTGGAGGCTTTGTTAATGCATGTTGTCTTAGGTACTGGCTGTGTAGTAATACCTCCCACTGAACATGGACTAGTTAGCTTTTGTAACAAGCCCAAGTTTGTGCTCACTACAGACTCCAAGGTGTCTATTTTGGAGGTCATCAGCCTTGTGCGCTCCAAGACGGGAAGAAGGAGAGTTTTAATCATGGCCTCCATTTTTACCAATAAACCTTCATCGCTATTAAGGCACATTGGGCAGGGATTAGAGGATCCCGCGGAAATAAGGGAAGGGCATAGCACATTAGAGAATGCTGGGGGTATTTGCGTATCTGGGTGGTGCTCGAGGACAGGAGCAACATTGCTGGATGTGTCTTTTAATGTGGGCATCTTGCGATCTCTCCCCCCCGGTGACTCAAGTCTTGCTTTCTCTTTCTAGATGTTATATCGAAGCCCAAAGGGTCTACCACTGCTGGGGAATTTAATACGGTATTATTGGTATTGGGGGCATTGGGAGAAAGGTGGCTAGATTGTAAACTGAAGTCAATTTCCCCGCTATCCTGGATTTCAGCCCCCCCACTTGATTGAGTAACATCTAAATCATCATGATCTACATTGACCAGGGAGAGAGCAGGGGGGATCCTCCCCCGCACCGTCTGCATGAACTATTGCCTCAGTGATAACGGATTGTATGCAATTAAAAGCTGCATGTGTTGCAGGACTGGTAGTAGTTGCCAACCCACCCAATGAAGATCTCTTCCCGCTAACAAGGTCGAGAGAGAGTCTTTTTTCCCCTATCGCAATTTCCTTTTCCAAAATCCCAGTGGCTCGGGTAATAAAAGCATCAAGGGGGCCCGAGACAACTCCGTGTGTGGTTTGGATTTGGACTGTGCGCTCTTGAAGGCATGTTGGTATCTGCTTAAGTCCACCTATAGCTATGTTGAATCTCAGGCACTAAGGGATGGGATGTTGGGAGATCTATAAGGCCCACACAGTATGTGTATTGTTTCTTATACCAAAACACAGTTAACCATAGGGTTTGGTGCAATCAATGCACTCAGCCTACATAGAGCAAGGCAAGGTCGGGCATAGAGGATGGGCCTGGGCCGAACTCTGCCGTACTCGAACGGCCTCAAACGGCCCGCTCTTTGCCCGGTCTTCGCCTGCGCTTCCGTCCGCGCGCGTCCCGCGTTCGCGTCTGGAAGCTGGGCTAAGTAGGAGGAGGAGGGGGGCGGGAAGAGGCAGGAGGTGCGCGCGATGACCTGGCGCAAGCACCTCTGGGCCTCGCAGTCCCGCTCCCACTGACCGCTTCGACTCCCTCAGCTGTTCCGCAAACCCTGGGGTGGAGCACACGGGCTCGGTGTTCACAAACTTCCTCCTTCAGGGCACTGTCAAACGATTTAGAGTTCCTCCGCTTTCACCAGGTCACCAAATACGACTGCGAGCGGCTACCGCGAAGCGGGGGCCGCGAGTCGTTAAGAGCCTTCAGGGAGGAGGGGGCGGGAAGAGGCAGGAGGTGCGCGCGATGACCTGACGCAAGCACCTCTGGGCCTCGCAGTCCTGCTCCCGCTGACCGCTTCGACTCCCTCAGCTGTTCTGCAAACCCTGGGGTGGAGCACACGGGCTCGGTGTTCACAAACTTCCTCCTTCAGGGCACTGTCAAACGATTTAGAGTTCCTCCGCTTTCACCAGGTCACCAAATACGACTGCGAGCGGCCCCCGCGAAGCGGGGTCCGCGAGTCGTTAAGAGCCTTCAGGGAGGAGGGGGCGGGAAGAGGCAGGAGGTGCGCGCGATGACCTGGCGCAAGCACCTCTGGGCCTCGCAGTCCCACTCCCGCTGACCGCTTCGACTCCCCCAGCTGTTCCGCAAACCCTGGGGTGGAGCACACAGGCTCGGTGTTCACAAACTTCCTTCTTCAGGGCACTGTCAAACGGTTTAGAGTTCCTCCGCTTTCACCAGGTCACCAAATACGACTGCGAGCGGCAGGGGTTAGTTATTTTAGATCTGAGTATGATGTTATTGCAGTTAGCACAATTATGGCAAGATTTGGTGCCAGTGTATTTTTCAATATTAGTTGTGTTTCAGAAGACAAACAATCTCTAATAATCAATTGTTTCAGAGAAGCGTGGGAATTTAACCAACCATATAACCACAGCCTAACAGGACCAAGCTCAATAATGTCCTCTAGCTATATGAGCCCAAGTTCTTCTTGGCAAATGTAATGTAATGTGATGTACATGGAGGAAGAGAAAGGAGACAATGACAGAAAATGATGTGCTTCCACCTGTAAGGTGCATAGCATAGGATAGCCCCAGAATCCTGCCCCATATGTCGCAACAGAGACACACTCAGACTTGTAAATTTCTAACATCGGAATAATTGGTTTACCACCAAGAGACGGAGTTACATTGAACGAATCCCCAGTTTCTTGGCAGAATATTTGACCTCAAGTCATTAAACTGACATGACAAGTACATTGAGCGTTAAAACCTACCCCCAAATGAGGAAAGTTTGTTACATTCTCAAAACAATTATTACCGGTAGCAAATGTACTCAAATTCGACTCTGGTCATAGGACATTTTTGCTGCGATCTAAATCAGACATGAAATCAGTAAAGCAACCACCAGATTCTTCCGAGACTTCACTGTTTAAAAATACATCATTAGCATATAAAAACACTGGTACTGATTTATATTGACCTAAGGCACATCTAAGAGTTTAGTAAATAGATGCAAATTTAGTTTATTTATATATAAAATAAATAAAATCAAAGCAAGAACACATCCTTGGCGAACACCTCGCTCTATTTTAAAATCTCAAATTGTTTTCCTCATCAGGCCCAAATATAACCTTGGCATTGAGATTGAGATGTAAGACAGAGAGAAAATTAACCTGTGCTACATCAAGGACATTTTCTAATTAGAGAAGTCAGAGTCTCGTACAATTAACCCTTTCAAATGCACTGGGGGTAAGCAAATAAATATTAGGTACAGTGCGCAATGCTTAGCTTCGACATCTTCACCAATTAGCAAATTAAATGTGAGCATCGCTCCAGAGTACTCGTCTGTTCTCTGAACCCATACAGGCAAGAACTTAGAATGTTGCCCATTCTTGGATTGTATTGAAAACAACTCTTCCGATCATATTTACCATAGACACAAGAAGTCAAATCGATCTGTAACATCTCAGTTTGGTTCACAGTTCAGTTGTTCTCCTTTTTTTACAAATAGGAACATTTGTGGACAATGACCATGAATCAGCTAGACGAGAGTTGCATGCATTATTGAAAACATTTAGTCCCACAAAATGTGTGTGTGTGTGTGTGTGTGTGTGTATGAATATATATATAGTTATGACAGTATGTCGTTTATGTTGATTACTAGCAATGTATTTTTTTTCATTGGCACTAGCACTTTAAATTTAGCACACATGCCCTTACACGTTGTCATGTGATCAAGGCCGTGGTCGGCCGAAACGCGTAATGGTGGTGAAGTGGTGGAGAGCAGAATAAATTAACTAGCACTGATTTTCGGGTTCGTCTTGTCATTTATCTGCGCAACGGCGGAGACGTTTTGTATCATCAAATAAAGCTTTCCCAGTTTGAAGACACACATTCGAAGATGAAGTTAGAGGAAACTGGCATTTTCATTCATATGCATTTATTTGCCTTACGCGCTTCAAAGCACTCAGCTTCTTGATCATAGGCATGATGATACTGCACAGAAATGGTGAAAAGGCACTCCTCTCTGCATGTCCATTTAATTAGCCCTCAATGCGCCTCACAGGTGAAATCAACTAAGTGTTGCATGCTGGGATCAGTAGTGCACTTTCAAAATTCCTTTACCTTTAGTAGGTTTCTGTGCTGTCAAAGTGTTCATTTCATTAAAGAGCCCTCCATACGGCCCAAGAGCTTATCGCCGATTTGTCTGTATTACAGTTATGTCAGCTTGTCCGATCCCCCACACATATGAAAGGGCATTTGCTGGACCCCATATATAGTAACTGCCCCGATTTGGAGGCAGAACACCCTATTGTGCTCCCGTGGACGGACCACTGGCTAGTCCCTTTAACTTGGAACACGCACAAACCCCCTGCTCTGATGCCAGGATTACGGGACGCTCAAAATTGGTCCAAACTCTCTTTAGACAAATGGGCTGACGAGCTACAAGCCACAACACCATCTATTAATGCAGATCCCTTGTTAGCTAACGAGGAATTTAACAACTGGATAGCTAGAGCACTGAATATCATACTCCCATCCAAGACAACCCGGGCAAAGAGATCTAGGACCTCGGCCCCCTGGTATTCTGAGGAGCTTAGGGATATTAAATGCAAGTGCAAAAGGCTAGAGAGGAAATGGCGTTTGGGATACACTGAACCAGATAAAATTTTGTATAGGAAATCCATCAGGGACTACAAGACAGAAATAAAGAAAGTACAAACCTAGTATTATACACAAAAGATCTCCGAAGCGAGCTCCAATTCCAAGGAGATCTATCGGATTGTAAAAAGCCTCACTAAACTCCCCAGCCCCCTGTAAATAGTGATGACCTACAAGCCCGATGTAATGAGCTAGCCGACTTCTTCTTTAACAAAGTGGATCTTATCTACTCATCCTTTTCAACCACTCTCTCAAATGCTTCAGCTGACATCCTGGAGCACTCCAAGCAGGATATAATAGACAATTTGTCACCTGTGTTGGATGAGTTTCCTTTGCTGGACCGACTGGCCACTTTAATGGCGCAGGTTAAATCCGGTTCTCCTAGTGACCCCGCTCCCCCGAGCTCCTTAAAGGCTGTCAGCCACATTATCCTCCCTGTTATGTTGGAGGTACTTAATGCCTCAATTTCCACCAATACGGTTCCACCAGCATGGAAAGAGGCTAGGGTGAGGGCACTTGTGAAGAAACCCAATATGGACATTAGCAACTTCAATAACTACCGTCCCATTTCCCTGCTCCCCTGGGTCAGCAAGATACTGGAAAAATATATCAACAATCTTCTGACTAATTTTCTAGAAAATAATCAACTGCTTGACCCTTCACAAACCGGTGTCCGCCCCTAACATTGGACAGAATCGGCCTTGTTGTCAGTTCTGGAGGAAACAAGAGGCATCTTGGATCGGGGAGGATCAGTGGCAGTCATCCTCCTCGATCTGAGTGCCGCTTTTGACACTGTGAATCATGAAATCTTATTGCAGCGTCTCCATGACATCGGGATTCAAGGGGGAGCGTTGAAATGGCTCAGGTCATTCCTGACCAATAGAACTTTCCAGGTCTTTGAGGGAAACACCATCTCCACTAGCAGACCGCTGGGCTGTGGAGTCCCGCAGGGCTCCTCGCTCAGCCCGACATTGTTTAACGTCTATATGAGACCGCTGGCGGGTATCGTCCGCCCGTATGGTATTAAGATCGTTACCTACGCGGACGATACCCAGTTGGTGGTCTCTCTGACACGAACTGAGGGCCTGGCGGCCACAGTAGGTCTGGCTGGTTGCCTGAGCGAAGTGAACAGCTGGATGACCCTGTCTTGTCTCAAACTCAATGGGGACAAGACAAAGGTTATGCTGCTGGGACGCTCGGCCCCGTCTTCGCTGCGCTCTATCTGGCCAGCCTGCCTGGGTCCCCCCCCAGTCCCAAAGGATGCCATTAAGAGCTTGGGCATTTGGCTGGATAGGTCCCGAACGCTAGACTACCAGGCTGTCAAGCTGTCTGCCACCTGTTTTGGCCTTATCAGAATGTTGAGGAGGATTCTCCCCATGTTACCATTTCAAGCCAAACAAATTGTTGTACAGGGATTGATCCACTCTAGGTTGAACTTCGGAAACGCACTTTATCTTGGAGCCCCTGATTTCACATTGCGGAAATTGCAAGTGATTCAAAATTGTGCAGTCCGGACCCTACTTCAAATTCCCCGTAGGTCTTCTGCTAAACCTGGATTAATAAGATTGCATTGGCTCCCTGTTAGGGACAGGTTTAATTTCAAGTCCCTTTGTATTGCCCGACAGTCATTCTGGGCAACTGGCCCACTGATCAATCGTCCCTTAATCACCCCTTACCTCCCCAGCAGACAGTTACGTTCCGCCAGCGCGTTCCTTGCTATCGTGCCCAAAGTTAACCGAGCTAGATCAGGAGGCCGTTCTTTTACCCTCAATGCTGCTAGGCTGTGGAACAGCCTACCCCTTCAACTAAGGTCCAATCCAGATTTGACCTCCTTCAGGAAGCATTTGAAAACTCTTTTGTTCAATAAATAAGTTCTCCTCCCCTTCTATGTCACTCGCCCTGCTGTTTAGAACACCTTGCAATCTCAGCGCTTGGACGCCTCCGGGCAATATTTCACGCTTTATAAAACGCATTTTCATTTCATTTCAGTGGGCCTCCGAGGTGAACATGTTCAGTTAATTTTTCTTTTGTTCTGCTGTTCCACTCAGGAACACTTGGAGTAGTTCCATGGTGGCCCCCTCACCTTCACCTTTAGGGGTGGTGCAGTCTTCCTGGAAAAAAATAATATATATACATATTTATATATATATTGTTAGAACTGGGGGTCTTCAGTTGGAAATGGTATACACCTTTGACCAAATAAGGGCCCTTGCTTCTAAGTCAGGGAAAGGGGATTACACTACTGGATAATCCCTTCTCACCCCCTTCGTAGCTTGGTACGAGCAGACAGGCTTATCTCAGAGGCAGTGTGTTAAGCATTTGTGAACACACACAGTAATACAGTGAAAACACTACAGATGGACACAGCACAGGTTTTATAAAAAAGAAGTATTCTTTATATAGACTTAACACAAGACCACAAACGACAAAAATCCACAATACTGTACTTAACATAGACTTAAAGATGGTAGAAGTCACTTAATTCAAGTTAATGATAAATGCGAAACAGTTCTCACAAAAGTACCTCGATGCGTAACGCAAAACAAACATAAGGCTCGCAGACTTCGAAATGCATCAGTTCCTTGCTTCGGGGGAGACGATGCGTTGCACCTCAATACTTGCACAGAGTAGGGGATACGTCTTGGTCCTTACCGGAGAGGAGGTGATGCGTAGATTCTCGTACTAGAGCCCGGTTACGATGTGGCAAGATGGTGCCTCGATACAATGTGACAACCCGGTGCGATCCAATAAGATGGCGCCCTTGATGCAACGACGTGAATACGATGCGTGCATGCCCGGCGGCCATGCAGCGACTTTGGAGCCGCAACAGGTCCTGCGACACACTTCTCCAGTGATGTGATGGCTACCTCTGCGGCGGCAACACGCTTCTCCGGTGATGTGTTGGGTAACAGCTTTGACGAAGGCACGCTTCTTTGGTGAGGCAGCGGTGCCCTCTGGGTGGTGATACGCTTCTCCGGCGATGCAATGGCAACAGCTGCGACATGCTTCTACTGGTTGAGTCGCACTTCCAGCTCCCAGCGACCCGCAGGCTTCTGCAGACAGAATTCCCAGCAAGGAAATTCAGAGGGGAGCTGGTGGTGAAGTCTTTTGTCCCTGAGACTTCAGCAGGAGGCAAGCACAAGTTCAAGCCCTTCAAGTAATATTTTGCAAGATGATGAAAGTTCTTTGAAAGTTCCTTCTCCTCTCCTTGGCACTGAAGACACCACTCTAGGCCATCCCAGCAACACAGCACACTGGCAGGGGGGCAGTCTGCTACTACAGCTTCCTTGGTGCTTCTCCTTGGCAGAGGTTTGCCTTGTTGTTCCAGAAGTGATCTAAAGTCTTGGGGTCTGGGCCCCAATATTTATACTGCAAAACCCTTTGTCATCTGAAGGCAGAGGGTCCTTTACCTAGTCCAAACCAGTTCTGCGCAGCCCTGGAGCACTTTGATTACATGAATCCTTCTTTCCTTTGGCAGGCTAGGCCAGGGCCATCAGACACACCACAGGAGGTGGAGCCAGCATTGTGGAAGGCAGGCACAGCCCTATTCAGACCCATGTGCTACTCCTCCCACTCATCTACATACAGATAGGTCTATTCAGCCCTGTGCTGACTCACCCCGTCTCCTGGAGCCACCCCAGCCCATGTCACTCACAAACCTGACATATAATACACAAGTTAGCAGAGGCAGGCTGGATGGTTAGGCAAAAAATACCTACTTTCTCGCATTGGTATTTTCAAACACAGAATTTTAAAACCAACTTCACTAAAAGATGTGGCCTATGGGGACAGGCAGCCTTGCAATAGTGAAAAACGAAAATGGCTGTAATTCACTATCAGGACACGCCACACACATCAGGGCATGTCCTACCCTAAACCTACAATGCACCTGCCTTTGGGCCTACCTTAGGGGTGACCTTAGGGGTGACTAATATGTCGAAAAGGTTTAGGGACTGGGTGCACTTGCCAAGTCAACATGGCAGTACTAGACTGCACACAGGCTCTGCAATGGCAGGCCTGAGACATACTTTACAAGCTGCTTCTGTGCGTGGCACAACCAGTACTGCAAGCCCACCAGCAGTATTTGATTTATAAGCCATGGGCACACATGTTGCACTGTACTAGGGTCTGACAAGTAAATCAAAAACCCAATCATGCAGTCACTTATTATTACATCAATTTAACATAGGGAGCACTTGCACTGTGGCACTGAAAAGAAGTGGCACAGGGCACAAAGCATCTACACCAGCAAAACATATCAAGAACAGAGGAGGCAATCAGTAAAAAATGGAAGGGAGACTTACGCTAATGGTACCAGGCCTAACATTATATATATATATATATATATATATATATATATATATATATATATATATATATATATATATATATATACTCTATATATAACACAGATACATTTTGTAGCATTTTTTCCAAGCAAATCTCGTAAAATTTAATTCCAAAAAAGAAGAGGGAATGAGACACCACAATGATTGTGAGTCAAAATGGCTCAATCTTATAGTCTAAGAATATAGCCTAACGTGCAATCTTCACAAAGAGGACAAGCATTGGCGTAGCCAAAAGGTCTCGCCTTTGGGAGGTGTAAGTAGTTTTGCTGTAAATGAGGAGTTCATGAGTTATAATTTGCAAAGTGTTCTGTAAATGAAATATAAGTACCCACCTGTAGCAGTTTACTGTTTTACTGTTGTGTAGTTGAAGGCCTATTAAACGGAGTGTGTTTCAGCAACTACTATTATGCATTAATAACAGTAAAAAAAATGGACTCAGTTATTTCTTTTGTATTCAAAAAGCAAATATACCTTTATTATACACACTATTAAATACTATAAAATACTATGGTGTATTTTCTAAATGAGATGGAATCACTTTTGGTGACAATCTAAAATTATATTTTATTATGACAAATTACAATTATCATAACAACACGCAGGGCAAGGCTATTGGCTTTATGAAGGGGTTACCATATTAGAATATAAAGCAAGGCAATTGTTTTGGGTCCCCACATTTAATTACTTTAAGGGCAGAGAAAGGGGCCCATTACGTAGAGGGGAGAGAAGAAGAGGACTGTTTAAAAAAAAAACGGACAGGCTGAAAGGAAATAGGAAGAGAGGGTGTCTCATGGCGTGGAGACAGGGTGCATGCGAAGGAAAGTAGAGGGCAGAGAAAGGGGCCCATTATGTAGAGGGGAGAGAAGAAGCGTAGGTAACAAGTTTGTTAGATAAGGTAAAGTTGAGAAAAAAGAAAGCCTTGGTCACTTAGTAAAATGATCCAAGAATGCAAAGAATTTAACAGGCACCCTGCGCTCACTCCCGACACTCAATGGCCATGGGAGTGTACATTTATAGAAAAGGCGGGACATCCACCCGTCTTTGGCCATTTGCATGCTTTCATTATTGAAGGCCACACTCGAATGCCAATAAAATGTGACAACCAGACAAACAAGCTTAAGAAATTGTGGAGTGTTTCCAAGAGGCCCTCTCCTAGAACAGTGCATGTGCGCTTGGCTAGGCTCGACCTAAAAAAGTACTCCAAAGCTACAAATCCGTATAAACTGCGAAGTCATTCATAACAGTGTGAATCATGCGTTATTTCATTATTGTCACACGCTACAAAATGCATCTACGTTATAATACAACAGATTTATTTTCCTCACGTGCGTGTGTGAGTATATTTTATTTTTCTTCAAACAATCCACTCCTCTGATCCCCTGCTTTTTAGGGTAGAAAGGAAACAGGCCACAGCTGTGGCGTAGCAATCTGTATGCTTTAATTCTTCATCAAGCAATGGTAGACAATAGCCTGATGCATTTTGGAGCTAACCTGTTCCTTGGTCACGGGTCAAGGTACGTTCACCACATCGACATCTAGATACACCCATGTGATTCACTCTACATAAACATTGACTTACTTTCAATACTAGCGGTCAATTCCCCCTTAGCATATAATTGTTGTGGAACCCCACATATCAAACAAAATAACCTACATGGATGGAACTCTTGAAAGTTTGGTACATGAACTTTGTAATCATGTCCATTTTTTTACATATAATTATTGTGGAAGCTAACATGTCAAAATGTATAGTCTGCATAAATGCCCCCATTTTAAGTCCGATACCTGCACTTTATGAATGTGTCCAACTTTCAATCCCACGTGCATTCCGTACCACCATACATTTAGGCAGTCTATAATTTTTGCCATGTTAGGTTCCACATTAATTATATGTTCAGCGAGGGTTTGCCCATTTGTTTTAGACAATGGACATGATTACAAAGTGTGCATACCGGAATTTCAAGAGGTGCATGCATGCAGGTTATATTGTTTGATGTGTGGGGTTCCACAACAATTATATGCTTAGCATTAAGGGCACCTTCTCCGCAATGGAGAAGGAGCATTGCCCCACTGGCTCAGAGGCAGCAGGTGAAAAATAAAATGATGTTCCATCATTGTCTTATTTTTCATTTGCCAGCTCTGGGCCTGCGCATGTAGGGAGGGGCGGGCTGGGCCATGAGAAGGCAGATGAAGAGTCCAATGCGCCCTTCTAAATGCGCGAAGGTGTTTAGCCGTTCATCTTAGGCCAGCCAAAACATACATGCACACTTAGGTTTCTCCAACCCGGCTGTATTGAACAGCTGAGCCGGAGAAACAGCATAGAATCCAGGTCCTGAGCAGAGTGTCTTTTAAGCCCACTCAGGTCTCTCCCTGTGCTACTCTCACAGAATGAGAGCAGCGTGGGAATTGCACAGGGAGTCCGTCCCAGGGTCTGCTGGGACCAGGAAGAACATGGGGGTGGAACACGTTGCGAGAAAGGGCAAGCTTCTTACGGTAAGTTCCTTTTAAAAAAATATATTATGAACATCTCCCTGCAGTATCCACACGCATTCCCCCTTGTGTGCACTCTCCACCCGCCCACCACCCTTTGTTTGTGGCGGCCGCCACTGCGTAGCGGGGCTTACTCATTCTTATTCAAAGTACACCATTCATTCACTTACTTGTGCCAGTTTTTAGTGCACATGACTCTGGTCTTGGTTCATTCCTTTTTATGTTTTTTAGTATGTTAATGACCTGGATTAAATACATTGTAGTATGGCCAAAATGTTTACTACAACCCGGTTTAAATGGAAATATCCATCGTCAATGCTTATGTAGAACGAATTACATGTGTGTATTAAGTTGTCAATGTGGGCCATCCTTTCTATGTCTCAATGCATGTTCATTCAGTGCATTAGTCCTCGAGAAAGAGCGAGATGAGGAGTGCTGGAGGCTTGAGCTAGGTGTAAGATTCCAAGGGGCTCCTATGAAATTTATATGAAGGAGATACAAGTCTATGAACATCATATTTGGCTCATGTACTGGTTTTTGACAGAATAACTTTACATTCAATTCAAAATACTTTATTGCGATCATTAGACCATAAAAGTGCAAGGGCTTAGAAAAAATAATAATACAAACACGCATACACCAGGGCCCAGGCTCAAGGCCAGGGGTCCTAGATTACTATTGCAAACTAATATCCTGCACGCCAATAAATAAGCAAGGTGCATAACAACACATTCATGGAGCAATGATAATAAAATATGTAATTAATACAAATAATACAAAGAGATGGGAGCTGAAGCATCTCCGGTTGATAAAATACTAAAATTGACTCTATAAAATAACGTTTAAAAATTCCATTAAGAAAGATAGATGGAAGGGACCCGGTTAGAAATAGAGAAAGAAAGAACTATCAACTTAATCCTGTACATTGACTTTCAGGAGCGGCTTGCGCACACACCACATGGAGAGTAGAAAATGCGACACCTCAAATGCAATTGGAGGAAGAGTGTTGTATTTCAACAGCTTAAAAGCCTCTACGCAGCATTTAGTCACCAGGTTACCACATATTTCAATTAGCCAGCGGCGTCTAGATTGTTTGTAGCAAGGACAGAAAAATAATACATGCAGCTCTGACTTCTCTGCATTATTACAGGCCGGACAGCCTAGGGAAAGTGTACATGCCCATTTGTTCGAAAAGGCGCTCAGCGGCAGGACCCCATGTCTGAACTTAATGTACAGTTTGCTCGCTAGCACATGTTGTATTTCTTCCAGGGCAAGCTCTTAGATGTACTTGTCTTTTGTACTAAAAAATGCACCTGTCAGTAAACCCGTTGCTGTGCTCCCCTGCAAACGGGTAAGTTTACCCTCCCCGAAGCTCCAAACCAATTCTTATCTGGAGATTGTAGTACAAGCTTCCTCAGGGTTATGCCATAAACTTGCTCTACTCATCTCCACAATTTAGTTCCTGACATACGCTAGCCTTGATAATTTCCCTGCGCCCTGCAGGCCTAGGATCTCCTTTAGCTCATCTCTATACCCAGCCAGTTCTGGGGTTACCCATATAGGACGCCAATACACCAGGGGTCTAATGGTGGTTTCTTCGGCAATTGGTCTAACCCCCAAATCCAAGTGAAGAGCTAGGGGGTAAACCAAATAGCTGCCGGATAAAAGTGTTCTTGGACTTGATAATTTTCTGAGAGAACTGTACCTCCACAGTTCAGCCCCATACATTGTGGCACCCTTTGTTTGTACTTTATACATTTCTAAAAGTGGGCCAATAGGTTTATGGAAGGAGTTCTTATATAGCTTCAGGCTTGTTTTATCAATTTGGGGCCCCCAGTCCATTTTTTTCTGTTAAAGTGACCTCAAGGTACTCAAATACAGAGACCCTCTCCAATGGGATGCTGTGCAAGCTTGGATTAGTGCGAGTTAAGTTTGTTGGATTAAAGACCATATATTTGGTCTTTTGGTAGGTGATTTCCAAACCCCGCTATCATAGAAAGCCTTGAAGTTGTCAAGGACTCTCTGTATACCCATTGCTGACTTTAAAAGCAGGAGAGTGTCATCGGCAAACATCATGGCGGGTACTTTGTGGTTTACTATCTTGGGTGCATCATTATCCTTCCCCGCGTTCAGTGTATCTACCAATGCATTTATCAGTAGACAGAAGAGGGTGGATGCTAGCACACATCCCTGCCTTACCCCTCTATCTATAGCTATGGGGGCGGTGAGTTCACCAAGTTTGTCGAACCTGATTTAGGCATAATTGCCTTTGCGCCAACACCTAAGCATGAAACACAAAGATAAGGCGGCACCCCCAGATCACTTAAGATGTCCCACAGTTTGTCTCTTGGTACCATATCGAACACAGATTTTAGATCCACGAAGCTTAAATAGAGGCTGCCACCCTCTATGGTCACTATTTTCCAGTTGGAGCCTGAATATTTGGTCTATAATGGACACGTTTTTCCTAAAGCCAGCTTGGAATGGGCTCAATATTTTAAATTCGCCCATCCAGGTCTGGAGACGATCCAACAGTACCCGGGCAAAGATTCTCTGGCTAACATCAATTAAACTTATAAGTCTGTAGTTGGAAGGGAGAACTGGTGAGCTCTTCTTGTGAACCGGCAGGATTTCCGCACCAGCCAATGTTGCTGGAATTGCCATTTCCTGCAGTATAGCATTAATCAAAGTCTACAAATAAGTGCCTCAGATAGAAGGCTCGGTATGAAAGAGGTTCTCTGGGATCCTGGAGCTTTGGAAGGGGAAATTTTACTTATGGCATTAGTTACTTCTGTAAGTGTTATCTGAGGGTCATCGGAGCAGATAACCTGCTGTAGAGATAGATCTTTAGCTTTACTGATGCCCTCATCCTCCAACCTGAAATACAGGTCCTCAAAATGTTGCTTCCAGACATCATCTGCGATGTTTGGTTCAATGGCCTGCTTCCCCTTCCCTGCTACCTGTATTAATTATACACCAGAAAGCCTTCATATCGCGGGTGGATAATGATGCTAGCTTTATATATCACACTCTTTTTTTCTGATTAGGGGTCTGTCTCTAGTTTAAATTGCCAACTTGGCCAAACAACAACTGTCCTTAAACATCCCCTTAGATGTAAAGGGGGAGAAAGTATATCAGCCAGGGTGGAAACCAACACCTCATGGGTCTCTGCAACTCACGTAAGGGAGATAAATGTACCATCATTAGAAATAAACTGTTCCGCTGCCACTAGGCATGGGATCACTAGGTCGTATAAGGAAGCCATCCTAGCATGGGATTTCTGTATGGTTGACCACCAAACTCTTCTTCTATTGTTTGTCAGGGTTAATCTGTCATCTGGCGGAGTATTTAAACCAGAAACTTCTGCGTTAGGAGGCTGTTCCAGTTAAAAGTTAGAGAATTGTCAGGCCCACTGACCAACATGTGTCATATTGCCCCATATCTCTTTTAACTTTTGAGGCCAAGCTATTGGCCAAAGACCTTGCAAACCGTATTCCCGCACATTTGGCAGAATTGGTGCACCCTGACCAGGCATGCTTTTTGCCTCATCGAGCTTCTCGCCATCATATCCGGCGTGCTCACAATGCAGTGGCAGCAGTGTATCGCTTGGAGGGCCCGGCAGCAAAACTAATGGCAGACATAGATAGAGCATTCATTTCACTGGGATGGACATATTTATTCGCCCTTCTGTCGCAACTCAATTTCGGGCCTCGATTCATTTTATACCTGCGGTTGTTGTACACAGATCTCACTGCCTCAGTCAAAGTGGTGGGCCCAGTCTCCGACTCCTTTTCGATAGAGCGCGGTACTCGCCAGGGCTGCCCCCTATCCACATACATACTTGCGCTGGCCATGGAGCCCCTGGCTGCTTGTGTCAGAATAGACCCACAGATTAGGGGGTTTGAGTGGCCGGGAGGGATCTCTGATCGGATCTCTCTATATGCCGATGGTGTCCTCTTCTTGCTTTTAGAAATGTGCACGTCTGGACCCTGACTGCTCCGCATAATGCAAGTATTTGGAGAAACTTCCAGCCTCTACTTGAACACTAGGAAGTCTATACTGTGGGTCCTGCGAGGAGAACCGGAGATGGGCACCTGGGAAGAAGAGGTAACTCTAACTACAACAGGGTTTAAATACCTCAGGATGTATCTAACCACCAGCACTTCCCTGTAATGGGAGAAAAACATTATCTCAGTGTGGACATGAACCCAGATGAAATGAAAACATGGGCACGCCTGCCCCTCACAATTTTAGGGCAGTCAGCAATCTTTAAAATGGTGTCACTCCCTCATCTCCTCTACCAGCTGCAAAACTATTTCTTTCGGATCCCACCTCTGTGGTTCTGACAAATTAATGCGGGACTGATTCGTTTTCTTTTGGCTGATCAAACCGCCAGAATCTCACTTAAGATTTGATTTCAGTCTACGTATTGCAGGGGGATGGCGACCCCTGATATTCAGTCGTATTATGCAGCGTCACACCTCCTGGTTTTGAATGACTGGTGATATGGAAGTAGAAGTGACCCAGCATATTGCGTAGAACAATGGTTAATGGGCGGTATGACACCCCATACACTCCTATATAACCTGCGGTTGCTTCGTAACCTCCCGCCAGCTACCCAAGTGGTTTTGGAGGTCTGGAAGGGCTCGCTGCGTAGGATGGGATGGTGGGGTCGATTAACAAAAGAGACAACCCTATGGCAGAATGGGCTGCTCCTTCAACTGTCAACCCTATTGGGATTTCGAGGCTGGGATGTCATTGGCATATCTACTGTAGGAGATGTTATAAAAGGCACTATCCTAAAATCATTCCAGGTGCTCCAGGAGGAATTTAGTATGCCACATACCCAGTTTTATAAGTATTTAAATATTCGCCATGCAATATCCTCAGAGATTACACAAAATATTCATTGGGGATCTAGGAGATCACAAGATATCCAAACTCTACCAAACCCTGGTGAGAAATCTTTTCACTACACTAGATCCCCTTAGAGGAAAATGGCAGGCAGAGCTTGTCCCACCAGACAATGATGATTGGACAGAGGCGTTGTATCCCCACGGGGAGCGGCAATAGCCTCTTTCCTAAGACTCATTCAACTCAAGAATGTACATCGCGCCTATTTTACCAGGCACAGACTTTGGAGAACGGGCTGATTTTTTCCCCATCATGTCTCCGATGTGCTGGAACCAATGGCATCTTTATACATACAGTCTGGTTCTGCACCGCACTCACTAGAGTCTGGCGGGGAGTCTCAACATGCTTATCCGAAGTACTGGGCTGGGATATACCCCTCTCGCAAAAACTGGCCTACTCCATATCACGGAAGACATAGGAGGAAACCGGTACAAAAGACACCTACTATTTTTGGGTCGTACCCTGGCTAAGATGGACGTAGTGTAGGCATGGAAGGCCCCAGCTCTGCCCAGACTGGGTGCTTGGAAGGCGGGCCTAGACTGGTGCATGGGTCAAGAACAACCTGTATTCAAGGCAAGGGACTGCCCACAAAAACACCACAAAATTTGGACACAATGGGCGTATCATCATTAAACATTGATGCTGAAACACTGTGATTTTGTGAATTATATAACTATGATGTCAATTTGGATCACAACATACATAATTAGACTCCATGACAGTAAGGACTTGATCACTAGTATGTTCATAATTTTGAATGTTTTATGGTTTCAAGCACATTTTACCAGGCTTGTGATGTTCTACTTATGTTACACCACCCAATTGCCACTTCTTAATATATATCAGGATGTAGTCTATAATAAAAGAGTGTCCTGGTCAGGTGAAAGTGAGCTTCCCTGGTGTATCTGATTTGGTTCAACCATTACAAACCCGTAGAGAGTGGTTTAAGGTAAAGGATTTTATCTGGGCCACCAACGGTGTCCATGCCCTAGGTGGCAAGATGTTGGCCTCGGGACTTGACCAGTGTAGGTCTTCTTCACTGAGGGTTCCAACAATAAAACCGTTCAAAGGCAAAAACTGGCAATTAAAGTTACCACCAATAATTATCCAATATACATTTTAGATGTTAGATATGGAAGCGGCCATTTGATCAATGGTTGGGGATTCACTGCTGTTGCTTACAGCCCTGGAGTAAATAGGGTATCAAGAATAAAGGACGGTGCTGCCTTTTGAATTTGAAGAACGCTACGTAAAATAAAATACTCCACCCTAGCAAAATTAAACTAATACTATTAAATCAAAAGAAATAACAAATGCACCGAGTGAACACTCAATGTTGGACTGTACAAACCCAAATGTCTACATTGTTAGGTTTCTAAAAATCTTCTTGTCCCATGGGTGGACCTTTGTGTACATATTGTAAATATTGTCAGTGTGTAATATATGTGTAATATATATTTGGCTAACATATTTGTACTTACACTGTGCCGTCACTTGGAACCCCTACATTGTTTTGATTTTGTATAATTGTGGCTGTCATTAATACAGAACACTGCCCACTTGTGAAATTGTGTTGAATATTTTTTGGTCTTTTAGACCATGCATTAAGTCACATATGAAATGACTCCTAGGAGAACACTGTTATTTATTATCTTATTACCCTTGTTCCTTGGATTACGGGGTGCTCCACTTTTTTGATAAGTGCATCAAACATCGTAGCAGTGAAAGATTTCTTTGGTGAATGGGCTATTAAGCAATACATTTATACATCATTACTACTTTTGGCATTCACAGAATGAACTTACTACTTTTGGTATTCACAGAAGTTAGGATTTTGTCTTAAGACAGACTTAAGACAGACTTAAGACAGACTTAAGACAAAATCCTAACTTAAGTCTGTCTTAAGTCTGTCTTAAGTTTGTCTTAAGACAAACTTAAGACAAAATCCTAACGTCTGTGAATACCAAAAGTAGTAAGTTCATTCTGTGAATGCCAAAAGTAGTAAGTGCATTCTGTGAATACCAAAATAGTAGTAAGTTTAGGATTGAGTCTTAAGTTCATTTTGTGAATCGGGCCCTATGTTTTGGAGACACGTTTATGAACGAGTGTGCAGCCAAGTCTTGTGAAAATTGTATTTTGTGGCAATGGACTCTGGATTACAGAGTTCTGTGAAGAGTCTATGTATTGATTTTGGTATGTTTGTGTTTTATCTTCTTGGGGTGTAATGAGTCTATATGCATTCTTGATGCATAATTTCTATAGCCTTTTGTGGCATATGTCATTAGTTTTGCTGATTCACATCCTCCATTAGCACCTATTTCTAATTTTAGCTTCAAAATCCTTCCTTAATCTAAAGGGCCCTCATTCTGTCCTTTTTGCAAGCAGATGTTTCTTCATGTACTAGTCTGCTGAAGTCTTTGATTTTGTAGTTGTCGAACAGATCCACTTCTGTTCTTGCTTTGATGGCAGAGGTATTGATGAGCTAACGGTCAAATGCTGGCTGACCTTCCAGTGCCTATGTGTAGTTCTGTTCATGTTCCTTCTTGTGATAACATATTTGGTCCTTAGGTTGACACAAAAGATGATGAAAACTCCAAATTGTGGTAAGTGTCCTTGTTTTATCATCAAACTCACACCTAATGATCCAATGTGTCAATGCTTGGTCAGACCACACACAGGTTGATAGAAGTTGAAGGCTTCTAGGTTTGAATTGATGATTCTTGTTTGTCCGAGGTTGGATCAGTTTAACCAGATATTTAGGTCTCCTATGAAGCCGAGGTTGTTGTATTTTATTGTGATTTCCTGTGAACTCCATGAAAGTATCAATTAAAATGTTCAACAGTGCCCCTCTGTTTAGCAGTGGTTTATAGGATTGAGCAGAAGACTTTAGGGGAGAAGGAGCAGAGTACAAGAATAGATTATCATTGAGTTGAGTAAAGTCTTCAAGATGTTTGCACGTAAAGGTGGTTTTAAACACAACAGTAAGGCCTTGGTATAACTTCCTGGTGAGGTTTTGAGTTAAGAGTCTACATACGATTGGTAAAATCTCATGGCAGCACAGTGAGCATGATCGCCTAGCCAGAGTCTGTTGAGGTTGAGAGATGAGCACATGATCATAGTGTCAATATTTAAGTGGTTCCTGTTCCTAAATCATGTGTTGATGAGAAAACAGGTCTGTTGCTGCGAGGTGATTGAAGAAGACCTTCAGTGGATTAAGTAGGAATTAAAACCACGGCAGAGGCAAAGAATATTAAAGGGAATGAAACAAGAGGTATTAAAAAGTGTGAAAGGGATAGGGTATCCACAGAGGGAGATTAAATTGGGTGGTGAAATAAAGATTCCAACAAACAGCATTAGTTTACATAGGCTTATGTAGGCTTAAGTACGCAAGGGCAGGTTGTAACAGTGATGCATGAAGCAGGCAGAGAAACATGAGCTGGAGATAAAGGAGGAGGATTGTTAGGTCAGGTGCTATTAGGAGAGTGAGAGGTAAGCGTGGAAAGAGAGTAGGGCAGGGTGACAGAGGGTTTATAGAATAGAGGAAAGTTTCCTGGGAGTGAGAAGTGCACACTAAGCAGTGAGGGGTAGAGGTTGGTTTAGGACAAATAAGATTGCGAGAAAGAAGCTCAATAGGGTGATGTGTGTAGATTGGAGGGTTTCCATAGCAGTGTCAAGGACTTCAAGGTTGAAGATCTGTTCAGTTTCCTTTTTGATTGCCTGATTAAAGGGCAATTGCTCCCACTTGCAAAAGTGTGATTCTGCGCAGTACAACATGCATGAAAGGTGTCCAGTGTCTTGTTAAGAGGATCCCAGGTAGGAGGAAAAAAATAAGATTAAAATACCTTGAGGTGCGAACTGATAACGGTTGATTGAAGATGGAGAATTATGTTATCATAATTGATAAACTAGTCACCAAACTCCCCCTGACATCAGGAAGCGATGGGAGCGCTGCAAAGAGTCCAGGAGCAGAATCCAAATGGAAAAGATCAGCTCGTGACATCCTGGTGATATGCAGCTTTCTCGCTGCTATGGGATGCTATGCTGCTTTGTGGTGCCGTGAGCCACCCAGCTCAACGTCACAAATGTGCCGCCATCTTGTGTTTGGTACTACCGGAGCACAGAAAGGTCAAACTGTTCTGTGGTTTCCTGCATTGCAGTTCATTATTGCCAACCAAGTTGTTTCTTTTAAATAAAGTTTACTGTCTTCAAGACTTGACCAAGGACGTCGTTGGTTCAGAGTGGACTGGGGATCTGTGCCTCTTGTGTGAGTTTACTGAATGTTTTTTGTTTTTTTTGCACCGGTATGCTATGGGTACTCTTTTCACTTAAACTTCACCTTCCAGGAGTAGCGGTGATTAAAAAAAAGTACTTTTACATTTTCATGCCTGGACTGCTGGAGAACATTTCTTCCTGTGTTTTGTTTCTTTCATTCTTTCTGCTGTTTTCATTAACATTTTCACCATTGTGGCACAGTTAAAAATAGGAAAGTTCATACGTTTCTGTTTTATTTAAGAAGCATTTCATGTATTGAAGTAATAAAGTTTTGTTTTTAGGTTTCGCCTGGCGTCTGCTGCGCAGCAGCGTTCACGCAGGCGAAATCTTATGTTATAACAGTATGTGGCTTTGTCCCGCCTCTCTCTTCCATTGGCTAGCTCCATAAATGGAGGCTAGCCATTGGAAGAGAGATCTGTCCGTCACAGTCCGAGGAGATTCGTGGGCGTTCCGGCGATTTTTTCCCTCTCCGCCCCTTTAAGAACGTCATTGCGGCGGTGGGCGGGTGTTTTTTGTTTTTTTTTCTCGCATGTTTTGGCCATTTTGAACGTGTGTTTTGCAGGAGTGGGCTGCACGATTTTACTGTTCCTGCCCCACGCTGCAGAGCCCTTCGTGGTGCACATGTTTTGTCACATGATTCGGCCGTGTGGTTGTATGAGGGGCTCTTACTGAGACCGTCTCCGAGTGGTGGATGGGGGAGTGTGTACCTCGGTGAAAGGCCGGATTTCTCTTCTTTCATTGAAGTCACGAGAGTCCAGTCTCTTAAGTGCTCACCTCCCCCCCACACCCCCTGGTCCTCGCAGATGGTCTGACCCCTACCACCTCCCCGGCCTTGTTTTGTTAGCCTGTGTGTGTCGTGGGACCTCCGGGCATTGTCAATCAGCCTGCTCCAGCCTCACAACCCTCTAAGGGGGTGTTGACTTCAAATCCGAGAACTAACGGGGCGCTGCTTTTTTCTCCGTTGCTAAGATTCATGATTCAACTTGGGTATACGTGTTGTGGCTCTCCATGAGAGAGACATTCCGGCTCATGTTACTGCGTGGTTTGCCTGGGACTTCATTGACTACTTGGGAGCGCAAGGGTCGTAAGCTAGGACTCGAGGCACCTCTGGGGTCAGTATGGAGATCCGAAGACAGCATCATAGAATTGCAGACCAAGTGGGTCGATGGACTAGGTTGGCGGGGCTCAAAAATAAACTTGGACCAGTGATGTAACAAACGTGAAATGGGCCCTTTTGTAAAGGAGGAACCGCCCACAGGCTGGGTTGGTCGTAAAATAAAAACAATAAATCAGACTTCAACAGGCGACAGGGCCTCGATGCCACTGCACTTGCTACACAATTTCTTGCTACTCCTCCGTCGAGAACTTCCGTGTTGGGGGGCACACATCGGTTTCTGAATATGGATGCATCCGCAGAGTTAACATCTCTGGCTGTTGAATACATTGCAATGCTGGGGGTGCAGGTATCGACTACCTGTGGTCGTGAGCAGTGACTGCTGTTTCAGATCTGTGTTCGTTTCTGCTGAGGAAACGGAGGTACCAGTTGTGTGTATGCTGATGTGTCAGCTTGCAGTCCATTGCTGAGCAACACCCCCCCCCCCCACCAAAACCTCACTACTGTCAGCCTAGAGGAATATGCCTGTCACGTGTGCCTGTTATGAGCAGAGGCTGCTGCGTGATGGTTTAATTCAAATCAGTTTGTTAAACCTCCTTTCGCCCGATAACACTTTTACGTAGTCACATTTACACAGCATCCATCCGTCAATTACTTCACTTCTGCCCTGGCTGCCGTCCACTGTCATCTTGTATAGCTCCCCCTCTTCTTGTACCCTTCTGTCTTTCTCTGCTCCTCAGTGTTAAATTCGTCTTCATGGGGCCCATTCTGTAGCAACCTCCGCCCTCTGTAGCGTATATTCTCCCCAGCAGCGTAACCCAAAATGGGGGAGGGGTAGATTGTGACGAGAGTGCCTGGGTCTCCCACATTTCACATATATTTAATGACATTCGGCTGAATGGCAGGGGGGGCATGCTCCGCAGAAGCTTGGCTAGGTCCCTGATGCTCCATCAGCCACGCATCCCCGGACTCTGCCCTCCATCCGCAGGCTCGCCTCCTCTCTCCGCCTGTAATCTCGCCTGCCCTCCTATCATTATCCACTTATTCTCAGAGGTCATCTCTCGGCCCCCCAAGTGTCACCTCCTCTCCAGCCGCCGTCATGGGCAAGTTTCGGCTGAGCCCTCTCCCCCCAGGCTCCACGCTGCCCTCCGATGCGCCTGAAGGCTCGACCCGCCTCCAGATGCACCAGCTGACTCCCCGCGCTCCCAGGGCACCAGCTGCGCTCTTGTATTCCCCGAGACTGTCTCCGTCCTCCAACCACATCTCTCACCGGACAGCATCCTGTAAATCTGTATATTGACGTTTAGTGTCATCAAGGCAGAGTGCTCCTGCCCGGGCCCCCAGCCGCCCTCCTCTGTACATCACGTTTTCGCAAGGTTGATCAGGCTCTCTACCCACGCCCTCCCCTCTGTTCTTGACCCATTCACTGATTATGCTCTCTTTGGGGTGTGGGTGTCCACCGCTCCTAGCTACCCCTCTGCAATATTTGAGCCGCGCGTTCTGCCTATTTGACGCTGTTATCCATAGGCTCCTGTCCCCGCAGCAGCGCTACACGACTGAGACTCCAGCCAGACGCTGCCTGTTGCAGTCTTGGCGGGTCCGGGTTAGGGGGCTGCTCAGCGAGGAAGCGTAACCCCCCCTCATGACTGTGCCATGAGCAAGATATTCCTGAACGCTGTACGCAGCCCCGAGTACATTCTGAATCCTACAATACTCGATGCGCCGACTTCGGAAGGATGGAATACTGATCAGGCCCTGCCGGGATTCGAGCTCTTGATGTGCCAGTCACAGTAGATATTGGCGCATTGCAAGTCGGCAAAACATGAGTTAACTGAATACTAGTAAAACCTCCCGCCACCTACTACGTGTGATTCACACTGTGGGGAGGGTGTTTGAGGGTGCGAGGTTTGTCTTCTGTGCCACACGTGATGTTCCCCATTCGTGAGGGGATGAGGGGTGAGAGGTTGTTCAGTGCCTCTTCCATGCCCGCCGCCTCCAGACGGTGCGGTAGTGCGGTTGGTTGTGGTTCCGCAGCACAGGACTGCGGAAGTACGCGACGTCTGTCAGCGAGGCTCCGTTGTCGGGTGCTGTCCCCGTGCCCCCCCCCCCTCCCAATTCAGAAGAGAACAGCGTGAGATCGGCAGACGCACAAGGTTGGGCCTTCTCGGCCGCCCTAGTTAGCGCCATTAATTATTTAATGTAATTGTGTGTCCCTGTTTATTGTTCTGTGACCGGGCGGGGCATGCGAGGATCTGGAGGATCTCACCTATCCATCCCCTAGCACCCCCCTGCTGTACCCCTTACCCTCCGTTTGGCCTGTCCCACTTTTCTACTGCCTGACTCTGATCTGCACCACCTTACCCGTCGATTTTCTTCCCATATCACTGCCCCCTCCTGCCTGTCCGATCCCCACACACTGCATTGCTTCGTGTCCTCCCAACACCTCTGCTCCTCCTTGTACCAGCTTCACTCTTATTTATACACCCCTCCTTCTCCATATCACCCCTCCTTCTCACCATATCACCCCTCCTTCTGTTTATTTATCTGTTTTCAAAACCAACACATAAATAAAAAATTGGTCATTTACAATGCCAATAGCTCTAACTTTTGCAAAGGCGAGACCGTTGCATTGTAAATGCTTGTTTATGTTGTCAGCACATGATATACTTTTGCCTATCTGTATTTACAATAACTTACTGCTCATCGCTTTCTTTCCTAATTTCTTCAGGTCACTTTTACATTGTTATTTTTCTGTGCTCATTTTTCTTAATGTATTGAAGTGGGTGCTGTTTTATGCTTTGGGTTTTTCTGGGACTTTCTTTATTCAGTCTACTTGTAGTTGGATTCTTTTGTGTTGGTGTGCTGAATTTTTTGTAAAGTTTAGGTTTTCAGTACTGCTTTGTGGGGTGCGTGCCTGATCCAGAGTCACAGCTTTTATTTTCTGCCGTGAGTGGTATTGTTTTCCTTGTGGTGTATTGCCTGAGACATGGAGTTTGCCAGGTGTATTGTTATTTTCCCTACATTTTTGCTGGATGTTGAGTGTGGATTGTTCGCATGTTCTGTGTGGAGCGCCTTTGCCCCACGTACCACCCTAACTTCGGGAGTGGGTTAAGGGCTGAGGTGAAGCCTGATTTTGAGGAGTGAGTGTTTTTCTTAGTGATTGCTGTTTTCCTACAATTTGATCTAGTTTTGAGTTGTGCGTTTTTTTCTAAAGTATTCTGTGTTGACTGCGGTTCCACACGTACCACCCTGGGTGAAGGGCTCTTTTCTAGCTGTATTTTTCAAGTATGAGTGTTGTTCCCTAGGGATTGCTATTTCTCTTATATTGTGATTGGGTGTTGAGTGTGTACTTTTCACGTTCCCTGTGAAATGCCAATTCACACGTACCACCCTAACTTCGGGTTTTGGGTGAAGGGGAATTATTTTATGCCTTTGGTTGTGTGTGGAGTTGTGTTCCACACGTACCACCCTTACTATGGGTAAGGGTGGAGGGCAATTTTTATGCCGATAGTTCTCTGTGGAATGATCTTCCACAGCTTCAAAGTTCTTGTTGAATGGTTTCCTACCACGCCTTCCAGTCGGTACTCTTTCTACCTCTGTCTTGTTGGCCTGGCCAGCCTGCTTGTTTTGGTATTGGGGTTTAGTTTGTGTTTTGCGGCGTGGTAGCTTGTGTGTTGTCTTGGTATGGTTTAAAGGGAGCGTGTGATTTGTTATTTTGTATAGTGGAAAGGGAGAACTGGTGAGTGTAATACTGCTTATGTGTTACAGAATTGATGGATTGCGGAGTGAGTAAACTTCTTCCAAATATTTTTATTCTTTGTTATCTTTGATAGATGTATATCGCCATCAGTACATGTGTGACATTGCAATTGCTCTGATGCCCCTGTGTTGCATATCATTATTTATTTGTCATCTTTTTCTTGCACCATTTATACTGTTATTCGTTTGGAGTTGATTCTAATTTGTATAAAGAAAGGAAGATGTGTGTACCTGCTGCTCAGCTAGTGTGATTGGGTTAATGGAATGTTGGTGTGAGAGGTGGCAGTGGAATGTTGGATGAGTGAGGATGTCAGTTGGAGGATGGGCTGAGCAGCAAGAAGGCTGCTCCTGTTGGGGCTCTACAATGTAAATTCAATCTTGAATAAACTTACATGGAAAATACTTGGACCAGATCTACTTTTATTCACTATAGTTTACTGTTGCACTTCATTGAGGAACTTCCTTGGGTCATGAACTCGCATATGAGGAAAAGCAGGGCTTCCTTGCTCACCAGCCATATATTCTTGCTGACCCACTAAAACTTGACGGGTCTGGGAGTAGTGTTCAGGTCCAGACGGGGGTGGTGTGGCAGGGTGAGGATAGTGGAGTTAATTAACGCCCCCTAAAAAATTACCTTAAAAGGGCCAGCCAGCCGCCGCCTCGCCTTCATCCTCTTCCTTCCTCATTTTTGCAGTCCGGCCGGCAGTAAGGAGCACCCGGCACACAGGCTCCCCCGAGCCAATCACTTTGCTGCAATGCAGGGTTGTGATTGGAATGAGGGCCATGGATCGGCGCTCAAACTGTCACAGAGAGCCTGTGCATGTTCATGACCAGGCTGTGTGATGTAGATGGTAGGAACGTGCAAAGTGCGCATGAACTGTTTGGTTGCCCCAAGAGAGCCGTCCAAACAGTTCATGCACACTTTGGGAGTGAAAACCACCTCTACCCTGCTCTGGCTAGCCCTGCCCCACACTGCGCACAGGACACTGACTGCATGCAATAGGAACAATAAAATGACAATAATGATACGTTATTGTCATTTTATTTTTCCCTTTTGTGCACTGAGGCAGCGCTCCTCCACCTTAGTGGAGGAGCCGCCACTGGGTAAGGTCTGTGTGAGGAGCAGCAAACAAATGACTACTCGCAAAGCCCTGGGCTTTGGGGAAGTGGGGTGTGGGGAGAAGGGAGACAAGAGATGTACCGCGAAGGAAAAATAAAACAAATTCAAAAATCACAGATTGAAATCAGCTAAACACCAAAAAGGTCATTTAATTGATGAGACAGTAAAGTTGCCAATTAACTGTCACAGTAACTTTAGTAACAAACATTCGGGAAATGTAAACACTGTGCGGTAAGCTACGAAAGCCTGGTCTCTGTTGGCTGTTAAGATCCTCTCTGCGGTTACTGTTCTGGGAAGAGCTCTCTAACGCCATTTCAGGTCTCAGGGTTTAGTTCTCACCAGCTATATTTTTCTTTGGTCTACTGCAACAGATTAAATTAGACGTGAACTATTTTGTACGTAATATCTTGTATAATTGGCCATTCTGTGACCTTTCTTTAGGACAGCAGTGTGCCTTTCTGATTTTTGCAACGCGTTTTAATTTTGTGACTTTCAGCACCATCTATAATGGGTTTCTCTTGTGCTGCCGCTTTCAAATAAATATTTCTGTCATTCTGGGGGTAATAAAATTCTACTTTGTAGTAAAATAACGTTTTATTTTTAAATGTCTTTATGTTGGAAGAACAAACTATTCTTCTTGAAACTTTCTTAGCTTTCCTAAGAAAATACTGATATGATTATGCCCTGATTGGTGGCCAATAAAATCAGAAGACACACAGGTGATGGACGGAATGCAGAGCAAATCAAACATTCACCCCCCAGTCAAGAGATCTGGTTTAAATCCATTGTTCTTTTCCCCACCATGCCACCTCAGTTTGGGCCCAGCCACATGCAAATCAATGTCGACTCTGTTCCTCATGGGAACAGTCCAGCTCAAGGTGGCACGCCAGGTCCTCGTCAGACCGGTTTAAATCAGTTCAACATCCGCGCAGAGGTAATAGAGGGTGATTTTTTTCACCTGATGCAGAAACCCCAAGATGAGAATGGGAAATACGTTTTGCTAGGCCTTTTGCCTGAGTAGGAATTGCAGCTGATTCGTAATTGTAAATATGAGCTCACACACCATGTATACACAATCACAGGTGTATGTCGCCACTCAGAATGGGGCTGCGAATATTTTATCCCCCTGTTATAACGGAGGGCGTTAGCAAAACTTTCTGTTCCTAAGCTCCTTTTCATAAACATCCCTTTGAGTTCTTTATCAGCCGCCCAAGCATACTGACAGTTGAAAAAGATTCACTTCTCATAATCTCTGCATGCACTGACATTATTCAAGTGCTTCTGTTCCTTATTCCTTCTGAGTGAAGCCTCTCAGAAAGTGCTTACACCGCCGTGCTTAGCTGTTCACCCTCCCTAAACACACACCCGTGTGAAAGGGCCATTTTTCATGTCTGAGAAGCGTCTGCCACAATCTTTAAGCTTCTTAAGTACATACCTCAGTGAGAATCTACCAATGACCTTTTGCCACCAAGGAGAAACATGTCAACAAAGGTAGGGTGTGTCTTTGAACACGTTGCACATACTTCTCTGTACAATAGAGGCTAGTGATGCAGAAATGCATTATACAGAATTATAAGGTGCCATTTGCAGGTGCAAAACAGTTGTTGACTTAGAATGTATTATAAATTGTTCACAACCTGCTTTTAAACCAAATGAAGATAAAATGTGTGGGCTAAGATGGATATCTGCTCATTTATGTTAGGCCGAGGATGACTGTCCGTGGCAATAATTTGGGTCAGAACACTCAGCCTCAAACAAAACTGTAGAGATCACTTTCCTTTTAGTTAAAAATAAAGACTGAAGGCAAATGGAACCGAAATAATACAGTTCTGACCTAAATTGCCAAAGAAAGGAACCTCTCAGACAGCTTAAATGGGACGAACCATATTTTGTACTTTGCCGTTTATGTACTTGATGCAGTATTGCAAACTGTGCAACCCATACATTGAAAAAGACCTCTACATACCATCCTACAAAGTTTCACGCTAGATCTGTAAATCTTGGTCAACCTCATAGCAGGACCAGTGTAGTATCTTTTTTTGCCATTGGCCAACTTACATTTCATTCCTTCCACCTCTTCTTGAAACTGGTTCAACTTTGCAGCATGCAGTGGCAAGCTAGTGCCCGGCTGCAGGTGCCATAGGCTACATTCTAGTACTGCCTGGCTTTAGATGTGCTGCTACCAAAGTGGTCAAAACGATGCACCAATCCTTAACTGGAGGAAGCTGGACCATCCTCCCTTCACAAGAGAGTTAGCAGTGTTCCTGTATTATCCTTCTTCTTGTCTTCGCTTTTAAACTGTTTCTGGATCAGTTGGCCTGGTATTAGATGGTATTTGGCAAAAGCTGTTGATTTTTATACAGTTTCTTCTGATGGAAGGGTTGCACCCATACAGGATCTGATGAAAGTTATGCAGATGGAACCTCATCTACATGAGAAGAAGCAACTTTAATCCTTTATCGGCTCATGTAAATAAAGTCCACCGTTTATTGCAGCATTTCTTGTGATACAAGAGCCTTAGAAGCTGATGCTCTTTAAACATTTGTGTACCCAAGAGAGCAAGAATAAGCATTTGAAAAATAAAACGGAAATTGCCCAGGCTCCTGTGTAGAAGCCTTTTGGCTGTGGAGGGGTTTGTGTGGTACCTGTGGTTGAAAGCTTGCTGTGGGCCAGATGCGGTCTTTTCACAGAATGTGAATGGCATGGAAAGTGCGGGGACATTCGCCTCAAGAACACTTGGCAGTGCCACAAAAGGTGATGGGTGGAATGCTTGGATTATATCTAACCTCTAGCAATCGCTCCTTGTATCATTCCAACCCATCATTCTTTTGCTACGATGACACCTGAGTTTTGGCCAGCCTTATGCAAATCAGTTTTGACCCTGCGCCCTGTAGTTGGTATCTGCTGAGACTAGGCGAGTGCTCCTGAAGATTCCTAAAATCCGATTAGAGGTTTGTAGAAAGAAGGACCTCATATTCTTGGACAACCAAGTGTAACCTTAACCCTGGGAAGTAATTGGCCGAATATCTTCCTTCCATGTACCCAGTGGTGGCAGATTACTCATCTTCGTTTGGTGCAAATGGAAAGCAGGTGCACCCACACTTGATTTCTATGGAGGTGGTAAGTAGGTGACGCCCTATGGGTTACCACTAAATGGTCAACTAGCCTTGGTGAGCGGGAGTGGGAAGTAATAAACTTAGGCACTCAAAGCTTGGAGAGGGTCCTATCTGAGACACAGACCTCAACTAGGTATATGGTAGCTTCCTGGTATGGGATTCTAATTGCTCTGTGTCTTCAAGTGGGACCTAGTAATGATTGGGACAGATATAGGAGGAATTAGCCTAGTGCACTAACTCCTATTCCATGCCACCTTACTGTTTACCTGTACAGCAGTACTGAGTTACTCCTCGGTAGGGAGGATGTACCCAGAACTGTAGAGGAAGAGCAGTGTGTCTGCATGAAGTACCTCGTCGCTAAGAGTTGGCTTGTGATTCTTCAACCATTGCATGTGTGCTGTCATGGTATGACTTGACTAATAGCACAATGAACATGGCATAGTCATAAGACTGCAGAATTTCAAAGTCTATCCCTGGGTACCCCCATTTCCTGGGACTAAGATGAATATCAGCTGGTTGCTCCTCTCGACCATCCGTGTCCATGTCTGGAGTGGGTAGAAGTACCCGATCTCGAATATGCCACCCGCGCTGACTGTGGGCATGTTTCTCTTCATGCCCTCAGTCATCAGGAAAAGGGAAGGATGCTGGCAAGTGCATGTCACAGAACAGCTGTGTCATGAATGTGGGGTTCAGACAGGGGCCCCCAATTAAAAATAATGCTGGGGTACCCCGAGTGGGACTCAAGGGCACCCATTACAAAATAAATGAATTAATAGGCACTTTACCTTTTTATTGAAAAAAATATATATATATTTTGTTCCTTATAATGTACCATTGGTGTTGCTAGGTTAAATAAATACATGACTTATGTAAGTTCAGGATGTATAATGGTAATAAGCATACATTGTATTAATCACGAGATAAATGATATGAGAGATATTGAATAATTACTGTAAAGACTACACTTCTTAGGTCTGTGACTGTTGCAGTCTGTGTTGTAAAGATGGTACAACGCAGAACGAGAATCCTTATAAAGAGGGCTTGCTTGCATACTTTCTTAATGGTCTGAGCGCAAACAAAAACGTAATTGGGGTAAAATCCGTTGTTATATGAGTGCATAAGGAACTGAGACTCTGTTGAGCAATTAATTCTGTATTGAAATTGACTGTGCATTTTTTTAATTGTTTTTTTATCAAAAGGAACTTGATAGTAGAAATTGTGGTGCCATTAACAAACACAATTTATTGAATTCATGTTTAAAAATTAGGGCCTCACTATGATGTTGGTCGGAGTTGTCTCCAACCGACATCTCTGCGGTTGCGGAACCGACCACCCTCCCATGGACAGTTCCGCACACGCAATTGCGATTCAACCTCACATGGTGCAGTTGCAAACTCCCATTTGTCTATGGGAGTTTGTGCAGTGGTCGGAAACCGGCCGCTGCACAAGCTCCCAGAGGAAAATGGGAGTTTCAGTAAGGAGCCTGCCACACGGTGCAGAGATTTACAGGAGGGCATCATAGGTGCCCCCAACCGTAGGCAACGGAGCATGCATAATGGCGGATTTCGAGTCAAAATAGTGGCCATGGTATAAAGTGACCTCTTCTTGGTGTATTGTCGGAATCCTTGGACAGTGGAGCTCAACCCAGGCATAGTGGTGGTTATCCTTAGCATAGTGTCGGTCCTAGCATAGACCCCTTCAACCCTGCTTTCTGTGGGCAATTCTGCATTACAATGTTGGTACCTGAGTATGTGAAGTGGAATCTGTCCATACAGTACAATGGTACATGTGAGTACTGAAAAGCAGATATTTTATGGGACAAAAATGATTCGTTTACTGACAGTAAAAACTGAAAATGGGTCAATAGATGTTTATTCACAGAAAGCAGCAAAACTTTTCTTACGGAGCTTAAGTTTGCCTTAAACAAAAAGACAGTATTGGGGAGTATTTTTTGTATATTATAATAATATAGAGGTATATCTTTTTTTTAAACAATATCGTATGAAAATACAATATTTATTTATTTAGCAAAACTAAAAAACGAATATTTGAAGACAAAGTGTATGTTTTTATGAATATGACAAGCCGATGTTGGAGGGCAAAATGACTGAATTTCCATGTAAAATTAATATTTGAACGACAATTCGTTACACCCATTACTGATGCACTTTCTGCTATTACCTATTTATTGATTCACATAAAAGCATTTACTCATCTATATTAATATAACTATTTATAATGTTATCATCTCTACTCCTGTGTGGAGTGTGGACTTGTAAGAATGATGTCCAATAAGGGATCCACCTTCTGTCTGAGCCTTTTCGGTCTCTCCAAAATAAATGCTGGCTCTACTTCCTGAACCCAGGATTTGTCTGTCTTGAGGGACAGTGCTGCTTAGACAGCGACTGTTGGCGTTCATTTTTCAATGCCTCCCCTCTCCAATTAGTTGATCAGTTATAGTCTGAAACAGAAAATCAAATCAGAATGGGTACAATTATTTTTTACAAAATTATATAAGCAATGTTAGATTGCCTACCACGAATGTTGAGCAGCCTGTATAGCCTATTATGTTGTAACCATTTAAAAAGAAAAATATGCTGAAAATGCACCGTTTGTTTTTGCGTTGTTTCTGCGTTGTCAGAATTTTCTTGGGTTGAAACTCCCAATCCTCCATTGGCGGGTTGGATTTGTTCTGCCAACCATGAAGGTACTTGGGTTACTTTAAGAAAGCCTTTTTCAAAACTGCTTATAAAACAAGAAGCGTTTTACCCAATTCATTTCAAATGTATGTTGTAAAGTGCAGCATTTTGGCCATTCATCCAAAACAGATTTTGGTCAGAAAAGTCCCCTAAATCTTCAGAGAGAAGTCAGACATGCAATGCTTGTTTGTTTATTTAGCACAATTTGGGCTGCCGTGTATGCCCTGGCCACCCCCACCGCCTTCAACATTCAGCAGCCGCCAATGAGTGTTTTGTCACAGGTAGGGATGCGGGCTCAGCTAAATTAGCTCTGACTGCTGCAAAGGAAGCAACACTAGATTGTAGCTGGTAATTATCTCAGGAAACAATTATCAATTGTGAATGTTGGATATACATTAAGTGTTGAATGAGTTCAAAATTATCAATAATTTGTTTGTTTTTCAGCTGAAATTAAGATCTGCTTCAAGTACTACCATGGCGTTAGCGGAGCCCTGCGAGCTACTACTCCCAGTATTACTGTAAAGAACCCTGCTGTGATGGTAGGAATTGTGATTTTCTATTTCATTATGAGCACTGTGGCATACTTCAGAAGATAATCTAAAGCTAAGAGAAGGCTGGAATAACTGAGAATGTAAAGATCTATAGTGGTATTTTATTGAGAAAAGGACTTTTTGCATTTTTATAACTAGCACCCATCTGCAAACATCAGTAAACAACAAGGACTGCTCACATAGTCAGTGGATATTTATAGAGGCTCAAAATATAAAGATGAAATTGGGTGTTTCAATGACAATTTAGTGTACTATACAGTAGGGCAGTGTTTCCCAAACTGTAGATTGGTCCCACTGGTGGGTCGCAAGCCAATTTTTGGTAGGTCGTGAAAGTCCAAGCACTTAATAAAGAAACCTTTAAATTCTGTATTTATCTTGTCATATTTGCTGCACTTCAGTGTGCTGGAAACACGAAGATTTTAATAAGATCGAAACAAATCAACACACATTTGGTGATGCACAATTGATAAATATTCACTCGAACCTGATTCCCACACATTATCATTTGTTGTAATATAGTTTTATCATTAAAACTGTATGTCTGTGGAATTTTTAATGCCCATTTTAATGGAGAATGTGCTGTTTGTAAGTGACAGTACACTGCTAAACAATGCTTTATTTACACAAACTAATTGCCTGCCTCATGTCCATTAAAGCTAGGTGGGACGCGGAGGTTTGTTGTTCTAAAATGTGGGTTGTGGTTCTAAAAAGTTAGGGAAGCAGTGCAGTAGATTCCAGCCGTGTCAAAACTCTGTTCCGCAGGATGCTTCCGGGTTGGGAACGTTTATCTTTGTCCAAAGTCTCTGCCTTTAAGTCACATATAAATTGGTTATGAATTGCTAATCAGCAATTGCCTTCAGAGATATGATTGTGTAGTTGAACAGGATTGGATGTTCAAGCCCTTGGGACTCTCAGCTGGTAAGTGCGCATAGAATTGTATACCATTTTCCAAAAAGCTTTTGCCTAATTGAATGGGAACTGCTATGATTCAGATAACGAATTGGAGCTTTCTGGTCTACCTGTGCTAGAAGGAGCCCAAGAAGGCACATAGGAATCACCTGTGTGTATTTCGGTAGACTGCCTTTTGCTTCAAAGGCCGTTGAGACGTACAAAGACACTTAAGAATTAATGTGTGAGCTGTGGGCTAATGAAATGACAAATCTTGCTAATCTGTCCAATGTAAGGCTCATGCAGCACACAGCTGTTTGAGGAAAGCTAATCACTAGGTGTGAAGATGCTTCTGAACTGTTTATTGGTAATATTCAATATGAATGTGTCTACACGACCTGAAGCCATTGATGCTCAAGAATGAAACTAAAGTTAACCCAGGACAGCAGAACTGCTCCCTGTGGCATTATGTTGAGAAGTAATTTAATCTGTGCTGGCATGAGTAGCAGGGACATCTTTAACAATAGAACAAAAGACAGCTGCTCATTGAATTCCTGGTAGTCCCACCTCAATACAGTCTAAGTATCACTGCGGAAGTCCCTCTTAAAGCTGAACATTTCCCAGGTCACCTCATAAATCTGGGGGCCTAGATTCTGAGATGGCCAACGAAGGAACTCAATTAGGAATTGGTCATATAAAATTGCCTCATGAAGATTTACACCATCCAACAACTGGTGTTTTTATTGGTCTATACATTGCATGTTGACCTCCAAATTCTGGCAAAATAATCTCTTTAGTGATTGCTTTAGTCAGGTTTTTCATTGGTTTATGTGTCTGATTTCACGTTGAGTTCTGTGGCACTAGCAGAGCTAAATTAAACTTCAATTCCAATATGTAATCATGTAATCAAATGTTATGTATGCAAATATAAGGATGATTAAGGGGAATCGGTTTCTGTTTACAACATTTGTGATCCCCTCTAAATTAGTCAGCCAGATGTAGATCATTGATTTGAAGAAAAGACAGTGATACTTTGCAAATCCACGTTCAAGAAGTATCTCATCGTAAATATAGGCACATCCTCACTGCTTGCTTCCATGCTTGAATGTGCCTTTTATTTTCCCTTTTATCAGATGGGGGCTGAAGGTATGGATGATAGTGCGTCTGCCAATCAACACAGTCGAAAACTAGTCAGCTTTACATTATCAGGTAAGAGTTCATCATGTCGTCATGCAACTGAAACTGCTGGAAATTCAAGCCACATTAGGTTGGCAATATTAGAACATGATGCATGTTATCTCAATTCAGCTTTCCAATGCATGCCTTAAATACGGGTTTCTCTCATACTGCTGACAGGGAATATAAAATAATAACCTCCATGACATCATTGTGCTCAACTAAATGACAAGAGTTATGTTTTTTTACTTTTGTTCCACATGCACCTCACTGTTGTAGATGCATTTGCCAGGCTTGACAAAGTACTTAAGGGTCAGAGATGGTACCAGTGATTGATGACATCAACCGTGCATCAGACCACATGTTAATGTACATGAATTGTACTGGGGTTCTTGGCACACTGAACTCCATATTTACTGGCTGTTTTTTTGCATCTGATCAGTTAGGGCCAGTCTTGTGTTGAACCAAATGTTCCTCTATCACAGATTCTAGTCCAGATTTCCACCTATCTGCACCATTGTGCCTCGGATTATTCTTTTGTTGGACTACACACTTCAGCAGTGGTCAGTGTTACAGGTTCAATCATTTCAGAGGCTGTGTGGTCCAGAAATGGCCATTCCAGTGTCTTGTCTCATGAGCTAATTTATGGCAGGCCCCCATCTGGTCTAAGCTTATGGTCTACATTCAGGTTATCATGCCTTGTTTCTGGGCCGAACACACTATGTCAGTGGTAGCTGTTACTGGTGCAAGCTCCTCGCCCGGCACATATTAAAACAATTGTTAAAGCCCGTCTCCTTAACCAAGGATTGATCATTTCAATTCAAGAACTTCTATTTCACTTGTGCTTTTTCCCAAGCACAGTCAACAAGAGGTAAAACAATACACTTATATAAATCGCCAGTACAACTTGACAAAAATATGTTATACGTTCAAATGTACATCCTTTTCACCAGTCTGTGATCATGTGAGCAAAGCATTTAGGAGTCAGGGACTCAGGATGTGTCCTACTGCATGCTTTGCATTTATGAACCTAGTATATAGTAACTGTCTTTACTAAGAACATTTGCCAGTACTTAAATATGGGCAGGTATGTCTTTGAGCGTGAACATCGAACTGTTCATTATGCTTATGTATGCAGTTTAAATTCATTGACACAGACAAAGTTCTAGTATAAAAATCTCACTTTTAATTAGATACATCCAAATGCCTATATGTAAGAGTTTATAATTTGTGCAGTAAGCCTAAAGTTGATATTTATTATTCTTCCGTTTTTTGTTGTTTGTTTATTGTTTTTTTGCAGAGAGATTATTTTTGTTGTATTTTTCTCATAAGCCTTCTATTTTAGTTTTTTACTATAGTATCAAAGTCAACAGGGTTATGCCTTCTTTTTTTATTACATAAAGACGTCCTGGAAATTGTGTCCCTTTCTGCCTCTTGACTGCTGCAAAACGTTTTCCAAGCACTTGCTCTAGCCAGACTAGATTACTGAAATGTACTGTATCTTGGCTCTCCAAAATACTCAGATTTAGGATGCAGTCGGTCCAGAATCGTGCCGTTCGTGGGTTTCCAGGGCTACTGAGACACACATATAAAGCTTTATGTCTTACAAATCGAGCTGTTCATCAACTTCAACGGAGCTTTATCTAAGCCAAGTTTTAATGCAACAACTGCTGATTTGTGAACGTTCGCGTTCTTCCACAACGTTGGTAAAAAAGTGTCTCAATCTCAACGTACGCATGAATTTATACAGACTGATTTCTGATTATAAAACATTAGAGTGATAAGTAGGTACGTAAGATATTCCTTTTTGTAGAGTATTCATTTGATAATCAGTCAATTGATGTTTGGAAATGTTAATGACTAAAGTCTCTGACTTCTCGTGCCTTTCGCTACTGGTTGTTGTTTTGTTTTTTGTGCTCCTTCTCCTGTTTCGTCTTGTGGTCTATCGCCTTTCTCTAAAAAGGCCTGCCATCATTGGTGCTACTTGATGTAGATGGACCTTCCTTCTCTGATCTTTGAATGCATTGTCCGGTTGGTTGTTGGTCTCTTTGTTGCGTGTCATCAGAAGATGAAGCGCCAATGTCAGAAAATCGTCCCATGTTGGGTCTCTGTTGTCTCCTTTGAGCGTAAATGTCCGCCCAGTTGTAAACTTCTCCCAGTTTGAAGTCGATTGTGTCTCTTTTAAATTTTCTGTTTTTTCTTTCACTGATTTCTTTCATGTAGTTTTTTTTATGTCATCAAGTGTTTCTTTCTGTAGGAGAGTAGGGTCTGCTTTCCTATGGTCACCCCAGATTTTTGCTTTTTGCTTCACTGGTTTTCGACATAATGTGGCTGTGGGCCTGCTAATCAGACCCACAGCCTGCTGTCCTCTCTCTAAATTCATATCCATGTACTTTAGGTACATACCCAATTGGACATTGGTTCACCTTATCAGCCCCTGTACAGTGTACTATAGGTACCCCGGGCATAGGTGTATCCAAGGCCTACCAGGGGCTGCAGCATATCTTTTGCCACCCCTGGCTGGCTACCCAAACTGACACAACTGGCTGATCACTCAGCTGGGGCAAGGTCATGTAATCACCCCTTGCTTAGATATAGTATACCTATATCTAAACCTATATCTGGACACTGGTCACTCCTATGGCAGGCCTTAACAATCTTGGAGGCAGAGTGCTTGGTTTTATGTGAGATGGTGCTCTAGCATGAGCTGAGCCTGTCTGCAGCTGTCGGGACCAACTCCCTTAGCTGTTCTGGGATATTGCCATACCATATACTCTTAAGTGCATTAAAATCCTCGCGGTTACTTGCTAACTTTGGTTTAGCTTTATCAAAACATGTTGTGTAAGGTGTCATATGCTTTGGAATACTACCCCTTCGCCAGTCCTGGCGACGGGGGTAGCATTCTGCCCTTATAGAGGGAGAATACATGTTACTTTGCTTAAACGAGGTTAAATGTAACCAAAACCCCAGCATCACAAAATGGATGCTGCTGCCACAGACACGAGTCTGGCCTCCTGGTGCTGACCGAACTCTGGCAGGGGAGGCCTGGACAATTGGTATCCTGTCACAGGGAGGTGTTACAAACCCCCAGACAGGAGATAGTGGATTGTAGCAGGGAGGGTTGAATGAAACTAGACACTGCCTGGGGAGCACAAGGCTTCCCATGCATAGTCCAGTTCAAACCGGTGCTGGGACACTCCAGTCCCAGCTCTGGCGTGAAACTGGACAAAGGGAAAGGGGTGTAACCACCCCCTTCCTGGGTTTCACCCATAGGAGGGACCTAGCAGGTAATCCAGCCCCTTGATTTGGAATAAAGGTAGGAGCTGTGCCCAGGAGCATTAGATTATCCTGAACGAAACTTTGATACATAACTCTGGACCCTTCGACATCCTACTCGACGTGGAAGACTGAAGAATCTCCCTTGTGGTCAAGGAATGACCACCCTGTGCAAACAGGCAACATCCAGCGCCCAACGGTTTGCTTTGTTGCAGTTCCTGCTGGAACTTGAGCAACAGAGATCAACAAGACCCAGCTTCCCTGACTTCTAACAGCCCGACCCACAGTCCCAGCGAATCTGAGACCCGTGGAGGCGACGTGAAGCGTGGAGCCGGCCATCTTGGAAAGACTGCGAAGTGCTGACCGTGCAGCTCCCAAGGCACCCTTGAAGCTGTGCAGTGGGGTTTGAGAAGCCCCAGCCCCGAGCAGCTTGTGCACCGAAGATCTCTCCTCCACACTCATCGAGTGCTGCGTGGGGCCCTTTTGCATTTTCCTGCTCGACGCATTGGTCCGGTCGCTGCCCATTGGCTAGTGGCCCCAGAACCGACGAACCTTTGAATTTACACTGCTAGTCTGGTTGCTCCAGACTGGCCCTCACTCCCCTGAAAAGGAGCCACTGCTCTGATCTTGCTGGTCCGAGTAAAAAGCGATCTTCCAATACTGCTTGGGTTGCATTTGCCAAGGCCTGTTAACTCCGATCCGGAAGCCAACACCGCCGACAGCGCGAGCCTTCGTAGGACAGCTTGTGCTCCTTTCCTGGTCATCGTCGATGCCCCAGAGTCCACGTGGCAGCGGAGACAAGCTTCATGACAACCACCTGATTGCGGCCGAAATCGCCTGGTTCCTTCCTGGTTCCATCCTGGTCACTGGCTAGTGACCCAGACTCTGTCCCCTCTGCTTTCAGGTACTCTACATCTTCGATCCACCCTTGGATCCAACCGGACTCTTCTCTCCTGGCCGCCTGCAGCATCTTCATCTCCAGGCTCCATAGATCTCCACAACGAAACCCGACACACTTTGGCACCTATGCACCCGCTTCCTGTGGGTGAGGTAACGAACTAACACCGGTGCTCCTGTAGTGGTTTACACCTCTAGTGTCCTAGTTTAAAGTGGGGTAATTCTATTCCAGTCGGAACACTTCCTAAACAGTAACTCTTTAACTTTTACGCGCCATTGACTTTGCATTGATGCATGCGTGTGCTTTAGGCACTGCACCCGTGTCCCACGGGCCTCTCCCGACTTCATCACTGTTAGTCCCAAGTAGTCCCAGCGATTCACAACGCCCTAGGCCTTACCATTGTTTGAGAGGTGGTACTTATACCACTATTTTAGTATATGGTTTGAGTGGCCACCGGGCCTATCCAAAATTGTGTAACTTTTGAATGTTTAACTGTGCTTTTGTTTAAACGCTTGTGCCTCTGCACTCATAAAGAGTACAGAGGATTATTCTAGTAATAAATACATATATTTTTATAATATATAACTTGTGTGGTTATATATTATATATATATTATACTGCTTGGGTTGCATTTGCCAAGGCCTGTTAACTCCGATCCGGAAGCCAACACCGCCGACAGCGCGAGCCTTCGTAGGACAGCTTGTGCTCCTTTCCTGGTCATCGTCGATGCCCCAGAGTCCACGTGGCAGCGGAGACAAGCTTCATGACAACCACCTGATTGCGGCCGAAATCGCCTGGTTCCTTCCTGGTTCCATCCTGGTCACTGGCTAGTGACCCAGACTCTGTCCCCTCTGCTTTCAGGTACTCTACATCTTCGATCCACCCTTGGATCCAACCGGACTCTTCTCTCCTGGCCGCCTGCAGCATCTTCATCTCCAGGCTCCATAGATCTCCACAACGAAACCCGACACACTTTGGCACCTATGCACCCGCTTCCTGTGGGTGAGGTAACGAACTAACACCGGTGCTCCTGTAGTGGTTTACACCTCTAGTGTCCTAGTTTAAAGTGGGGTAATTCTATTCCAGTCGGAACACTTCCTAAACAGTAACTCTTTAACTTTTACGCGCCATTGACTTTGCATTGATGCATGCGTGTGCTTTAGGCACTGCACCCGTGTCCCACGGGCCTCTCCCGACTTCATCACTGTTAGTCCCAAGTAGTCCCAGCGATTCACAACGCCCTAGGCCTTACCATTGTTTGAGAGGTGGTACTTATACCACTATTTTAGTATATGGTTTGAGTGGCCACCGGGCCTATCCAAAATTGTGTAACTTTTGAATGTTTAACTGTGCTTTTGTTTAAACGCTTGTGCCTCTGCACTCATAAAGAGTACAGAGGATTATTCTAGTAATAAATACATATATTTTTATAATATATAACTTGTGTGGTGTCCTTTCATTTGATATTACAGGATTGCATATGGTAAAACAGCTGGCTTCACATGCCCTCTTGAGTTTAGCCTAAGACTGCTTAGTCCACGCTACCCCTAGGATAGCTTGTCTATAAGGTTGACTTTACAACCACCACCATAAGGGATTGTTTGGACTGATACAGCGTACCCACAGAACTGTGGAAATCATACTTCAGGCCAACTTCTCACATTGGTGTGCAGTGGTTGGGATTTTAGCTTGCTGTTGTTCTACCATTGCAATCTTTATATCATTTGAAAGATCACATTAAGTACTATAGGTACATATAAAACAAAAGCTTAGCATACGTAAGTTCTACTGAACTTAGTAGTTGTAGACTAAAGGTAGTAGCACACCTGACTACAACTCACTAGCAAGGTTCCAATAGGAAAACACTTAGTGTAGGTAAGTGCACCACTTACACCTCACTAGTCATGCCTGGCACAAGTGAAGCATCAAACTCTCTACCTGTGGGTGACCAGCCAAAGGCACCATCCAGTTATGAAAAACTCAGCCACAAGTACTTGAGTGCCCTATGCACTTCAAGGAGGCTGAAAAGGGCTCACAACCCCACCATCCCTATCCTTATAGCGATCCTAGAGAAAGCTGATCTTGAGAAGGAATCTGCTGCAGGTTCTTCCAGTAAGGTAGGAGAGGGAAACCCCCCTGATAACATTGATGTCCCAGAAGTTGAACCTGCAGAGGTAGACGAGGATGAGGATGGAGATGAGTCAGATGGGGAGATGACCAGGTTCAAGTTAGAATCTTGAACCAGGCCAACCTAAGCCTACATGGGAATGGAGAAGGTGTCCACCTGTCCAGGCCCAATAGTAGACTTAACTATGGCAATAGAAGGATTAGATCTCCCTCCAGGGACTCTAATCATTCTAATGCCTCAAGGGGATCTCAAAGGGGAATGACTTCCCCCCCAGAGAAGAGAACATGAGGCTAGGATGAGAGGTGTCCAATTCCAGATAGAGAAGGAAGAGGTAGCCCTGGCCCAAGCTAAACTTGCTTTAGCAAGGGAGCAAAAATTAAGTAGATTAGATTCCACTGGTGGCAGCAACATTATCCCTAGAGATAAAGACAGGTCCTATGATCATAGAAACCCGAGCAAGATTGTGCCCCCCTACAGAGATGGGGATGACATCCACAAGTGGATAACTGCTCTTGAGAGAGCCTACATGGTACAGCAGGTTCCTCAGGACCAGTGGGCTGCAATCTTATGGCCCTCCTTTTCTGAGAAAGGGAGAGATAAGCTCCTCACTGTTAGACCTGAGGATGCTAAAAACTACACTGTCCTGAAGAGTGCTCTTATTGATGGGTTTGGCCTAACCACTGAACAATACAGGTTGTTGTTCAGAGATACCCAAAAAGCTCAGACTCAGGACTGGACTGACTTTGTTGATTGTGCCACTAAGGCTTTGGAAGGTTGGTTGCTGGGAGGTAAAGTTTCAGACTATTCAGGATTGTACAATCTAATAATGAGAGAACAGATCCTTAATATGCCAGAACCAGTTGTTGCATCAACACCTGATTGACTCAGATCTGACCTCTCCCCAAGAAATGGGAACGAAGGCAGACAAATGGGTCAGAACCAGGCTTAAGCAGAAAACCAGAACCAAGGTGGTGATCAGAAAAAGGCAGACCAGAAGGGTGGAGATAAGAAAGAAAAAGACCAGGGGACAGATGTAGGTAAGTATATTTTACAGATTCATAAATACCGAATTTTACCGATTCTGTATTTATGAATCGGTAAAATAGAAGGGGGGAGATGTAGATAGAATCGGTAATTGAATTACCGATTCTGTAAGAATCGGTATTTATCGAATTGGTAATGCCCATTGATTCCTATGGGCATTGAAGCCCATAGGAAATACCGAATGTTGCAAGGGTGCAGGGGGTGTCACTTTGACATGTCTGTCTGTCACATGCCATAGGTGTGCATGCACACCTGGAATCAGTATTTTACCACCCAATTTGATTGGGTGTTAAAATACCGATTCGGTAAGGCCTGTGGGACTCAGAAGAGTCCCACCTACATCTAAAAATTACCGAATCGGGGGGTAGAGCCTAGCCTGCAACCATGATGGCCGCCTAAACCCTCGGGTCCGCCGACCCTCTCGCTTTCCTCCCGTATTGCCACTCATCCTGCAAGCCATCCTGTTCTTCTACCGATTTATCGGACTCGGGAGGCGACACTGATTTCAACGCTGTACTTCCCGGTGCGCTCCCAGCGGTGGAAGCGAAGCGGCGTCCTTGCTTCCTCCTTTGCGCTCAATGGCGGCGCCCGGGTCTTTCTTCCTCGGAGACGGCCGGCCCTGCTAACAACACCAGCGGCCATTTCAGATAGGTCAGAGCCGGCCGGCGGATAGTAGCTGCTGCACTGTGCTCTCCGCTGCCATGACCTCGTCTGATCCACAAATCTTCACGCTTAGAGGACGACGCGGCTGTGAGTGATACAATGTATCCTTTCCTCAGCTCGTAGACGACTTTACCAGCTTTCTCGATTCCCAGCGCTGTGGTGGGTGCCATTTTGTATCGAACACTCGGCATTTGCAACTGACGACCCCGGGCTGCTCCTGAGGGTACGAGCGATCACCATCACTACACTGGTCTCGTGTGGGTGTTGAAATGGAGTGTGCTGCCCCTGTGCCCCCGGCCCGGCTCTACTGTGCGGAGTGGCGACGAGATGACCGGCTGTCCACAAGGGATGTCGGCGGCCAGCCTCGAGGACTGCTCCATGTCTGTGTGCCTGCTGTGCAGGGAACTGCTGCATCCCCTCTCCCTGAGGCACCATTGCGGATTGGCGATGTTCTGGGCGCTCTAGGTGCATTGAGAGCTGCCTTACGTGATAATGCTCAAATGCTGGGGGGCCGACTGATCTTCATCTGATATGCCCTTGACTGGCCAAGTTTGCTTTCGTGTGCGGGGCACCGTGCCACACCCTGTGACCGACTGCTGTGGATTGCCTACCCAGATGTACACGGAGGCATTGAAGGTACAGGATCCTGATTCTGCCGCGGTATTGTCTGTATTGGTTGGGGAGAGCTCTGGTGTTCGTGGACTTATGCGGTGGCTGGGGAATCGTCTCCGGGCATTATGTCCGGCAGCTCCTTTGTGGTCTACTGGCGGGACTCACTATCTTCTCCTGGAACTGATACTGCTGCTTTGGCCGGCCGATCTCGGAGGATTGTTGTTATGCGTTGTTTCTTTTTGTATTACCGTAGCACGCATGGCTTCGAATTGGACAGACTTTGGTGGGCAGCGTCCCATTCTGCTGTGGCCAACCCGTCTGCTCACTCCATCCATGATGGCCACTGTACAGCTGGACCTTGTTGACACACCGGATCGTAAGGGGCAAGGTTGAAGATGTTCTTTCTTTTTGATTGCTGACGCTCGCACTACTGGGACTGTGATGGACAAACGGGGTAACTGAACGTTGATTCTATGTTGGTTTGGGGGGCCGGGGATGGCGGCCGTGGCTGCACATGTTGATTGTTTTGAATATATGCGTCTGGCCCTCCTCCGGTTCAATATGATTCCTTTTCTCTTCTTCCTTTATTTCTGCTTCTATATTTCGGGTACTCTTTATTGGGCGACAGACACACTGCAAGGGGGGGGGGTAGGCCATAGCCTCTGCATGCGTGTAGGGTGGGGGGTAGGGGGGGGTTTATTTTGTCCGTTTTCGTTTCTATGGGCCTTATTCTTCTCTTTGTTCTTAACCTTTTCTTTTCTTGCTTCTTCCTGGGTCAGTGGGATGGATCGGTGTTAGGTGGGTAGCGACCGGCATGCAACATATTTTGTTACTGTTTATCCTTTTGTTCTAACCATATGCCGCCATTTTGATTCTGTTTCTCTGCTCGTTGGAGTTCATCTGGTAGACGTTGCCCATTCATGTCTTCGGTGGATTGTATGTACTCTGATCCTTCTTAGTTCTTTTACTTTCCTGCATATTTTAACTACAAAAACTTTTTAAAAATGAACCTTAAATTCTCCTGTTTCTCGGTAGTACTTAGAAATCCAGTGTAACTCAGGTTGATTGTTCTTTTGTACTGATGTGCTACTGAGTTGAAGTATCGCTTACTATAATGCTCATAAAATGTCGAGGCCAGCCGGATGGTTGTAGGCCCGTATTTGTCTTACGATACTGCGCAATAAAGGTTTTCAAAAATTAAAAAAAAAAAAATACCGAATCGGTAGAAATACCGATTCGGTATTTTACCGATCCGGTAAATTTACCGAATCAGTAAAACATGGCCCCTACATGCCAAATACTTAATACCGGTCGGTAACGGCCGAAATCGGCCGTTACCGACCGGTATTTTGGCTCCTACATCTGGCCCCAGAAGTCTTCTTCAGGCCCCCAAAATAATTCTAATAAGGAGGGTGGTTCCCAGAATGGAAACAAGAAGAAGAAGAATAATGGCCCAAAGAAACCTTGGTGCAATACCTGTAAATCAGTTTCACACTGGGGTAGTGAATGCACTAAGAAAAATCCAGTCCTTACCACTGCAGCCCCTAAGGCACCTGCGCCCCCTAGTACAGTCAGCAGTGGTGGTACACAACCAAAGGGTATAGTAGGGTTAACCCTGGGTACTGAGATGGAGTCTGGTCTAGTCAGAATCCCTACTCAGGCAGTTCTGCTCTATGATGTGGACATATCCATGCCCACTACTACGAGTCCCAATACTTTGGGCAAGTATAGGCAGACGCCTTTGATCAATGAGAAACTGGCTCAGGCCTACAGGGACACATGTGCCAGTGTCACTATGGTGACACCTAACTTTGTGGATCCTGGACAAATTGTACTAGGTGAGAATTACCTAGTGACCAACGCTAGCAATGCACCTACTACACATAGTGTGGCTGTTGTTAACTTCTCCTGGGGAGGGGTAAATGGCCTCAAGAAAGTTGTTGTGAGTGCAGACCTCCCAGTTGACTGTCTTTTGGGCAATGATCTAGAGAATTATTTATGGTCAGAAGTGGAGTACAGGACTCATGCAAAGATGTTAGGTATTTTAGCACATTTCCTTGCTGTAACCAGGTCCCAGGCCAAGAAGTGCCTACCTGAACCTGTGGTGGATCTTGAAACTATAGACCAACCGCAACCCAAGAGGAAGAGCAAGAGGATTAAGGCAGTGCCCTCCCGCTTGCCCCAGGTTGAGGATCAGACCTCACAGGAGGCTGATTCTGTGATCCAAGAGGAGACTGTCTCTGAAGAGCTTGAACCTGATCAGGTTGAGTTTCTGGGGACAGGGGGACCCTCAAGGGCAGATCTGGGACAGGCTCAGTTAACTTGCCCTTCTCTTGAACCCCTCAGACAGCAAGCTGCTGCTGAGGCTGCTGGGAATGCTCAAGGTACCCATAGAGTGTATTGGGATGATGGGCTCCTTTATTCAGAGGCTAGAGACCCCAAACCTGGTGCTACCAGGAGGTTGGTTATACCGCTGCAATTTAGGGGCTTCCTTCTCACCTTGGCCCATGAAATTCCCCTGGCAGGACACTTAGGCCAGAACAAGACTTGGGAAAAACCTGTCCCGCACTTTCACTGGCCTCACATGTCAGAGAACACCAAGGAGTTTTGTCGCTCCTGTGTCACCTGCCAAGCCAGTGGCGAATCAGGTGGCACCACAAAGGCCCCCCTCATACCACTACCTGTGGTGGGGGTACCCTTTGAAAGAGTTGGGATAGACATTGTTAGACCAATGGATCCCCAAACAGCATCTGAGCACAGATTTATACTGGTGGTAGTGGATCATGCCACCAGGTATCCAGAGGCAATTCCCCTGAGGACCACAACAGCACCTGTGTTGTGGCAAGGGCCCTACTGGCAGTATTCTCCAGAGTGGGCTTTCCAAAGGAGGTACTTTCAGACAGAGGTACCAACTTCATGTCTGGATATTTGAAAGCAATGTGGAAAGAGTGTGGAGTGAACTATACGTTTACCACACCCTACCATCCACAGTGCAATGGGATTGTTGAAAAGTTCAACAAGACTCTAAAGGGAATGATAAAAGGGCTACCTGAAAATCTCAGGCGAAGATGGGACATCCTTTTACCCTGCCTACTCTTTGCTTACAGAGAGGTCCCACAGAAGGGGGTTGGCTCCAGCCCTTTTGAACTTTTGTTTGGCCACCCTGTAAGGGGTCCATTGTGTCTTGTGAAGGTAGGATGGGAGTTACCTCTCAAAAAGCCTAAACTTGATGTTGTGGACTATGTACTTGGTCTCCGCTCCAGGATGGCTGAATACATGGAGAAGGCAACCAAAAACCTGGAGGGCAGCCTAGAATTACAGAAAGCTTGGCATGACCAAAAGGCTGTTCTGACTGAGTTCCAGCCAGGGCAGAAGGTGTGGGTGTTGGGGCCAGTGGCCCCAGCAGTTCTCCAAGACAAATGGTCTGGAACCCACACCATACTGGAGAAAAAGGGAGAGGTCATATACTTGGTGGACCTTGGCACCCCTAGGATCCCCCACAGGGTGCTCCATGTAAACAGATTGAAAGCATTTGTGGACAGGGAAGACATGGGTTTACTCATGGCTGCAGATGGGGACCAGGAGGAAGAGAGTGACCCTCTCCCAGACCTGTTATCCCAAAACCCTGATGATGGTTCAGTGGATGGAGTAGCCTTGGCAGGCAGCCTCACTGACCAACAGCAATGGGACTGCAGCTAGGTTTTGCAGGCTCATAGACATATGTTTTCTCTCACACCCAGTCAAACTAACTGGTGCACCCATGAGGTGCACACTGGTGACAGTCTGCCTGAAAAGAATAAAATCTACAGGCAACCTGACCATGTCAGGGATTGTATAAAGGCTGAGGTGCAGAAAATGCTTGAACTTGGAGTAATTGAGCCATCAAAGAGCCCCTGGGCCAGCCCAGTAGTCCTTGTGCCAAAACCTCATACCAGAGGTGGAAAGAGAGAAATGAGATTTTGTGTGGACTATAGTGGTCTCAATGCTGTCACTAGGACAGATACTCATCCTATTCCAAGGGCAGATGAGCTCATAGATAAGTTGGCTTCTGCCAAATTTCTGAGCACATTTGACTTGACAGCTGGCTATTGGCAAATCAGGTTAGCTGAGGAGTCTAAAGCCAAAACAGCATTCTCAAGCCCCAGTGGACATTATCAATTTGTGGTAATGCCCTTTGGTTTGAAGAATGCACCTGCCCCTTTCCAAAGGTTGGTGAATCAAGTCCTTGCTGGGTTGGATGACTTTTGTGCAGCATATCTAAATGATATTGCTTTCTTCAGCTCCACCTGGGAGGATCACCTGATCCACCTGAAGAAAGTTCTGGAGGCCCAGCAAAAGGCAGGCCTGACTATCAAGGCTACCAAGTGCCAGATAGGGCAGAGCAAGGTTGTGGGCCACCTAGTAGGTGGGGGTCAGGTTCAACCATTGGAGAGCAAGATCCAGACCATACAGGACTGGGCTCCTCCAACTACCCAGACACAAGGCAGAGCCTTCTTGGGCCTGACTGGGTATTACAGGAAATTTGTAAAGAACTATGGGTGCATTGTGACACCATTGAATGATCTGACATCCAAGAAGATGCCAAAAAAGGTTCAGTGGACAGTTAGCTGTCAAAAGGCATTTGAAGACCTGAAGAAGGCAATGCGCTCTGCACCTATCCTAAAGAGTCCTGACTACTCCAAACAGTTCATTGTTCAAACAGATGCTTCTGAGTTGGGGGTGGGAGCTGTGCTTTCACAACTTAATGTAGATGGTCAAGACCAGCCCATTGCTTTCATTAGCAGAAGGCTGACCCCTAGAGAGAAACGTTGGTCAGCCATTGAGTGGGAGGCCTTTGCTGTGGTTTGGGCCCTGAAGAAGTTGAGACCATACTTGTTTGGCACTCACTTCCTAATTCAGACAGACCATAAGCCCCTCTTGTGGCTAAATCAGATGAAGGGTGAGAATCCCAAACTGCTCAGGTGGTCCATTTTCCTACAGGGGATGGACTTTACAGTGGAACACAGACCAGAGACTGACCATAGCAATGCAGATGGTCTCTCCAGGTATTTCCACTTAGAACATGAAGACATATCTGGTCAAGGTTAAGTTTAATGTCCCTGCGTTTTGGGGGGGGGGGGGGGTTATGTAGGAGAGTAGGGTCTGCTTTCCTATGGTCATTCCAGATTTTTGCTTTTTGCTTCACTGGTTTTCGACATAATGTGGCTGTGGGCCTGCTAATCAGACCCACAGCCTGCTGTTCTCTCTCTAAATTCACATCCATGTACTTTAGGTACATACCCAATTGGACATTGGTTCACCTTATCAGCCCCTGTACAGTGTACTATAGGTACCCAGGGCATAGGTGTATCCAAGGCCTACCAGGGGCTGCAGCATATCTTTTGCCACCCCTGGCTGGCTACCCAAACTGACACAACTGGCTGATCACTCAGCTGGGGCAAGGTCGTGTAATCACCCCTTGCTTAGATATAGTATACCTATATCTAAACCTATATCTGGACACATATAAACCTATAAGTCACTCCTATGGCAGGCCATAACAATCCTGGAGGCAGAGTGCTTGGTTTTATGTGAGATGGTGTTCTAGCATGAGCTGAGCCTGTCTGCAGCTGTCGGGACCAACTCCTTTAACTGTTCTGGGATATTGCCATACCATATACTCTTAAGTGCATTATAATCCTCGCCGTTACTTGCTAACTTTGGTTTGGCTTTATTAAAACATGTTGTGTAAGGTGTCATACGCTTTGGAATACTACCCCCTCGGCAGTCCTGGCGACAGGGGAAGCATTCCACCCTTCTAGAGGGAGAAGACATGTTACTTTGCTTAAACGCAGTTAAATCTAACCAAAGCCCCAGCATCACAAAATGGATGCTGCTGCCACAGACACGGGTCTGGCCTCCTGGTGCTGACCGAAACTCTGGCAGGGGAGGCCTGGACAATTGGTATCCTGTCACAGGGAGGTGTTACACCACCCCAGACAGGAGATAGTGGATTGTAGCAGGGAGGGTTGAATGAAACTAGACACTGCCCGGGGAGCACAAGGCTTCCCATGCATAGTCCAGTTCAAACCGGTGCTGAGACACAGCTCTGGCGCGAAACTGGACAAAGGGAAAGGGGTGTAACCACCCCCTTCCTGGGTTCCACCCATAGGAGGGACCTAGCAGGTAATCCAGCCCCTTGATTTGGAATAAAGGTAGGAGCTGTGCCCAGGAGCATTAGATTATCCTGAACAAAACTTTGATACAGAACTCTGGACCCTTCGACATCCCACTCGACGTGGAAGACTGAAGAATCTCCCTTGTGGTCAAGGAGTGACCACCCTGTGCAAACAGGCACCATCCAGCGCCCAATGTTTTGCTTTGTTGCAGTTCTTGCTGGAACTCGAGCCACAGTGATCAACAAGACCCAGCTTCTCTGACTTCTAACAGCCAGATCCACAGTCCCAGCGAATCCGAGACCCGTGGAGGCGACGTGAAGCGTGGAGCCGGCCATCTTGGAAAGACTGCAAAGTGCTGACCGTGCAGCTCCCGAGGTACCCTCGAAGCTGTGCATTGGGGTTTAAGAAGCCCCAGCCCCGAGCAGCTTGCGCACCGAAGATCTCTCCTCCACACTCATCGAGTGCTGCGTGGGGCCCTTTTGCATTTTCCTGCTCAGCGCGTTGGTCTGGTCGCTTGCCCGTTGGCTAGTGGCCCCAGAACCGACGAACCTTTGAATTTACACTGCTAGTCTGGTTGCTCCAGACTGGCCCTCGCTCCCCTGAAAAGGAGCCACCGCTCTGACCTTGTTGGTAAGCATGAGCGAATTTTGCGAATCTGGCGTTCGCGAATTTGCGAACTCGCAATCCGCAAAATCCGCGAATTCTCGCAAATTTGCAGATTTTTTTTTGTGTTCGCAAGGATTTTTGCCAGTTCGCGAGGGTTTTGTACCAGTTCGCAATTGCGAACTTACATGTCGGCTCGCAACGGTCGCGATTCAGTTGTTTCTACGTCTAGTTCATCATCACAGGTTCCCAGCACCCTCTGTTTCACCCCTGCCACCCTCGGTTTCACCCATGCCACCCTCTGGTACATCAATGCCACCCTCTGGTTCATCATCACTGTAGATTAGGGGGGGAAAAAGCAAGCACACCAGCCATGCTTCAACTGACATGAATTAATTTGGGGTTGATTTATTAATGTGTCACTGTTTTAAAATTCCAGTCTGGCACCTGCTTCCTTATCTGTAATTTGCTTTCTGTTGCAGTGCAATTTTTTTTTCCAGGACCTTTTATGGCCTACTTGTAGCTATTCTATGAGCCTGCTGTGAGGGTCAGAGCAGGGTCATACAATTGTTGGAACTAGCAACTGAACTCTGGAGGGGCCCCAGTCAGGAAGCACGACAGGGAATGGGTACTAATGATGAGTTTGAACTTTTGAACCTGCTGAATGCTTTCACTTTTGCAAAACTCGTTTTTCTGCAGAACAGCATTACAGCAACTGTAATGCCCCAAACAAGCTTACTTGTGAAAGTTGATTTCTAATCCAAAAGTGATCCAAAGAAAGTCAAAAGGCCTCAAATCCCAAAAAGTGCAGGCAAATGTCAACCTGAGGAGTTATTCTGATAAAAATCATCATTTTCAGAAGGTCTATGCTGCTTGCTAGTGGATTTCTGGTGCAGAATTGCAATTTTTGTAATTTCGCAAGTGCGAGATTGTTGCTGCCTACATGTTCGCAATTGCGAACTTACACCGCACGCCGCAAAATTGTATCACCAAGAAAAAAAAATCCGCTGCGTGCGAATTTGCGGATTTTCGGTAAATTCGCGAGCGTTCGCGGATTGCAAATTTACCGAAAATCCGCAAAATTCGCGAGCGGAACGGATTTTCCGCCCATGCTTACTTGTTGGTCTGAGTAAGAAGCAATCTTCTAATCCTGCGTGGGTTGCATTTTCCAAGGCCTGTTAACTCCGATTCGGAACCCTACACCGCCAACAGTGAGAGCCTTTGTGGGACAGCTCGTGCTCCACTACTGGTCATCGTCGATGCCCCAGAGTCCACATGGCAGCGGAGACAATCTTCACGACAACCACCTGATTGCGCCCAACAGCGCTTGGTTCCTTCCTGGTTCCATCCTAGTCACTGGCTAGTGACCCAGACTCTGTCCCCTCTGCTTTCAGGTACTCTACATCTTCGATCCACCCTTGGATCCAACCGGACTCTTCTCTCCTGGCCGCCTGCAGCATCTTCATCTCCAGGCTCCATAGATCTCCACGACGAAACCTGACACACTTTGGCACCTATGCACCCGCTTCCTGTGGGTGAGGTAACGAACTAACACCGGTGCTCCTGTAGTGGTTCACACCTCTAGTGTCCTAGTTTAAAGTGGGGTAATTCTATTCCAGTCGGATGACTTCCAAAACAGTAACTCTTTAACTTTTACGCGCCAGTGACTTTGCATTGGTGCATGCGTGTGCTTTAGGCACTGCACCCGTGTCCCGCGGGCCTCTCCCGACTTCATCACTGTTAGTCCCGAGTAATCCCAGCGATTCACAACGCCCTAGGCCTTACCATTGTTCGAGAGGTGGTACTTATACCACTATTTTAGTATATGGTTTGAGTGGCCACCGGGCCTATCCAAAATTATGTAACGTTTGAATGTTTAACTGTGCTTTTGTTTAAACGCTTGCGCCTCTGCACTCATAAAGAGTACAGAGGGTTATTCTAGTAATAAATACATACATTTTTATGATATATAACTTGTGTGGTGTCCTTTCATTTGATATTACAGGATTGCATATGGTAAAACAGCTGGCTTCACATGCCTTCTTGAGTTTAGCCTAAGACTGCTTAGTCCATGCTACCCCTAGGATAGCTTGTCTATAAGGTTGACTTTACAACCACCACCATAAGGGATTGTTTGGACTGATACAGGGTGCCCACAGAACTTTGGACATCAGGCCAACTTCTCACACTTCCCAATTTTCTTTAGAAATTTTTTCAGTGAGTTCTTGGTTTAGCTGGTTCACCTCTTTATTCAGATCTTCCAAAAGTTTTGATAATTCTTCGATAATTAGTAATATCAAGTCTAAGGAACGTTTATTTAAAATTGCGTGCCACTTTTCCGTGAATCTGGTATTGTTCTTGCAGAAAGTTTGTTTTAGGGGCTATTCTTAATCCTCTTGGATTCGCTGTGCTGTATGGTACTTGATTAGAGTGCTCGCATGAAGATGTTGGTTGATTGCTTTTTTCGAAATGTATAATAACTGTTTGTTTGATTGTATTGATCCATTACTACTACTCTCTGTTGGATTTGTTGAGTTTCATTCGTAAAACCAAAAGTTTCCACTCTCTAAGGTTAGCAATTTCTTCATAGGGCATGTTGATTTAGGTGCGTTGTCTATTTCCTCTGAAAAAATTATGTATAAACCAACAATTGGATAGATGATATCAATATAACTGGTGTATATTTTTTTAATCAGTGCTGAGAAAGGTAGGTGGTTGTAGTGATGGAGTCCACAGCCAGGATGTAGTTTCAGGTAGAGTTATTGAGACCAGTTACATGTAGATAAGTAGTAGAGATTCAGCCCCACCAGGAGGTTAATCTTTATGAGTATGAGGATAGAAGAATACACTAAAAGCGTGACATCAAGGAACGAGGGGCGTCACCAACTTGCACTCAATGATGACATGTAAATCTTTTGGAAGATCTGAATAAAGAGGTGAACCAGCTAAAGCAAGAAGTCAAATGTCTAAAGAAAAATGGGAAGAAACACTTGATTGTAATTGTAAGGGAATTTATAAAGCACTGGAATCCCCCCCGAAGGGGTATCTCCGCGCTGCAGACAAAGTACAGGTCAGGCAAAAATCCATCCTGGAATAATTTAGTATTTAGGAGTTTCCTTAATCGAAAAAGACTGGGTCACTTACGCAGGTCCTCGGGCAGGGGGTTCCAATATTTAGGAGCAAGGTATGCAAAAGCCCTTCCTCCTGCTCGTAGTTTCCTGTACCGGGGAACCACAAACAGCCCTTTCCCTTCGGATCTGAGAAGTCTGCTCGGACAGTAAGATTTAATTTTGTCTACAAAATAGCAAGGACACCTACCATAGAGGGATTTATGTGTGAGGCAGCAAAGTTTAAATTTGATTAGTTGGTGAATAGAAAGCCAGCGAAGCTGTCTCCGCAGATGTCTAGAAGGGGTACTTGGGGGCATTTTAAGAGCCAGACGTGCAGCAACATTCTGAACTATCTGCAATCTACCCAGAAGAGATTAATTTGCAGATGCTAAAAGAGCATTGCAGTAATCAAGTCAGCCAATAACCAGAGCTTGAATCAGGGTACGCCATACTGATGAAGGCAGCCACTGAAACACTCTCCGCAGGAGACTCAGAGTGTGGTAACAGGTCCCTGATATGGCCATGACTTGATCCTTCATAGTCAGAGAGTTATCCAGACGGACCACTACATTTTTAGCCACAAGAGAGGGAGTTGGAGCGGGGCCTAACACAGTGGTCCACCAGTTAGGGGACCAGATGGATTGAGCAGAGCCAGCCAAACAAAAGGATCTCAGTCTTAGACGCATTAAGCTGAAGAAAGTTTTTCGACATCCAGCCAGATCTGGCCTGCATGCCCTCTGCAATGCGTTGGTCAACTAACTCTGTGTCCTCGGCCCCCTCTTGGCCCTCAACCCTGTTTGTCAGAGCTGCTAATAACTGCCCCATTTCATCCACCTTTTTCACCTTGGCGTCCACTGCCCCCTTTTTCTGCATCATTTTAGCCATAAAAATATCCATCCGTAGATGCTGGTCATCCCGCTTAACCTTCGGGGCCATTATTGTAAGCAAACAAATATACTGACACACAGTTAATAATGTCCTGCAATAGCTGGCAGCAAGATCTTTATGGCATGTAGCGTAACAATTTAAATAACCGGTTGCAATAGGGTGCAAAAAACACCTCAACAGAGGCACATGCACCAAATCCCTGTGCTCCAGGCCTGAGCCAATGCCCAAACCCTTACCTTGCAATTGTAGCACCCACCAGCTGGCCACTGCACCCACGCAACTAGAGCTACGCCCATCAACTAGTCTACTGGGTCAGGTGAGTAAACTCAAACCTGCTTGGTTCCCAGAAATGATGGAAATGCAGGCCTGCCGGTGCTGCCTCACAATGGGAGATCCTGAACGACTTGCTAGGTGCGCTGCCTTACCAATTCCTGCTAACCAGCTCTACCTCACTGGATTGCTTGCTGCTTTGACAAACTGTTTGTGGAAAAAAAAGGAGAAAACTACAAAAAAAGGAGGGGGGGACAAAACCTCCCAATGCACCGCTTCTTGTACCTGTAAAATGCCTGCAAAATCTGGCCTTTGGCCACAGCACTCCCCCACACGCGCTCCTCCTGTTGCTGCTTTTTTGTTTCACTTAACAAATGCAAAATTAACTCCCAGAGATTTACTTATTTATTTATTTAAAGAGTTTTATATAGCAATGGCGAGACCCGAAGGTATCAGAGCGCTTTACATGAGAATCAACAATGTTACAGAAAAAGATCAACAATTACACAATGCACCAAAAAATAGTCAATACAATTAGGAGAGGAGAGAAAGGAGAGAGAAAAGTAGTGGAGGGGGCAGGGGGAGGTGAGAAAGGGATGGTAAGGGAAGAGACAACAAGGAGAGACTAAAAGGAAGTCTGTCTAAAGACCGACTGGGTAGGTGACAACCAAGGCGGGAAACCACGGCCCATCTCCCCTATAGCTAAAACAGGTAGCTCCATTGGGCATCAGACAAAATAGTTCAGTCTCAATACATTGAGAGAGGAGAGAAGCAGAGACATAAATAGTGGGAGGATGCGGGAAGAGACGACAGGAGAGACGAAAGGAAGTGTGTCTAAAGACCAACTGGGTAGGTGACGTCCAAGGAGGGAATCCCCTGCCTATCTCCCCTATAGCTAAACCAGGTAGCTCCATCGGGCATCAGACAAAATAGCTAGATCTCAATTGACGCGGGAAAAATTCACAGATAAAAGAGGTGGGGACTAAGGGCCAGGAAAGGTGAGGGCAAAGGTCAATAGCAGGATAGTGGAGTAGAGTGGAGAGGGGAAGGGGGTAGGGGGAGGAGGGAGAAAGGGTCAGGAGAGACGCAGGAGGGTTTGTTGCGGCCGTCATTTTAGGCAGGTACAGGCAGTATTTCAGGAGCAAGCACAGTGTGGGGTGGCTACATCGCAGCTTTGTTGTCTCTCGTGTCCCTGTAGTCTCTGAAAACTTACTGCATACTACTGTTTTTTTGGGCTTGGCCATGCTTCTTTTAGCCTCTCCGCATGTTGGTCGCTTTTGTGCGCCAGGATATCGATGCACGTGTTCATGGCGTCCATTTTGGTTTCAACAGAGGTGAGGCTGGACTGTATTACGAGCAGGAGGGTGCCATAGTCACTGCCAGGCAAGGACAAAGCAGAGAAAGCTTGCCGAAGACAGAGACAGTTTTGCACCCAGGTTGAGCCGACACCACTCTGAGCGCTGTCAGTGCTTGTTGGGCTGTGGGAAAGGCACAGAGCCCCTCCTTCCTTACATCTCTCTTGCTGTCCTGAGGTGTTTGATATTGCCGAGACACTTACTTTGAATTCCTCCTCGTTTGATCAATTTTCGGCTGAGTGCTGGCCGCCATTTTAGGGTCAGGCACGATCAGGCAGGGATGTCCCCAGCACTTAGCCTCTTGGCTGCTAATGACAAGGGTAACTCGTCATGGACTTTCCATTGATTTCAATGGAAATTACAGCAAAAGAGTAATTGTACCTTAGCACTAAAGGGGTTAAAAAACCCAGATGCACATAATGGAAAACCAAAGCGCTTGGGTTTTTTAACAGATCACCCCCGAAAAACAGGTTGAGAGTAAAAAAATAACCTACACCCCAGTCGTGCTGCACGCGCTTCAAAGGTGGTAGCGCCTTCCCTAAAAAGTCCCCCTACCGGTTTGCACAACAATTCCGGGCATGCGCTGAAGCAGGAAAACAGCTGCCAGGAATCCTCGGGAAGCGCTGAAGGAACAAACCGCTGACTCACTCCCTCGCGGCTCCCACTAATCCTCGGTATGCGCTGGGGCAGAAAGAACAGCTGACTTGCTCCCTTGCTGTGAATAAACATGCAGCCGCTCCACTTCACACGATCATCTGCTTGCCGCCCAAAGAACACCCAGCTCGCCACTCCTTGCTGATACCTGCAGGGGACACAGGGACAAAAAACACACTTGCCTCTCTCCGCGTCACAAACCTGTAAAGCAAAAGGAAATGATTGAAACAACTTTGTTGGGGCCCTGTCCCTGCGTGTCCTGTTTGAAAGGCTGGGGAGCAGTGAACAGAGACTGTTTGCTCTGCTCCTCAGCCTTTTAACTGCTTTAATGCCAGGCAAGCTGGTTCAAACCAGCTTGCCGGACGTTGTTCCCACTCGTGAACCAGAAGCATCATGCGGATGTTTACCAGGGGAAGCAGGGCGCCGCGTCACTCTTGCCTTCCCCTGTGTGTGAGGGCCTGGCGCGAAAGCCATATGGCAGCATGCCCGAGTTGGGCCCGCCTTCCAATTCCTTGGCCCTTGATTGCGAGTTCACTTGCTTAAATAAGAATCCCAGTCTATCAACTTCAAGTGTGACTACAAAGCCGGTGCCACTCATCACCAGGCTAATGTCTACACCGAAGCCAGGGTCTCCACTCAACGCAATGACGACAGTTTGCAACGCAGGCCCCAACGCCACAGCCACACCTCCGAAGATCCACCACAGCATGAGCCTGGAACACTGAGTCACCGAAGTCCATGATGCCTGATTACGCCGCAGCACCTGTGGTCTGGTAGTGTGACATCGACAGCATGAAATTGACGTCTCATGGCATGACCCTCAATGCTTCATCGACCCCGCCAGCAGAACTGTCACCTCGTGCCAATGCTGCATCTCCTCCCCTGTGCCTTGCAACGCCCCGGGAATCCCTAACATGCCAGTGACCTGTACCGACAGTAAGGAACCGACACCGCACTGGCCTCAGTGATGCCTCACCTTCCCAGCACCTTGCAACGTCTTTGTTTTGTCAACGTTTCCAAAGTACTGTAACCGGGGTCCGTATGACTCTGTAGCCAGCCAACGATCCATCGCGGTCGGCCCGAACTTTGAGATACGACTTCGTCAAGCAAGTCATTATAGGCCCAGCCAGAGGTATTGTGTTTCTAAGTGCCAGAATAGCTCCGTATTTTTATTTGTGTATGTTGGATTTTTGTCTTGTTTTATTCAGAAAATATTGGCTTTTTTGTGTGTTTTCACTGTGTTACTGTATGTGTGTACACAAATACTTTACACATTGCCTCTGTTGTAGTTTAGCCTGACTGCTCTGAGCCAAGATACCCAAGAGTGAGTACAGGTAAACTTTTAGTGGTACTACACTTACCCTAACTAGGATTGTGGGTCCCTACTTGGACAAGCTGCAAACCTCTACCAACTAGAGACCCCAGTTCTAACAGTTGGGCTATACCTCTATTCTCATTTAGACCAATTGTATTGCATTTCTATAAATTGCTCATGTACTCCACCTTATGCCAAATCTACTTGATTACAAGCTCATTTATTCCAACATGATTTGCTTTCTCGGTTCGTCATCTGTGCTTTTATGTTATGCGTACCCCATATTTGTAATAGCGTGCTTAAAAAAAGTTGTTTTGAATATTAATATGCGCAATATACACCATCAGCAAAAAGATACCGTAATTAAAACCTGCTCACAGGTAGTGTACCTTATGAAGAGAAATGTTTTTATCAAAAAATCCGTCTGGTTAAGCAGACAGTGCAGCTTTTATTTTGAGCCAGCGTCGTATTGGAAGCTGAGTAAATTCAGGAACATGTTGCCTGTTTGGCAGCTCGTCCTGTGGGGAGGGTGAACTATCATTGCATCCACCTGTCTCAATGCTGCGTATCTCAGTCTTTGAACACCTATTTGATGTTGGCAGTCCTGTTTTTTCCATCACAAACAGATTTTGATGACTTCAAAGAGGGTGACATTGCTTAATGCATGTGAGGGTAAATTTGTTTTCTTTGCAAGGAAAATGAGACATTAAATGTTGAGAGCATGACAGGAAAAATGCTAACTGCTGCATGAGTCATGAATGTGTGGTTCATGAAGTCTGCTAATTAGAAATGTTATGCTAATTAGGTCTCCTTTGAAATGCACATCTTGCTCCTGATCATTTGTAAGCATCATGACTGCATGTCAAAAGTATTGCTTGGAATCCTTGGTTTAGGTTGAGGCTATATTAGCCAGACATTTTAATTTTGTGTTCATATTTTCTTAAGAACTGAATAGAATAGGATCTGTGATTACAAAGAATGCCTATACATTGCCCGTTTCCTCAGTGTGTCATGGCAAGGTGTGGACTCTTGGATTACTATGCTAATTTATCTCAAATGTAATGCCATTTTAGCAGAGCGCTTAAGTGTGCCTACTCTGTGTTTGAGTAGCTCACCCGCTCCAGGTTTTTGATTTACCCACTTGGATGTATTTTCCTTATTTTATAATTATACTGCCTGGGCTGTAGGCCCTACAGTTCCGAGAAAAAACTGCAGTGGGTGAACTACTTCTGCATGCACCCGTGAAACAGGAGAACGTTCTGGTTTTTGTGACCGGATGTTCTGTATGTAGCGACTGATGCGGCTTTGCTTCGCTTCAGTGTTATCCCACAGCAGCTTCAGCAACTGTCTAGCTGATAACTGCACTGCAATTTGAGAATAAGGAAAGCGCACGTTTACTACGGTGATTTGCGCAAGTTTCCATCATTGTGAGGTAGGCCTCCTCCAAGTTTCTAGTTTATATTCTTAATCAGTGCCAGACTCGGACAAAAAATAGGCACAGACACCCCAAAAAATAAAATTGTCCCCATACAAAAGATAATGGCCCACATTGGCAAATCCTGGCAGCTTGGAACTTTGTGACATATCTTCTTGGTGGTCTTCGAGGGGTACTGGAGTGTTTTCTAAAACTGGGGTCATGGATGAGTGGAATGTAGTATGTTTCCTCATTATCAATTAATTTATTTTATTTATTGCGATTTTATATAGCGCAAACATTACCCGAAGGTGTCAGAGTAATAGTACATTGTGTTGTTGGTCTGTTGAATGTCTGTACAGTGCGTATCGTGGGCCCTAATAAACAGCATTACCCGTGTGTGAATGTTTTTGCACAGTGCATGTTGTGGAGCCTAATAAGAAGCAGGACCCATGTATCAATTTCAGGTTTGTTCCCAGCTCAACAAAATATGCCACATTAAACTGGGAAGTTATTATGCCTACTATTCACACACCAAGAGACATTTTAGTTTGTGGCATGCCCTGTACTAATTGTCAGTATCGGGAAAATAAGACTCACCTATAGCATTTTAAACATCTCCATAACATTATATCTGTTTATTTACAGTGCTTTTCTAGATAGATTCTTTACTGACTGGTGTTAGAGCACTGTACTTCATAACTGCATTTTGGGAGGCGAGAAACTACTAACTGACATCCAATTTTCATTGTTTGTGGAAATTTCAATTGCAAAATGGGAGTTTGCGGAAATGATTCACAATAAAGCATGGAGGAAAAGTCAGCTGTTGGAATTCCATCTATTTGCCATGAATTCCCCAAAATTCATGCAGGAGGCAAAAGATTGCAAAACTTTTGCTGTGAAGGCCTCATTTCACAACTTGTATGAAAATACAAACATTCAACCCACGACATATAATGCAAGAGGGGCCCATTAATTAACTACATTCTTGTTAAAGATGAGGATTGGACTAGATTTGAAAATCCAAGAATCATATGAAGAGTGGAAGCTGTTCACAATGGACTATCGATAGATGTTAAGGGGAGAGCGGCCTAACATGGTGGATGTGAGGTGATTGACCTCCCGGAGTCGACCCACTCGATCTGCCGCAATCCGCAGTAAACCCAGCATGTCTCATCCTCTCATATCCAGCGGGCCACTGTGGCTCCCAACACGATGACAGAGCAGCACCAGGGCCCTGTGGCAGGTGGGGGCTGGGAGCAAAGAGTCTTGTGGGCCAGGAGGTAGAAGGCAACATGGCTGGCCAGAGCGAGAGTGAATTCCTGATTGTAGCTCAGTGGTGATGCAGTGAGAGGCCTGGGCACAGAGGCAAGTGCGACTCCCCCCTCCAAGTCACTAGAGGGGGAGGTAAGGATTGGAGTGCCCACCCACATGAATACCCACGCTGGTGGGCTCCTACCAGAATAGAAACCAGCAGTGGGGGGGGGGGGGGTATTCAGAACGGGGAGGGGGTGCCTCCCCCACAAAGGAGGCCCTCAACTGCCTGGCAGTTTGTGTGGCCGAAGACCACATCTGTCTGGCCCACAGGAAAAGGGCCGGTGGACCCTGACCTGCGGTATGGTCCTTGGTGCCACGCAACAAGAGAAGCCTCTCCCTGGCTGCTTGTGCCACACCCGGAGCCCTGGGGGATAGTGGCCCAGATTTGGACTCTGAAAGGGGCATGTTGCACCCCACCCGACTTGGGCTCCTGCCATTAGTTGTGCCCATCTGTGGCTGCTAATGCCACCCAAGGGCGGCTACTCTTCCTCCCTCCCCCACCCTGAGGGGCCAGGCAGGCATAGACACTTCACTACTACATATCCTAAAGTGGGGGAAACTCACTGTTGGCCGGTAGGATCAGATGCCCAGAGCTAGCGGCTATGGACATAGCGGTGGGACCCTCCACCATCAGTCATCCTTTCATCTCACTGCGGTTGAGAGTCAGACCCACACAATAGAAAGAGAAGATCACAAAAAACCCTGGTCAACAACAACAGGCCCGTCGCTTGGAGCACAACTATCCTAGTTGGCTTGTCACCAGCTTTGCGGCCCTAGGAAACTCCAGCAAGCTCAAAAGCTAAAATATTAATTTCAAATTGCCACTTACATTCAGATCGCTGCTGAGTGAGAGCGGATCCTGCCCCCCCTCGAGAACTCGATTGAGCCTCGGCTCACCTGCCGAATTAGTATTTCCGGTATCAAAGAACAAGGGAACCCGTAAAGGTGGCTAAGGACCCCGGGTAGTACTAATCATTTTTATTTTACAAAGGTCCTAGGCTTTAACGATACTTTGAAAAATGATAAGCACAGGCTTAAATTAAGGACTGTGTATTTTTTTCTTCAGTGTCCAGCCGGACATAGAAGTATTTATTTAGGATTTTGATAAGGTCATACATATGATAAGGTGAAGCAGGTCACACATTTATAGCTGGGCACAAGCATGTACCGAGTCAAAGGAGAACAATACATAGAGGGAAAAGCAGTGAGAGAAGACAATAACAGGCAAACAAAATGGAGAAGAAGGTGGCTTACAATACAATAAAAACTTAAGTAAGCTCAAACCAACAGTAACTGCAACAGAAAATACAAATTGTAAACGGAGCAGTGCTGTACAAACAGTCGACGAACGTTTCGATCCCTATCTCCAAAGTTATATTGCGATCATCTTCAGGACTACAATGAAGAGCTTTGCCTGATTGATTTACAAGAGCCGTTACACTGGAAGTGCGTACACGTCTTAATAAACTAGGCAAATAGTGTCAAGTCCGGGAGTGCCTGGCTTTATTGCGTGGGCGTCTTCGGGGTTGTTGATGAGAACGCAGGATTGTTTCTGAATAAAAGATAACCTTAAGGCAGTGCTTTAACGGTATGTAGGCAACGCGCTAATTAGCGTGAGCCTCTTCGGTACGAACCGCAATGTGTACGTAGCGGGACGGCGGGTTGGGTCCCGTCTGGAAAGCTTGATAGCTGGTTACATGGAAGCGGCGTGTGAAGGTGCCTAATAAACTCCTCGGTCGTGGTCAGCTCTTCATTGTAGTCCTGAAGATGATCCCAATATAACTTTGGAGATAGGGATCGAAACGTTCGTCAACTGTTTGTACAGTACTGCTCCGTTTACAATTTGTATTTTCTGATGATGATCTTGCCAAAGCTGTCCAACATTACTTAACAAACCTGGCAAATTACAGAGGAAGAAGAATTTAGAGGACCTCTAAATGCAGCCCGAAGGGGAAGGAAGCAAGTGACCTCTGACATCTACTAATAGGGGGGGAAATGAAGATCCGAGCCACTTCTTGCTGAACTGTCCTTTTTACATCACGATCAGAGGCTACACTCTTAAAAGTTTCATGAATAAGGACCAACTGTATAACCATGAGGACCGAGGCTCCTTCTTGCTGAGCGATATCTCAGAAGGAACTACCAGGCAAAAATCCCTTGTGAAAAGCTGGAAACTGAGAGCAAGAAATCTGAACGGGAATGCCCAGGAAGCAAATAATTCAGCAATAACCACATAAACACCTGCATGTACACAGACTGAGGAAGCATTTCCATAGGAGTATACATATTCAGGCACATGCATCAATCATTTTTGCGAGCGCAAATGGTGCGGTTTGCCAAAATCGGCCGTTTGCGCCTGCATAAGGGCTTCTGTGATGCATCAACCTGTCAGCCCCTCGCAATTTAAGAAATTGTCAATTATTGAGATTTCTTAAACCGCGATTGCATTTAAGGAATTGCAAATTGCAATTCCTTAAATGCAATGCATGAAGGAATCGCAAATTGCGATTTTGCTAATAGGGGGCGCAAATTACCATCAATTTGTGCTTGATGGTAATTTGAATTTTTTTTGTAAAATGCACTAAAGTTGTAGGTTACACACACACATGCCCTTTGCTGAGTGTGAATGCGCATCATGCGTGCACAGATCAATTTCAGGGATGCAACAGGGTGTCCTTTTGCACCCTTGCACCCTTGAAATTGCATGCGCAATTTGCGAGTACCTATTGGTACTCGCAAATTGCATATGTTGACATGTTTTTGTATAATTATTTTTGAAGTTTGTATTGCCTTTGTGCGAAAGGCAGCATTGGATGCCAAAAGCAGCAGTTAATTTAATTCAATGTTAACCTGGATATTGGGTAGTACTGCCTATGCATTTGACAATACGACTGACTGCAGCTTCTCTGACAGTCATCCATTAATGCCTCTTCTGCGCCCATTCCACTCCCTTCTGCAGAGTGATGATGGTTTTGTGTTCTTTTTCTTTCCACTTTATGCAGATATCCGGGCAGTTGGGCTGAAGAAGGGAATGTTTTTCAACCCTGATCCTTACCTGAAGATGTCCATCCGCCCCGGAAAGAGGAGCACATTTCCCACGTTTGCACACCACGGTCAGGAAAGGAGGTCCAACATCATCACTAACACAACTAACCCAGTGTGGCAGACAGAGGTAATGTCCTTGTAAGATCACGCCCCATGAGCAAGAGAGTGTTCAAGGGCTTTATGTGAGGTGCGTGTGTCCTCAGGTTCCTGAATTCAGCTGTTACATAGTTAGCTTTTTTGGGGGGAGTTTTATATAGCGCGCACTAGAGCCGAAGGTTTATTTATTTATTTGCAAAGTTTTATATAGCGCTGGCTAGACCCGGAGGTATCAGAGCGCTAGCTGCATAGGACAGCTCCACCGGGCATCGGCCAAGGTTGCTCAGGCTCCGCAGTAGGTGCAAACAGTTTTGGTATCTGCCCAGGAGGCGTTGTCATAGTTCCATCGAACCCACAGAACACACATAGAGAGCCAGAGGAACTAAGGCTAAGGCTATGGCCAGTTCACAAAGGGCTTCAACAGTAGTAGGGTTTCATTAGAGGGACGACTCTTCAGCAGGGGTTGGTGCAGCCAGCAAGCTCTACATAGTCCTGATAAGGGTGGGTATAAGTCTTACCGCAAGAACAATTGGAGGTGTCCTCAGTGGGAAGGGCACAGCAGAGGGTCAGAGGTCCAGAGATGGGCTGAGGGCTGCATTGAGTCCAGAAAACTGTGAGTGAAAGCCCTGCTCTAGCCTCAATTGAAAGTGCTCTCAGCGGAATGGATCGTTGGAAGGGCATAGGCAGAGATCAGAGATGGGCAGGAGGCTATGGTAAGGCACAGTGCGATTAGTTAGACCCCAAGATTGTGCGGCCGCAACACAGTGGGGGCCTTCGGAACGGCTAGGTGCATTGAGGTTTAAGGCATGACTGAGGAGATCTGGTCACTGCCATTTTCATGAGCATTTCTCAATAGCTGAGGAGATCTGGTCACCGCCATATTAATTTAATTGTATTAATTTTAATTTAAACTTACTGAGTGCTGATCAATGGCAGCAGCTGAGCATCATATTGGCCCATTCTGCGAAACTCCATAGATTGGGCAGCCGGAGTGTAGAAAAACATGCGGTAGCAAACACTGCGGGGGTACTCAGACGGCCAGGTGCACGGAGGTTAGGCAAGTCTGGGGACACCGCCATCTTAGAACCCTGATAGTCGGCAGTGATTTGACTCAACTCCTCGTCACTCCGCAGAATAGGTGGCAGGCTGCGCTGGAGAAACATCCAGCGCTGCTCAGCGAGGCAGCCCCAGTGGCGATTTACTTCTCCTCTCCATGTGGTATCAGCGCAGCTGCATCTGGGCACACGGAGACAAGGGCAGCCAGTTGCGTTACAGATGGACACATTCATTTTTTTGTTTGTTACGCACAAGGAGATTAAGTGGTTTGTCCAGAATCACCGGATGTTGAGCGTTCGTGCTGAGACTTGAACCTGGTTCCCCAGCTTCAAGGTCGAACCGCCCTAGCCGTTTGGCCACATCCTGTCCCACAGTTAGTGGTTAATGCAGTGGGAAAGTAACCAGAGGTCTACTCACATGTATGTGGGTAAGCAAGTCATGGTGACCCAGACGAAGGTGAAAACACTCCTATGAAGCCTTACTCAGTATGGTACCAAAGGAAGAAAAAAAAGGAGGGGAAGGACATTTCAAAGCACAAATACTAATATCCTACAAATTTCACCATCAACTAACATATTTAGCAGAAGTGTAGCTTTTACAAATATGTTTGGCTCCATAATCATTAACTATATACTGTAAAATTCCTAGGGCAACTTCAAAAGCTATTTAAATGCAACTGATAGAGGTGACTATGAGAGAAGAAAACTGACACTCTAAATTAGAAAAAAACAAATATATATTTTATTAAATAATATCTCTGAATGTTGTTCGTTATATGCAATTTCAGGACTGAAAAGTCACAATTATATGGCTACATGCACACTACATTTATCCACCTATCCATACATATCATAAACATGATTGAATTGTTCATAACGATCAAGTAATTAAATATTTCTGGTCAATGATTTAAATATTTCTGATATACAATAGATTCATACAGAGGAAAAAAATACAATTTCCAGTGATGACAACATGATAATATGATTTTTAGGTAACACAACAGATGGGCAAAAACACATAGATACGAGATGTGGCAAATGTTCGTCTCTACGCGCGTTTCGGCAGAACCTGCCTTCCTCAGGAATGCCACCTCCAAATAACTTCTCAAATGGTCAGAGTCCTCTGGACGGTGGAGTGGACTCGTGATGGGTCTTCTTTAATTAGCAACACGAGTTTAATTAGCAAAACTGGTGCCGGGTGCCGAGCTCGTTACCCGGGACCAGTTTCTGAACCCATGCGGTAACCAGGACGAGCTGCTGGAATGGAGACTCCTCACGGAGGCGATCAATCACCCTAATCAAGCGTCCCATGTTGATCCCATTCCGAGTATGAAGGTGCAGCTCGCCCAGCACTGAGCGAACGGTCATAATAGGATACATCCGTTGTAATTATTTACAGAACAGTTTTAGCAAGTCGTTTCCTCACTGCAATTGCAAAGTTATTTCCCAAGCTCCCTGGGACGTGTTGCATGTGAACACGTGTCGCTAATGAAAGAAGACCCTTCACAAGTCTACTCCACCATCCAGAGGACTCTGACTCTATCAGCGCACAGTAATCGGTACCATTTGAGAAGTTATTTGGAGGTGACATTCCCGAGGAAGGCAGGTTCTGCGAAACGCTTGTAGAGACAAACATTTGCCACATCTCGTATCTATGTGTTTTTGCCCATCTGTTGTGTTTCCTAATAATCATATTATCATGTTCTCATAACTGGAAATTGTCTTTTTTTCCTGTGTATGAATCTGTTGTATATCAGAAATATAGCCTAAGGACATGAAAATGCAAATGCAATCCATCCTAAGCATTTGGTGCCTCTAGCCTGATTCCCGGGTCCCATGACTAGGTTGAGAGTTGGCCTTTGTGTATACCTCCCAGACAGCTACCCAATAGAGGGTCTGAGTGTTGGCAGGATGGGCAATCCAGAATTGATGAGGGGGTGGAGCTGTCACACGTCCACTTCAAAAACACTGCCTAAGCTCACACACAAAGGACTTCACACTAATCTATCTTGCCTGCAGACAGAAAGGGACCAGGGCAGTGAGACAGGAAATTCCACAAATGTCTGTAGGGGGAGGGGTGGGACTCAAGAAGTTTCTTAAACTTCAAAGTGGGCACCAGGTATTAAAGGGGATCCTCAGACCCTCTCTTCATTACACTCCTGAACTTGTTGATTCTACAGAAGAAATGTTCCCCTGCTGCCTGAGGCCTGACCTGCTGTCTGAGAAGGAAGACTGGACCTGCAGTCTTCACCCCAGGCTGAAGTGTCTCCAAGGGTCACCTGTTCTGAGCTACAGGGACTCAGCAGACTTCAGAGGCCTATCTGCAACCGCCAAGCTGACCTGCAGTGCTGCCCCTAACTGAGCCCTGCTGGTCTCTGCTTGAGTGAGTTTCTGATCCCCAGGTGGTGCATCTCAGGTGTGGAACCTTTGGTATGCCATCAGTTTAGCTCCTCCTAGAGGAAAAAGAGAAATCCTGATGTTTTGGGCTCTTCTCAGCCGCAAACAGGCCTGCTTGCTCCAAGATATTGCTGCCCACACCAACTGCCAACACGAAGCTCGGGTGAACTAGACTCTTTGAATTATGAGTGACCCTACCAACATGAGATCTACACTTCGCGCTACAGCATCTACAGCCCGCGGTGACCGCCAAAGCGAAGCTCTAGCAACGACCGTCGGCGACACCAGACAGGATGATCATGCTACAGCTACCACCGTCCACGATGCCTGGACTGCTCTTCGTGGTACAGCGACAACTATGCGCAATGCTGTGTTTGCTCCTCCTGGCCTCCTCTACCATGAATGGAACTATTCACACTGGACTTCAGAAGGTAACTGTTTCAGCAGTACTAACCTGGTCCCTGTACCTGGTCCATACTTCAACATGGTCAGCCTGAATTTGTGACTTTCATCCAGTCCCGCACGACCAGACAACTTCACGTGAGGATTTGTGCTTTTAGTCAGTAAACTTACCTTACATTTTGGAAGCTGCATATCTCCAGTTGCACTGATTGGATTCTTGTTGTTTTGATGGCTAATAATTTATTAAAATGTACTCTATTTTGTTAAATTGTTGTGGGATTTTTCTTGTGTTGTGTTTTAAGTTTTTTACTGTGTGCTGTCAAAATTCTTTATACATTACCTGTAAGGTAAGCCTGACTGCTTTTGGGCCAGGAAACCGGAGGGTTAAGCACAGGTTAGTTTAGTGATTTCTGTGGTTCAACCTGACAAGATTGTGGCTGATGCTTGAGAAGTATCCATACTAAGCCTGGGTGTAGTTTGCAAAGTAGCGCTGTGCATAGCTACACGAAGTGCACTTCACACTGCGCGAGCTATGGGTAGCTACGTGAACTGTGTAGTGCACTGTGCAAAATGCTGTTCGCTCTGATTGCACAGTGCCGGATGCTTGTCCGCACTGTGCAATCAGTGCAAACTGCATCTTGCACAGTACAAGCGGTCGTTTTCTCCCCTCTAGTAGATTTCTACTCGAGTGGCAGCTTTCTCAACGCGGACTGGTAGTTTCTCGTCACGAGCATACGCAACCACTTGCAATGAGACACCTGACCTCCCCGCGTTGAGAATCAACTTGATGTTGCTGATGTGAGCGGGGAAAAAGTCTCGCTGGGATGACATTTTGCATGCTCGCGAGCAAGCAAAAAATTACCGCAGCCCTATGCTACGCGTGTTTGCACTGTGCTACGTGCAATTCACTTATTGCGAAGTAGCGCAAACTTCGCAAACTACGCAAGCGTAGCGTAGTGCTTTGCCCAGGGTTTGTTCATACCTCCCTCAACCAACAACTCATTTTCTCATAGAGGGCCATTGCAGATAGGATTACAAAATCCTTGAATTGTCTTTTCCTCTAAGTTCAATAACTTGCCTCGTGCAATTATTTTGTGTTGTCTAACAACCATCTGGGCCTCACCAGTAATCAGAGTTCTGTCATATATCCTAATGTAGGAGGTGGAAGATCACCAGGACTTGCAGATAGTAGTGAGGGTGTGATCCATTTTAGCAACTCAAAGACATAATTGTATTATTTTAATCATTAGGCTACATCTGCTAAAATTAAGCAATGATTTATTGCAGCACAATTCAGTCAAAATACATTTTGTGTATTGGAATAAAAACATAAAACAAAGAAAAAATGGTATAACGATTCTCCTAGAAAAGTAAAAATAGAAGGGGGAAAGGAAAATGTAAAAATAAAATAAAAACAGGAGTCACTATAAAGCGGACGTTAAAAGTTAGTTGGTTCTAAAATCAATAGAATTAAATGGCAAGATGGAAAAGAAAATCGTTTTGCAAAGGGAGAAGTCCAAACTCTAGGGACACATTTAAGGAATATAAATTTGTCACTTGAGGTATTGCTTGATTAGCACAGGACATAGCTAGCCTTACTACACCAAAGGTATCAATGATCTTTAGAGATGAAGATTTCTTTATAGAGCATTGTGCCACAGCCTATGTTTTCAAATCATCTATGCAAATTGTACTAAGGCCTACCTTATCACTAAGCTGGGCCAGAGGTTATTGTCTAGGTGCTTCCCCTGGCCATACGCTGTCACTTTGCTACTCACCATCTTCTCCAGCAGAGCTGAGACACTGCTTTTTTTTATTTGTGTTATTTCATTTTTCGCTTATGTGTCTGAGCTATGCCTTAAACAATGCTCAACAGCTTCTAGTACGAGGGAGTAGAGTCTTCTTCCCATGATTATGTTTTGTTCTTCTTGACAATTCCGGCTGGCCTGCAAGAAACAGCCGGCCACTTACCTTTGAACCCGGGACTAATGGACTCATCTGTGTGCCTTTGCAATAAGTGTCAAAGGGATCCAGTACTTTTTACTGGGAAAATTGCTGTCTTCCACCTCTCTTCATCTGCATGCACAAGTGTATGATGTGGACAATCTGCTACGCTTAACAGGAATGATCCTGGAGCCTAGGAAAAGAGGGAGCAGGAGTTTTGCTAGAATGTCTCAATGGGTTATCATTAGGCCCTATGATTGACAGCAGTGTTTTTTTACAATGAGCAATTTCCAGTATAGTCAGCGAGTGCCTTCAGAGTTGCAGAAGGAACATTGATGATCCAGCGAGGAAATTTGTCCTTCATGCGTTGTCGGAGGCTATCAGGGCAAATAGCACACATTCTGCAACAACATAGTGGCCTGATAGATATTACATGTGATCCCTAGAGGTCAAATCTAAAAGCGAAATTATATAACTAACGTCCTCTATTTGCTGAGCATTGTCTCCCAGCACATGACGGACATTCACAATGTTTTCTATCTGGAGCAGCCATGGTTTCTTTGATGATCCAGACTGAAAGTCCCCAAGTGGAAAGGACATTAAAGGAGCTAGACTTACTAGGGAAGTCTCTCTTGATACACTCCTATCTGTGCCATGAATACTGAAAGGGGACGCTCTAGTGGGAGGTCGTTCCTATGCCTTTTCTGTCTGCGCCTGACAAACAAAAGGGTGTTGGCAAAGGTGGAGATGACAGCAGCTCTACCCCATGTCCTCAGCACTGTTTAGAATGAAAAAGAGTAACATGGAGGAGACTAGGGGCACAGAAGCACATGGACGAACGAGAGTAGCATGGGGAACACAGAAGCATATGGGTGAGAGAGTACCAAATGAGCACTGGTGGGGAATGGAAGCATACAGGTGAGAGAAAGGGTTTAAGATCATAAGGGGACAGAGATGCAAATGAGGGGCACAACTGGAAAGCACATAGACTCCCATGGTGTGCTTAAACAAAAAAGAAAAAATAGCTCCTGTAGCATCCTGCCAGCCTAGGTAGGCGCTTGCCAATAAGTGCGCCACACACAATTAATTGTACATGTCTTTATTCTGCTGTGTGTAAGCCAGAATGCTGTTTGTATGTCAGAACTAAGCATTTCAAGCCTGCCTTCAACACATCCCTCCAATGCTTATGTCACAGGCCTACGGCATACAGTGGGAACCAAAAGAGGTCCAGCTTTCTTTCTTATAAGACACTACATCTCCTGCTTTTTTAAAATAAAAAGTCACAACATTTATTAAAGAAATAAACACACCCCCGCACACAACCCCCCCACAAACACATACACATATATATATATATATTTGAATAACTACATAAATACACAAGCAATTACAATTCTTCAATTAAGCGATTTGGCGCCTGAATCACACATCCTGATCTGGTCTCTGGAAACCGGAAACTAGCAGTTGAAGTGTCAGTGATCTTCACAGGTGAGGTGAAATTAATAGCAGATACAAAGTTTGGTGAGTGATGGGCCACATGTGGAAAATGAGAGGAACTTGTAAGGGACTTCCCTGGATGCTGAGGAAACCACATGTATCCTTTGTGTTAGTGTTGGGGAAAGTAAAGGGTTTCAACCTCAAAGGAAGCATCAGATTTCCTTCTTCTGTAATGTCTAACCAGCACTTGATCTCCTCATGTAAAAGTCATGTCCTTTGCATGAGGTTGTCGGTCAGCATATATTTTCATCTTCTGTTTGCCACCAAAGTCCATAGTGTGAATGTCTTCCTTCATTCTTAGATCTGAGGTTTGTCCATTGGGGAAGCTGAGCCGTCATGGCTCTTCCAAACATAAGAGTAGCAGGGCTTTCCCTTTTTGTTGAGTAAGGGTCAGTTTCGAGGTCGAGCTTCAGGGCTGGACTGGAAACAAAACTGGCCCAAGCAAAGAGCTCAGCCGGCCACCCTGGGAGCAGGCGAGCTGTTTGCCAGGGCCGGTTTCGGACGATTTAATTACAGGGACTGATTTTGCAGCTATGCTGCAAAAATGGCCCTGTAACAAAAACGGCCCCCAGAGCCCAAAATCATCCTCCACCCTAGCGGCCCACCGAGGAAACGCCCGGTGTCTGCTACAGCCAGTCCGGCCCTGTCCAGCTTCTCCAATGAAGCATGCTGAAAAGTTTTCTTTAGAGTACTCATAAACAGTTCTGCCATGCTTTTGGCCTAGGCCAAAGAGTAGTCCTTTTTTGATGCTTTATATTGAGATGATTTAGAAAATCGTTAACTTATCAACTGTTGAAAGGAGGGCCATTGTCAGGCTGTAATACTGCAGGTATGTCATTTAGGTTTTGAAGGACCTTTTCAAGTGTAGTGGATGAAAGGTCTTCCACCAATGAGAAACGGGGGAATTCATCAACAATGATTAGAAGATGATGTCCAATTTCTGGAAGACCAAAGAAATCAATAGCAATTCTCTCAATAGCATCATGTGGCAAGTCTGACATGTTCAAAGAGTGCTAAATGACTCGAGATGAAAGACAGTTGCATATGTGGCAAGTCTTTAATTCTTATTCAACCCTTTTGTTGAGATATGGAAACCAGACTCGGTCACAGAGAGCTCTCTTGGTGACAACTGTTCCTCGATGTCCCTCATGGGCGACATCAATTACTTGTTGTGGTAGACTCTCAGGAATTACAATTCATGTACATCACAGAATGAGGCCTTCTTGGGTCACTGAAAATGTATCTCTTACATTTTTGAACTTCAAGTACTCATTGTGGAGAGGTGTGGCTCACAGGTTAGAGGCGGCAGACCTGTAAGCAGAGAACGGCCTGGGACCAGGGTTCAATTCCCGACGTGGCAGGGTCGTGGACCAGGGGTCAACAGACTCGATAATTCTCGCCTCAGTGCCTACTCTAACCAGGGAACACACTCGGTAACTGTGGGCATTGGGCTTGCCTCATCTCTACAACGGCCCCCCACAGACGCCGGGGATGCCTGGTTTCACCCTGGAGATACCCAGAAAGGGACCATCTCACAGGCAAACCAGGACGGGTTCCCCAGCGGTCTGCAGCGCCAGGACACTCGGTTAGAGTAACAGTGTGCTCTACAAGTACCGCACATTTACATTGTCAGTAGTGAAATGTCTGGAGTGATGATTCCATGACTGATGAGCAATAATTACTCTGATTGGCTCCTGGCAGTGACAATTTGTTCTAAAGACATGGAAACAGTTAAGTCAATAATACTTTTATTTGATTTCATTAAAATCATAAAAGGGTGGAACATGCTATCAAAGTACATGGCATCAAGCAAGGAGGTCGAAACAGGACAAAATTCCTGACCGCAAGGGGTAATCAGCTGATTAAAAAAAAATATATAAAATATGTGAACAATGCAATAGAAAAATGTGCAAATAGTTCAATTTTAAAAATTTTCAGATCAGTTCTCTTTTTTGTCCAATTCTTTTGCCGCAACTAGGGGTGAGCGGGAAATCCGTTACGCTGGCGGATTTAGCGGATTTCCCGCAAAATCCGCAAAAAAACATCCGCGAACGTAACGGGTTCAAAAGTTGAACCCCCACTCATGCAACTATTTTACAATGGCGCCAGCAAGCTGCCAGCGCCGTTGTAAAATAGTTACAAAGTTAGCTTGCACAGGAACCACTAGATAAAACGAAGCAGGTGCTGCTTTATTTTATCTAAGTGCTTCCTGTGCAAGCTAACTTTGTAACTATTTTACAACGGCGCTGGCAGCTTGCTGGCGCCATTGTAAAATAGTTGCATGGCTGGGCACAGGTCTGCAGCTCACTCAAGGAACCCCTGCGCCCTTCGGGGCGATTGAATAGTAACACACACATGGTCGCTCGAACTAGTTGATGCTCAAATTCAGTGACTCATTCATTAGCCCAAAAACAATCTTGAGCGTCGTCGAGGCTGGATAGGTGTGCCTTCTTCCCAAATCTACCGTGGAAAATCAGCTGTGATGCTGGATAGGCTTTGCATCCTTGACTTTCACGAGCGCAATACCCGTGCTGTTCCTGTGACCAGGAGCTTCTTTTCTCTTCATCTGCTGAACTGATCTTTCTCTGACCTTTTATTCACACAAGAGGCACATACCCTACTGGGCACATTGTGTTCGCTGGGTTTCTGCAAGTTCGCACGCGTTTTGTACAATTTCGCAATTTGCGAAATTGTACAAAACCCTCGCGAACTTGCAGAAACCCGTGCAAACAAAAAAAAAATCCACGCGGATTTTGCGGATTTTCGCAATCCGCAAATTCGCAAATCCGCAAATTCGCGGATTACCAATCCGCAAAATCCGCTCATGCTTAGCCGCAACTTTCCTGAGCTTTGTGGCTCTGCAGGATAGTTAAATCGTCGAGTCTCCAAGGTATTTTATGACTGCCGCTCTGCAAGTCCTTATTTGTTCTCTCCTTAATATTTCCCGAAGGACAGTTTTACGAATTTCTAGTAATGATGGACAAATACATAAAAGATCTAATAGTGACTCGTCAACTTGTCCGCAGAGGAGGCATTCCTTTGTCAACCACGTCTGTTTCCATTTTGGGGTGAGATCTTTCTTTGGGAATGACCCCAGCCTCAATAGTGTCAAATTATGCTTTTTTTGCAGTGAAAAGTGTTCTGACTAGTACGGTTGGGGTTTTAGAGTTTTATAAGATTGTATCACCGCCCATGGGTGTTGTTTTTTTACGAAGGCTGTTTGGTCCATAGACAGTGAGATCCGTTTGATTGCATTATTCACTACGTTTTTAAATCCAGAGTAGGTATTGATTGTAAAGCAGGCCTCGTCTAACTGTAATGCTGAGAGCGAATCTTTTCAGAATGGAAAAATCGATTTCTTTAGCCTGGCTTGGTTTTCAATCTCCTGTCAACAATAATGGGCAGAAGGGGTTATCTTCTGCTCCCCTAATCCTCCAGTAATATTTCGCCAATGCTCCTTGTCTTGCTGGGATCTGGTTTTTTGAGCCATATTCTAATCGTATTTGTGCATGTGAGATGTATCGAGGTATTAGAAACTAGTTCTTAAAGAGGCTAGATTAAGCTGTGTTAGGACTGTTGCATCCTTTAATTTTAACATTTCCGACCCATATGATATGGATGGCAAGAATTTAGCTGCAATTACCTTAAGCAGTTGACTTGTTGAGCAGCCTTTGAGTTTTTTGTAGGATTTTAAATGCAAAGAGAAGTTGTTTGGCTTTCGTTTTTTCCAGATGTTGCTTAAAATTGAGGTTGCAGTCTAATTGGAACCCCAGGTATTTATACGAATCCACCCGGGACTGTGGTTTCTCGTTTAACTTCCAGATGAATTAGATTTTTTTTTTGCTTTGTGACATTTAGAAAAGCACTTGACCTTAGTTTTTTGGTGATTTATTATTAGTTGGACAGAGGTGTTATATGCTCCTAGTTGGGCAATCAGTCGCTGCAGGCCTATAGGTGTTTGAGCTAAGAGGACAATATCGTCTGCACATTGAAGGCTTGTTATTGGTGTTTTGCACAGTTTTGGAGGGTCAGCTCGAACTTAGCGAAGGTTCTTCTCTAGGTCGGCTGTATGGATGTTAAATAAACAGGGGACCAGCACGCACCCCTGTTCTAATCCATTGGTTTTTGGAATTTTGTTTGTTATACTGCGCCCGTCTCCTTTCCTCTCCTTTCCTTAATTGATCCCATGTCTGAGAGTAAAATTGATGATCACCCCCAGGGTTTTGGTTGGGCCCCCCCTGCTTTTCATTTTGGCCCATAGCTTGGCTCTCTGCACTTTATCAAATGCTGCTTTGAGATCTATAAAGCACACATACAGAGTGCTAGATTTTGCGTATACTGGGTTGGCTAAAAGAATGATCCTGGAGATGTTCGTAAGGATGCCCATCCCTGCCCAGAATCCAGTTTGAGTATTTGGAATCAGATTTATCTGACGGAACCAGTCCTCCAAGTCTGCCAACAGATTTGGTGCATACATTTTCGCCTCAACTTCGATGAGTGCTATCAGTCTGTAATTGGACGGGTCAGAGCGTGCACCTGATTTGTATATGCTTCCTCGCCAAGTTTCAGGGATCTTGCTGGTCTTTAAAATGTGAGTGAAAAGGGGGGTGAGGCGGCCAGACCAAAATGATGGATCTTGTCGGAATAAAGCATTTGGGAAGCCGTTGGGCCCTGGTGCTCCCTCAGATCCTATTTTTTTTTTTAATTCAATACCTGCTCTTGTGCAATCCACGGGGAGAATTCTTGTGATTCTAACCTGGTTGTAACCTGGACTGTTGGTTCACAGTTGTCCTCCTTCCTTAATTGGATTTCCAGGATTTGTGATGTCTTTATCAAATGGGAGTGGGATTTCGTTGTATGTGGATTTGACGTGGGCTCTCCATGTGTCCTCCATTATATCCAAGTTGTAGTGTTGGTTCTTGCAATTTGAAAGGTGGTTGATGGTTTTCCAGAAAAGTTCTCTGTTTGCTGGCGTGGAGGAGTCTTGCCCAAAATTGTTCTTTATATTCTTTTTGGCCGCCTTGATGTCCCGTTTTAGGTCTTTTTTTATTCTTGCTATTGACATGAGGATTTCCTGGTAAGGTTCTGAGCCCCGAATTCACAGTAGTCTTAAGGGTTTGTTCAGTTTTTTTTGTCCTTAGGTTGTTGGTGTACCAGGTCTGCCTGCTTTGTGACCGTTTCCCTGTCAGGAGAATTTTTTGTTTAGTTCGTGTATGAATGACTCCCAGGCCTTTAGTTGCAGTGGTTCGGCTTCAAATCCCTCGAGTAGACTGGTGCATGTCCCCATGATGTCACCTGTGCTATCCTTATTCCAGATGAGAGGTTTCACGTTGTAGCATTGAGTTGGTCGGGACATTGTGTTGTCTTGGCCTGATCTTTTAGTACTTGTGAGCACTGTAAAGGTTTGAGAATGATGGCCACTTTCTGCCCTTTCTTTGATTTGGAAATGCGGGATAAGAAGAGGTACATCGTGATCCGTGAATTTGTTGTCAATATTTGAATCTGTTTTGGATGTTACTCTTGTGAATGCTGCAGGGCTGTCTGTCTACCCTCGTCCATTGAGCACACACATTGAGTGGTCGTCTAAACAGGCGGCACATCTCTGGCCGTATGTATCACGTTGTTTTGTGGCCTGTGTGCAACCTGGTGGATTTTTCTTTCTACCATATAGTAGGTTCATATTTAAATCTCCAGAAAGTATTATGCTCAAATCAAATCAAAAATAGCTTTGTTTGATTTAAGAACTAAATCTTAAAAGCACAGTTTTAAACATTCATTGAAATACATTTCTAGAAAAAATTAATTCAGAGAAAAAAAAATTACATTAATAGTTAAAAATAATCAGAGTTCAGATACACCCATAGATTTTCCGTAATTAATAATACTTTTTAAATAAGAAGCAACAGATAACATGGTCAACTCATCATCTAGAATTTGTAACACTAGGAATGCTGTGCGACGTTGTCTCAAGCCCCTCTTTTTAAAATTGGTTTAAAAAATAATTTTCTTGGGTACAAATGGAACTTACAGAATAAAGTAATATCCAATGGAGATTGTTGTGATATGGCATCCATGGGCAAACACCCACATTTGTGGACCAATCATGAGTTGTAGGGAAGCTTATAAGTCTAATGGTTTGTAAATGTGCTAGACAAATTGCAATTAATTTTTTTACTTGAGATTGCAACGATACTTTTTTATATAATTGAACCACGGGATAGCAGTCACCCTAGACATCACCGAGCAGTCCCTGACAATGTCCCGATTAAAATTAGTATCCTCAGAGGCCTATACCTTGTGCCACAATAACAACGGGTCCATTTTAATCAGGTCAGTAATATACAACAGGCCTAGTTCCCAATGGCAGATAAAATTGGCGTACTTTTAGCGGCAGCCTATAAATATTTTGTAAATGCATTTTCTATTAGCTGTATCGATTGCAAATCTGTGTAACCCCAAATGCCCGCCCGGCACATTGCTATGGATAGGCACTTAGCTTTATATATGTCAGTATTAAATACACATTACAAGAAAGGCGGATTTGCTTTGTTCTATCAGCACATCATAAATTGTCTCTATCCTGTACACAAACAATACCATAAGTTCATGTATGTTGACTATTGAGTGCAGCCTTGATGTTAAATGCTTATCCACCTTAAGCATTAACCATAGACAATCTGTGCACCAATGGTGTTACAGAGTGTCACATCTATAGAAAACAAATACACCAGCGCACATCATTTCCAGTCTCTATAATCCCTGTGCATTCAGCACCATTCTTCAGTGTACGTTTTTGCACAAATACTCCTTTTCAGTCCAATACAGGTCTTGTGATGCAGACGAGTTTAAGATTTTATTTCTTTTAAAATCAAGTACTTCACAGCCGACGCGTGTTTCATCCCCAACAGGCTTCCTCAGGCAGATTTCCAATATGCTCAAAACTGCGTCTACCGGCACTTGTTAAATTCAATAGTCCTTAGAGTATTCTTCGCCCAACGTATGTTTATATCTTTGCAAACTTCCACAAGAGTAGCAGTTGTTTTCCTTTATTATTGAGCAGGAGCCATGATAAGTTCCATCTCAAATGCCAAAGTGAGTTCGCTATGTTCTTTTCGCAACCAAGGTACGTCTAAAAGAAATAAAATCTAAAACTGGTCTACATCACGAGGCTCTATTGCTTGTGTCGTGTGTCGGCGTGTGTTGGGGGAGTGACAAGGATCATTAAGTAGAATCAAGTAATGAAAAATAGTATCATAAGGCAATATAGCGATGGGCGGGTACATCCGTCGTAGTGATGGTACTCTGTTAAGCAGAGTGCCAACACGCGTATCCTCCGACATCGGCTCTTCCAGTATTGTGAAGAACGCCGAGTTGGAAGTATCACGGCTAACCGAAACTCACTAACGTTACCGCCTTCAGCCCTGAAAAGTCACGAGCGCCTCAGCTCGCTAGACGAAACACGTGTCGAAGGGCTTAATACATCCTATATGATTTGACCTCCTTGTGTCCATCTTCTCTCATTACTCAGGATTCACACTGCTTGTTCGTTTGCTCAAAGATAGAAACGAAACCTATATGATTGGCTGACTATAACGTGTGCAGTGGAATTGTTTTGTGCTCCACAAACATTATTATGTTGGCCTGTGGATAAACAAGTTTTAATGTTGCTAGTGTTGCTATTAATTTCTTGATTCTTGGCCCATTTTGTTTAAACACGGGGTGGATATAAATGTTCAATATCAGCAGGCTATTGTAGGGTGAAACGTATAGTTTAATGCCTAACAGCCAAGAGGGGTTGAGATCTATAACAAAAACTTGCCACAAGATGTCTGTCGAGATAAAAATAGAGAGGCCACCTTTTGCTCTCCCGTGCTTTGTATCTCTCTGGGCCGGGTTCAAATATTCCTTGTAGCCTACTATTTATGAGGAACTTGTCTGCCATGTATCTTGGAAGAGAAGTATGTCGTATTGTAGAATGAATTCCACGAAGTTGGCTTCTTCTAATTTAGTGCTTAGGCCGTTCACATTCCAGGAGCAGATCTTGCATCCCTTGATCGGTTTTATGACCTTGCTCTGATTTGTTCATGTCATTCCGTGGTTGGTTGTAAGAGTGGACATCAGTCGGACACCGGGAGACTTGGCTGCTTCAGAATGAGCAAAAGTGATTGTAATTTTCCTTGCAGTTTGGCCAGTGCTATTTGTTAAACTATGTTGGTCTGGGCCTTTACCCTCTTTTAGAATGCCCTCTGTCTGGTTGGATTGTTGTAGCGAGCTTGGGTAGCAAAGCTAATCAGCCTTTTTTAGCTCAATGCCCCATTTGGAGAATGTCTCCTTCTGCCTCCTGACCTGCTCGATAAAGGAGTTGTCGGACATTGTGGCTGTTGTAATTTCTTGTCCGAAGAGGTTGGAATTAGGTTTGAACTCTATGCTTTTCAGATCCCTGGTATTGATGTGACTCAGGGAGGGAAGGGCTTTAAATAATTTTAGTAGTGCACTTCTGTTAAGAATGTCATGTGTTCCCCTTGAGGCATAATGGGGAATCAAGTCTCTCATATGGCTCTCGTTTAAAGGGGCAAATCGCAGTTCCTTGTCTGAGCTCCTTTCAGTAGCTGTATTGTTCATAGTAAGCTCCAAATGGTTTGAAGGAAGGTTCGGGTGATCACGTGTGTTGTTTTGTAGGTTGATATCTAGGTTTGTTACAGGGTTAGCCTTGTCGCCTCCCGACGATTGTCTATTTAATGTTTGAGTGCTGCGCCTCTCTTCTCTGGCGTATGGCTCGGTGAAGATGGCCTCCTGGGGGCAAAATATACTGATTTCGGTTGTTTTGCCCCGTGATGTTAGTTTGGTATTTGTGATTTGGATAACCTGAGTTGAATTAATTTCTCAAGCTCATGAGAGTGTTTGAATATACTGTATATTTTAGTTGGTGGGTATTTTGCCTTGTGAATTGGTTTTGGTTACTTGAGGCAATGGAAAGGTTAATGGGTGAGATGGTGTATTCCTCTGTGCTTGTTGCATCCGTAGTGGTTTGATTTGTGTTGCCTATACTTTTGTTCCTGTCATGCTCAGTCAGAGAAACAGTTGTGTTTGATCCCTGTCCAATTAGTTTGCTTTTCCTAGCTTTTCTCAGGCATTTTCTCTCCCGTTTGGTTAGAGAATTTCTCGCTTGTGTTTGACTTTCTGGCAATTTCAAACATTGGTCGATGGACCATGTGTCTGGTGCACCTGTCTTGTCAGGATCGCTTAATGATTTCAGTGGGTTTAGGCTTGCATGTACTGGGGCTTGATCAACCCATTACTCTTGAGTTTTCCCACTGGGAGACCTAGGGCATGCCTGGTCCTCTCTCCTTGGTACATCTTTTCCTTGCTCAGTTGTCAATACAGACTTGGATGGGGCATCCATGGTTGCCCCCAATAATTCTGACATTAAAGTTGGAACCACTGCTAGTTTATTGATTATTTGAGTGTAGTGGCAATGGCACATTTGATATGTTGTTTCCCGGTTGCGCTGGACCTTCATGATCATCTTTTTAAAGCTATGCAGCTTTTGTTTAACTCCCAGGACGTGGGTTGCTAAGCTGTTTAAGAGGTCTACTTGGGTGTCTAACTTGTCCGCATGGTAAATCATTGCTTTTCCAATGTTCATCGTGCCAAAACCCCTTCTTAAGATAGCAGCAAAATTGGTAGTCCTTTGCACCACTCTCTAGTGGGCTACATTTTCACAAGGGCTCGAAGTTTGATCTGTTTATCATTTTCTTTCATAAGGACGGCAAATGAAGAGTTTTATTTTGTGCTATCAATGCTTTTAATTTTAGCATTCTTCAGTATTCTTTAGTAGGGTATGTGCTGTCTTTGCTCCAATGTTAATTTCTAGCTTGATGTTTTATCAACCAATAAATTGATTACTATGTCACTGTCCCTTTAAAGAGCAAGAAAGTAAGTGAATGAGTAACATTTCCTCATCATAATATTGGTCAGTGGTTCACTGGCTAACTGATTAGATCCAAAGTGCCAAAGCCATCTGCTTTTCCGACTGGCGATCTACTGCCACTGGTCTCTTCCTGTGCAGCCCCATTATGGTGGTTAGGTGGAACTAGATGCCCATTGTTTCCAATGCAGCAGGATCCTATCTGGGGTTACTACGGTTATGTCACCAAACTCCTTGAATTGCCTCTACTTGTTTGCTCTACTTCCTAGTTCCATAACTTGTCACGTGGCATTAAGTTGTGCTGTCTAATGCCCATCGGTGCCTGTCCAGTGATAGAATAACAATTCTGCCATATTGAACAGTAAATGTATTGGGAAAAAAGGAAATTAAAGAAATAACTGAATTATGGATACAACCCCAAACCATAATGTAGCTAAGTGACATCGCAATGACATTTTAAAGAACAAAGCGCCAGATATACGTAGGGACAGGTTTGCGATTACTAGATAGCGTTTTTTGTGATTTGCTACTTGGTAATCAAAAACACCAATGAACGAAAGTGTGTTTTACTCTTTCTGCAATTTCCCAAGTGGGTCACAAATAGACCTATCTCATTTTTATTTTATGAGGCAGGTCTCAGTTTGCTACCCATAGCGAATCGCAAAAATCACAGGGATAGTGGCCTGCTGGTGTCAGCAGCTCACCTTCTCTGTAATTGCTTTTAAAAGTAGCAATGCTTTTTTTTAAAGTGCCACCCTTTTCCCTAAAGCAAAATGGGATGCGTTTCAAAAAGAAAAAGTTTTCTTTTCATTTTTTAAGAGTAGTCAGTGGTTCACTGGACCATTGCCTCCTCTTAAAAATGTTTTTCAAATATTCACAAAGGGGGATGGACCCCTTCCCATTGGCAAATGGGTTGCCACCTACTTGAAGTAGGTGGTAAAATGTGAGTGTTTTGTGACCCCATTTTGGTTGCAAAACATACACACATACCACTGCAATTCGCTGTTAGGAAGGGATGCCCTAAACACACCCCTTTCTAATACTGAATCGCAATCCCAGTTTGTGATTGCATAATAAGTTACCTAATCACAAAATAGGGCTTTGTACATCAAAAAAATATTTATTTTACAGTCGCCTGTGGCCCGATTCTGCGTATCGGGACGTTTGCGATCTGAAAATAGCTTTGTACATCTGGCCTTAAGAAAGGCAGATTTGCATCGGAGACACACATATACACCTAATCTTTTAATCTCTCTCTACCACTCGGTCTCACTCACCTGCTTTCTATCTTTCCCTCTCCCTCTCAACACACCCTCACTTACACAGTCATCCTTCTCTCCAAACACTCCTAACTTAGGGGCCTATTAGGATGGTGGATGGACCTTCGCCCGTCCGCCACCCCAGAGGAGGAGGGACTGTCCACAGGGGCAGCGGCGGTCCCTCCGTGCTAATTAGGATGTGACCGCCACCCTGGTGGTCACATCTTGTATTTTTAACATTCCGGCGGGTGCTGCTTGAAGCAGCACACGCCGCAATGTTAAAAAATGCATGTTTACCTTTGCATGCATGAAGCTGCAGGCACCGCGTGGTGCCTGCCGCTTCGTGCACGTAAAGGTACCCCCCATGTGCACCCCCACCCCCCCATCACCCCTGGGGGCCCGCAACGGGCCCCCGAAGAAAACACTGTATGCCTTTCCACGGCGGAAATGCCGCTGTGGAAAGGCATAGAAGCTCCGCCATCCTAATATGGCTGGCGGTGTCTGATAGACACCGCCAGCCATGTTAGAGCCTTTCTGCCGCGGTCGGAAGGCGACCGCGGCGGAAAATCGGCGGACTGAAAAAAGATGCCCCAGCCATCCTAATCTGGCGGGGGTTCTTTTCTCAGTCCGCAGCGGATAATCCGCATCCTCCTGGCCGGCGGTGGCTTCCGCCGGCCCAAAGGATGCGGATTATCCGCTATCATAATCGGCCCCCAAGCGAGAAAAAGGCAAAATGGCCATGCTTATCTACGCAAGAGATACGCTTTGTTGTATAGTAATAAACATACTCTATTGTATTGCAGAGCAGCCTATATTATATATATCAACTTTCCAAACAGGTATATTGTGAAAATTGACCTAAAAGTATGTTGTTTTCGTTGTTCACATTTTCCACAATTAAAGGTGCATGTTCTTTTGACTTCCATGTGCGTGGTTTCATCACAGGCTACAACTTGCACTTGATTGTTTTCAATTATTTTAATGAACGTATGCTGATTTGCCTGCACAAGGAGAGTTGTAGCCCTTCTCTTACATTTTCCTGAAAGTTTTCTCCTGAAGAAGGCCCCTCTGTCCGACGCACGTGCAGTTTGAGTTTTTCCCTTGTTACATATTTCTAAATATCGATGAAAAATATTTTGTTTTCTCGGTCTCTAAAAGTATATGCCTATTTAATTTCGAGCTGATCTTTCCATCAGGCAGAAGCTTCTGACTCGCATGTCTGGAACCAGAATCTGTTTGAAAAAGCAGCTATCAAGGAGGGGTGATATCCAATCTAACTTAGACTGTGAAAAGTGAGAAGTGTCAGTGTTGCTATTTACTTGACTTTGTAGCAAATGTTGGTGATGGCCGAGTTAAGTTTCATTCTGAAAGTGACTTAAAATGAATGCTTTCGAAGTACCACATAAAAACCACAAACGGCCGGCCTTTTAAGTTAATGTGTAACTCATTAAATTACCATAGTCTTTGCTTCATTTATACCACACAAATTCAAAAATGGGGATTATTTTGTTTTTTTACAGCGGTATGCATTTGTTGCACTACTCACAGACGTCCTGGAAATTGAAATAAAAGATAAATTTGCCAAGAGTCGGCCTATCATCAAGCGGTTTCTTGGAAAACTAACAATTCCAGTCCAGAGACTTCTGGAGCGGCATGCAATAGGGTAAAGTACAAACTGTTCAAGTTCCTAGGCCAAGAGCAGGAGGAAAGTAAGTTTTAAAAATATTGTCTTGAGTTTGAGCAATTTATAAGTAGAATCAAAGGCGGGATTGGTTGGCTTAAGTTTCCTCCACACAATTCCCAACTTTGCAACCAGCAATAGCATGTCTAAATACCCTAGCACCCTACCAATCCTCCTTTTCCCTGTTTAAATCAGGTTTCTAGTAGGGCTCAAGGTGAGCATACAGTGCTCTCTCTTTTTTTTGTAGTTTGGTTTTAGGCCATCTAAGGTTTGTATTGTTGAATTATCTGTATGTGTTTATGTTACTTCACCTACCATATCGCTGAGTCACAATGAATGATAAAGCACAAACATAGTAAAACAAAGCACAATGAATGATAAAGCAAAAACATAGTAAGACAGAGGACAATGAACGATAAAGCTCAAACATACAAACATAGTAAGACAAAGTACAATGAATGATAAAGCACAAATGTAGTAAGACAAAGCATTATTTCTTTGTAGAGTGCTCACATTTTCATGTGGACTATGGCTCGCTAAAGCATAACAATCCAATGTGGAAGGGTCATGAAATATTATTGGGCATCATGAAGTTATGAATTTACTGTGCGGCTCACCTGACATCGTATTCATCAAGATTCAGAAAAATAGTTCTGAAAGTTCATTTTGGATACATAGTACTTAATACCCTAAGTTAGACGTTACTAAGTGCTCAATTTTTTTTGCATTTAAGAGTATCTGGCACAAGGTGATACAGTTGTTTACTGAAGATCCCACTATGCAGTGGTGCGAGTAAGACAGGTTTGATGTTCAGATTTTATGGTTCCATACTCACCAACTAAGATATTTTGCAAAATTCAAGTTATTTTTCTGTTAAACATCTTTACCTCAGAGGAGCTATCTTTGGGTCCTCTCATTGTCTGTGAGTTTGTCCTGATTTATCTGGAATAGTGCTGATCTATTTCCAACAAAAAATGTGGCGGTCCGAAGAGACTTAGGGGGTCATTAGAATGGTGGGCGGACTTTGTCCACCCGTCATTCTTTAGGGGATTTGGACTGCCCGCCATAAGGGTGGGGGTCCCGTGTGGGCAATTAGGATGCGCCCGCCGCAGTGGCGGGCGCATCCTGCATTCCTGGCATTGTGGCGGGCAGTGCACTCAGCCCCGCCCGCCACAGTGCCAGGAAGGCATGTTGTGCACTTCCATGCACAACATGGCAGGCACCGCGCGGTGCCTGCCATGTTGTGCATGGAACACTGTGGGATACCATAGGTACCCCTCATGTGCCACCCCCCACCATCCTGGGGGCCCGCAACGGGCCCCCATACACAAACACTGCATTCCTTTCCGTGGCAGCAACGCCGCCGCGGAAAGGAACCCTCCTGCCTGCATCCTGATATGGATGGCGGTGTCTAACAGACACCGCCACCATATGAAACCCTTTTCCGCCCGATCAACTCATTGACTGGGCGGAAAAGCGTCGGACGGTCTTCCCGTCTGATGCGGCCCCCCCGCCATACTAATGTGGCGGGGGAAATGGGTGGCGGGCGGGCTTGGATGTAGGGCGGATCGCCACCGCCATGCGGGCGGTAGCGATCTGCCCTACATCCAAATGGGCCCCTTAGTCTCTGGAGGAGTATTTCCACGACCTCAGCATCTCCACCATCGTTGCTAGTCTTATTTTAATATATTTTTGGTCTTATAATTATTTATTTGAAACGTTTAATAAAGTGCAAGCATGACGCATAGTAGGGGATTCTACTTTAACATGTGCCTTTCTCACTGGCCCGAAGGCTGCACATCTTGTGTTATAAGTGAGGAAATATTCATATCACCGGCACAAATTTGAAACTACATTGAAGTACTAAGTACATTAAAACCTCTAGACTCTGAATGTTGAAAAGCAAGCAACCCATGGGAAAAAGACTTGCATTCAGTTGGAAGGGTTCCTCTTTTTCAACCTGCCTTTTTTATGTCAGCTGCATTTGGAAATGTCTAAAGCAGCTGACGGGAACTCACACGGATGCATGCACTGTGTGGCTCAGGACTGTGTATGGTGAGCAGAAACAACTGTGCTTTGTAACTAAGAAACTGTGTAAGCAAACATGCAGAATCAACCAACCACCTCTATTGTACTTTTATAGAGCCTCCTGTTGATCTCAGAATGTTGGAGAACCAGTTTATTTTCAAACAAGATCATGCAGTCTGTCTTTTGACCAGGCCCAAAAGGTTTTTAGGACATATTAGCGACAACTAAACAGAGTGTCACAAATGTTGGCTTTTTGTGCGTTCGTGTTCCACAACTGGTCCATATAAAATAACATTTTCAATAGTTAAATATTGTGCCTGTTCCATTTTCCACATTTTGCACTGCTTGCATTAAAAGGCATTTAGCAAACAGATTTTGCTTCAGTCCTTTCTACATTAAGATTTTCCCTAGGATTGGGAGCCAAGTCACAATGTCATTTCCATGTGCAATTATGACCTTCACGGGCGATATTGGGCAATTACACGTAAACTCTGCTCCTGGGTCTTAAAAGTGAGGTTGGCTCCTTCCACATATGCAGGTTTTCTGCAGAAGTGACACAGAATAGAGGAGTAAGTATAAACGCGTATAGAGTCTTAACTCTAGGCATTCACAAACCTTCTAAAGTTACAGCTAAATCCACCAGCTCTATTTTATTTATTTGTTTCTATAGCGCCAGAATAGACTCCCAAGGAGTATCTCTGCACTTAGTACGGGGCGCTCATCCAAAATACAGCTACAATCTAAGTCAGCAGGAGAAGAGAGTGGTCTTAAGCAGCTTCCTAAATAGTAAATGATCAGAGCATTGGCGTAGATGTAGGGGGAGCACATTCCAATAGCGTGGACCAACATAGGAAAGGGCTTTCCCCCCTAGCCTTGCCAGCTTAATACGGGGAACCTCTAACAAATATTTAGAACACGAGCGGAGAGACCTAGAAGGACAGTAGCGTAAAAATTACCCTGCCAGATAGGAGGGGCCAAGGTTGAAAAGCGCTTTGTAAATAGTACAGCAGATTTTAATTTTATTCTCTGGTGTATAGGAAGCCAGTGAAGCTGTGCCAAAAGAGGGCGGGAGGCAGTCCTGGGGGGCATGTTAAGGACTAATTGTGCTGCCGTGTTCTGGACCACCTGCAGTCTGCTGATCGAGGTCTCGCTAGCAGAGATCAGCAGACCATTACAGTAGTCCAACCAGCTTAATACAAGTGCCTGAATCAAGGTCTTTCTTGTGGGGTCCAGGGGAAGAGGAACTACTCGATGAAGAAGTCCAAGAGTGTGGAAACGGACACCAGCTGTCTGAGCAATATGCTCTTTCAGGGTGAGGGCCTGATCGAGGCGAATGCCTAGATTCTTAATGGATTTTGGATCAGGAGGTGTGCCAAAATCAGGTTGCCGCCACACGGGAGACCTCAATAAAGGGACCTCCCCAAAGCTCTAATTGGTGCAGTGTTGCAAAGTGCACAAAACACATCCATTTTCAAGTGGTGAAGGAAGGAAAAGATGGTGGGGAGATGGTGTGGGCAGAAATGGCAATTCATCTTTTTTATTTATTGTTTTAAAACATTTCTGTTGACAACATTCATGCATGTATGGGCGTGAACCCTTGTATGAAAAGGTGGCTTCTTCTGGCCTAGCAGGTGTGAAGTCTGAGCCCTTAAAGGTTGTTTCGTTTCTGCTTAGGTTGCTAACCTTGATTCATTTTCCACTACTTTCCTCACACATGCAGTGTTTCTGTGCAGCAGTAGGCAGTATACCTATATGAAAAAGCTAAATTGGTAGCAGTGGTGCGGAAACACATTTTAGAGTGGAGAAGCTGGCCAATAACGTCACCTTATGAAGGGATAGTTGGTATGTGGCAGTCGGTTTTTCAAAATACAAAAAATGCTGCCAGAAGAAAAACATTGGAAAGGCCCCTTTATTTTAAATTCTCCATCTAAACTATTTCAAGTTTTCTGGGAGTGCTCTTGCCACGTTCATAAACCTAACAGAGCAGTTGACCCAAACACTACAGTCAGCATGGGCTTTGAGCTGAAAGCATGACAGAAACTGTAAATCATGACAAAGGAGCAGAAGTGAAAATTATAACTGCTAGTTACAATTATAATCTGTGCATCTTTCGCTCATCTCCCCCTTCATCACACTGCTTGGCGCTGTGAACTAAGTCAAGATAAGAGTAACACCCTGGTCACTTGTGTATGATACAAAAACACTTCCCACATAATACCACAACGAATGCAAAACTGCCAACCACATGTTCCACCACGGTGTCGCATATTACCTGTCCAATAATGTACTTTGGTACTCCCACAACAGGGTTACGAACCACTATATAACTGTTGCAATACAGTAAATTTATCAAAAAGACTACACCAAAAGAGAACAAAAAGTACATCCTCTCACCCCACGTGAAAATAATTGCCTAAAACTCTGCATAGTACTAAGAACCAGATGTACAGTTCGTCTGGTCGCAAAAAGCAGTATTAATTAGGTTAGACACATATTGGGACTTACTCTGACTCACCAAAATCACAAGGTCAGCTGACCACTATCCCTGCGATTACTGTAAAGAAAAAGAAAACTTTCATTAACAGAAGCAGCTATTTTTAGAAGTTGATAACACTCTACTGACTCCTAAAGTGGCTTTTTTTATAAGGCAAACAATGCTTTTGCTGTTTCAGAATCAGAGTGTTTGCGACCAAAAAATAGTTTTGTACATCTTGCTATGAATTATTTTCTTTGCAGCATTACTTTCGGTGAGAAAAAATGCAACAAGTAAAATAGAAGGGTGTCAAGAAAAGAGGTGAAAGAAGGAAAGGAAGAATAAGAAAAGAGAGAGGAGGTAGTAGGAGAGTGTTTACAGGATACTTGTGCCTCAACAGAAACTATTGATTCAATGCAATTAATCGACCCATGTCCCAAACCATTAGAAACAAGCATCAGTAAAGCCAATAGGTCGGGCATCATCCACAGCTTAAAGGCAATTCCTCTTTTGCTTTGTCATCGTTTTTGCAAAATTTTAATGTTTAGTAAAAAAAATTTCGAAAAGCAAAATTGTTTTTGGGTCTCAAAAACACACACATTACCTTTGAAAGAAAGAAAGAAAGATGGAAATAAACAAGAAAATAAAGAAATGGTAAGAAAAAAAGAAAGAACAAAAGAAAGAAAGGAACAATGGAAAATAAAAGAAAACAAGAAGAAAGGAAAGAAGCAGTGCAAGAAGAAAAGAAAGGAGGAGAGACAGAAGGGATGAAAGGATAGAAGGAAATAAAGATCAGAAGAAGGAAAGACAGCAAGATAGAAAGAAGGAAATAAAGCAGGAAAATGGAAATTAGAAAGAAAGAAGAAAGTAAAGCGAGAAAGAATGCAAGACAGAAAGAATGAAAGAAGAAAGAAAAGAAAGTAGGGAAGATGGAAGGAAAGAGAAAAAATGACAGGAACAAAATAAGGAAAAAAAGCCGGCAAGAAGGAATGAAAGAAGGAAAGATGGTAAGAAAGAAGGAAAGGAACAAAAGAAGATAAGAAAGAAGGAAATACAGCATGAGAGGGAAGGAATGCAGGAAAGAAAGTAGGAAATAAAAATGTTATGAAATAAGGGAATGGAGGGAAAAAAGAAAGTAGGAGAAAGAAAGAAAGATGAATGAAAAGAAACAAGGAAGAAGGACATTTTAATAATGTGTTACAAGTGCTTCAAATTAAACACTATAAAGGCTGATTTTATTACTGGGCAAAGTTTATTAAAGAACCACTGGTGAAATTGAGCCTATAATAAACATATTCCAAAGACTTATCCGCTTATGAATTCACATGTTTAATATTGAAACCTTCGGAGTGTGTACTAAATGCATTTTGAAAATAGAATAACTTAATAGAGAACCATTTCAAATGGATGCAATCCATTATGCTGTGAAATACTAGCACTCAGATAAACAAAGGACATTGCAAAAGGAATTTACAATAGCATTGGAAGAAGACATGAATTGATAAAGATGGAATGTGGCCTGTGCTCTAATCTGGTAGAAAGTGGCCTGCTTTCTCCTCAGACTCTAAACACATAGGCAAAATTAAAGTAAAATGATGAACTAAAAAAAAAAACACTGACACTCAATGGAACTACCGTGTGTGCTGATGTGCTCATTGTGAAAGAGCAAAATGCAGTCACTCAAAGTGAAGTTAACCAGTGACTGAAGTAGGCTGACACGTAGCCCCGGCCAGAATGCTGTAGTGGTTGGAAACGAAATGTGAATGACAACAACAGCCCAATGGATGAAGAGAGGTGGCTGAAAGCCCCTTTAAGTACATATAGTATTCATATAATTTTAGTAAAATCAAAAGGTCTTGGCTTTCACCAAACCTGAAAATGGCAGTCAGAGGGATTTCAGGCAGAACTGACTTGCAAAGGAAAAACACCAAGAACAAAATAATGATACGAATACTCAATCTTTCCAGATATACTGTCCAAATAGGATTGGAGACCTCAGGCTTAGTAAAAACAAACTGTGTGTTCTCATTCATGAATTTTATCCAGCAGGGCTCCAAACTGATGCCAGCACCACCAGAACCGAAAAATGTGCCTATGGTCCTGGAACTGTTGTCTCTTAAAGTAGGTATCTTTACAGAGGTTAGGAAAAATAACTTGCTTGCCCTCATTATGCAACTGTCCCTTTAGAGGTACTGCTTTCTTTAGTATGTGGGTCTTGCATGCAGGGTCACCAGGAGTCACAGTGAATGTGTCACCACTACTATTTGGGTCAGGAGACCCCTTATGCACCTGGATCCTGAAAGCCTTCTTCATTTCCCTTTAGCAATCATATATAGATGGCAGCAAAAGTTTCCTTCTTTACTGAGGTGAGACAGTGCACCTTTTTAGGTTGAGCCTGGACAGCGCATGCGCTGGTCTGTGAGGCATGCTGTATTAGAGTATGGACTTGAAGCTCCGCCCCTTCTCCGCCCATATATTTCAGTAGCTTATGTCAATGTCCTTTGTAAATGCTGACTTCTGATTCGTTTGTAGGCTTGTTAGTCCCTCCTTAGTACTGCCTTGTCTTAATTTGTAACCTTCCATAAGGACTGGCCTTTTACTTCTGTTTTTACACGCTATTTCTTATGTAGTCTGTAAACACTATTTTCTTTGAGTTTCTCCTACCGCAGGCACAACATGTTTTCCTGCAACATTAAGCGCTCCATGTGCTTTTTCACTTTCAAAGCAGCCTGGGACAATGGCGGCTGCTTCTTTGAAGTGAAATAGGTATATCATTTACAAGAGTTGGAGCTATTTGCATTGTAAATTACAATGCTTTTTATTCATGTGTTAATTATCAAAACAGATAAATAAAAGTAATTGTCATTTATATAGACAATAGCTTAAACTCTCACAAATGTGAGACCCTTTGCATTGCAAATGCTTGTTTAACCCCTTCCACGCTCATGACGAGCTGGGCTCGTCATGGCGTAGCCTCCTCGCACGCTGATGACGCGCCCAGCTCGTCATGTAAAGTGCGTTTTTAAAAATCTCAGCGTGCAAGCAGAATAACGCTAGCGCGCATGAGGTTAAGCTCTGTGTGGCGGAAAATCTAGACATAGAATTCGACAAACCCTAACTGAAATACAAGTATTTCTCTTATGTTTTATCTCTGTGAGTAGAACAGAAGTGCTGCGGCTCGTTCACTTCTAAATTCTTCAAATAGCTTGTCCTTTGTGCCATGAACATGAAAGAAAGACAAGTCTTTCTATTATGTTTCTTGCTGCACGACAAAAGCTGTCTTCCTTCTTTGCTATAAACATAACAGAAAAACATATAAGGGCTAAAGTACCCCCAGTTGTACAATATAAGGATATTGCAAGTCACCAAGGAGGCTGAAGGCCGAGTTTCTTTATAAGGTTATGGAACTTCGAGGTGACTTGCAATATCCTTATCATATTTGTCAGGGGGTTCTTTATCCCATATAATAGATGGTTGCATCTTCAACTTTCTCACAAACCACTTTCAACCTTGAGGCATAGCTCTTTCATATGAAAGAGCAAGCATGTTTGCAAATATGAAGAATAAAAATAAAACCTCTGGTGCAACATTAAACATATCCAAAACCTGTTTTTTGTTGCAAACAGATATTAGAAATTGTTGAATTTAAGTCAGTTTTCAAAAAACATAAAAGCTGCACTAGTTAGGAATGTGAAGAAACATGCAGAATAATTCTAGCTTTTCTCTAACTGGCTAATGAGTTCGAAAAATAAATATGTTCTCTCTGCTTGTTGAAGTAAGCTGTAAAATGGCCTAGAAGAAAGAAAGCAGCATTCCTTTATGTTGCTTTAACAGCTGCACCATTACCTGACCTGCCTTTCACCTTGGCTGATGGCTCTGGCTGCAGGCATTGTGATGTCAGAACTTAACTTTAATAAGTAATAACGTCTTTTCTTTATAATTGGTGACTGGGTGCATCACTATTCACTGATTATAATGAAATAAGAGACTAGAATTTATATAGGGAATACAGAACACCATATATTATAAGACTGTTGCAAAATAGGACAACAACCCCACCTGTCTAGGCTGATAAATACAAAGGTCTTTCTGTTATGTTTAGCCATTGGCAGGAAGTTTGTTTTTATACAAAATAAATAATGTGGTGTACTGTGGGGTCCTATCTTCACCCTCTAGACTTTAAATTCTAATATGAAAATCATCATCATCATCATCATCAATGAAACTTTATTTTGGTAAAATACCATAAAAGTAGGCTAAAAATATATAAAAACAGTACACATATGTTAAAAATCAGCTAATACAAAAATAATTTCTAAAACATTTTCCAAATAGGCACAATTAGGGAAAATTCCTACATGTCAGAGCCCCGTTAAGATGGTAAAGATAAAAGAATTATAAAAAACAATTACATTTTGGGAGAGCCATTGGGTGCCGTTCTAGACTTAAACTCAATCAACTAAGGTTCTGCGCTTGTGCCACATAGCTACCAAAAATTGCGAAACAGCAAATACAATAAATCCAGTTGTGTCTGACTTTAGCACTCTGAGCGCTTGCATACAGTGTCGAAAGCCCTCATTTTTGCACAGGGGTACGAGCCAATACCTCCTTGGTTTAACGTACGCCGGGCAAAAGAAAAAGACTTGGAGCTCAGTTTCGGCATCACATTTGCATGCTTGGCAGTTCTTCAGAGCAAGAGCTGACCTCTTGCTAGTGAAAGCTCGTAAGGGTAGAATTCCATGCCTCAGTTGAACATACAATTTTTTTGCTAGAATTGGGTATATGTCATCTAAAAATCGCTCAAACAGATAAGAGTCTTTCACATGCAATAAATAAGCAGTAACAGAACCAATTTGAGAATTGCTTAGTGCTGCATTAAGTTTCTCGAAGCAGTAGATGTTTTTTTATATGAAAATCCTATGGAGCTAGACTTTCGATGCATGTATTGCCTAAACTTTGTTTTGTGTTTTGAGGTTCTCTTTTCATTATCTTTTTTTTTATCCAAAAATGTCAAATAGGCAATGTGTAGGCAGTCACATTTCACTCTGCTTAGTGTGTCAGGTGCATCTCTTAGGGGCTTTCATTGTGACGCATTTAGTACTACGTCCATTTTCAAGTAGTGTTTACACTTTGGCTCAAGCCCTCTTTCTCATTTATAAAGTTCATTCGCCTTTGTGTTCTATATGAAATGTTGGTGTTTTGGGTATTATTTGCTATAGAAATGTGTAGATGCATATTAGACCTGGACCACAAACAAACGCTGCCTAACAAATAGCAGAGTGCATCCTTCAGAATCCCAGCTACCTCATTTTCACCCATCATCATCAGTGCTCTGAGATAAAGGGATAAGATTTAATGTGCCTTGCCTTCAAGTTTCCACACAACTGTTTATTGACTTCTGTCAAGTATTTTCCAAGTGTCCATGTTTTAACTAGGAATGAGTTCCATGTCCCTTTTCGTGACCACGTAGGTGTCTGGTTTGCTGAGCATCATCTTAATTAAAAAAAGGCAAGATTGAAAGTCATACTGTTGGTCCCTTGAGATTACTCCTACATTGCAAGGACATTTTAAATTTTAATGGGATTCACTAACAATTCCAGAAATACTCTTAAATCTATGGCTGGTGAAAAATTTGGCATGCATGTATCTGCCGCAAATGTGTTTCCACATATAAATATTTTTTGTTTTGCCACCTGGAATTTTTTTTACCCTGGACAAATCCCTTTTCCTGAAAATGCATGTAAGCCTGCGCGAAAATGAGCAGGCCCTGAATACCCGCCAACCCATTAGCTTGGTAATCTGTTCATCTACTTTTGTAGGTAGGTCCACTCTAAAAAACACCCACACTAACCCTAAATTTGAAACATACTTTTGGAATGTGTTTCTTCTCAAATGTGCTTTTTGAGGTTAAAAGTCGGGTTTTACGGGGCGTGGCCTGTCGGCAACCAATATGCCCGCATAACACCGCAGCGCTGCTGAGGTCAAACTGAAAGCCCCGAAAATCCTTCATATATCCTGCTGCAAACCTTTGTTCATCGGTGAATCCCGATGTAGTGAGTGCTCCGGAGTCGGGGAATGTGCTCCTGATATCTCCTCAAAGGCGAACGGCTCTGCGGCAGTGCCTGGCAGTTAGGAGTTCCCCCGGGGCCTGCACGCGGTTGGAGGCCCCGGCCTCGCATTCCAGAACGGGCCGGGTGCGAGAGTGGCACGTCAGCACTGGTAGCCCTGGGAGCGCGGAGTCCCGGCGGATAGTGTGGTGGGACCCGCTCGCACATTGACCGCTCCCGGAGTGGCAGCATTGAGCCGACTGGCTCCGGCAACATTGAACGCCCGCATTGCCCGGACGAAGGGCCCACGAGGTAGGAGGCCGCAGACCCACTTGGCGGCCGTGAGAGGAGGCCCCATCGGCCCGCAGCTGGCCAGAATTCGGCAGGAATTGACCACAGCTACCGGGCGAGCCTGGTGGCGGAGGCAGTAACGCGGCAGACCCTGGATCTGGAGTTCCTGGGGGTGAGCCACGCGGACTGTAGGGGGAGGTGGCCCTGCAGGCAGCAGACATCGGGAGTGGACGGTTCCCGGGGCGAAAGGCGCCAGATACCGGCATCCCACGCAATCGACCCCCAACAGGAGCCCCAGGGGGTGAGAGGCACCGGTACATCAGAGGGGGGGGCGCCCCCATGTTGTGGAACTAGGCGGCAGACTGGCCTTTGGTGGCTTGCGAGTGGCGACTTACAGTACAGCAGGTGGAGCCTGGGGCCGCGGTGGTATTTTGTCCCTGGGGGGTGGCCCGCTGGTCACTAAAACTTTGGCCCACGGAGACGGCGGAAGCACAGGCCTGAGCCCCCGTTGAGAGGCGCTTAGGACAGTTGTGGTGAAAATTGCAAAAAACACAGTTGATGGACAGAATGCAGAACAATGTCTTACATTCACCCCAGTACAAAGATCTGGGCCTAAATCGACAGTTGTGGAGCAGCGAGTGGGGCCCGGTGGGGCAGGCGCTTCGGTGGTGGCGACAGACCTCCTAGGTGGGATCGCACCTACCACAGGATTGTTAACTCCAGCAGGAGTCAACCGGACGGAGCAACGGTATGTTATGTTATTGGAGGTTTTATTGAGCGCTCAGCTACTCTGACAGAGTGTCCCGGCGCTATCAGACCATACACAGCATAACTCCAACAGGGAAAGGGTTACTGAGAAAACAGCCACATTTTGAGCTCTTTCCTAAAGGACAATAAATTCACACTCTTTCTTAACGAGAGTGGCAGGGCATTCCAGGCCCGCTGCGCAAGATATTTAAAAGATCGACCCCTAATCCGGGCACGCCTAATTACTGGGATCGTGGCCAGGAACAATGAAGCCGACCTTAAGGCTCTGGATGGGTGGTGAAAGCCAATTCTCTTCCTCAAGTAGAGTGCACCGGTGCCATGGAGAGCCTTAAATGCGATGGTAAGGGCCTTGAACGTAATGCGTTTCCGGATTGGCAACCAATGAAGAGACTTCAACAGTCCTGCGGCATGAGATCTACGGCCGAGGCCAAAGATTGCCCGGGCAGCCGAATTCTGCACTACCTGTAAGCGTGATAGCAGGTACTCTGGCAGGCCAAGGTAGAGTACATTAGCGTAGTCCAGCCTTGAACCGATCAACGCTTGCACCGTAATTTTCCTGTGGGCAATAGAGAGGAGAGGAAGGAATTTCCTTAGCATGTTTAGTATCCCAAAACACTGTCCAACCAGACCCAGAATCTGTGGTTTGAATGAGAGACAATTGTCCACCTTAACTCCAAGATTCTTAGCTGCCATAGTGTCATCAGTAGGGGGATACATACCTGCTGGACACCAGGACTTCCAACCGGGGTCCGGAGGGCAACCAAAGAAAAGGACCTCAGATTTGTCTGAGTTACATTTCAGCTGGTTAAGTTGAAACCAGGCAAAGACCGCACCCAGACAGCACTTAATGCTCTCACCATCAAAGTCCGAACTCCCTCCACAGGTGAAGAGAAGCTGGGTGTCGGCGTAAGAGACAATCTGGGCGCCAAATGACTATGCCAGTGCTGCAAGAGGGGACATATAGATGTTAAAGAGAGTGGGGCTCAGAATCGATCCCTGGGGAACTCCCACGTCCAAAGGCGGCACTACGGCAGAGTACGGAGGAGCCCAGACTGTCTGTTGTCGGTTGGAGAGAAAGGACTCAAACCATCTGAACACCGTTCCCCGGACCCCAATCTCCAAGAGTCCAACGGTAGAGGCACAGAGAGTGTATTACGGGGTGGGATTCTCCCTCCCTCCCCCCTTCAGTGTCGGAGATCTCCATTTGGACTACAATGAAGCCTAAGAAGTCCACCACCACGCCAACCAACACCATGGACAATTATACGGTGTTGGCTGGAGGGGCGGAGGTTGCCCCCCCTGGAGGCTCGGGGAATGCCGTGGAGCCATCCCTGGCCTCTATTATGTAGGCGATTCAAACTTTAGGAGCGACAGAAGCTAAAATTGACACTGTTACTATAGAAATGGCCTTCCAGCGGGTAGATCTGAATAAGACCTCGAGAAGGCCACTCAGAATGCTGTGGCGATTGCTGAACTGCAACAAACTACTAAAGAGCTGAAGGACCAGGTCCAGCAGTTAACCCGGCAACAGAAGCAAGCGGAGGCTCGCCTGGAGGACCAGGAAGGGAGGGCCCGAAGGAACAATATTCGAGTGGTGGGAGTGCCGGAGAAAATGGAAATGCTGAGCGTCGACTTGTTTTTGGAGGACATTATCCTGAATCACCTAAAGCCCAAGAGACTTTCCAAGTTCTTCGTCATTGAAAGAGCACATAGAGCTCCGATCCCTCTGCCTTGCCCCGGTGCTCCACCCAGAACGATTATTGCCTGGATCCTCAATTATAGGGACCAAGACGCCATCTTGCAGGCCGCCCGACAACATGGTGACCTGCGGATCGATAATGCCACCATCCGATCCTTTCCGGGTTTTAACATCAAGGTCCAACAGGAGCGCCGATCGTTTGACGGAGTCAAAAAGGAGATGCGAAATTGTGGCGTTAAGTACATGATGTTCTTCCCGGAGTGTCTCAAGCTTCTTTTGCATGGAAAATCCTTCTTCTTCACGTCCCCGGAGGACGTCCACGCGTGGTTGGAGGAACATGTGCAGCATCCTGACAGTCAACGGCCAAGAGACAGTTGGAGAGACACGGCGGCGCGCTCTCGGACCTCCTCCACGAGTTCGTGGAGAGAGAGAGACGGCGGCGAGGGGGGACTCGGAGACCTGGTGGGACTAGGGCAGGGAGCCTATCTGCCTCGCCCGACCTTGGATGAGACTGCGGAGGGAGCCATGGCCTGGAGAGCCGCGAGGAAGCACACGTAATGTATACACATTCCACCGTTGGGACTTTGCAGTACAGTGAGGCACCTACCAGGCCCGGACTGGCCGTTGCGTGCACCAGGCAATCCCCCGGTGCGCCGCAAGGGTGGGGACCGTTTTGGGTACCTCGGGCCGTTTTTGTTACAGGGCCGTTTTTGCAGCGTTGCTGCAAAAACAGCCCTGTAACAAAATCTTTCTTCAAACCGGCTCTGGCAATGAGCGCGGTCGGACCCCCAACCCCCCTGGGGGTGGGTGGCCGGCCGAGCACTTTGCCAGGGCCGGTTTTGATTCCCAGTCCGGCCCTGGCACCTACCCCGATTTACTGATAGATGAGACATTTGTTCCTCATTTGACTTTACGGAGCGGGCATGTGTCGCAGAGGGGGGAGAAGTTGATTCATATTCCCGGTAGATCCATTTCTATTGTTTGTCCTGTCTCCCCTGGGATTGGATGTTATGGCAGCTAGCTATGTAGATTACGGGCTTGTTGAAAGCCTCAGAATGCCTGACTGGTTGTAGCACAGCCCCCCCCCCAAAGTTCTTATGGGCGACAGGCGCTCTGCTGGTTAGGCTGAATCGGGTCATGTTGGCCTAAGAAGTAGGGTAGCAGGGAGGTGGGTGGGTGCAGGGGGTTGGGAGCGAGCAGTTGACTGTTTGATCTTTGTACTTTGGTTTCTACAGAGTATTGATCGGTGGGCTCAATTGGCAATATGATGGGCATGCGGGTGGCGGGTGGCAGGTGGTGGGTGCCGGTGGGGGTGGACGAACTCCCTTTAGGTGCCTTTTTTACTAGCGAATTATGACACATACATCGAAGACACAAAGGATTAATATTTTGTCTTGGAAGGTTAATGGTCTGCAGAACAAAATCAAGCGCACCATGGTCCTTCAATACCTACACAGACATAGTCTTCCTTCAGGAGGCACACCTGTTAGGTAATCACTATAAGGCCCTTAACAGATTTGGATACACACTACAGGCCCACGCGGGCTTCACCACGGGCTCTAGGGGGGCTGGGATCCTCGTGAAAATCTCGCTCCCATTGGTGGTTAGCTGTAAGTGACTTTACTCGTAGGGGCGCTATGTAGCGATATCTGGGCGGTGGGAGGGTTGCACGGTTAATCTTTGTTCTGTTTACATTCCTCCAAAACTGCACGGCACCACACTCCCGGACATTGGGAAACTGCTCCTGGACATGCCAGATGGAGTCCTGGTCATGGGGGGCGGGTATGAACGATGTGATGATTAGGGGAATGGATAGGTCCATGGCTCTGCCTGATCTGGGGGGACACACCAACTTGGGGACTTTGTACATGCGATGGGATTGGTGGATCTATGGAGGGCGCACAATCCCCACCTTCGACAGTACACACACATGTCCGCAGCACATGGTTCGGGGTCCAGGATAGATTACCTCTTTACGCAGGTGGGACACATGGGGCTCTTCCACGACAGTTGTCATAAAGCCAGGGTACTCCCTTCCCGGTCCCGGAGAGGGTCTTCCGGGTGATTGATTCGGAGTTATGCACACTGCTCTGGTGAAGGGGATGCCCGAGAATCGCTCTAAGGAAGCTTCAGCGGGGGTGTATGAGGGAGAACTCCCTGTCCCTGATGTTAGGCTCTACTACTGGGCAGCACAGTTAGTGAACATCAACGGGTGGGTGTTCGCCCAGATGGGTGAACCAGCTTACAAGGTAGACCTTATGGTCCTGGGCAGTGGTACCTACTTGGATGCGCTATATCGCAGGGGTATATGTAGATCGAATCTGCCGCCTCAGACGGCAACGGTTGTGGATGCATGGAGAAAGGCAACAAAATTGTTGGGGTGGAAGGCGAAACTCACAGCTCTAACTCCGCTGTGGGCTGGGAATTACCTGTCCGAGGTGACGAAACTACAGAACCTTCGCGAGTGGAGCCTAATTGGTATTGATGTATTGGGGGGATATATGGAAAAGAAGGGATGTGTTAGAGTTTTCTACTTTGCAGGGGGAGTTCCAGATTGGGGTGAGGCGGGGGGAGTTTCTCCACTACCAGCAGCTCAGACATGCCATCTTCCGCCATATCCATCAAGGGGATCAGTTACCAGATTATGCCCCGCTAGAGGATAGGTTGTTGTTAGACCCGATGATAGACAAGGCCATTTCCCTTACTTATAAAAAACTTATCAACAATCTGCCCGACCCCCTGGAGCCTCTCTGAGAAAAATGGGAGTCCGATGTTGGGTTATTGGAGGAGGATGACTGGAGAGAAGCCCTGCAGAGCCCCCGGGAAGGGGCGATTTGTGCCAGGTTCAGGCTGGTTCAGCTGCGCATCCTACATCGCTCTTACACCCCCCGCACAACACAACGCCGTATTAGGTATGTCAATTCACAGTTCTGCCTGCGAGGCTGTGGGGAAGTGGGCACCTTCTTCCACATTTTGTGGGACTGTACTAGGATCCGAGCATATTGGTCTAGCCTGGCAGATATTATGTCTGAGGTGATTGGGGCGGGGGTTCCTCTGGAGGCCCGCTGGCATATCCTGGGGGTGACAAGTGACATTACCTGGTCCAAATGGGATAAGATCTGGTTAGCATTGGCAAGCATGGACGCCAAGAGAAATATAGCCAGACTGTGGGGTAGTGAGGTGCTACCAACGGTGGAAGAGTGGGGACACGACCTAGACTGGTGCCAAAGGGCTGAAAGATTGATATATAAGAGCAGGGGGTGTCCCAAGAAGTGGGAAAAGATATGGGGGGTGTGGAGAAGGTATAGGGGGGAGGTGATGGATACCCAAACTGTTTCTATGCCTAACTGATATTGTGTATGGGTTTGGGACTGATTGTGCAGATCATGATGTTCGCACTGAATTTTGTACATCTCTATGTGGCTTGTATGTTCACCTACCATCAATTGCTGCACGCTGTGTACCTTGTCGTGTGGCAGGGTGCAGGGCCTGCCTGGAGGACTAGTCGCTTGCGCAGGGGTGGCAACGCGCAGCAGCAACCAATGAGCCTCACACTCAGTGCCAGTCGGAAGTGACGTGCCCGAGCGCACGCCTTCCATTTATTCAACCCTGCAGGCCACGCCTGGCCTGCGGATGTAGGGATGCGTGCGACGTGCGTCCACTAGAGTGCTAACAGTACTACATACCTGTCATAAGAGCCTGTTATCTTAATAAAAAGATTTCACACAAAAAAAGTCGGGTTTTACGCTTGCAACTATCCCTCATAAATGGGCATATGCTTGAACGTGCATATTGTGAGTTGCACACTATATGCTTCTTCATTTGAACCCTTTACGTCTGATATTTTCCTTGGTTCAAAGGAGACCCTTGTGTCTATTAGAAGGTTCCGGTCGAGTACTGCTATTCTTTTTACATTAGAACTTGACATTTAAGTCTTTCAACGTGAATAAAGAGAGACAGCAAGCCATGTCATATCTGAGAAGTATACTCAGAGGGGTGTTAAAGATTCCACAGATGTCAGCCATTTTCTATTTTGTACGATTGGTGGCTCATTTACTTCAGACAGCCCGAGAGTGCACAACTATTTTGTACTGTTTTTGAACTTTTGAAGGAGGAACCCAATTCTCGACATTTTAATCCATCATGTTCTAATGTCCCAAAAGGCTTATTTGCAAATAACTGTTCAGACTCCAGGCTGCCATTGACTAATTAGGTATTGGTCCAAAGTTGAGGAGAATGGGTTTTAGGAATTTGCATTTATCTATTTCTGTATCCACCTGGTGTAAAAAAAAAAGAGATATCTTTCCCTTCAAATAAATCTGGAGCATTTTATGAGGGTTTGCTTCCAGACAGTTTTTGCAAGTCTGTGGCTCTTGCAGGTATTTTGAGGATTTGTTTTTTATTCTGACTGTTCTGAAACCAAGCGTTTGAACTGTGTGATCAAAGAACACAACGAGGAACTCCTGGCTTTATTTAAAATATGGCTGGCAGATCCCCCTTCCAAGCCCGCCTGATAGAGGAAAACTGCCTGCCATACTTCGAAATCCATGCCACATTAACACACTTCATTTTGGCGAAAGCACTTCTGCAGCACTGAGAGAAGCAGTTGGAGTAAAGCTGACACATTTTGGTGGGCATCCTGCATATTTTCTTTTTGCAGAAACAAACCCCCATAGCTGGGGTTTCTGTCTGTAAAACAAAAAAATCAATGCCGCTGGCTAGCATGGAGTGCCCTGCCCGTACAGCGAGGGCCATTGATGATTCCCCTGCCCTTGCTTGCCATTTCTTATGTAATGGTCCCAGAAGAAAAAATCTGTGCTTCGAGCCGCCCCTAAATAGGTTGGGTCTTTGACACCGTACAGGCGGTGACCCTGCAGTGGGTAGGCTGCTGGCTACGATTGCGCATGTGCTATGAACAAGGGGCAACCCAGTACGTCAAGCTGCATGAATAAAGGGGTTCCCTCTGAATCATTCAAGAAACAGTCAAACACTTTGCTTATTTCAAAAGAACTATTAACTTATCCCCTTTGTGCATTAAGTCCACAACTGGTTTACTAATATAGAGCAATATTCATGGAGGTTAAATACTCAAATGATTTGTATAGTATACACACATTGCCCATAATTGCCATTCAAACTTGAATAAACCACGTGCTACATATATTTTATGTCATTGCAGTGCACATCAAATATGTGACTACATAGGAAGTGCATATGAACCCAACAGATATGTGTAAGGTTTTGGCGGTTGGCAAAGATACTATAAACATGATGGTCGTACTTTGGATTTCAATCATTAATGAACAGTCCATATCATGAAAGATTGTCAACGTTTTGACTTTTGTAAATATAACTTGGACATGGTCTTTGTCAAGACTAACATGATTTTTTAAGTAGCATTCTGGGAAAGAGAACTGAACCTAAGGTTAACACTAACCTAAATATATTCCATCGGCAAGGTAGTGGAAATGCCTCTGCCAGAATTGGTGTTGGTAGTAAGCAAGGCACAAACAAGCTACCAATAAAAATAGAGAAAGGAGAATTGCATATCACACAGTACCATGCAAGTTCTGTGGTAAAAAGGGGTAAAACCTACCCATCACTGTTTTTCAATCATGAAAAACAATGTGTCTAGTAAATAGTGCAAAAAAGGTGAAATATACTATTGCTATGACCGTCACTGAAAAATGTTACGATGGGGACCTCAAGTGGATAATGTCAGAAAAAAGATTTACTGGTGTAGTGGCTGGAACAGGAACTCAATATCCACTTGCTTATGCTCAAGCGATCCTATTAAATATGTGGACAAAATGGGGACTGCTTTAGCGTGCACACAGCCTGAATGAAACAACCCAGAACAGCACGTATGATTAATGATGTGGAAGGAGTGTGTACATTTAGATAATGCATATTTCAAACCAATATTACCAAATTCAAATAAAAAAATGGTAAAAGCGTGCTTTTAGATAGAATTTGCAAAAAATAATACATGTGGGAATAATTCTATCTTGGAAACAATTGTAAAAGTCAGAGAGTAAATACTTAAACAGTGAGTGTGCCTGATTAACATAAATGTATTCAACCCACAGGAAAAGAAACACGTTTCGGTAATGCTTTCAAGGAAAAAGGGTCAAGTTTACATTTAGACTTTTATATCACAGTGAATGATTTTAGAAACAAAATATAAACGTATAGACAGTTGGCACAGCACATAGATTGTAGGTACTTCACATTGATTAAATGAAACAGGAGGGTTTTCCCAGACTGCTCCATTGGTCATTATTATTATTATTATTATTATTATTATTATTATTATTATTATTATTTTCAATAGGACATTTCTATGCTTAACTTTTGAATCCATGTATAATATTCTTTAATGACCGCTGCTATGTCCATTATAAAATCCAGGACACTCATGTCACCAAAACAAAGCACCATGGTCGGTGATATTGCAAGTGTCTGGCAAAGTAGTAATGAAAAGCCCTGGGAAATCATCTGACAGGGTAAAGGGTAGGTATTCAAGGGATTGCACCCACGGGAATGTCTCATTGGATGCTAGCCAAACATTTATCTGAGAGTATGCGTCATGGGCAGAGGAGTAGAAAGAGGAGGCTCTCCTAGTTTAAGTTTTATAACAGGTTTTGGATCTCCTAGAAGGTCCACAGAAAACAACCCAAAACAATTAATTAACTGTAGTACAATTTCATAAAACGTTTAAAAAAATGACTATTTTAAAGCAATACATTTCATTCACAGGTATAAATAACAACTGTCGAGCTTCATCAAACGTACGAATATTAGTTGTCATAAAAACAGATTTTAAAATAGACGACAAGGCAAATACAATGCAGAACAAATAAAAAAGTATGTGTTTTAAGACTTGATCACCATTATTACACAAATCACAAACTCAAATTTCAGCTGGTAAATGTTGTCAAGTACCCATTATGTGATCAATGGTAAAATATTCCTTCTTAATAAACGAAGTAAACGTCTAATTCCATGGTCTAAATTCCAATTTAGGAATGATTGAGGTCTTTTCAGAGAGCGAGACACAGCAATAAGGTTAAACGTTTGCTTTTTAAAGAAAAGGTCAATATCATGCCCACCACTGATAGTACCTACCAATTTTACCAACAAGCCTTTTAATTGCAAGGCAGACCGGGCATTGAAAGCATTCTGTTGCAGCTGAAACATCTTCAATGCATAAGACAGACTTCTACTAAAAACAACCTCATCTTGATTTCTTTGAGCAAATATCTTTGCTCTCCTTTTATCCCCGATCACCAGCGATGCATCTTTTGAATTATCAGTCAATAATCTAGAAAAGCATCCACACTGAATTTGTGTTACCAACTCGTTGCGGGTTAGTCCATTTCACCTAATAGGGGATTTACAATTAGATTAAAATCAACTCCCCAGATTATGTTGTAATTGTTATGTGAACAATAATGGGAAGCAATGTCATCCAAAAACTCCAGAGAGTCATTGTTGAGGGTGTAGAAGATTTTGAATGTGCGGGTACAACCCTGTAATGTGCCTGACAACTAGACAAATTGCCCACCAGGATCCGAGTGATCATATTCCACGTTAATACATAAGGTTTTGTGAACCAAAAATGCTACCCCACATGTAGGAGCTTTTAGGAAACAAATTAATTAGTGTGTCCCCAACAGTCTGCAAAGTTATGAGTTCTATGGGGCAACGTGAGTCTCCTGTAACATGGTCGCCTTAGCACCACGCTGTTCCAAGTTACAACAAGGATCTGTCACCACTTTTTGTGGTTACCGAGGCCCCTAACATTTCTGGCTAACATTTTAATATACAAGTCATACGATGCATAACTTCGTTGTGTGCCTCAGACTGTGACAGGGCAGAAATTCCAGGCCTTGAGAAGAAAAATTAACAGGTGCTGGAAGTGCAAAATAGGAAAACATAACTTGAGATCACCTATCCCCTCTACCCACACTGAGCACCCCAACGTTCAATGAGAAACCCTCACATTTCCCTCAGTAAACCAATTATTTTTTTTGTGTGTATAAAACAAATGAGGTATGGACCAAAGGCCGCTAACACAGCCCATATAGTTAATAAATTGTAATTCTTCAGCAATGTAATACAAAAAACCTAGAAGCCCAAAGATTAGCTAACTATCAGTCAATGACTATCACAAACTTATGGATATACAAACGGTTTGTCTAGGATATTAGTAGAAACATTGTTATGCTAACATCAAATGTTTAATGGCCAAGTAAGCAAGGTTTAAATAACAGTTCAGGGAAAGTGGGCACCATTTTACATCTTTGAGCTGGTCTCTGGACATTGCATCTGAGTCCTTGGGCTGTCACATCCAGTTACATTGTTTAACTCTGTGCTTCTTGCACTACTCTCAAGAGGCATAGGGCAATGTCTCAATTTCTATAATTTAGGAGATGTGCAGTAAAAGGGTGAGGTATTTTGTCTACCCAGCAAAGCCCCCAAGAGTTGCTCCACAAAGATTCAATTTTCCTGGCTTTCAGAGCTTCAGCTAGACCTACAATGCACACGTTGTTGCTCATTGAGCACGATTCTAGGTCCTAACTCTTGAGGAAGATTCGAGTGACATAAAGAAAGGTGAAGGCTTGTGCAGATCCCCAGTGAGATTTCTGTGACTTCGGCCACCCCCATATGCCATAGCCTTCTGTTGTGCTTTAGTGTAGAGTGCTAACATTTATAATATAATCAGAAAATAGTGGTGCTCTAAAGAGGTATTTATTTTCTTTTAGTGAAAATGTCTCTATTACCTTGCTGTGCCCTTCACCTTTTAGAACTTGAGATTTTGACACATTGCACCACATGAAAGTTGTACTCCATACAGGGGCGACGCTATCAGTAGTGCAGCAACTGCAGTTGCTCCGGGTGCCAGTGATCTTAGAGGTTCAGTGCACCTAAATTATGGATCCACTTTACAGTCCAGCCATTTGACTTTCCATCCTATTTACCTTGCTGGGGCAGAAACCATTGGCTTTTATAAACTGTTCCACAGTTCGTACCTTAGATCAGCCTTGTCCTAGGTGAGTTTGGATGGGCGCGATGTTCTTCCAGGTTTCAGCTTTGCCACTGGTGTTTATCATTTATTATTCTCTCAGTGCCGATGGCCTTCCTGCTCTGGCTTTGTAATATCTTGTGTAGGCTTTGCCACCTTCGACTGTGTGATCCTGAGTGCCAGGCCCTACGATACTGGTTTTATTAGTACTGTCTCTGAAATTGAAAACATCCTGCCTGCGCTGACTTGAGCCTTTCATTACCTGTCTGTCCACACAACGCACCTGCTGAAGTTCTTCCTTTAGCTACAATGACACTGATGGACTACCTGGCAATAGTAAACTTTGTTGTGTTTGCAGGCCACATGGCTGTGTGCACAACTAGTGACCTTTTGGTGCCAGGGAGGTTGCCAAGTCAGCCTGCACTACGCAACACAAACAAAAAACAGTCCAATAACCAGCCCGGTCCCAGGAAAGCATAACAGCACTCGCATTGACTGCTGTGCGCCGCCTACAACCTAACAAAATATTCGACTCTACAAAGCATTAAAACAGGTAATACACTCAGCTTATTAGTAAACTGATTTGCATGACAATCTTTTTACATGCGGTAATGTGACTTAAAATGTGTTAGTGTAACGCGAGATGTGTGACACTTGGCAGGGCTGAAAAGCGTGTCTGCGAGAACAATTGTGGGCTTTTGTTTAAGTATTCATGTTAATCACAGCCCCTTCACAAGCTGTGATTAACATGAATACTTAAACAAAAGCCCACATGCCTTTGTAAATCTTTACTACTCACCTTTTAAATTTTGAGATATTCTTGTAAAATGTTATCATGGATAGTCTGGAAAAAAATGTAAAAGCTTTTTTTAGCATAAACATGATAGGGCCACATTCTTTAATATCTATGCTTATGGAAAATGCGCCACGTTGGTGCAAATCTGCCTTAAGCCCCTTAACATGGGTTGTATGTGTGGAAATGCACTGTCTTTTCAGGTTTTTTGAAGCAAAAGTTTGGAATGATATTTGGAGCTGCGCACAAGCGCAGTCTGGTTCCTGGCGCACATAGCCATGGCTGCAGCGCACAGAGACCCTACACTGCCGCACACAGAGGAAAAAAATTAGAGGGAACATTGGTACCAAGTAATATTTTTCTAAACAATGTTTAGGATATAAGTTTTATGTCAGACTTTCTTGAGACTCAGTATTCTATACACTAGCATTTGACATTGTGAGAGACAGATAGAGCTCACTTAACTGTAGCTTGCCAGTGGAACTTTCTCCAGAACTTAACCAACTGATCAAATAAATTTTTTTACCTATTGAACTTCCTTTCTCAAAAAGTGTGACATTTTGAAAACAACTGATGTGAATAGTTGTACAGCTTCCAGCTCTCCTTTTCTACTTCGAAATTTCTGACTTGGACTTTGAATTGGTGCCACAGATTTCCCCATGCTTGTGTTAGTCCCCAGTTGTTTTTTTGAGCAGCATTTCACTGCTGTTATCTTAGACTGCAAGTCATTGAGCGTTATTGCAATTAGCACAGAAACATCTGCCTGTAATAGAAAGGGTACCTAAGAGCATTCACACTGTGGAAAATCCTAGCAGGTGGCATTTACCTCTTTGTAGATACCATTGATATGCAAACAGAACTGAGTAAGATCTAGGATGACAATCAACCTCTCAGAGGGCTAGATAAAGTCAGGCCAACAGCTGACACAAACTCATCCTCTGAAGCGAAGACGTGCTATAGCTGTAGATAATTCCTGTTAAAGGCACAACAGCTCTAGGATTTTAATTTCTGTTTATCAAAGAAAGAACAAATGCAACATAAAGTCGAGCATCCTTCTCCAAGAAATCGTAAATTAATGTAATGACTGGACTCATTTTAGGCAAAACCAAAGGGTATGATGGCCGGAGTGTTGAACAATGCAAGCTCTCACCCAAAGTCAAATGATCTAGCTTTAATCCATCATTATTCTTTAGCTAACTCCACCACCCCTGTTCAGACATGGTCATATGTAAATCAGTCTGACCCTGTGCCTCATGGGAACAGTCCAGCCCAAACTGCCAAGCCATGTATTCCCTGAACCGGAAACAAGCATCCTTGGACCGGTTTCTGTCTAATCAGCCATCATCAGCCAGGCTAGCTTGAATCCAGTGGCAAAGTGAGCAGGGGACCCACGTCTGAGCATACCCTTCCAATTTAGGGCAAACAAAGCAAAACCAAAGGGGATGATGGATGGAGTGTTGAACAATGCAAGTACTCACTCCCAGTCAAATGATCTGGGTTTAATCCATCATCATTCTTTAGCTCACTCCACCACCCTAGTTCAGACATGGCCATATGCAAATCAGTCTGACCCTGTGCCTCATGGGAACAGTCCAGCCCGAACTTCCAAGCCATGTCTTCCCTGGGCCGGAAACAAGCATCCTGGGACCGGTTTCTGGCTAATCAGCCGTCATCAGCCAGGCTAGCTTGAATCCAGTGGCAAAGTGAGCAAGGGACCCACGTCTGGGTATACCCTGCCAACTTGTGGAGAACAAAGCAAAACCAAAGGAACATTATACTTCCCTTTCATAGGTCTCTTCATGAAAAAGGCTGAATTCATAATTTGCCAAACCACAATGGAGCAAGAGAAAATCACGTTTTCAAAATACGCCCTTATTTTGTTGGTTTTGTTGAGGTTGCAGCTGAACAAACACACGTAGTTTTGGCCAGAATCTTGCATATAAGCATCATGAAAATGTCGGGGCAAGACATAACATAACATGGCATATGTAACGCACCGTAAAGTGCAACCCTAAAGACATGGCTACCCCAAAAATAGGCCACAGAAAATGTTAACCTCCAATGAGGGAGAGAGAGCAGGATGATGCTGGTGATCTGGAGGGTTACTCTTTTTCTTCTCATAATGTTTAAAGAGGCATTTAAACATCTTAAGAGTCTTGTAGCCACATTATGTGCACTTTTCTGAACTTTTTGAGGTTTACCGCATCCAGGAAAGAGGAATGTTTGAGAAATATGGGCTTTAAACTGTTCTGTAATGCACACAAAAAAAGTATGGTTCCCCTCTACCTCAACTGCAGAAGTAAAATAAACTCACTATTCACATCTTATTTTTGCATCATGGGATCGCTAGGTCCAACTTTTAATATTTTGCATGGGATCGCTTTACTTTCATTACTGCAGTTTGCTTTCTGTTGCTTAACCGGATGTCAGAGTCCTACAAGACGCGCGGACATTTGTACTCTTTCTGGGCACAATGCTCTGCAAGTATCTTAGCATGACCTGGTATTTTCCTCCGAGGAAAAGTCATCGCTTTGGAATACACATGGCTGATTCGGGGAACTAAACTGCCGTTGCCTAGATAATAGAAACAGGTGTTGCATTTCAGTGCAAACAAGTTATCGGACTGTTTCAAAAGCAGAATCGTTGCGGTGGGTGCACACATAATCGCAAAGAATTGTGTTGCCCTCCTTCTAACGCTTATCCCTGCTCTTGGCCTCCGGGGCGCTTTGGCTGTCTCTGTACTAGGATTTAAGCGTTGGACTCCTCAGATTAATTTCAGCCACTCGTGGAGGCGGCTCTGCCCCTGGACTCCTGCCTGTCCAGCCTTGGAACACTGTAGAATCAGTGGGGTCGTTCACTTTCAGATCTACTTGCCTATATGTCCTATCTATGTTACAAACAGTACTTTAGAAAGTAAATTATGCAGCGGGCCCTGCCTGAAGTGACACATCTTCCCACACTCCCCAAATGTGCCCTCCTTGTTTACATAACCCCCTTATCCTCACATGGCTGTACTACCAAAGTGGTACTTCTGTGTGGAAGCAGATGTTTTACTTGGGAAAATCAGGCCAGAATGAGCAACTTAATTTACATCAGCCTGGGGAGGGTTTTTAAAGGAGGTTCGTGTACACTAGGTCGCCAGGATGAAAGCATGTGCTGTATAAATGCACACAACGGCTTCTGCGCCAATGTCTAGGAATCCCTCCTTTACAACACTATGTATATCAGCATCTCCTCATTTCATAAAATGATGCTCTTGATGTAGAAATCTTTAATGATATGGCAAATAAAAAACATTACAATTTCATAACATGATTAAAATGTAAACAATATACAAGTCGATATTATACAAAAGCACACATTGGGGCAGGGCAATAGTTCTGGCCATGCCAAGCTGGTGTGATTTCTTTTTTAAATTACAAGCTTATGCCACAAAAAAAATACGAAGTAAAAAACGAAAAAAGGAGAAAAACCTTCCAGCGCCTAAACATTCCAGCCTCTAAACTAGGTTACCATAAGCAAAAAATACACATTCTTAATTTAAAAACGAACCATCATATATAATGTTAATACAAAAGTACTGATGTTTCCACGCAGGCCAGCGTACTTCGAACAGGCACAGAAACTCCTTATAGTTTTGATGCACGAGAAAAAGGTTTTTTTGGCACTAAGAAAAGGTACTAACAGGTACTAAAGGTCTTTTCTATAACCTGAATAAATGATTTAAACACACAAGCATGGCAAAAAAATAAGAAAGGGTAAATGGTGGGAAGAAAAATAATTGTCATTTTTTAAATAAATCGCTTAATGGCATTTGCCTTTTAAACCACCAAGTGGAGACGTTAACAACGTGTGACGTGATGCAACAAAAGTCATACATACATACTGAGTTTATGGTCTGGTAACAGGAGTATAACAAATACAGTCATCATGGGTTCCATTAAGATCAAGCTGTCTGAGACCAGTCCCATCATGTCCCCCATATCTTAGTATGTTTTTGGGGGTTTTAGAAATGTGGGTCTCCAGTTGGCAATGGCCTGCACCTTTGTCTAAGTAGGGACCATTTGTCCTAGTCAGGGTAAAGGGAATACACTTCTAAAATAACCCCTGCTCGCCCCCTTGATAGCTTGGCATTAGTATCCAGGCTTATCTCAGAGGCAGTGAGTGAAGCATTTGTGCACACAGACAGTAATACACTGAAAGCACTTCAAATGAACACCACACCAGTTTAGAAAAAAAGTAATCTTTATCTAAACCAAACAAGACCAAAACGACAAAAATCCTTAATACAGTAAACAAAATGTGACCTTTAAAAGGTAGAAATAGTTTTGTTCTTAGAAAATGGTGGGTGCAACACTTTCAACACAAAGTACCTTCGATTCGTCAAAAAAACAAGAAAAAAGGGTCGCAGGGAAGGTGATGCGTCGATTGCTTACACACAGGGAAGGTGATCTGTTGCTTCCTTGCTCCGGCGAGGGGATGCGTTGGTTCCTTACTGCTGAGCAGAGGAGGTTAGGCGTCGGTTCCTTACTGGAGAGGAGGTGATGTGTCGGTTTCTTCCTGCATGGGGAGGTGATGAGTCTATTTCCTACTGCGTCTCCCAGTGATGCGACAGACCTGGTGCCTCGATGCGATGGGTGAAGATCCAGGACGATGCTATGCGAGATCTGGGATGCACTGCTAAGATTCCAGCCGAGTCCCCTCGATGCCTCGGTTCTTCCACTGCAGGGCCTGTGTCAGAGTCAGTGCGGTGATCTCGGACGTGGGAGATCGGTGCACAGGACTCGCCGCACGGCAGACACCAGCCGCGGGCAGGTGCTGTGTCTATTTCTCGGCTGCGGTGATGCATCGGAAATTCTTCTCGAACCACTGAAATGCATCAAAACCAGGAGATGTGTCGATATTTACAATTCTTTAGTCTTTTGCAGTTCCCAGCCCCAGAAACAACCTTCAGAGGCCCAGAACACTGGCAGGCACCTATTGGCAGGTCAGAACTCCCACCAAAGATGTTCAGGGGCACTGGGGGTGAAGTCTTTGTGCCCCTGAGACTTCAGAATTGGAGGCAAGCTCTACTTCAAGCCCTTGGAGAGCTTCCTCAAGCAGGAGGCACAGCAAACAGCAAAGTCCTTGTCCTTTCCTTGGCAGAAAAAGCCCCTGCAGGCCAACCCCAGACAGCCAGCAACACAGGGGCAGTTTTTCCAGCTCTTCTCCTTGACAAAGGTTCCTCTTGAATCCCAGAAGTAATCCAATAGTCTGGGGTCTGGGCCCACTTTTCATAGTACAACATCCTATGTTCCCTGGTGGCAGAGAAGCTCTTTGCCCAACCAAAACCAGTTCTTTCCTCTCTGGTGAAGCTTCCTGGCAGGAGGTGAAGACAGCATTGTTCAAGGCAGACCAGGCCCATTCAGGTGTGAAAGAAATCTCCTCTCCCTACTCTGAATGCAGCCCAGGTCTAGTCATCCCAGACCTGACTCACCCTGGAAAGGCAGGACACACCTCACCCCCCTTCACCCCCCCACACGTGCCTGTCTGAACAGAATACACATCCCTTGACCCTGTCATTTACAAAGCCAGACAGTCAATACACAAACCTAGTAGAGGCACACAGGATGGCTAAGCAAGAAAATACCTACTTTCTAAAAGTGGTATTTTCAAACACAGAGTGTAAAGATCATCCTTACTAAAAGGTGCATCTTCACATTCTGAGTTCAGGCATACTAAAGGTAACCTTACTATCTTGTCCCAATTGAAAGTTATATTTATAAGATATTATAAATAAACTCACATTCTATTCTATGGAACAGATAGCCTTTCAATAGTGAAAAACGAAATTCACTGTAGTTTACTATCTGGACATGTTACGCACATCACAACATGTCCTATCTTTCACAGACACTGCACCCTACCCACAGGGGTACTTGGGCCTACCTTAGGGGTGGCACACATGTAAGAAAAAGGAAGGTTATGGCCTGGCAAGTGGGTGCACTTGCCAGGTCGACATGGCAGTACCAAACTGCCCACAGTCACTGCAGTGGCAGGTCTAAGTTACATATACAAACTGCTAATGTGAGTGGCACAATCAGTGCTGCAGGCCCACTAGCAGCATATGATTTACAGGCCCTTGTCACACACAGTGCACTGTACTAGGGACTGAACAGTAAACCAAATAAGCCAGCTATAGAAACACCGATCCATGACACCAATTTACAGAGGGATCTCTTGCACTTTGGCACTGCAGTAGCAAAGTGCCAAAAGCATCTAGATCAGCAAGAACGAAGTCCAACTCACAGTAAAAACACAGGAGGCAAAGGCACAAATACAGGGAAACCCACGCCAAGGTTGCCAGGTCTAACACTGGGGTACCACCTATCCCTGCAAACAGCTTCCTCTATGCGTGAGCAGTGACCCATGCTTTGTACCTATTCACCTAGTGGTTGTGCTATGTTGGTACTCCAATGTCATACTATATTCCACATATGGAGAAGGGAGGCCAGCCCTACAAATTTGCGGGAGCCCTGGTTGCCCCCAATTCCTCCATGATGCACAAAAGCATTAATTATGGAGTGAGGTCTAATGGCCACCTGACCTTCTCCATCTCTATGTCTCAAATGTTTACCCAATATTCTTGGAGTACCAAGCACTCTTGTAGAAAGTTCCCCCATGCAGTGTGACACCACTTGCAGTTTGGTTTAGAGATTTCAAAGCCTCTCTGAAGTATATTATATCCTATAGAGTATATTAAATCCTAGTAAATAATTGAATTCTAGGAGGCGCTCTCTGGCTGATATTGCCAATTCGGGGGTGCCATTTTGGTTTCTCTCTATTCCTCTTCATCTAAGGTACCTACAAGCTGCTCCCACAAGGTGTGTTCATCCCAAAGGGTATCTGAGGTATTTGTAACAAGGCACTGGTAGATTTTGCATACCTCTTCCTACCTAAAGACTCCAGTTTTAATTTGACCTCCAATGGGATGAATTTAGGGAGGTGCTACAAGTCTACTACGAGTCTAAAGCATGTCCTAACTATATATATCTATAGAACTTGGAGTGTACTGTCATGCTACAGAGATTCAAATTATTGTATGTGGTTTCCCTCCCACACTTCCTCTAGTCTCGAAATTCTGATCAGGTTCCAGGTCAGCAGCCCTTCAACCTGGCGAAATGTATCAACCATGTACATGCCAAAGTGGAGTTTCCCATTCTAATTTATCAACTGCAAGTCTTTGCACCAACACAACATGAGTCATGATTGATGAGGAGAGTGTGCAGGTGGCACTGAGCCATACAAAAAAATCTGTTAATGCACACCCTTCAAAAGATGAGATTCTATGCGGTGAGCTGGGTCATCCATGTCCCCATTGATTTATATCAAGGTGTTGAGCCGCCCAGTAATACAGCTAAAGGACAGCTGCATATTGGCCCATGTCAAAAACTGGAATGTATTCATCAAATGACACCCTGGTTGTTCACTGCCTAGAACAAATTGGGTACCTGTGCTTTTACTGTTGTGGATAAAGACTGATGAATCACAAAGGGGTAATTTTGGGGGACATAGAGCATTTTATGGAGGGTGGTCATTTTAGACAAGCCACTTTACCCATCATTAATATGACAAGTGTACACCACTGCATATCTTTTACCATCCTCTCTACCATCAGGGTCACAATGCTTTCCAAACATGTCTTTGGCTGAGAAGTAATATATATGCCTATGTATTTAAAATGCTTGGTTTAGACACACAGGTAATGATTCCATTGTATCAACAGGAGCTCAATTTGAACAGCACAAACATTGATTTGTCCCACTTCACCAAAAACCCTGAGATTTTCCCACACAAGTCTACATTTTTTAACAGTCTCTGTCTCTTACGTTTGTGAAATCAGATTAAAAGGAGCATTTCATCAGCATATAGCGAGACACAATTTCCTCAATTTCTCCGTCCCATTAGAAGCCCTGCACCAGGGAGTCTTGCCTTATCTTTTCAGCCCAGGGCTCTTTGGTAAGGGAGACGAGCTTCAGTTAGAGCACAATTGACTGAAACCTGAGCCCAGGAAGAAGTGATGTAGGACCAAGACATATTTTAGGAACTTCATTTTTCAAATAGATCTGGAACAGGAAATGCCAAATGAGGGAATGAAAGGCTCCAGAGGTGTTTCAAGTTTGAGGAGCCCAGAGGTATTGGCACACCTAAGATTCTTCAGAAACCTAATAATTTAGTGCTCTTTCTCAAGGTCAAAAGGGAGGTGAATTTCTTTGTAAAATTCAAGGGGAAAACCATGGGTTATCAACTACTTATTGCCTACTGTTTCTACTACCTACTCAGCTGTCAAGGGGAGATCAAGCTCTTCTCATTCTGTTAATAGGGGAGTTCATAGGGCAGGTCTTGTAAAGGATGTTTTTTCTACTTCCAACTGTTTCTGGAGACATGCAACATAGAGTCTTCATGGTAAGGTGGCTGTAATCACAGGGGTGTTAGTGACCAATAGCCCTATTAAGTTATAAATTGTCAGAAAGACCCTGGAGCTTGCAGTGTGAGTCTCATCCAGTATAAGAGTTTACTCGACTTGTCACAACACTTGTAAATTCAGCATCGTGAGGACATCCTAACAAGACAAGGTGTCTCAAGGACCACTTACCACAGCTTCATCTTAGCAGAATCAAGCTGTTGCCAATCCTCTTCCTCCTTTGTGATAATAAAAGTCTGTTGAAGCCTACTGATCTAATTCTACAGAGCTGTAGCATTAAGTTCCTAATCAGTTGCCTTACCATCGAGGTAGGACATAAGAACAGTGCCCTATGTGTGTGTGTGTGTGTGTGTGTATATATATGGATTTTTGTTTTCCTAATAACTTTAGTGTCGTTTGATGAATCTTTCCATAGTAAACTGTCTGGCACCCTCAGCACCTTCTTTGAAACCTTCGAGGTTATTCTTCAAACAAGGGTCGAGAAAAATAGGGGCATCCCCAAACATGTGTTCTCCTACTAATTTACCCATATGAACATTAGACACAGCTACAGCCACTGAACATATTTACACCTAATTTGGCAGAAAGCTAGATCTTGGTCCAGAAAGGACTTTTTAAAATGCTCCCACCGGGAGGGAGCACACTTCTGTTTCCCTGCCCGTGCTCCTGTGGGCAGGAAAACTCACATTGCTCCCATCTGCAGGGAGCAAGAAAAAGCAGCTGCCCCCTCCAACCGGGAGCAATGCAGATTCTCTCCAGCCCCCATCTAGTGGTTTCTGAATGTCCCGGGTGGGCACCAGGACACTCACCTCTGGCCTAAGGGATCTTAAGGAGGGTGTGTGCGTTCCCCCCCTCCCCTTCATTTTTAAAATTGGCCCCAAGCGGTGGGGTCCCTGGAGCCCAAAGTGGTTTGGGAGGCTGCGGGCCTCCCGGCCCATAACCTTGAGCCAAGACCTCGAGTCCCATTGAGCCAAGGAGACTCAGGGAGGGGGGTTACATATCTCACCATACTTAATAAAAGAGTCCCTGGGGAATGGATCCCCTGAGCCTAGGGATGCTCTGGATATGGGGCTGCGCATCCCCTAACCTTTTTTAAAAAGAAGGGCCCCGGGGTATGGAGTCCCCAGGGCAGTAAATGCTTAGTGAGGGGGGCTGCGCTCAACCTACCCCAAATATGTATTAAAAAAAGGTGTCCAGGTGGGCACCGGACACCAAACTGAATCATAAATGAGCAGCAGGAGCTGCTCATTTATTACTTACTGCTTCAGCATGGAGGTCCCCACAATGCCATGTGAGGGCTTTTTTGCTAACATTTTTTAGTTTATTGGTGCCTCTGGAATAGGTAGAGCCACCACCAAGATTTGTTGTATGTTGTCCAGGGGGTGGGGTGCTGCAGGAAGGGAAGCAACATTAAAACAAAACATTAAGTCTCCTAGGTCATTAAAACCTTGACCCCAAGAGAGCATGCCATATTTGTTTTAAAACACTCTTAGCTGAAGCTTTTTGCTCCTCAGCTGGAGTGCAAGGGCCTCGTGTGGTTGGGTTTGTGATTGCATTTTTCTGGGTCAAATTTTTTTTAAAGAAAGACTCAGAGACATGTTACATTTATTATTTAAAATAAAGTTTGTCTTTATTGTTACATTTTTCAGCCCACAGATTGCAATATTAAAATCAATGTTAAAAGAAAGATTCACAGATATGTTTATTTTTTCGAAACATACTCGATAAAGTACCCCCTGCCATACATTATAAGGATATTGTAAGTCACTGAGTAGTTTCATAGCCAAATAGAGGAATGAGACTGAAGGCTACGTTCTTTTATTAGGTTATGGAAGTCCTAGGATGTATGTCGGGGGTACTTTATCCCATATAATACATGGTCACACCATCGTCTTTCCTACAAGCCAATTAAAACTTTGGTGTGTAGCTCTTTCATCTTAAAGAGCATATTAGCAAACACAAAGAATAAACATAAAACCTGTATAACAAACTTAAACACATCAAGAACCTGTTAAATATTTGTTGCAAACAAATATTCGTAGTAATTCAACAGAAGCCGGTTTAAAAAAAAAAAGAAAGGTGCTGCTGCTCCTGAATGGTAGAAACATGCAGAAAGATTCTAGCTTTACTCTAACTATCTAAGGAGTGCATAAAATAAACATGTTCTCTCTGCTTGTCATTGTAAGCTAGAAAGAAAAGCATGAGAAAGAAAAGCAATTCCGTTTATTGCTTTAAACAGCAGTTTCAGTTATGTTTGGTGACCTGACCTGCCTTTCACTTTGGTTGCCGGCTCTATCACCAGTATTTTGACTTCAGATTTTGACTGTTATAACTTGGAACAATTGAGTTCTGATGTATTTTCTTTATAATCGGCGACTGGATGCGTCACAAGTCGCAGATTGTAAAGAAATTAGAGACTGGCGTTTATAGAGGGATTACAGAATCCCATTAATTATACGTTTATTAAACATTTTTATAGTAATCACTGTTCTTAAACATTGCCTTGTGTGAATTACAGGAATATACACTAGATTAATAATATTCATGATTTTTTGGGAGAAAGATCATAAAAGGATCACAATTTATAATTAGGTGTTGCGATTCTTTGGCAAAGTTAGTTAGTCTTCCTGAGTGCATGCCAAAAGGCCATGTGTGGCTTGGGGGTGGCTGCTTTGAAGTAGTCAGATGTAGGGTTTTGATGTAGCCAGTCACATGCGGCCAACCTAATGTCGCGGGGATTGACTTTAGATATGGTAATAAATTATTACTCTACGTTAGCAAAACCCTAGCAATTGACTGAAAAAAGCAAAGGTTAAAGTGACGTTATTGTTAGGTGAAAATGTAAGTTAAAACATTCTGTTTTAAATGTACAAAACCATCAAGTAACTATCAGTTGCACCCTCACCATGCACTGCTAATTACCCCACATATTACATCATTCATGACATCCTCTAGGACATCATTGATAATATCATTGCAACATTTGCAATGACAGAATTGATGAGAAAACTGTGCATGGTGAGGGTGCGAGTTTTAGTTACTTTAGGGCCAAGTTATAGCCACTTGAGAAAACTATAAGTGGTGAATTTCAGTGGTTGTGGACGTTTAAAACAGCATTTTGTGACTGATATTTTTACCTAACTGTAATGTCCTTCTGACCTTTGTTTTCCCTATATATATATATATATATACTATCGTTAGACACTAAGGCACCTAACGGTCTGAATTTAACTGAGGATTTGAACAACTTCCTATGAGAATGAACTGTATATAATATCTCTTTTGGGTTGTGTTCATATTACTGCATTCAAATTTTATCGCTCAATCATGATTGAACAGATATATCATCGGATGATGATTAATTTGCCATTGTTTCATATACAAAAATTAATGATTTAAGCAATGTATATAATACACATGAACTGTGATGGGCTGTCGAATTTGTTTAATCGGCTGTAACCATGAATTTATTTTGTTTATATTGCACTGCACTTTTTTATGCACCTTTTTTGACAGCAAAAATCTTAAACAAATGAAAAGTACCATCTACGTTTGTACATACTAGATACATTTTGATCACAGATACATGGGAAATATAGCACAGCGTAACAAGAACTGTATGAATTTACTTTATATTCTCAGGTTTTTGACACTTGTCATTCATTTAAGAATCAAGACTTGATTATGGCACTATGCCTTACGTTTTTACCTGAAATTCTTTTTAGCTAAAGACTATAGCTGGATATTATATTTCAAATAACATTGTTCGCGTTATGCTGCTATTTCCAGTAATTTTTTCCCCTGGTTTAAAATCAAAACATTTACAAAATCTATAATGATAAATATATATATTTTGTATTTGACATCTACTAAGATTACAAAATAATTCATTATCATGGTATGAAATGATCAGCACAACATGTATATTTTTTGTCTGTCATTTGTTTTTACTATTTGCACGTCGAGGGCGTGCACTGCACTAATTTGTCCCACCACTATGTTTAGTATATATTTGCACACCATTCTGAGCGTTTCATGTGATGAAGCTCCCTTGAGGAGTGAAACGCGTCGTGGATGGACACCGGTCCTATGATTTTGATTTATGATTTTGATTTAATAAAATCTTGAACTCTGCTTTCTATTTGAGGATTCGTGCTTTCTTTCTGAACCACTACAAGCTACAAAAATGGAGTTGGTCTGGAGGTCTGCACCTGGTTGTGTTTTCGCCGAGTCGTAGCGGAACAGGAACATTGTTTTCATATATATATATATATATATATATACATATATATATATATATATATGTACAGCAGAGGCCAGAGGGGGTTCCTTCAGAGGCACTTTAATTCAAGAATACACAGGTTACTGGCGGTGGATGCATTTCGGCGTGTATGTTGCCTTCCTCAGCGCCCTACATCAACAAAAGTCTTGCAATAGGTCCGACAATCCTGCTTCGCTTAAAATAATGCTGGCGACACTGAGTACCTCCCCTAGTTGAATATGCTCACCTGTTGGAGATCGCGTAGCATTGAGCAAACTCCAACTCCCAGCATGCAACATGTTCATGCAGCTGGGCCGGTGGTGTGGGGGGCAATTCCATGACTGTACCGGCTCCAATGTCCTTTGCAGGTTCGGATGGCGTGACTCCTTAACACGCACTGAGGTCCCAAAGCGCCTCCTCGGGTCCCCTCGTTCTGCTGCAGCCAAACAAATAGGGAAATCAATGTGCGGGGCAGCTATGCAGCCACACAACGCCCTGACGGAGGTGAAATACTTCACACCGCACTTTTCACCCAACTGTCACGGCGGACACCGGATCTCCCGATTCCTCGAGCCCATCAATCACTGCAGGGCAGTGCGTTGCCAGTCTGTCCGGGTCACTTGCACAACAGAGCCATCTGTACTGCGCTTCTGGCTTGGCGCAGAATATATCCCAGACCTACTTCCCCAAAAGAGAAACAGCGGGGGCCAGAGGGGGTTCCTTCAGAGGCACTTTAATTCAAGAATGCACAGGTTAGTGGCGGTGGATGCATTTCGGTGTGTATGTTGCCTTCCTCAGCGCCCTACACCAACAAAAGTCTTGCAATAGGTCCGACAATCCTGCTTCGCGTAAAATAATTCTGGCGACACTGAGCTCCTCCCCTAGTTGATTCCGCTCACCTGCTGGAGATCGCGTAGCATTGAGCAAACTCCAACTCCCAGCATGCAACATGTTCATGCAGCTGGGCCGGTGGGGTGGGGGGCAATTCCACAACTGTACCGGCTCCAATGTCCTTTGCAGGCTCGGATGGCGTGACTCCTTAACATGCACCCAGGACCCAAAGCGCCTCCTTGGGTCCCCTCAGTAACAAAAGTAGAAAATTAATCAAAAGACAGCTATAAAGAATTAATCAATTGAATTTCATAATCAAAGAACAACAATGTATTGCTGAGAAGAACAATCACAATACACATTGTTTACACAAGGGAGCCCCCTTAGTAATTGGATTCAAAAATGTTTCTGTATAGCCAGAACTGGATATTAAGTCACTCATTTCATAAAGCACACTGTTATGAGACACCAATCCCACTTCTTTATGGTCATGCTAATATATTGTGATAATAAATCCGGGCAAATGCGTAAATAAATAGTATAAAACCATCCATTCATAAAAACATATAAATAAATGGTAAAACACACATAAATCAGTCACATAGCAAAAGATTTAAAAGTTATTGTAACAAATATAATCTAAAAGCATGATTCCTGGAGGTGGAATCCATATAAAACCAAAGTGCATTACTGTTGTAAACATAATCAATATACTCCCCGAGCTTTCTGATTAGAGATCTAGAGATAATGGTGCAAATCTTCGCATATATTGAGCCCTCTCGGATTTTTAGTGTCAAGCTCAATAATGTATATGGTTTCCAACTGTCGGAGGATCTTTTCCCTGTTGCCACCCCTTTTGCTCTGTGGGACACTATCAATGACATAGTATTGTAAGACATTGAGATTGTTGTTATGTTCCATTTTCACGTGTCTGGCAACAGGGTAAGTTGGATCCGAATTTCGAGTGGCCCTAAGATTTTGCAATATTCGTGCATGTACCTGAAGTTTTGTGCTACCCACGTACTGTAATCCGCAGATGCATTTAAGGACATAAACAGCGTGATCAGTACAACAGGTATAGTGTCCACTGATTTTGAGAGGGACATCTGAGAAAGCAGTAGATTATGAATTGGTGTTCACCCCAAACTTACAGGCCCGGCATGTACTACATTTGAAGAAACCTTTTTGGGGGGAAAGCCAGTTGCTTTTATTGTAAACTTCAGGACTGGTCTTGACTAGATCACTTTGCATTAAATGCGCCTTTCGATAAGTAAAATTAGGTTTGCTCTGGAGTACACCTTGGAGAACAACATCTGTGAGAACAATAGGCCATTGGGCATGAATTATTTTCTTGATGGTGTGAGACTGTCTACTATATGTAGATATAAATCTACAAGGTTCTACTTTTGGTCTCGCTTGGTTCCCAACAATGGCAGTAACTGTGGATGTGCTAGTGATGACCCTAGGAGCTGTGTTGAGTAATTCTGATCTGTTCTTGTTGTTGGCTTTTTTCATTGCCAGATCTAGTTTATGTGGATTATAGCCCCGTTCTATAAGTCTGAGTTTAGCTGTTTCTTGAGCCTCCATCAACGCAAACTCTCTGTATGGTAAACTAGCAATTGTTTGGTGGGGATGGAAACTAGAGGCGTGCAGCAAAGTATTACCCACCGTTGGTTTCCTGTACAGGCATGTTTCAACTACCTCATTATGAACTGTAACAGTGATGTCAAGAAAGTTATATGCGTTGACATTAATGAGGTCCACAAATCTATTTGCCTCTTCTTGAGTCCCCTTCCATATAATAAAAACATTATCTATAAACCTCCACATTTCAATCACATGTTGTTCATAAAGTGGCCTGTGCTTAACCTTGAGGACATGCTCCTCCCACCAGCCTACACGTAAACATGCATAGCTGGGGGAGAAGAATGCCCCCATTGCCACACCCTGTTTTTGCTTATATATTTCGCCATCAAACATAAAAACATTGTTAAAAAGGCACCAATGTATCATTTTTAGTAACATTTGATTATGTGGATACATATCAATACTTCTGCTTTTGAGGTAGTAATCCACAGCCCGGAGCCCATCTTCATGCTTGATGCTTGTATATAATGAGGCAATGACAAGGGTTAAAAACAGATAATCTTTGTCCCACTGCACAGTACTTAAGTTAGATAAAAAGTCACTTGAGTCTCGCAGATAGGAAGGCAAAGTGGTCACATGTTCTTGAAGATAGTAATCCACATATCTGGAGGTACATTCAAATGCACTATTGATTGCAGAAATGATGGGTCTTCCCGGCATCGGTTCAATGCCTTTATGTACTTTCGGGATGAGCTAAAAGGTGGGTAGGGTGGTATGTTCTTTATACAGAAATCTAAATTCATCCTTCAAAATGAGACCCTCTCTTTGCCACCTTAATAACTCATTTTTGAAATTACCATTCATTCTCCTAACTGCGGCTCCATTGCTGGATTCATAGCATTGAGTGTCATTTAAATGTTTAGAAGCCTCTGTTCTGTACAATGCTTTGTCCCACAAAACAATATTTCCCCCTTTGTCAGCGTTGTTAATGACCACTGAATCGTTTTTCTTAAGCTCATTCATGAGTTGAAAACACTCCTTGTTGTTTCTTTTAGATTTTGACGTTTGATTTGGAAGTGTTTTTATATACGGATTTTAATTCATTGGTTAGTTGTTAATGGGAAATGTCTAATGCGTCCCTAGGCATAATGGAAACAAATGTTGAGGGGGCTTTAAAAGGACTGCAACCAGGTGATGAGATGTTGACATCTTCTTGGGCTGCCTCCTGAATGTTCATTTCTTCAGGACTAGATGCTGGTTTGGCTCCCCGCAAGGCTTTTAGCATTGTTAATAATGGGATCTCCCCAGCAGTAAGGTTCCCACTGGATGTATGAATTGGAGGCACGGTTTTACCTTTTCCATGATTTTTGATAATAAAATACTTTTAAATTTTAGTTTCCGAATAAATTTATACACATCCACTCGAGTTTGTGCAAAATTAAAGTTGCTCTCAGGCAGTAGCTTAAGCCCAAAGCCAGCAGCTGTTTTTCGGCATCATTTAATTGAATGTTAGTTAGATTAATGATGGTTTGTTTGTCTGATGTATTTATTTGTGCCAATTCTTTTTCTTTTGTTGCCCTCTGCTTTGCCCACTTTGAGCACTTGCGTCTCTCCCTCCTTCTGCGGTTCCTTTCTTTGTTGTTAGCGCCTGTGGATTTCTCGGTCGTAATGACTGTTTTCTTTGCTCCTGGATAAAATCAATTTCTTCAGCATAAGAAAGCATTCCCAGTGTCGCACTCAGAGTGTTATTTGCATAACTGCTGCGGTCAGAATCAGTGTCACTGAGCATGGTGCTAGAGTCAAAACTCGAGGCTAAAGCAGTTGAGGCAGATGCCTGATCACTGGCTTGCATTCTCCCTTGTTGCGTGACAGTTCTATTGAGCACTTTTTGTTTCTTCACATAATCATATTTTCGAGCAACGGTAAAAACCTGCCCTTGCTCTTAGTCATTTTTGTCCCTGGAAAACTTCCATATATTCCTTGTCTTGATGGTGTCCTCTTGTTTGTTTATCCTCTCCTGCATTTGCTTTACATTTGCAACAAAATCTTTATTATTGGGATTGGTGAGATTTTCAATTTCACTTTAGATGCGTGCTATTTCTTTTAGATCATGATCTCTATCAATTCTGGCATATTTAATGAGCAAACACACAAGTCTCATGGATGCCTCCAGGTTGCTTTCCACCCACTCTTTCAGGAGGAGCGGATTAGGACTTTCAAAGCTGGGGGCCAACATAGCCTCTCTGCACCCGCCAAACCTCGTGGTAATTTTCTAGAGATTTGACCTCCCACCATTTTGTGAGTTCACTTTTATTATGTTTCTCCAGCAGTTTCAATAAGCTTCTGAGGTCTGGGTTTTGTTCCGTGTTTTCTGTGCTAGAATTAACCTTGTCAGCGACAATCGGTAAATTAAGAAAAAGCTCTTCCGCTACTTTCTCCCTGTTTCCAAGCGTATCATCCATTTTTGCACTGTGCAATTCTTTCACTTGAATATTTTCTGTTCAAACAATATGGATATTGTCCACGAACACACCTCGCAACTTCTGGCACCTCCCAACCTACTGTCAATGATTATTTTGTTTCTTTCCTGACTTACTGCAAACAATGCAGATATCCTTCCAGGTCCTCCGACCGGCTGAAACAACACCACCTTGTATGCGGGACTCACAGACGTAGTAATCGAGCAGGGGGTTGAACACAAAAAAAGCTCTACACGAGCTGGCGATCCACTCCGGCTTGGCGACAGGGTTCAGCCTCAGATTAGGGAGGGGCCCGTAGAGAGAAACCAAGCTGAGTCTCTCTGAATAACTTCTCGTTAAAACTCCAAACAGTTTCCCAGGCATAAACAGAGAAAAGGACACTTTAATGAGCTTCGAGTTGCAGGTACTTCTTTATTTCATTTTTCAAGTGAATTGCATGTGCAAAGAGGAAAAGACGCGTTTCGGCGATCTTAGTCGCCTTGTTCACTAAAACACCAGTACATCGAAACCAACAGAAATTTAAACACACCCAAACTGTTATGTGTTAGGTTATCACCTGACTGGTGAGGAACATGGTAAAAAGACTTCAAGTACTCGTCTAGTTGACCACTGGGCACTGGTAATGTAAACCAAAAATAACATGGTTACACAGGCTGAAAGCAAATGGAAGTTAAAACATTTGATATCTGTACAAATGCACATGCAGTAACCCAATCATGTAAACATTTGTTTCCTCTCCAAAGGTAAGTATTTTACACAAAATTTGTAGGTTAGGGCATTATTAGTATTAACTCCCAAGCATTATACAGAGCCTGTTCCTAACCTAATTATTCGCACAGCAACTTAAATAGCGGTTGCATGTGAATTGGCCACAATATAAACAAGCACTGGCGTTGCCAATAGGTCTCGCAGTAGGAAAGTTGGAGCTATTGGTTTTGTAAATGACAAAGCCCTTTATATTTTTAAAATGAAAACAAAAATAAAAGGCATTGTTATTTGCAATTGTAAAAGCTCCAACTTTCCTACTGCAAGACCTATTGGCAACGCCAGTGCTTGTTTTTTCTGCCCCTTTTCCCCGACGAGCCTGTCTGGAGGAGGAGGGAAGAGCTACCTGGCGTGACCCGGTGAGGAAGGGACACGTGCTGTGCAGCAGCCGTCCCAGGGCAGGGCGACGATGCAGCAGTTTCTGAAGGGGACCTCTAGACCTCACTGCTTGGCTGGCATTTTGTGGTGTGACAGGGGGAAGACGCCATGCTGATCACCTCTAGACTTCGTGTGCCCTGCGCATGCTGTTGGGGATGGATGACCACTTGACCAGCTCACATTTGTTACCTCCCGCCGCTTATTCTCAAGTCTCTTTGGTTTCGGCCGTCTACACCGTATACATTTGAAATGCTTTGCAAATACATCAGACTTCATGGTTAATGGAGATGGAACGGCGTTTCCCACTGCTCCTGCAAATTGACACACTGTATTTAATTGGGTCCTCACCAAATATTCATGCGGTGAAGTGTGTTTCATTCTGACTACGCCTGTGCCAGCAAGAGCTTGTTTATTTATAAGTACAGTGTCCCTACTGTACACAGCACACGCCTTCTATATTGGGTGCAGCTTGCAAATGTATTCTCGGCCTCTCGGAAGCTGCAGGAAAATGCTCTGCACAAAGGCACCGTGCCTTTGTCGGACACAATTCGTGTTTGTACTGCGTGGGCGGATTGTAGATATGCTTGTCAATTAAGCACATTGGACTGACGATATCACAGCACACATTTTGACAGCGATTTACGTAGAAGTTCAACCGAATGAAAGGCTTTAGGATTGACCGTATTGTTGAATAATTTGATTTGCTTGGTAGATATGGTCCTATGATTCTTTCTGCATTTACAGTTTGAATTTCAAGCCAGTGACGCGGATCTTGCCTTTCTTCATTCTTGAATAATCTGACTGATGAGATGCTGCCTTTTAGACGGTTAATGGGTAGAAGTCTACATTGCACAAAAAGTGCAAGATAGATGTGATACCAAATAAAAATAGTCTACCTTTGTTGCAATGTCTTTTTTTCCTTGAGACACTAATAACGAATGCCTTTCTGTGTTGGTGGTTGTGCGCCAATAAAGTTAAGCAGTGTAATCGGAACGGAGCAGCAGGGAAGGAGGTGCGGGCAGGAGAAGGAGGAATAAGGGAGGAGCAGGCGTATAAAAAACAAGCGAGAAGATGAGCGGCCGGGAAACTGAAAGTACGGCCGGCCAGCCATGAATAATTAGGAGAGGAGAAGCCGCACAGCACACGCTGGGAGAAGCCCTTTGATGTGCTGTGCGGCCGTGAAAAAATGCAATTAGGAGTGAGGGAGGGAGGCTGATACGCGTGCTTGTTTGGTCACGTGATTCACGTGAACTTAAAGAAAACCGCACAAACAAAACCCTTGGTTTGACAAGCATTTTGAGCACTTGAATTCTCGCTCCGCTCAATGCGCTTGCGCGCATTGATAGGTCGCGAGACATAAAAACCACTATGTAAACATTGTCCTGCCTTTAGTAGACAACCAAAAAGTAAGTAAAGTGCAAGTGCTAAATTATAAAATATGTATATAATACTTCACACATCCCGTCCGGGAACTATAAATGTGAACTAATATATATATATATATATATATATATATATATATATATATATATATATATATATATATATTAAAATTAACCCTGTCCTTTTCTCCCATTCTATTTCGCTCCCTGTTACACCCTTCTCACAACCTTTATGGGAGTCTTTGATTCTAGATCCGATTATATAAATAACATCTTATGTCTTATATTGGTATTTTGACTTTATTGTTCCTTTTGAAACTGGTTAAAGGTACTTTACAGGAAAATTCCGCCAACATTGTCTGATTACAAGAATGTAACATTGAAAACTGAAAGAAAATGGCAGCCAGTATATGTCAAATCAGAAAAAGTTAAATGTGGGTTAACAGTCTAGTCTATTTTTTATGGAAACAAACAAGGGATCTTTGCACTCTGTTATTTTAAATAGACAGTCTAGACGGTGGGACTCTATGGTCCAGTTAAAGGCATTCACCGAAACTCGTCGACCGTCCTGTTGTTTTTTGCACATGGTGTCAGAGAAAAAATACAAATAATTTAAAGAGACTTGCCGTGCTGTGGAATCCCTCTGCGCCGTGGATACTCTGGTGGGGGACCTTACCGAGCTGTTCTGAAGATATTAGTGGCTGATCTGCACACCACGGGCGCTCCACTATTGAGGCGAAGCATTTCCATGCCGTTTACCCAGCCCTACTTCGAGGAACAGAGTTTGTTGGACTGATGCCTCCGCCACGAGTCTCGAGCAACGAAGGAAGGTTGTCAAGAATTGCTGCACGAGACAAGATTAATTCCGGGATAAACCCAGTGACCAGAGCGGCGAAAACTGTGTAGTGAGTACAGGTGATTGTTGGAGGCATTGCGGGATCCGAACTACGCTGGTCACACAGCGGGTGGGGGTGTTATGCACAGCCGACACAGTTCATGCTGGAAAGCCGTCACAGCGAGTAACCACGTGGGGGGCTTGACTGACGCGGTTCGATAGTGAAACGGCTCTGTTCGAAAGTGAAACGGCTCAGTGTATAGCGTCTCGCGCTAGGCTCATTGCGGAATGTGGTAACGAGGCATTCAATGGATTAATACACGCTTGCATACTACGAGGTGTATAAGAAGGAGGGACCAGGCACGATTTAAATAAATAAACAAGATTCTCTTACTAACACGTATACCAAGTGTGAGAGCAATTACAATTAACCCCACATAGTTTAACAAATGTATTTATTTATTTATGAGGGATTTGTAAAGCGCATGGCTGATTCAGCGACGAGGCGTCCCAGCGCAACCAGAAACCAGAGGAGGAACAGAGAGACCCACAAGAGCCTTAACCTCAGAAAACGTACTAAACAGAAATAAACAAGAATACCAAGAATTCTGAAGCGGCCCTAAAGGAAATAAAAATTTTTAAAGGACATGGCGGAAAGGAATTCAAACTGGGCGCAGAGAGCCAGTGAGCTTTTGGATGATAACATGGCAACCAAGGATCTACCTGGCACCAGCAGCACACACACAGAAGGAAGGAGAAAAACTGTCCATAACCTTGTCAAGTAGTTACAACAGGCGAAAATAGTAGAGATTAACAAGTGGTGGGAAAAAACAACATTGGAGAAGTACATTGAGTTCAAAAGAGTACCCAGGGGTTTACGTATTTTAATTATGCACACACTTAATGCTTTAGACAAGGACTAAATAAAGCAATGGCAAATGGACACATATGAATGCTCTTTGAGGTTAATGAAGACATTAATTTTACATGCTGAACGGAAACTGGAAAGCCCCTTGGGAAGAATAAAAGCCATGGAAGACGAACTCGATAAATTACCAAATAACAATGAGAAAAAAGAACTGATGGAAGCCATGGAGAATAAGTCAACCAAACATGAAATAGATGTGGAAAAAAGGAAAGCTAGCAAATTTAATCGCGACCGCATTGAATATGCTAATGGCCACATCTACTCATTTGCCAGGAAATACGACTCCCTGAGAAATAGAGCGGCGATGGACAAGTGCATTAGTCATCATATACAGGGAATGTATAACAGCTCTGATCTGAGCTCAGCTGATGAGGATACAGATATTTCAAAACTGGATTTTTGTGGGGAGATGAGACTAGCCCTGATGGAGACGCGACAACGAGGCCGTGCAAGAGGAGCAACATGGGGAAGGGGAAGGGGACAAACCCCACCCCAACCAGATGAAGTAAGAGAAGGAGCAAGGCCCAAAAGAGGCGAGGAAGAGAAAAAGCAAATATAAAAAAGATGTCATTCAATAAAGATCTGGTCATCAATATTTCTAGTATAATCTTAAACCCAGACCACATTAGCCTCCTTAATAAAGGACTGACCTTCTGTCCTAATTCAATTCTGGACATTCCAAACCTTCGCATCGACCTGTATAAATTTATTCGCAAAGCTAAACTGAAGAAATACTTTGAAGAAAAGCCAGCAACAACAGGGGGCATATCAGGCCTAAAATCTCAAATAAAACCGATGGAAATCTCACCACTAAATCAGAATGACCTACCAGCTCTAAAAGCTTTACCAACTTAGGGAGTATGAATCCAGACAACCGTTTGAGTTGCAGCTCCAGCATTGAAGAAGACTTGACATTCTGTCAAAATGAAGTCATCAATATACATCAAGGTGGTGAAAGTGGATTAAAATCTCAGTCTAAATTTTGCCCGCAACTACCCCCTGGGAATAAGGTTGACTTATTTCACGAGATAGTGGTAGAAGAGATTAACCTACTCTTTGTGAGAAAGCAAATGAAAACAACAATTCACTGTGGAACCTCACACGAAGAGAACAGAAAGCATTGAAGGACTTGAGAGATCATCCCAACATCATCTTAAAGGCCGCCGATAAAGGCGGGAATATTGTCTTACAAGATCTAGAGCAATATGTCGCCGAGGCCTATAGCCAATTGAGGAACCAGGACCACTACCAAAAACTGGAAAAGAACCCAATGGAACAATGGACCATCGAATACCATTCACAGCTATTGACCTGGAAGGAGAGGGGACTAATCAACTTCGAGGAATATATGTACCTCAAGGTGGAAAACCCGGTGACACCCACAATATATTTCCTGCCCAAAGTGCGTAATTCACTAATAGATACCCCGGGCAGGCCGATAGTCAGTTCCATGGGCTCCCTCCTGGAGACAACATCTCATTACATCGATGTGTTCCTGATGGAATATGTGATGAAGTTACCTTCATATTTAAAGGACACCACAGCCTTTTTGAACAGATTGCAAGCCATTAACTGGAACAACCATCAAACTATGGTTACAATTGATGTAACTTCGTTATATACATCAATCTGTCACAAGGATGGCCTAGCAGCAGTGCGCAAATTCCTAGAAACAAGATCATTGAGCTATTTGGAACACTGACAAATGATTGTGGACATGTTGAGCCATTGCTTATCACACAATGTCTTTCTCTTCAACGGGGAGACATTGCTCCAAAGCAAGGCACGGCAATGGGGACTTCTTTTGCCCCAATGTATGCCAATTTATTTATGGCGGTCTGAGAGGAGGGCCTTCTACAGGGCAGATACAAGCCTAACATTAAATCGTGGATGAGATACATCAACGACTTATTTGTAGTGTGGGAAGGAGAGAAGTCGATACTTGAAGAATTCATCTGCAGCTTAAACCAAAACAACTACAATTTATCATTCACATCCACTTTGAGCAAGACTCAAGTAATCTACTTGAGTGTAGAGGCGTTTATACAAAATCAGACGCTCTGTACTAGAATCCATCGAAAACCGACGGTCACCAACAGTATCCTCCATGTTAACAGTAGACATCCACAACATCTGAAATGGAGCATTCCATACGGAGAGATGCTCCGCATCAAGAGGAACTGTTCAGAAACTAGTGATATTGAGGTTAATCTAGAAGAAACAAGTGCTAGATTTCTGGAAAGAGATTATCCCTCAAATGTCATAGAAGATGCCAAGATCAGAGTAATGGAGAAGACAAGAGCTGAGTTACTGAATGAGCATGAAGATCAGGAAAATGACGACACAATTCGGATCATCATGGACTTCAATGTGGAAAACAAGTGCAAAAGGAAAAATATTAAAAAGCACTGGAACATTTTATTGCTCGATAATTCACTGAAAAGGAAGTTACCATTGACTCCCAAAATAACATATAGGAAGACTGCTTCGCTAGACGACATCCTGACACAGCCATTTGGAAACACCAGGAAAGGAGAAAGGAACATGGTTGACTACCCCTGGTTTTTGGAAATGTTCCAAGTGTAAGGCTTGTAATCACGGAACCAATACACAATCGTACCTACTGTCAAATGACAAAAAGGAGTGGATTACGGCACATATCACATATGGTTTATGTTTTAGAATGTCCCTGCAAACAACTTTATGTTGGGAGCATCATAAACAAACTGAAATTACGCATTTTACAGCATCTCTGAGCAATAAAAAAACAAGGATTTGGCATACCCAATGGCCAAACACTTCTCTGAAAAACATCACAGGAATGTTCACGAATTGCGATACCTCGGAGCCAAAGCAATAAAACAAAATGAAAGAGGGGGGACAAAACCCTGGAACTCAGAAGAGCAGAGTCCAAGCTCATATTAGCTCTGGGAACAGAAAAACCTTTTGGCCATAATTTGGATGCTGAATTGCATGTTCATTTATAAAAACTATGTAATTTCAATCTTGGAATCAAATATCTAAGAAGAGACTATGAAGAGGAGTGTTGAAACAGACAGAAGAGAGAAAAGAAAAAAGGAAAGGAAAACAAAGATGAAAACTATATCTCCAACATGGTGCCCAACTAAATGATCGGAAAATTATTAAACATGAAGAAAGAAATACCTTCCTCTCTTTTTTGTAACTTGTGAAAGATGAAATGTGAATTAAGGGTCCTTGAACAGCTACCGCTGGATTTCCAGTGATGATGCGAACCCAAAAAGGATAATGACATGGAGGATAAGACTACTCCTGGAATAAATAAATAGAACTATCCAGGTTTTAATATCAATATTGTGGAATGCCCCAAGCGAAGATTTTCGATACTTTTATAATCTCTTTCAAACTTGAGAAATTAAGAAGAAATTCCTTGGAGAAAGACAATGTTATCTGTTTAAATACTTGCTAATTTGCACAGTATATTTGCACTAGAAATTTGTCACCTCAACCCTTGGATTTTAAATTTGTCTTATGAGGTTGCCTACTTTTAGAATATAGGCCTTTGGAGTTTCACTTTGTATAATGTACTTTACTTAATTTATAATAACTCCTTTACTTGATCCTCTGAGGCACAGTATGAGATTGCTGAGCTGTTCTGAAGAGGTATATATATCCTCGATGAGGATGCTAGGAGCATTACACCTTCAACATCCAGCGTTTCCAGTGAGGATTCTGGCAGAGACCAGCAAGCAGCACCTATTTTGGATTTGGCTGAGGATCTTGATGTTTTAGTTGCAGAAAGACTGAGAACATTGCGTCCTCGGCTGGACAGTCAAGGGCAAATTGCAAAACAAAAAAACAAAAAAGACGAGAGCGAAGGAAACAAGCAAGTAAGCGCAGTGCAAAAAAAGAAAACCAAGGGGACATGGCAACGAAGGAAGTAAGCAACAAGAATGCAGTAATCAATCTTTCCAGTGTGGTTCTGGAGAAAGCCGAAGAACAACTTTTGTCTCTGGGACTCAATTTTTGTCCAGCTCAACCCTTCGACTATGCAGCGACCCGCATTGACGTTTACCGCTTTATACGAAAAATGAAGCTACGTAAACATTTTGCTACTCAAAGCCTAAAAACGACCAATGAAACCGTGGCCTCTGATGATCTAAATACCCCGGATGGGGTACCGGAGGTAAGAGCAGCTGATGTTTCTACTTTCCTTACTCTCAATGACCTTTGTCAAGCTACCAATTCCCAGCCATTAAGTTCTGATATTGAAAGCAACACCCAGACTAGACTGGCAAAAATTAACATTAGACAAAAAGGTTCTGGCATCACGCCCTTTAAAAACAAGTCGAAATTTGTACCTCTAATGGTAAAAGATGCCATTGATACATTCCATGACTGCATCACCAATGAAATCAAGCAACTACACATTCAATCTTGCAAAAGGAATAAAAACAAATACAACCAGCAACAAGCAAACTACATAGCACTTATGAAGAAGCTCACCGCTAACCCAAATATAGTTGTAAAAACTGCTGATAAAGTCGGAAACCTAGTGATTTGGGAGAAAAGTGACTATGTGGCAGAAGCTTTGCGTCAACTTAATACTGCTTCTTGTTATAGCAAAGCTAGTAAGAAAGAATATTTAAATGCAAAAACTGTGTTGGAAAAGTTGTTGGGCCAGTATCGGCGAGAGGGATTGATTTCAGGTGAGGAGTATAAGTTCATGTATAAAGAATTTCCGGTCCTCCATGTTTTCTACCTAATCCCGAAAAAACATAAGAATATCTTGCCTACTCCCGGAAGACCTATCATTTCGGCGATTAATAGTGCTGGCGAGAATGTAAGTCGCTATATCGACTATTTTTTGCAAGAACTAGTTAAAAAACTACCAAGTTATGTGCGTGACACCGGCGATTTCTTGGTAAAGATCAAAGACTTGGAACGGCAAGATGCCATTGGATGGAGAAAGCTTGTATACAAGCATTGGACATACAGAGGGATTAAGGGCAACAAAACATTTTTTGGACACCCGTTCTGCTGACTTTTACGAACACAACAAAGTCATTCTAGAACTCATGAACTGGTGTCTGAACAATAACTATTTTGCCTTTGGAAAGGAAATATGGAGACAATTGCGTGGTGTAGCCATGGGTTCCTGTTTCTCCCCCAGCTACGCGTGCTTGCACGTGGGCTGGTGGGAGGAACAGGTCCTAGGCACCACATGCAATTTGGGTGAAAGAAAAAATTATCAAGTATCTAAGATACATTGATGATATCTTTATTCTGTGGCAGGGAAGTGAGGAGGAGGCAAAAATGTTTATTAATGAAATCAATGCTAACCAACTTAACCTCCATTTTACCTCCCATATCAGCGCCCGCCAGATAGAATTTTTGGATGTACAGGTTTATGTGGAAGGCAATCAGTTAACATCTACTTTGCATCGTAAACGAACTTCTGGTAACACCCTCCTACACGCCTCAAGTCTCCATCCTAAGCATACTATTTACAGTATCCCCCTGGGTGAAATCCTAAGAATCAAGCGTATCTGTAGCTCTACATCTGATTTTAACAATTGTGTCAATGATCTCAGAATGCGTTTCCTAGAACGGGGTTACTCGAATCAAATTTTTAACCAAGCTTTGGCTAAAGCAAGGTTAAGAAGTAGAGAGAGTCTACTAGAGACACCTGATCCTGACAATGTTGAGTTGCCTGTTGTTTCCGAGATAAATGTCAACACCTGTCCCAGGTTCATTACGGCTTACAGTAGTGATGAACATGCCATCAAGAGAATTATTCAAAAAAATTGGCCCATTATTTTAACTGATAAATGTTTTGAGCTCGACGTTACCTGCGAATCCTGTAATAACATATCGCAGAGCCAGAACTATGGGCACTTCTCTTGATATTGGCAGTCCTGAACTAAAACAAAAAGACAATTGGTTAAAAGCTAAACCTGGTTTTCGGAAGTGTACTCACTGCAGGGCCTGCAAATTTGGTGAAAATAAAACACACTTTCGGACGCCATTTAGTCCCAGTGAGATTCCTATTAAAGGCTGCTATGATTGTAAAACAGATTTTGCAGTTTATGTTCTGACGTGCACCTGTGGACTACATTACATCGGTAGTACTAAGGCCCAGGTGCACGTCAGAATTCTGCAACATCTGAGGGCAATACTGCATACTGATCCCTCCTATCCTGTAGCACGCCATTTTGCTGCTAAACATAACAAAGATCTCAACTGTCTCAAATACTTTGTGATAGGATCAGTATTGCCCTTACGGAGAGGAGGCAACAGAGAGTTGTTATTGCGACAGCTCGAAACACGCTTTATTTTAGATTTCGATAGCAAATGGCCGAATGGCCTTAATAATACTGAGGATTTTTATAATTTTCTGTAATGCATCGGGAACTCTAGTTGTATTTATCAGGAATTAATTTTGCCCCTCTCCAGGTCAGCCCTATGAAACATCTTGAAGTCAATTTCTGTCAGGCGAATACATTTATATCTCTCTCTTCTCCCAATGAGTAGTCAGGTTCCCTGTTGCTCATTGCAACAGGTTGTAACTATTTAAATATTCTCTCTCTATGATTCATAGATTTGATAGATAGTCAGGTTCCCTGTTATCTATTAGGGTCACTCCAATACCTATGATTACATGCACTTTATTATGTACATATATATGAATTGATTGCATAATTTTGTGTGAATTTTCTATTGTGCGCCGTCTACCTACCATTTTTAGATCAATGGTCTTTCTCATCTTCCCTCTAGTTTTATCACATTTTTATCACTATTTAACTTTTAGATACACTGTCTGTTGTGTTTTTTTAGAATTATAATATTATGAAATCAATGTTTTTAGAATTGCATTTTTTAAAATGTATGACATTCCCTGATTTTATGACGGGTAATTGTTTAATTTTTCATAATGCACTCTCTGATGGTTTACAACATGAATTTCATTTTCTATTTAACATATACAGCTTGCACTTTATCTTTAGCCTCTTTTGCACACTAGGCAAGGTTGTCCTAGCTTTTTGTGGTTGTTATTATAACAGTTCCGTCAGGCCCTGAATCAGTTGACACAGCTCAACTCTGTTTAGACATGGTGTCTATACATGTCAGTATATTGATTTACGTTAATTTTTTACGTTATGTTTGATATGGTTTAAACATTTCATGTTTATATGATTTACTGGATTTAACCAGATATGATGATATTTTTCGGAATTTATTCCGTGATTTGATTGTTTTACAATTACAACTACATGAGTGTTTATATTATGCATTTATGCTGGAAAAGTTTTATGTCGAACATTCTATGTGATAGTCTGTTTTCCCTCTCAGGGCGGTCACATGACCATTCTGGGAGGAGGGCCAGAGGCGGAGCACTTCAGCACTTTATAAGCACTGTTATTTGCACTAATGCCTTGCATGTGAACAAGGGCTGCAAAGCCCGAAACGCGTCATGGTTGGGTGATTAAGGAAAAAACTGGAAAATAAATAACTTACCTGAAAGCTGTGGTCTGTCTCCTGCTTCGCCGGTCCGGCCGGATCGGAGGTGGTGTTACGGAGTTACTTATATATATATATATATATATATATATATATATATATATATATATATATATATATATATATATATATATATATATATATATATATATATATTCGTTGAGTCCGATGCTACGCAGCATAGCGCAGCCACGCCACGCCACACAGCCAAAGTCGGAAAGATCAAGTAAAGCCACAGACTCCGTGCTCCTGTTGTTTAGTGCATTTATTCGTGGAGAATAAACAGCCCACCAGTCGCCATGACGCGTTTCGCCTCAGCCGAGGCTTGATCACATGTCATGAGAAGGAGGAAGGAGGTACTTTTAAATAACACAATTGCATCACATGACTGATAGAACATCCTGTTGGTCTTAAAGGGGCATACATCCAAAGGATAATACTGGGCGCAGTGCCCAAATTTGCCTCCCCAAAGTGACTATACAACAAAAAAAGCTCGTTTCAAGTTTTTACAGTTAATTGTAGTGCCAGTCAATCAATATACCTGAGATTAGTTTGTAGCAAGAGGCAATTCAATAAATCTACATCACCATTACAAGTAGAAAATTTCTCAAAATTAAATTCAATTTTTAGAAAAATAGATCCCACTTTGTGTATATAAATGTATAAAAATATATCTCTAATTTCATATATTTACATTTAGTGCAAAGACCGCGTAACTATTTACATCAGTTCTACTTATACACATTCAATTCACATGTTGCCTCCTTTGCTCCCTGTCCACTATGTCAATACATCATGGCCCTATATCATTGGGATTATTGACTGGAAATATGCATTTTTATACATACAATTATAGCCATGAGCAAAATATAACAAATGACACCCAAGTGGGTGAATATTGCATATACTATCAGTCCAGTGTCATGAAGATATAATATATTAAGTACCTCCTCGTGGGTTGCTAAATGTAAACTGAAAATAAAGTGCTTGTGCAAAAATAATAATAACAAAGTTATTCAATAATGTTTCATCAATTAAAAACATGCAGGCTGCTGGAACAGAGCACATATGGTATAGATGTTATATCAGTGTACCATCCAATCAAATGGGAAAAAAACAGCTATAAACCTTGTTACAAACAGGTATATAGGTCCTCTGTGCTGTTAAGCCCCCCAGGCTGTTTGCTGTTTAACTCGAGGATGTAGCGAGTTTCCAGAAGACGTAACTTACTGTCTCTGTCACCCCCCCTCCTCAAAGGTAGGACTGAGTCCACCAAATAATATTGCAGCTTTTCGGGGTTGCTATTATGGTGTTTCTCGAAATGTCGAGCTACTGGATAGGCTGGGTCTTTTCCTGATATAGCCCTCAAATGCTGAAGAATGCGTTTGTGTGCCGGAAGGCGGGTACTGCCTACATACTGCAGATTACAAGGGCAAACTAGTATATAGACCACAAACTCCGTCTTGCATCCCAGCTTTTGTCTGATCTTAATTGGTTTATCATGGAAGGGACTTGTGTAGTGGGTTTTGTTCATGGCGTGCTTACAGGCTTTACAACTCTGACATTTTTTAAAACCCGTAATGCGTTCCCACCACTTCTTTGGAACGTCTAATGTGTTATTAACAATAGCACTGCCTAAGGAAGGAGATTTTCTAAATGTGATCTCTGGTTGACTCTTTACTAGATCACCAATTATTTGGTCTCCTTGTACGAGATTCCAATTTCTAGAGAATATTTTGCGGATCTCAGCATGTTGTTGACTATAGGTAACTATAGCCCTGCACTGAATTTTTTCTGTTGGTGGAATTACAATAGTATTGCTCTTTTCTGGACATTTCTGTAGTAAATCTACTCTTGCTAATTTTGTGGTCTTCAAAATCGCATCATCTATCATTCTAGCACTGTACCCTCTCTCTAGGAAACGTTCTTTACATTGCAGTTGAGCTGTTTTGCACTCTTCATCATTACTGCAGATGCGTTTTATTCTTAGCATCTCCCCGTAGGGGATGCTATGAATAAGATGACGAGGGTGACTGCTAGAGGCATGCAGTACTGTGTTACCAGCGGTACCTTTCCTGTGTAACTTTGTTTCTATTCTTTTGTTGGCAACATATACTTCTACGTCCAGGAAATTAACTGAGACATCACTGATAGTTGAAGTAAACTGAAGATTTAAATCATTAACATTCAACTTGTTCACAAAATCAGTAGCACCGTCAATGGAACCTCTCCAGATAAAAAATAAATCGTCAATATATCTGAGATACAGAATAGCATGTTGTTCCATCAGGTGTCTGTGCTGTCCCATCAGGGTTTGCTCCTCCCACAGTCCCATGTGAAGGCACGCGAAACTGGGGGAGAAGCAAGATCCCATGGCCACCCCCCTGAGTTGCTGGTAGGTCTGGCCCCCGAACATAAAGAAATTTTGTTGTAAGCATATGTTGAGCATTCCCATTAGCATCTTGTTATGCTGTGCATTATATATGGGGCGTTTGTCCAAAAAGAATTGGGTAGCTTTTAAGCCATCTACATGCCTGATGGATGTGTAGAGTGAACAAATGTCCAATGTCATTAACAGATAATCCTCATTCCAATCATGTTGAGATAACTTACTCAGAAAATCGCTCGTGTCTCTGATGTATGAATTTAGCCCCTTGACCCATTCTTGAAGAAAGAAATCGATGTACCTGGATAGGTTTTCCGTCGCACTGTCAATAGCAGATATTATGGGTCTCCCTGGAGGCATAAGGGGGTCCTTGTGGACCTTGGGTAAGAGGTAGAATACCGGAATCACCGGGAATTCCTTCTTGAGGAACTTAAATTCTTCCATAGAGATCAAACCACAGCTGCGCCAACCCATTAATTTAGCATTGAGATCATTCCAAGCCATTCTGACGACTGTGATGTTAGTTTTGCGATAGCAGGCAGTGTCGTTAAGTTGTCTTTCCGCTTCGGCTACATAATTGTCTCTTGCCCATAGGACAATATTGCCCCCCTTATCTGCTTGCTTCACGATTAAATTGTCCTCAGACTTCAGTTTTTTCACCAATAGATTGTAGTTTTGGTTTTGGCGTGCAATGGCTTGGCTCTTTTTGTTTGTGTTGGTATACAGTTTTTTAAGATCTTCCACCATAAGGTCCTGATAAGTATCCAGGTTGTCATGTGCCGAAATGGGGTTAAATGTAGATTTCGGCCTGAAAGGTGTTGTCACTTTCTCTCTGCTAGTGTTGGTGATGGCAGCCGTTGGCGGCATATCTGTATTTGATGCACTTTGCTCCGTTTGGAGTTCCCAAATTTCCTCAAGGGCGGAGGTGTCCCCAACTGTGAGTAAATTGGGACTCAACATCACAGTGTTATCCTCTTTGTTGGGTTTTGGTCGCAAGCGGTGAAATTTGGTCAATTTTAATTTCCTCACAAACCTATATATATCCATACGTGTGCCGGCGTAATCTAAAGTCTGTGGTGCACAGTAGGAAAGCCCCAGGCTCAGTATCTTTGTTTCTTTGGGGCTTAAGGTTATGCTGGTCAAATTAATTATTGAGGGGCTCCCTGTTGGTTTCTTCGTTTCTTGTTGGACCACTTCCGGTTTGTTCTTTTCTTGGTTGCTCCACCTTTCTTTGCGGCACTTTCGTCGCTCTGCTCTCTTTCTGTTTGCACTTTTTCTGTTTGAGCAAATGCAACTCTCGGTCTTAGGGTTTCCCTTCTGGCCTCGCACAGGCGACTCACTTCCTGTGCGGGTGTTAGTGCTGTAAACCCCCCCGCAGCATTCCGTGATTCACCTTCAAGTTCACTCCCTTCAGTTGAACTTAAACTCACTGAGGAGGCTGAGCTCACATTGCCCTTCGAGTAGTTGGCACGTTTATTATTCCCCTGTGAGTTTTGAAAGTTGCCACTCTTCTCAAATTTTCGTGCAAACGTAAAGATGCGACCGTTAAGGTAATCCAACCGGTCCCTCTCAAATTTGAACGCTTTGCGTTTTTTTATGATGTCTTCCTCCTTTTGTAACCGGGATTCCATTTCTTCTCTTAGCCTCTTTATATTTGCCTCGTCATCACCCAATTTCTCCAATTCCGCCTCCACTAAGACAATTTCGTCTTGAATCTTCATCCTATCACTCTCGGCATACTTGATTAAGATTTGCATTAATTTTGCCGAGGATTCCAAATTGGATGCTGCCCACTCCTCGAGCATACGAGGGTCCGGAGCTTCGTAACTGGGGGCCAGGGTGATGCGGAGACCACGAGGTACTCGACCGACCTCTAAGTACATTGATAGGGATTTATTCTCCCACAATTTGGAGGTCTCTTTTTTCATTAGCTTCTCCAGCTTGCGGAACAAGTCGCGCGCCGTTGGATTTATCGCGCTGGCAGAATTTCCCATTGATGTTGATGCTGTTGCCCCCCCAGCCGGGGTGACAAACACAAGTTCCGCAGCCTGCTCCCTACTCCTTAACACGGCGGCTGACATGGTGATTTCAGGCTCGTAAACTACGCTACTAACAACAGACGTGTTCAGTTAATGTGGGAAGCTTCCAGACGACTGAAAACGTGCACACTCCCCACTGCGCTTATTTCCGCCACCGTACCTTAACCTGGATGTCAGAGTGTCCCCGTGACGTTCAGACACCGGACTCCTTCAGTCAAAGGTCGGCGTGTGCTTCCTTCGCAGGGGCTTCTCGCGGCTTCCTCCAAACCAGAGTATATGTATATATATATAAAAAATATATAATATATATATATAAAAAAAAAAATATATATATATATATATATATATATATATATATATATATATATATATACATTTTTTTTTTAGAACAGCTCGGCAAGTTCCCCATATATATATATATATATATATATATATATATATATATATATATATATATATATATATATATATATATATATATATATATATATATATATATATATATATATATATATATATATATATATATATATATATATATATATATATATATGGGGAACTTGCCGAGCTGTTCTAAAAAAAAAAATGTAGAACAGCTCGGCAAGTTCTCCCACCAGTGTATCCACGGCGCAGAGGGATTCCACAGCATGACAAGTCTCTTTAAATTATTTTGATTTTTTTCTCCGACACCAGGTGCAAAAAACAACAGGACGGTCGATGCATTTTGGCAAATGCCTTCAACTGGACCATAGAGTCCCACCGTCTAGACTGTCTATTTAAAATATCAGAGTGCAAAAATCCCTTGTTTGTTTCCATAAAAAATAGACTGGACTGTTAACCCACATTTAACTTTTTATATATATATATATATATAGATGTGATCAAGGGGCTGAGGTCCCGAAACGCGTCATGGCGGCGTGTTCCGTGCACTAAGGATGAAATAAACCAACTTGCAAAACATCCACTTGGGTCCGGTTTCGTTATTTCCTTTGGAGTCTGACTTGGGGGATTTGGCGAAGTTCGTGGCACATATATATATATATATATATATCTATATATATATATATATATATATATATATATCAATTGAAGATGTCCTAACAGTGTAAAGGATAACTCAGACGTACCTGGATGTTCGTATTGATTTAAAGAATAGTAAAGCCTCCCCTCTGCGTTTCGGACATAGCCCTGGTCACGGTTAGAGAGTAAAGCTCATATGGCCATTTACATATGCTTAATTGTCAACATCGAAAGTAGACTGCAGTATGTGAATGGTGTCCATGAATTTGCTATTCATTAAATCAATACAAACATCCAGGAGCGTATGAATCAGCCTTTACACTGTAAGGACACCTTTAATTGTTACATAGAACTGCCGGAGCTCAGCTCAGACATCCGCTACATAAAGCCCTAGAACTAGAATATATATATATATATTTATATATCAGCAAAATTCCTGAGGAACGGTCTGCATATACTAATGCACTCAATCCAAGGCGAAACAGAAGGGCGGACACAGAGAATCCTTGAGAAGCAGTTTATTGAAGTTCAACTGCTTTCATAGTGTTATTCTGCAGTTTCAAAAGCAAAGTGCATGTAAAGTCTCAAGATAGACCTACGCGTTTCAGCCGTAGCCTTCTACTGGGTCATAAAGTTTTCAGTACATAGAATGTCATTTTTAAGGGATAGCTCCTCCCTTTCCCATCACCTATTAAAAAAGCGTAGTATTCATCTTAAAGTGGAAGACATATATACTCGTTTAAACTTACAATATGTCCTCACTGCCAAAATCGTAATCAAATATATCACTGTGAAGTACACAGGTATGGCTCATAGTCTCACACCAGGGGCGGAAAAACTTTCACAGTCCTAGCAGCAAGGGCCTGGAACAACTTGCCTTTAAACCTCAGACTGGTTGAGACTGAGAGTCTTTTTAGGAAACAACTGAAGACCTGGGTCTATCAGCAATCTGATGCTTATGTGATGGCCGCTATCTAGATTTTTCATCATCTAATCCCATCCACACACAATTTTCAGCGCCAAGATGCTCCCTTCGGAGCGATAGGCTGCGCTTAATAAATACTCACAAATACAAATTTTTAGATCACTTATCAAACCTACTATCCGGAAGACAATATTAATTACAAAATTCCATTTTAACGATGTCAAAGTTTTTTACAAGTTTACTTAAAAGATAAACATGTGGATGATTATAATAATTCCCCTCGTCACCAAAGAATCATCATAAAGTGCGCTGCAGAGAAAATTGGGGGAGATAAAGTGCCAAGTGTATCTGCTTTGTAATCTAAATAATTGTTCAATAGAAATTTGTCCAATAGAGAATTCATATATTGCCTCTATTTTGCCTCTGTATTTTGTATGTACAAATGTAAGTGTAAAATGTATATAATATAGTAAAGTGCATAGTGCCTCATTCTATATTTTTGCATTCACATATATGAATTTGCATACTCTAAAATTCAAAGCCCTTCTACTACCTGAATATATACATATAATACATCTAATAAACATTATATAAAATGTACTAAAACATATGTCATACAAAAATTCAGAGATAGGGAAGATATGGAATTTAAAGTGCAAAAGTTATAGCCAGATTTTTTCACAAGTAATTTTTAAGGTAGTTAGCACAAATAGAGAAATTCGGAAATCTATCAAACTTGCATATATGGATTATATATATCTGTAAAGTACACAAAGTAGTAAATGCTCCATGGCACGCCTATTCCAGCCTCCTAGTGTGCCAACATACCTCTATTCTACGAAATCCATAAATATGCATAATATTTACATTAAAATAAGTGGGGTGCTGAGGTTCTCCATGTCTCCATTCTAGGCTCCTCAACACTGAGTTAATTTAACATAATAGAACATTGAAATGTTCAGCTACAGTATTACTCTCAGTGTTAAAGTGCATAGTGCTGTTTCTATAAATTACCAGAGGAGTCGACCGGGGGTTACAAGGCTCTCTACTGTTGATTCACAAACATAAAGTGCAGCAGATGACTGTATAACAACCATGAAAGGTGACCCATGCTAGTTCCAGTAGAGTTTTCACTTTCTGAGTTCACTCTGATATTTCCCAGGTGGAGCCCAATTAGCTTGATCTTGTTGTATACAAACCACATATTCCTGTATACCCTATATGCTGAACCTAATATTGTGTTATTTCAGGATCAGGTCAAGACATTTCACAATGCTTCAAAGAAGATACGAAGAGAAACAGAGTTAGGAAGACACATTAAAGAAAATATTGTGAAACCAAAAAAGGAGAATAAAGAAAGAAAAAAAGGGGAGAGAAAGAAAAGGAAAAAACGAAGGAAAACAAAACATAAAGCATTGTGATAAGATCAAGATAATATTGCAAGGTTTCAGAGAGAGGTATAGGTTTAAAGAAAGGTGTAAAGTTCTGCATCTGTATATAGACCCCACGGGATATCAGTTCCCAGATTGATAATCCACCTCGATTCGGCTCTTCTCGGGGCTTCCTCTCTATTTCCTCCCCTTATGTTTAACGGGATATGTTCAATGCCGGAGTAGAGGAAGTTGTTCTTCAACTGGCTGTCGTGATCTTTCCAGATATGTTTTGCCATTGTCTATGTAAAGTCTTTATTGGTAATGGCCCTTGTGTGTTGTAAAATACATAACTTCAGTTTGTTCACAGTGCTACCCACGTATTGTTTTCCACAGCCACAAGGTAGGACATAAACTACATGGGTGTTCTCACATGTTATCTGTCCTTTGATGGTTTTGGTCCTGCCTTGTATATTTGTTATTTAATTTCTATTGTGGCCATAGCGGCATGCTTTACATTTAGAGCACTTGAAGAAGCCATTACACGACATCCAGTTAACGCTTCTGTTGATTTTTGTTGGTGAAATAACTTTGGGTAAGACGATCTCCCAGGGATTGTACTTTTCTATATGTGATGTTCAAAATGATCCGTTATCAGATGTTTGAGTTCCTGATCCTGTTTGAGAACATTTTCTTGATTACCCACAGCTTGTTTTACGGTTTTATTGGATCTGTTCAAATCTGTGATGAGCCTAACAACTTCTTGATCCTGTCCAGGTGGTATTTGCATTTTCTTGGGCATCATTAGATTTTCCCTCTTCTGTGTCTTAGCTCTTGTTCATTCTTCCTCCAGGACAGTTATTGGATATCCTTGTTTCTTGAACCTATTGAACATCCCACTGATCTGTGCCTCGTATTCATTGTCTTCAGAGCAGTTTCTACGGGCTCTTAAAAATTCTCCGTAGGGAATGCTCCATTTGAGAGCTTTGGGATGTGCGCTTTTTGCTGACAGAATGCTGTTACATGCAGTGATTTTACGATATAGAGTGGTGCACATTTTTCCATTTTAAATGTAGATCCGGATATCTAGGCTAGGTAGTTGATTGAATTATTGCTGTATGTAGGGGTGAATCGTAAGTTAATCAAATTATTGTTCAATGATGATAAAAATTCTTTGAGTTCGTCTTCCTCTCCTTCCCATATAAGGAAGAGGTCATCTATATAACGGACCCATAAAATCACTTTTTCCAAATTTGCTCTGCTGTCCTCTGACCATATGCATTTTGCCTCCCAGAAGCCCATTGTGAGGTTTGCGTATTTTGGAGCAAAAGATGTGCCCATGGCAGTTCCTTGCCATTGTTTATAGAATTTGTTATCAAAGATAAAAACATTATGGTTCAGACAAAAGTACATCATCTCTAACAGCATTTCTGTGTGGCTAAGGAAGTTCAGTGTGCGTGATCTCATAAAATGTTTGCATGCTCTCAGACCGTCGTCGTGAACAATTGTTGTATAGAGTGAAACCACATCAACTGTGGCTATGATGTACCCAGGTTTCTAAGGGATGCCATTGATTCGATTGAAGAAATCCGAAGAGTCCCGTATATAAGATGGTAGATCAGCAAAGTACGGGAACAAGAAAATGTCTACAAACCTAGAAGTGTTCTCAAGAAGGGAGCAATGGGGCGACCTGGGGGATTCTCTACACTTTTTTGCACCTTTGGTAATGCATACAAAGTTTGAACTATCCGATGCAGGACTTTCAGGTATTGCAATTCGTCGTCGTCTAGCAAAGCCGTGGCCATGCCATAATTGTAGTTGTAGTTTTGTATGAATGGTTGACATGATTTGATTTGTAGGATTATTTTTTAACCTTTCATAACTCACGGAATCTCCTGATTGTCTCCTCATTTCTTGATGATATTTAGTGCGATCCATCACAACAATATTTTCACCTTTGTCAGATGGCTTAATAATAATACCATCGTCATTGCTCAGGTCTGTGAGTGACCACCTATAGTCTGTTTTCATATTGGAAAAGGAGAAAAAATAATATGAGTGAGGAATGTAATCAGGAATAAGAAGGATGCGAGGTAATGCTTGGGAGCAATGGAATAAGAAGGATGAAAGGAAAAGTTGTTGAGGAATGGAACCAGGAAGAAGGGTGAGAGGTAATGATAGTGAGGAGTGGAACAATAGGAGGGGTGAGAGAGAAATATGGTGAAGACTGGTACCAGGAAGAAGGACAAGATGTAATGATTGTGAGGACTGAAACAATGAAGAAGGATGAGTAGTAATGTTGGTGAGGACTGGATAAAAAGGGCAAGAGGTATTGCTGGTGAGGACTGAAGGGGGCTTGATAGCTGGTGATATACTGAATTCTCTTGCAAGAATTGAGAGACCCACTTGGTTTTGGAAAAAGCTCCCTGCTTTAACTTAGGGGAGGGTAACCATATCAAAAATAATTATCCTCCCCGAAACTGCTTGATTATATTGCAACAATACCAGTGAAGTTACTTGTGAGTCTTTCCGGGAGCACAAAATTGTTCTAGTTGATGTGATATGGGGAATAGGAGGGACGGTCGCTGTCATAAATGTGCCTTCAAAACGTTGCAGCTACCAACTATGGAGGTAGGACTTGGAGCAATATTACTACCTAGTAGCACAGTCACAGTGGGTGGCCAAAAGGCTGTCAGTTGTAGCAGGAAAAGATGTAAGATTTGGAGTGTCTGGATGGGAAGGGCAAGATCTTTTTTTTTTCCAAACGTTAAATATACAAGTTTGAAACTGGCTGTCAGGTATGAGGCATGACTAGAATATTATTACACACTCACACTGCCTCTGTGGTCACTGCTGGATTTTCATAAACGGGTCCCTTAGATACATGTGTGCAACTGGGAGGCTGTGAGGGTAAAGCCATTTGTGCACTTGATTGAAGGCGTTAGATTCTGCATGTTTGAGGACCTCAGGTAATCGCATTTAATACACATGGGTCAATTTCTGTCTTTTAGTACTGTGTTTGCCACGATGTGGAGAGTATAGAGCTCAAACCAGAACTCTGACTGGGCATTGGTGGATATGGCTAAGATTCAGCTGACAGTGCAAAGAGGCTTGTGGACAGAAATCTTGAATAGGGCCATCTGTAATAGTGACTGGTGGAAAATTGTGCCATACCATCACGGTGGCCCAAAATGCAAGGTTCATAATTCAGCAATTCAATATATAAAATTGTACATACCTGATGCCTAGCAGACTACATAAAATATTTCCTAAAGATTCTGGCAAGTGTCTTGTGGAAGTGCTGACCTTTTGACTATGGTCTGTGCATGCACAATGCCGACTCCATACTGGTCTGGAATAGTTAAGTGTGTGGAAGAATGTACTAGCCTTAGGCTGGAGTCAAGTCCAATGGCCTCGGTTCTGGATCGTTTTCCCAGGTCAAGACCACGTAAAATAGCATGAAAGTTTGCATATCTTGCTAAGTTGCTGGCAAAGAAGCAGGTAGCTATAAGTTGGAAAAGTGTGGGGCTCTCTTTCCTAGATGAGGGCAGCAGGGAGCTGTGAAGATGGCTGGAAGCTGAAATCACAGTACTGACAAAGCTGGCACACGAAGGGAACTTATGTCAAAGGATTAGCGAATGGGACACATTCTTGATTAAGCTACCCAACAAAAATTATGATAGATCCCCATTAAGGCCTGTGGTCAATCTTGATGTAACAGAATGGCTAGGACTTGAGCAGTGAAGAACCTAAGAGGTGAGAGGTGGGACACAGTAACCAATGACATCTGAAGTTTACTTTATATGATGACTTGACAATGATCTCTTATATGTTTGACAACTGACTGCTAAAATAACAACATGGAACCTACCTGTTAGTAATTGATGTATGATTTACTTTGAGACATGCGTATTTGTTCTCTGTAAAAACATAAAAAGGTTTAATAAAAATATATTTTAAAAAAAGCAATCAAGAAGGCCAAGTGGTAATGCTGGTGAGGTCTGGAACCAGGCAGAAGAATGAGTGATAATTACGGTGAGGACCTGACCAGGAAAGAGGACAAGAGGTAGTGAAGATGAGGTTTGGAACCAGGAAGGACAATGTTGGGATTACTTACTGAATCTGAATCTAGATCTTATAATGGTTAGATCAAACAAACTGAATAAATGATATCTCTTGTGTAATTTGTACGCTTTCTCCCTAATGTTGCTAATTGCAGGGGGTATCATTAAATGTCATGAATTTGGAAATGTGTTTGCATACTTTAGCCACCAGCAGGCAGCAGCAGCAGCAACCTAAAATGCAGAAATAACCTTGATTTATTTTGCATAAAAGATTTAATGTGTGATTTCAATTGCTTCGCACATATCTTCATGGTATTTGGAGGTTGTGTGGCAAGGTGGTTGGCAGGTTGGACTCTCCTGTGCTGTTTACACTGTTTAATTTGTACTGTGTACAAGAATACGTGCCGGGGCCCACAATTGTCTCAAAAGCCCTCCAGCGTTGCAGCCAAACTCCAGGGCTGCCAAATACCAAGGCAAATCTGGTCTTAATTTCACTTTATGCTTCTTTAATCCACCAACATATTCTACCTGCCCCTTAATCTCACTGTTGCAGGTTCTTTTCCATCAGTGCTTAGTGTTTCCTCACTTTACCTCTGTTTTTATGCCTTTATCCTCCTCCTTTTATCGTATTTTCCTTTCCTGCCTTTCTACCTTTTGTTCTCGGTCAAAATCTGATGGTTAAATATGTCACGGTCCTCAACAAAGAGTCCCGGAGCTCAAATTAAGCACTGTGTCCGCTTCTCGGCCTATCCTCTTTGCACTCAGTTTGTCGGGTTTTCTTTGATTTTCCTCCTGTGGCTTGAAGCAGGCTTTTGTCACACTGACAGCGCTTCCTGCTGTTACCTCTCCCCATGTGAAATTGTACAAGTTAAGTTAGGACTTCAGAAGAAGGTGTTTGAATATGGTCAAACAGAACGATAATATCTCTGAACTAAAAAACTTTATTTCTTTGCAGAGAGCAGGTGCTGAGCTACAATCTGGGCAGGAGACTCCCAGCTGACCACGTCAGCGGCTACCTGCAGTTCAAAGTAGAGATTACACCCTCCATCAATGAAGGTACCGAAGGTTCTTTCTGCAAAGTGACTTTTTTATGTTCACAAAAGCACCACAGTGTGTGCCACGTGCCATTCAAGAGCATGTGGACAAAGGGCGGCAAAGGCAGTATTTAGATCCAATAAATTAGGTTCTGCAAAAAAGATCAGAAATACCTACGAGATTAAAAATGTTCACCTCCTTTAATTTTGCCTGCAGCTGTGTCACCTTTGGGATAATACTTGGATCAATGTGCCTAGCCACAGGAAATTAAATGGCCAATTTAACAATTCCCTCTACGTGAACAGAAACATTTACAACTTGTTCTTTGAGTTTAGCCTTTTCGTGAATGCAATACTGCTCTTTCCGCAGTTTTTTCGAAACTAGGCAGCACAGTGTTGCCTTTGTGAACAATAACTGTAGCCAATCTTTTTAATAATTTTTGTGTTATATTTTCATACATGCCATATCAACATTTCTGAAATGATGTTTTCTTCTAGCCAGTCTCATGGTGCACTAAATTGTGTAGATTGTAGTGTGTTTCTTCTTATTTGTATGCAAATTGTATCCTTCGACTAACTTTCCGTGATCTCAGTAGTCACATAAGAGAATTCCATAGGAAGTGAATGATAAAGAAAGAGTAGTGAAAAGAGTTGTGTGGGCTGACAAAATAGCTTTTATACAAGTTTATATAACTGAAGTTACTAGCCTCACAAGTGCGCTCACAAATACAAATATGGTCCTAGGGCCTACAAGTAAGGGCAAGAATAACTAAACCTCTTGAGAAATCCTGTGAGGAGAAGGGAGCATGAAGAATATTGTTGAGCTCGGTCAAACCAGTGAACTGACGAATTAGACATTCTATAATATGATCTAGACAAGGTAGAAACGAAGGTAATAATAACTGCTGAGCTTCCCCACTACAACATCCGTAATTCCTAGTCCATTGTTTCCAAGGTCCCAGTTAGGGCACCACAGTGCTTGGTAAGGCAATTAATATTTGCCACCTGTGATGGGTTTGGAAAGGGTAATGAGTCGGTTGTTACCATTGTGGTGAAGTCGGATGCTTAGTGGGGAGACCACAAAGGCTGTCATATTATGACAGCTGTTTTTATTATCATATTTGCTATCAAGATAAAAGATTTTAATTCATAAAATTGATTTATTCACACCTTTCATTCTATGCTTTACTCAATGCAGATGCTTCTCCAGACGCGGTTGGCACTTTACTTGCAGCAAATAACATCAACGGAGACCCTGGTAGTCCTTCTGATGATGAGGAGATGCCAACGGTACACCTTGACTCCCCTCCTCTTTGTTCAAATGGCCCAATCATGGAAATGCCAACAGAAAATGGAACCCCAAAGCATTCTTCAAGGTTGAGTAGTACTGCGGAAACAGAACCGGAGGAATCTCAGCAAGCTGCTAGCACTTCAGGGTTATCTCCTACGAGAGGTCGCCAAGACTCCTTAAATGACTACTTGGATGCAATTGAAAACAGCAGCCATTCCAAAGCAAGCACAGTGGCTCCTAGTGAACGCCCACTAGGTGCTTCTCCGAAACTCAGGAGCAGTTTCCCCACTGATACAAGACTGAATGCGATGCTCCACATCGATTCTGATGAGGAGGAACATGAGTTCCGGCAAGATATGTCATTCCAGTCTCCATTAAGTGAAGAAAGTGGTCTTAGAATACTGAACGGTGCCATAGCTGGAGTAGAAGAGACCAAGATAGCACATGCCCCTCATTTGAAGAAACAGGGAAAGATTTGTTCGGAGAGTGGAGACGAAATGGAGTTGGAAATTTCTTTGCAGATCTGCAGTGCCACGGTGGCCAATTCCCAAAGTATTCAAACGAGCATGCCATCCTTGGAATTGGTTGGGGAGGAAGATGAGTGCAACCAAGAGCCTCAACATGTTGGAAAACAGTGCAACTCTGAATTGTGTGACTGTGAGGAGACGAAACACTTAACGGTGGGGGCAGTCATGGAGGCTGCAGATGCAATCAGCAGTGAAATCAGGCATGGTATGTTCGAAACCGAATCAACCGACCAAGGGTCTGAGCCTTCTCAGGTATCATCTGAGAATGGTCACAGCGATCCTGCTCGAACGGAAAGTGTCAGTGATTCCAGTACTAAGCCTGAAGGCGAAAGTGATATGGAAGGGGCAGATAGCTCATGTAATGGGAGTGTGACTACACGGGTGTCTTCGGTAGACACGCGCTTTTCTTCTTTTGAAAGTTCGCGGTTTTCTGAGACCGCAGCATTTTCTTCTCAGGATGACGAGGATGGCGCATGTGCAGCAGACATAGGCAATCTCATCGCTCTGGGTATTACAGAGGTGCAGTATTCCATGGGCACTCCGGGTTCCCTGCCTGCAGTAAATGTGATTAGTAGAAATGAGGAGGGTCAGATGGGCGAGGCAGCTGCCTTTCCTGAGGGAGATGAGGCAGAGGAAATCTGGCAGAGAAGAAATCTGCAGGCGGCAGCGGCTGCAGCGGCAGCAAGAAATCAACTGCAGGAGGGAGAAGCTGCAGCTGCACCAGCAACCTCTGGAGGAACAAACCAAGCAACATCTGAGACTGAAGGAACGAGCACAGGTAAGGACTTCTGAGCTATGCACACTATAGAAAAGAATATGTATGCCTTCAAAGTTACATTCATATTAATCCCATTCTTAAATAATGTTTGTGAAAATACAGTCTGGTTTTTGGCAGAATTTCGTAAAATGCACAATCTAATTCACAAGTGTAATATATTCTAGAAATATTTCACAGCTGTTGCAAATTCTCTGTGCAGTCGGAATTGCATGAGGAGGGGTGGTTTAGTGATCAAAAGAATGATGGATTTAACCTAGATCTCTTGACTGAGGGTAAATATTTGATTTATTCAGCATTCCGTCCATCAGTTGTTGCTGTAGCATGCATGAGGAGGAAAGCACATTCTTCTGTGTATCAGGGTGACCTTACTAAGAGTCCTGAGACCGAGGTACAGAAGTCAGCTGACAGACCTTAACTTGGCCATCCTTTTGAAAAGGTCCCTGCACAGATATATTTTAATTTAAAAGATTGTATACAGCATAGCTGTGTTTTGAAACTAGTATGGAGTCATGTCAGGCCGGCACTGCCATGATTGATGGTCAACTTCAGTGATGCAGTACTGTGGAGAATTCCCTTGTGTTCACATGCAATGAAGTATATAAGAAAAGTGATAAGTGGAATGCTTGAATTAATCCAAGCCACTGGTATTTGCTCTGGGCCACATCCCAGTCCGCTGTGTTTTTGCACAGCATGCTTTAGCAGCTGGTGTCACAGCAGAGTGGCAGTGTGGAGGGGTAGGGTAGTGGGAATCGACGCCGACGTCGAAAATACATTAAAAAAAGATTAAAAAATACCTTACCTGCCACCCGCCACTCTTCTCTGGCTCCACACAGACTCCCAGACTCCCCAACGGCCACTTCTGAGGCTACTCTTGCTATGAGAGCAGCATCAGGATTGGCCAGAGCGGCCTGGATGTACACGCCCAGAGAGACTGGGAGTCTGTGTCTGCTGTCCCCAACCCGGCAATGCAGCTCAGGTTGGACACAGCTCAGTGCGCATGTCGGTTTGGCGTCCTAAGATGGGCTGCCAAATCCATATTCGCACTGACAGCAGTGCAACTGCTACCCCTCCGTGACTGTCATCCCCATGACCCCGCCCACAAGACTTTGCACTTAGAACTTGAAAAAGAAAACGATAATAAACCTAGTTTCAACTTTTGAGGCTGCTGGCAGGGGGGGGGGGGCACAATCTTCTGCCATTGTGTAGGTGCCACTGCTGACAGCATGGCACCTAAGGTTGGATCCAACCATATGAAAATCAGTCTTAACCTTGCTGCAGTCAGAACACTCCAGCCTGATCTGCCAGGCCATATCCTCCCTTGTCCACAAGCCAGGGCAAGTTTGACATCTACATTAAAGTGGTTAGAGTGCACCAGCTGCATTCAGTTGGTATGGGTTCACTTATTGCACATCTATTGCCATAAGCCACTAAATTGGATGGTGATTGAAACATTTTGTCTCATGAAGGGAAGATGCCATGTGTCAATAATGCACCAGCTATATGAAATCCTCTTCCTTTATTAGGCATCTGGTGGGGCACGGGAAGGCGTGTGAGGTGGATGAGACCCTAACAGAGCGATGTAGCATTCTCTCGTCTCTCAAATTCATAACGCCTTGCTGTCTTTCTACATTGACAAGATGTCAAATGGTTACGCCTAAACATCTAATTTTCATAAGCCATGATCTACGTTTCTCGGGTTTTGCAACAACCTCGATAATTGGAATGCATACTAATTTGGGAGAGCCTTAGAATTTGTTTGACTTGCTTTCTTGAACAGTTTGCTAATGTATATTATTCTGCATATATTTTGAAATTGTATGAACACATTGAGAGTTTTGTGTGACAGTGTGCCGTGCCTCAGTTTCATGTTACCATATGTTCACTGGTATGTTGCATAATATTTATATTCATAATGCTGCTTCCCCCTTGTTAGCACTATTCAAGCACAATGACGGTGAATATGTACTACAGGAGAGGGAGTATCACTTTCCTATTGATACAAGATTATACAACCTCATATCTTCCAGCTAAATGCTCCAGAATTTACTGAACAGCTGGAAATGAATTAAACCATAGTAAATGCCGTTAAAGAAACATTATTACGATTTATCACATAGTGCCTTCAGTCCACATAATTACTGCAATAAAGGATGGGCAGAAACATTAATTTTCAGTGAATGATTTCACATAGCAGTTCATAAAGATTTGCTGTTGACACCAATGCTTCAGTATATAGCATTCTATTTATTCTGGAACTGACAACTATACTGTGTAATGTATGACTGCCTAGGTTCTTTTTTAATCCTTCAAACACTCCTGATTAGATTTTAAGCAGTATTACATTTTTGGGTTAGATTCATCTGTCATTATAAACCAATCAGACCCGTCAACTTTACAGGCTCTAATGAAGGCTGAATACCCCATCTAGTTTATGGACATTTTATTTTGTGCAGCACAAGTGCACATATAATAGGGTCCACTGGAGGACGAATACACTTGCAGTCAAGCCTAAAAATGTATGTTGCTATAACCATTTTGTGTGTAAAATGCATACTGTGCAATAAAATAGTTCCAGCAGTAAATTGTGTCTCACAGTTATCGGCCAATATGCCTATTTCTCAAATATTTCAGTTTGCTGGTCTGTGTAAGACAGAGATATGTTCCATGATTACATCACAGGTTCATCTATGCCCTAGCTACTCTTAGAAGGTTCCAAAATGGAAGCCCCTCAACATTCAGATGCTCATATAACACACCCCAGTCATGTCTACACAGAACACACCCCCCGTCATGTCTACACATAAGACAAAGCATTAGATATCCGATCTGGAAGACACATCCAGAGCAAAGTTAAACAAGAACTCAGACCACTGTGAATTAATTTCACTCCACTAAGCAGGTTACAAATTCTGACTGTGTGTCCTCCATCTTGTTGCATGTAGTGTGCCTTAAACTGGTTGGAAGGTGTTGGGGGTCTCTCACCACGAAAACAGTTTCCCTGTCATCCACTAGACATGCTGCAACACACACGTAAAGACCCTAATAGGACCAACTTAATAAAACATCTCTTTCGATAGAAGACATTTTGTTACAAAACTTAGCCATTGCCATCCTGGTCAGGTTCTCCAACTAATGAGTTCTAGTGATGCCAACAACAAGCCAGAGTAATCAAGATAGCTCAAATGTAACTGTAAAGTGGACGGTCTGGAGTCAAGAGTAAGCGCAGAGTAAAGACTAACATCAATGAGTTCATTGGTGGCACATTTAAGCGAGGATAAGACAGGTTTAAAGTCAGGATGTCGAGAGCTAGTAAAGGATTTTGATTCTCAGTTGGAAATTGTGCACATGGAGCTAAGTGCAGTATTAGCATATATAAGTACAGCCTGGGAGGATTAAGGGCTCCCTGGGCCACTGGGTGTAAAGCCTTCTGAGAATGTTTTTTAGTACTAAGCATAGTTAAAAGCTTTTAAAATTGCTTGGATACTGAGGTAGTCTTAGCCATTGGTGAAGGCACGGGTGTCATTTGATCGAAAATGAAGCACATAAAATCCACAGCAATGTAACATCTCAAAACATGATATTCAAATATATTTTTTTTACATTTTGGGCGTGAGAGAGATTTTACGAGTGGTTAACCCGCCTTTCTTTTTTTTTCAGGCTTTCATCTTGTGACTTCCTCGCTCCCTCCTACCAAACACTGTTAGTTTTACCACATCACTGTTTTCACAGTCCCTTCCTTTCTCAAGTTTATCATTATGCCTCTTGTGGCACGATTGTGCCCTCTTGCCCTTTCACTTAAGAATGGAAATCATTAATTTTTTTACTTTTTTGTGCTGAAAGGCATTCAGGTTTTATCAACTCGAAAAAACGACTGTATGGCAATAGACATTACTCCTCTGTTTTCTATGACATGACTGGCTACTAAAGGCACTGGATTTTGTATAGGAAGGAATGTTTTCTGAGTGATGGAGAGCAGGGGAGTGACGCATTTGGCGTTTTTCCAACGATAACACATTTTTAAATGGGGTACTTCAATGAGATTTGAGCGCACTTAGTAATTCCTTTGAGTGAGTGGAACTCAAGAGCGTGTTAGAGTAATTGTAATGGTATTAACATAAGAGCCAGGAACTAATGTTTCCTTGTATTGTGTGCATATATATTGCATATTCAAAGAAAGGTCATGTATCCAACATGCTGTAAGCTTTGCAAAAGGAAATCTTTTCGTGCAATTGGATTATAAAAAATAATATTCTAGATCAGAAATGTCATTCTTAACTGAACAAGTGGTACTTCATCTTAGCACCGCACCATGTTTTGAAACAGCCAGTGTTTTGCAATATATACTTTTTACAAGATAAGCTAGCAATACATAATGCACATGGTTTTCTATGTATTGGCTAGGAGTGAAAACAAAGAAGTTTATCGTGGAATCAACTCTACTAGTTTCAACACGGCTCTTTGAGAATTGGATTATATGGTTAGAGTCCAAACCAACACCCACTCAAACACATCAGAAGAGCAAAGCAGAATAGAGGAAACCTGTGTGCTAGATGTGTGCCCCCCAATCCAATCTATGTGGTTTGTTCCAAATATCTATATATTTTTGGATTTATAGATGACTTAATTTAGCAATCCGCTGTCCTGGCTTCAGGAGTAGTGCCATCCGTTCCCCTCTTGCTGTGGTGCTAGCACTGACACTGAGAGGCCTCACATTATGAATGAACAACACATTGAAACTCTCTTTAGATGTACAAGTGAACCTGTCCAGCTACATAAATGGGAATTATGTGCTCGTGCAGGAGGGTAACTTTTCTCCCATGAGAAATGATGTCCATGGTTTATGCTTCCACCATGGTTTAGGCTTCCACGTTTCAATCTCACAGCTATGCCCTAGCCCGTTGCATGCAAAGAAAAGTAAAAACATGACCATAAAATATCATCTAAGTCAACACTTGAAGGAGTGAGAAGCATGCAATTAGGTTGGAACCCTCTGTCTCTCAAACCATCATGAATTACTATCAATAGAGAGGGTCACCCTTGCTTTCTAAATCCCGTTTTCATCTGCGAGATTGTTTCGTGGCCCAACATATATCACATCAAAGTGCAAGATCATCACTCAGGTAAATCAGTATAATCAAAACACCTTATAGGATATATTGTTGGGTCCTCACCGACATATTATCCACAATCTGGTGATAGTCATTGGTTTTGTGATTTTATGTAATTTGGCCTGAAAAGCAGAAAATTCAGAAATAGAAATATTCCTTTTTTTAATTTTCAAGTTAAGGAGAAATAGTGGTCATTTTTCAGCCAGGGTGAATGTGTTAAGTTATCGCTCCTTCAGGGGTTGAGAGAAACGTAGTTAAAATAGATAAATGCACATGGCCGATTGTTTGTCCCTACTAATGCTTTAAAGAAATCCGAGACAAAAACGGGATCACAACTGGCCTGGTAATGTCTACCCCTGCTATCTGGTTCTGAGTGGACCTATTTTTACCACAGTCTAGGCAACTCGTGCCACTTCTGTTAATTATGGATGCCAGCTCTATGGGTTATCTTTTTTGGAGTGACAGAGAGGAGTGGAAGTTTTTCTTTTTCTTCAGAAGCTTATGTAGTGTCATTACTAAGGGAAGGCCTGAAGGTTTTTTTTTGTTTTTACTTTTCCATTGACTAAAATTAGACATTGGGGCCTTGATATTTTATTTGATCTCGTTTTCCTCCACCATACTTTTATTCACCATTTGTTTCAATATTTGCTACACTTTTTTTTTTTTTACAATTTTATTGGTTTATGTAAACATGGTTATTGTTAGACCCAGCATTTCTGGCTGGCTAAGATGCACCAAAGCCAGACAGAATTCACCAGCTAGATAGGATGAGGATGATACACTTGGTAGCTTGGCACAGATCAGTCAGGCTTATCCTCAGGGTCAAAGTGTAAAGTATTGGCACAGAACTGCCCTTCCAACACACTGAGTACATATCAATAAGACTACACACTGTATGTTTAAAACACTGGTCTCTGTATTACACACACATTTAAATCAAAACGACATACATATTCGATATGTGCTTTACAGTTATATACAATTGTCGAACTCTTCCATTAGCAGCAGAACAGCATGAACATATTTGTACACGTGAGAGGAATTCACTTGTTCCATTATTCCTTCAGCCTCGAAAGCGATATACACCCATGTGCATAGTTTCCAGAGGTATTCACCATCCAAGCTATCCCTCCCATATTAAAACAATTGTACATATTTGCAGGCTTGTACAGAGGTATTCCACTTTCCATCTATTACATTAGCATCAAACACGACATTGCCAAATATCGCATACCCATACAACTTGTAATGGTCAAGAAATTACAGGTTTTGACCACACCTCAAGACCCAGTCCCTCAGCCACTCAAAATACAACAGCCAACGATACACGTTGCACCCGCTGGAGACACTTTGATTAGGTCATCAGCACCACCTAAAGTGGAAGGAAACAGTTACTTGGTTTCCTCCATCCAGATTAGGCCATCAAGGCACCTAGGGGCACCTTCACAAGTGCGGTAACAGTATCCCAGTGTAGGCAATAGACTGTGACACCGGAAGCTGGCACACTTCTAGGTTGGAGAAATGTTTCCTCCGAGGCAAAGTAGTGAGTCGCAGTTGCTTCAGGGAGCCAGCCGTGGGTGCACACAAGGCACAGTGAGACCCCTCGGGTCCAGTCACGATGTTACCAAGAACAGAGTACATTGGGACGTGGGTCTGGGGAGAGGAAACCAGTGATCTCGGACTGAGACGTAGACTGTAATTTCAGTCATTGTTGTCCTCCCGATCTGGAGGTTGTAGATAGACCAGGCTTCGACTCAGGTCCTGCAGACTCATCAAACGTCCCACAGACCCTCTTCAGACACAACACGCTGTAGAAGCTGAAATAGAAATAATAAGGAATAATACAATAGCACAAGTCTCTGTCAGCACAACTGTTAGCAAGATTTATTGGGGAACAACAAATAATGCAAAATTACGTGCAGCACGGAGGCAGACAATTTAAGTACTAAATGTCCAAAGATGTGACATTGGTGACAGCTTTTATAGGCCAAAACCACAAAGGATGCAGCATCATCACATACGTAGCACAAATTAAGCCCTAGTCATTTGACCAATTAGCAAGGGTCTGAAACAGTCGTATACCATGTAAGGTCCGAACCATACTGTTGCTGACCACGTGACCCAAGTGGGCAGCTTCTGGGACTTTCCACTGTAATGTAAGATATAAGTCTGGTGCTTTTCCAGTTAATAATGGCAACATAATAGAAAGGACCAGACATATTGCAAAATGTGCTATGCTGAAATGTCTGTGTCTACGTGAGCATCTTCCCTGTCATGTATTATACTTGATCAAACCTTGTGTTACAAAAGCTGTGTCTCTGAAGCAAATGGAAAAGTACAAGCATTTGTGCACGGCTTTTTTTATGTCAACTTAGCAGGGCCTAAAAGTTTACAGCATTTGGTATCATACAAGAAAGATGGCTTCTACATTGCTCCATCTGATACCAAATCACTATCTATTTCAATGTCTTTTTCAAATATTATTATCACGGCAGTCACTATTATCCCTGGGACTGGTATCAATATTGCTCCTAACACTGATGGCTATTTTCAGTCTGTTCTTCTCGAACTTGGCATTGTTCCTTTCTTTCTCTTGTTCAGTTATTATCTTTGATAAGACCAGATCCGATCTCTTCTATTGCATAAATCATGCAATCGAAAATGTCAAGTCGTATGTCTGTGATATCTTGTGCTGTTGTTTGATGTCCAAAAGTGGGGGAGGAGATGTCTTGCAAGATCAGGTCTCTTAACCCACTCAATAGCTGAGGATTTGGCACAGTTAGTTCCAGCACACTATTTAGTTTTATTCCAGGACACATTAACCTTATATGAATTATTAGTTGTGACTCTTCTACCCTCACCTGTATAGATCTAAGCCTTCCAGATCTTGTTGCTGGCATTTGTCCTAATTGTGGTCTACCTAGGTCATTGCATACCCTTAAGCAAGTGTTCAATTAAGTTCTTTGATGTTCCAAAGCCTTGTCCTTGATATCTAACTAGCGGGTGATGCACCACTATGTGCCTAATTGGAGCATCAACAGCAACTCTAACTAGCGGGCTCTGCACCTCCTAGGGGTCTATTGGTGCAGGCGCCTGTCAACCATTTAGAAGAAAACGTTGGTGCCTTGATGTGTACTGTCAGAGATTACTAGCACATGACAGTTGGCACTCCCTTGGAAGGCAGACAGATGTCTTTGCAGGAGGAGTGATACCTAGAGGCCTGGACTTATCGTGTGCAGTAGGTGACTGCCTCTGGTATCTTCTGTCTTCTGTTGGAGGCCTAGCCTGCCCAAAACAGGTATCTGCCTCTTATTTCCCGTTGTTCTTGTCTTGCGTGGTGGATCAAAGATTGTACCTGAGAGGTGCCTCAGATGTAACTGGTGGTGCTGGTGGAGCTTATTCTATGCTGTCTGGCCCTTCTTCTTTCTTGGCGTGGGAGCGGTGAATCCAGGATGTCAGCCCTTGGCACCTGACTGCTGTTACTCTAGTCAGGATGATCTGGTGTGGTCCCTTCCACCTTGGTTGGAAGCAGTGCCGTCGGGTGTGGGCCTTTACCCAGATCCAATCATCATGTGGCGGTGGAGTTGCTGCGTCTGGAAGAGCCTGCAGAACCTGGCGGTGAAGATAACGTAAGGTCTCTGTTAATTTCTTGCAATAACATAAAAGCATGTCATCTGTTATTGATAGTGGAGCTGTGGACATATGGCCAACAATGTTCATAGGGCGGCCAAATACTTTTTCGTGGGGGGATGAGCTTTGTTATCCTATCTGGCGTGCTTATCATTGCCAGCAGGGCTAGTGATAGTGCATCTACCCATGCAAGTTCAGTTGATGCACACATTTTTCCAATCTTATTCTTCAACACCCCATTCTTCCTCTCCACCGCACCCGCTGTAATTTCTGTGTGACCCCAAGCCCCTTTCATAGTTCCCCTATCACATGGGAGATGAACGCAGGGTCATTATCTGAGCTCAGGAGGGATGGAATTCAAAATCGCTGAATGAGTTCTTTCAGAAGGCATTTGGCCCCAGTCTGTGCATCTCAGATCTTGGTCGGATACTCTTCTGTCCACTTGCTGAACCTGCACACTATTACCAAAACATATTTGTACTTGTGAGTGGGGGGCATGTCTATGAAGTCCTTCTGGAGGCTTTCAAATTGTCCGTGGGGAGGTGGGAAATTACCTGGTGCAGTTGGTGTGTCCTTTCCAGTATTGTATTGTGCACAAACAGTGTATTGTCTGCAAAGTCTTTCTGCTATTTGGCGGAACTTGGAGTTGTACCAATATAGGGAAAATAGTCTGATCATGCCAACTCGGCCAAAATGTGAGGAACCTTGAAAAAGGCGTGTGATGGAAGGAAGCATTGCTGAAGGCAGGCATATCTTCCTATTGGGTACTGTGCATAACCCCTCCTTTTGTTTGCACACATCCTCCTTTGGCCCATTCCTTTTTTTCATCCTCCTCTACCTTCCTCTGAATATTTATTGGGTCAGAGTGTAATGAGTCACTGTTATCTTTAGTGTTCTTCTCGCTGCTTGTGTACCATTTCTAACTTGCAACCTGTCAGTGCTATTCTCTTTTCTTCCCCATCAATAAATGCGTTGCCCTTCGATACATACTCCTTTGATGATGTGTGTGCTGCACATTTTATTATAGCCACTTTGGATGGTCTTAGTAATGCTTGGAGGAGGTCACTTATCAACTGTGCATGTTGTATTTGTTGGCCTGTGGATGTGAGGAATCCCCTCATGGAGAGAGAGGGAGAGAGACAACATTTTAATAAACACAGTAGGTCATTATTAATGCCAGACCTAATTAGGGGCCAAGTTATGAAATTAGGTGCACCCACGTCCTTTGACTCGGTGCAGATATACAACTGTTGTTAATTCACAAGACTTTAACGAAGTAGGCCAAGAAATATTACTCCTAGAAAATATTTGTGAACTGCATTTAAGCATGAACAAATATGTAGGTGTAGATCTGCTCATCGGAAAAGTGTTTGCAAGTTCCCTTTTCCTCCATCCACTTTTATCCAACCTCGGAAGAAGTATTATGTCTGCCATTTTCAGGAGTAAAAAATCCAACCTGTCTCAGCATGGGAACATTTTTAGAGAAGAGCAGGTGAAAACCCTTAAAACATGCAAGTTAGTAATTTTGCACATACTCAAAACGGCACTTCAGCCCAGTAACTTTTTCTTACCATTACCTTCAGCCCCTGTATGTAGATCTGCAGAACGTGGCAGCATGAGGTAATAGTTAGTATTCAAACTCTACTATGGAAGGAGCCCTGGCATAATCAGAAATGCTATTTTAGAAATCTTATACAATATATTGCTGCCATAATTTGGCGCTGCATGACATGACACAAAAGGGACAAGTGTTTTTTGTTACCAGACACCTATTCACAAACACCCCTAAAGACTGCACTTGTATATTAAAAGACATATTAAATGTGTGCACATTAAATACTTGAAACACCATAATACAAAGCACAGTTATTCAATGTACACTATCCTTCTGCATTGGCATATACTCATTACTAAAAATCAATTAATTAACATAATATTACTACTCTTTGTCCAATCCTTTGTAACCCCTGGCGAATGCACTGCTTTAAAAAGCATTTTAGTACATTCACCTTACAATATAATTCGTTATATTTCCTGCAACTCTGAAGAACCTAGAAATGAAAAACAATAATATACACTGTTTAAGAATTTTGCAGTGAGCCTGTGTTCTTGCTGAAGCATGAACCAGAATTAGAGCTATAAAGTGCAGGCTAGCACAGGTTTCCGGTTGCAAGCTTGGGACCCTCAGGCTCAGCAAACTTCCCCAGCACTTCTTGAACTCCTCATGCTACAGCACCCTAGGTGGGCCACTGATCTTTATGAACACACTCCTCTAACAGTGTGATTACTGCATACGTCAGGACGGTCCTTGTCCCAACTGACGAGAACTTCCACTCGCACCCTCTAAATTTAGTCCTGTCTGCCATCCTACTGTGGGAGGCTTGATCAATATATTTAGTGGGGCCAGGACCCTGCTTGGAATGCAGCTGCCTATTACACCCACTCTTATCCATACTGATTCCAGCCCATCTTATCCGTCCCAAACAGCCCCTCAGAGTCAGAGGTCTGCAGTTTCCCTTGAGTGTCCCTTGTGTATGGTCGTCTTTCAGGAATGAACAGATGTGGCTGTCCCCCAGCACCCAGATGTGGATTGGAGACAGGCTGATGGGCACAGAGAGCCACGAGCATAGAAATGCCCACTTTCCCAAAATGGCATTTCCACATTACTAATGTCAAATCCACTCTCACCACCAGAGAGGTTTTGCCATTACTAATCTATCGATATTAAACACCATACTTCCACTTTTTTGCACGTAGGAAATACAGCTCAATATCCTTTCCACGGATCCCTTGTGTTAATCAATGTGAGAAGCAGGCCTCACAGTACTGAACATACCATCCGGTGTTGTTCACTACTAGGGCATGTAGCATACACATGCACATATCTTACACCTTCCCTACACTGCACCCTGCCCCCAAGGAGTGCTCCGATGTAGCAAAAGATATGCAGAACTTTGGCAAATAGCTTTTAAATAACAAGCTGAGTAACAGTAACCTACACACTCCAAACCTGTGGTATGTTTGAAGAGCTACCTCCGTGGGTGGCACAATCTGTGCTGCAGACCCAAGGAGTAGCATTTGTGTTATATGCCCTAGGTATATGTCTTACAACTGGACAAGGGACTTACAGCTAATTCGAATCAGCCAATCATGTGTACACCAATCAACAGTATGTATGTGAGAAGCACAGCACTTAGACACAGAATGGCAGTGTCAAAGTGGTCAGGCTAGCACATATATATAACACATCAGTGGAAAACCAAGAGGGACAAAAGCAAAACGTCAAGGGAAAGCACTCTAAAAAGGGCCATTTCCAACAGTTATTATTTCGTTAATCATATTACTGTTTGCTGTTTGCTCATTCAATTTGTACCCCCCACCCGAACCCACAAATTGCTTTTATGGCTAGGCTGACTGCTCCTGCCAAGCCATGAAAGGTTAAAGCAAAGGTAGCTCCTATAGAAAGCTGTTTGCCATTGTGCTCCCATCTGTTTGGGTAATGTAAGAGCTCGGTCACAGCTCACATCTAGACTGTGGCTTCATGCAACTTAAAACTCTGCAATTGATGGTTAAATTTTTCTTTCTCAAATTCATGTGATCGATCGAAGCCAAAAATGCAAGTTGATGTAAAACTGAACTAAAGATTTATGACAGAACTAGACCTGCATCAGCAAAGTTAACCTTCTCAAAGAACATTTGACAGTGAACCACTTGACATATCACAGGAACCCATCTTTCTGATTAGATAACCCTGTAGCACATTCCAACTAGTAGGCAGGTATTATTACAAAGTGATTTTAAAAATTTTGGAGAATGTTTCTGTCAAGCACCTGAGCGGCCATCCAACCAAAAGAGATTTTTATACATACTCGATATCTTAGTAAAGTTATCTGCTGTGTTCTGTCCTGACCACACACACTGAGATGATGGACGGAGTGCTAAAACATTTCAAACACATACCCCTAGTCACTATTAGATCTGGGTTGAATCCATCACTGTTCTTTAGCTCATTTTGTCACCCCAGTTTTGACCCAGCTATTTGCAAATCAGTCTTGACCCTGTTCCTCATGCGAACAGTCCAGCACAAACTGCCAAGCCAGGTCTTCCTTGGACCGGAAACAAGCATCTTGGGACCAGTTTTGGGGTAACACCCCTCATCAACCAGGCTAGCTTGAATCCAGGTGCAAAGAGAGCAAGGGACCACCTTTGGGCATATCCGCCCAACTTAGGGCGAACAAAGCAAACACAAGGAGATGAAACAAGGCACTGAAGCTTTTCAGGCACTCACCCCCAGTCACTATTAGAACTGGGTTGAATCCATCAGTGTTCTTTAGCTCACTTCGCCACCTCAGTTCAGACCAAGCCATGTTCCTCATGGAACTAATGTTCCTGTTCCTCATGTTCTTCCTAAAGATTGATGATAGATTAAACCCGGATCTGTGACTGGGGGTGAGTGTGTGAAAAGTGTCTGCGCTCCATCCATCATCTCCTTGTGTTTGCTGTGTTCTGTCCTGAAGCATAGGCTCTAGAGTTCTCACCTCAGATAATTTACCAATTTGGAAAATCCCTAGAGCTATTCCTCCAGAATCAAAAGAAACCCTAGGCCTTTATGACTAAGAAACCAGTGGTTTAATTTTATTAATTTAACCTAGGTATCAATTCAAATTTGAACTTACTCAGAAAATAGCTAAATTACAACAATGTGGCTATTTTGTAAAATACACTAATTCTATTCTACCATTTTGATGATTATGGTATATTTATAGTCAATAAGTATGTCCATTACGTTTTTAATAACCTAGCCTTGACCTTTCTATATTTTTTTTAAATGAATGAATGCATGAATACTATTTTATATAGTGCCAGCTACTACCCCAAGGGATGTCCTGAGGCTGTAAGAGGGATCTAACAGAGGAACCTAGAGAAGGTGGAGTAAACAGTTCTGGAAGCTGTCACCCAGGCCCTCGTCACCAGCCGCCTGGACTACGGCAACTCCCTCTCCGCCGGAACCACCGCCAAAATACAGAAGAGACTCCAGCGGATCCAGAACGCCTCAGCAAGACTTATCCTAGACATCCCTGTTATGTTATGTTATGTTATTTATTCTTTTGTATAGCGCAACGGTTACTCAAAAAGAGTGTCCCGGCGCTTTATGTAAGGAGAACAGATTTCAGAATAACACAACACAGCTAAAAGAGGTTAAAAAATAAACCAAAAAAAGCAGAACTACAGGCAGGCCTATTGGGAAAACAGCCAGGTTTTGAGACCTCTTCTAAAATCAAGAAGAGTAGACGCCCCCCGCAAAGGGAGCGGTAATGAATTCCACATCTGTGGGGCCAACAGACTGAAAGAGCGGCCCCCGAGGCGAGCCCTCTTCACACGCGGAACAGCCGCCAAAAGTAGAGATTCTGACCTCAACGAGCGAGTCGGATGGTAAAAGGTCAGTCTCTTTTGGAGATGTTTAGCTCCCACAGCATGGAGCGCTTTGTAGGCCAAGGTCAGAGCCTTAAAGGCGATCCGTTTGCGGATGGGTAGCCAGTGTAACGTCACCAACAGCCCAGAGGCGCTGGTGCGTCTACTTAGGCCAAAGATGGCCCTGGCCGCCGCGTTCTGTGCAACTTGAAGCCTTTGCAGCAGATACTCTGGCAGGCCCAGGTAGAGAATGTTGGCATAATCCAACCTGGAGCCTATCAGAGCCTGCACCGTCAGCCTCCTGTGCTCCTCGGACAAGAGAGGCAGAAACCTCCGCAGCATTATTAACAGGCCGAAGCAGGTGCCGGTAACCCCCAAGATCTGGGCTTTCATCGTCAGCCCCTTGTCCATCTTAACCCCCAAGTTTTTGGCCATGGGAGAGGAGCCGGACGGAGGGAACATGTCGATGGGCCACCAGGCCTGCCAGCTAGGCTCCGTATCGCACCCGAAGAAGAGTACCTCCGATTTGTCGGAATTGCACTTGAGGCTGTTCAGTTGGAACCATGCGAACACAGCCCCAAGGCAATTCTGGATACTCTCCCCGTCAAAGTCAGCCCCTCTCTCGCAAGAGAAAAGGAGCTGGGTGTCGTCGGCATACGACACGATCCGGGCACCAAATGACTCCGCCACCGCCGCCAAAGGGGTCATAAAGATGTTAAAAAGGGTCGGGCTCAATATAGAGCCCTGCGGGACCCCGACTCCCAAAGGCGGCATTACAGCGGTGTCAGATGATGTCCAGATCGTTTGCCGGCGGCCGGCCAAGAAGGAAGAAAACCATTTGAGCACCGTCCCCCGCAGACCAATCTCAAAGAGTCTTGCGAGCAGGCCCTCGTGGGGGACGGTGTCAAAAGCCGCCGACAAGTCCAACAACACCAGCATGACCTTGCCCCCGGAATCCAACACCCCTTTAATGGTTTCAGAAACCTCAAGGAGCGCGGTCTCGGTGCTGCGATTTGAACGGAAGCCCGACTGGGAGTCATGTAAGATCTCATGGGACTCCAGAAAATTGGAGAGCACCGACTGAACGTGCTTCTCCAGAATTTTTACAAGAGCCGGCAGCAACGAAATTGGCCTGTAGTTGGCTGGGGCTTTCGGGTCAAGTCCCGGCTTTTTAAGCAACGGGATGACCATTGCCTGCTTCCACACTGGCGGCACCTCTCCCAGACTCAACGAGAGGTTGAGAAGAGGGTGCGCCAGCGGATTAACCACCTCCGCCAATTTACCCAGGAGCTTAGCAGGGCAGGGGTCAAGCGGAGACCCAGATTTTAAATTGCCCATAAGCGCTAGGGAAGCGGAGGCTGGCAGAGATGGAAACTCAGCCAATATGGCGCCCTGCATAACTGGGGGAGGCGAGCCCGCCTCGGGCATCGGCAATGTAACCGGTCCACTCGATAGAAAGGAGTCCTGGATGAGTTTGATCTTGCCTGTAAAAAAACACGCAAGATCCGCCGCCCAAGATTCTACGGGCCCCTCTTCCGAAGAGGTAGTCCGAGGTGAGATGAATTCTCGGACAATGGTAAAGATCTCCTTACTGGAGTTCGAAGCTGCTTCGATTCTCCCCGCAAGATAGGCTTTCTTTTCGAGGCGGATGTCTCGGTGGTAAGCTTTAACCACAGCCTTGTAGGCAGACCTGTCCTTGCTGTCATAATGAGCCCGCCAGGCCCTTTCGGCAACCTTGCACTGCTGCCGCGTAGCCCACAGAGCAGGGGTAAACCAAGGGGCCGAGACCCGCTTAGATGTCGGGCGGGGGGGCAGGGCTGGGGCAAGGTCAGTCAGCCTCTCCGTCAGCCATTCTTGCAGGGACTCCAAGTCTCTCTCTAGCTCGCCAGACAGAGGGCAAGGGTGAGACGCAGCAGCCTGAGCCAGCATCTCAGGGGTCACCCTGCTAAATGCTCTAGAAGCTCGTCCCCGCTGCAGTGAGACAGGGTTAGGCGCCCTGACAATGCCGCTGATTACAAATTTGGCAAGCCAGTGATCCGACCACAAGACCGGGAGAATCTCTTTCACCACTAAAGGAGAGGTCGAAAAGACCTGGTCTAGAGTATGCCCCTTGTCGTGGGTCGGGCCCTGCAAATGCGGGGTGAGACCCAGCGGAGTCATAGCCTCCAAGAGCTTAATAGCGGCGGGGTCCGACGGATCATCCATCCGGATGTTAAAGTCCCCCGCCACTAAGCAGTGTTCTGCTCTCAGGGCTAGACCCACCAGCACCGAGTCAAGGTCAGCAAAAAACGTCCCAAGCGGACCGGGGGGGCGGTAGACTAGCAGTCCCTTTACTGATTGATGCGGCGCTAGCACGATTGAAAAAGCCAGCGATTCCGAGCCGCGGATGTCCTCAGTAGGCAAGATGGTGCAGGGCGTGCCCTTCTTTACCACCAATGCAACCCCGCCACCCCTGCCCTTTGCTCTGTCCTTCCTGAAGATGTCAAAATCCGGCGGAATGGCCATAGCCACATCGGGATTAGAAGCTTCACCCCACCAAGTCTCCGTCAACATTAGGCAGAGTGGCTTCTCTGTCTCGAGGAGCTCAAAGATGTGTTGCGCATGGCTGCGAGCTGATCTGGTGTTTAACAGCATGCAGGCATACTCTGCACCAGCTATGTCAGTAGGCGGGGCTGAAGACAGAACCCGTGTCGGATGCCAACCACAACCCGGACATCGCGACTTACCCCCATGGCGGCCCGGAAAGACAGTACAACAGCAGCTCTCCCTATGATTCAAGGAGCGCAACTCCCTAGAAGAGTACCGCACCAAATGAGGGCCCGGATTACTCATTCTCAGTGAGCAGAGCCCCGCCTGCCGCCAAGACGCCTCCGGGACGCTGACGGGCGCAGACGGGCAGGACTCTGGCAAGACTCCGGCAAGCGACGGCGTCCTGGCTGCGCGTTCCCACTGCGCGGGTGAGAGCGACTTTAAATAGGCGCCGAAGTGGAGGGAGGAGCGCATGGACGCTCCAAGATGGCGCCCGCCAAAAAAGCCTGGACCCAATCCAAGATGGCGCTGGTCGCCGATCAGAAGACGATCCCCGGACCACCCACAGAACCCGGGCCCACCAAAACGGTGGTGAATATTCCTCAAATTAAATGCAGGTGTGAGGGGGGGGAGAGCCCAGCCAGTGCCCAGTGAGTAAAACAAAACGAGTGCAAGACGCGCAAAAACGCGCTAAACGCGCTAAATGTGCTCGTCGCAACCACATCTCCGGACACCTGCGAAACCTGCACTGGCTCCCGGTCAACAAGAGAATCACCTTCCGTCTCCTCACCCACGCACACAAATCACACAAATCCCTACACAACCAAGGCCCAGGATACCTCAACAGCCGCCTCAACTTCTACGTCCCCAAACGCCAGCTCGGATCGACCGGCCTCGCCGCCGTCCCCCGCATCCGAAGAGCCACCACAGGGGGAAGGTCCTTCTCCTACCTCGCCGCCAAGACTTGGAACTCCCTCCCGATCCACCTCCGCCTGACCCAGGACCACCTCGCCTTCAGGAAGCAGCTCAAGACCTGGCTGTTCGAGCAGTAGCGACCCCCCCCTCCCCTAGCGCCTTAAGACCCTCCGGGTGAGTAGTGAGCTTTACAAATGCATTGATTGATTGATTGATTGAAGCTGAAATAGTCGTGTTTTAAGATGTGTCTTGTAAGACAGATAGTTGCCAATTTGACAGAGCTTCGTAAGAAAGGAGTACCATTGTTTGACCGTGATATAAGAGAACATAGGGCAGCCTAGGCGAGCACGTTTAGTCCACGGACGGTAGATGGGATTTGGAAAGAAGTAATGCAGAATGTGTATGGGGATATAGAACTGGATCCCGATCCTAAATAAAATTGGGACAGCTTGTGAAGAGCCGTTGAGAAAAGCTGAGAGATTTAATGTTGGAGCTTTTGACAATGGGTAACCAGTGAAGGAATTTGAGTTGGTTGTAAATTAATGCAAGGGAGGCATACAGAACAAAAACCTTCCTATTTATCTCATGAGAGTTGATATTCATCCATCCTGCAACAGCAGTCATGAAGGAGTTATTTGTGTGTCATCCATATATGACATGAGGTAAAAACCATAGCACCAAATATGGGAGGCAAAAGAGGTAACATAAATATCGAAAAGGGTGGGACTCAGGAACGAGCCTTGATGAACCCTTCATAGCTTCTGATTCGAGGAGGAACTGAAAGATGACAGATAAACTGCTTGAGTGTGGTTAAAGAGAAAGGATGTGAGCCAGGGCGTCCCAGCAGATATCAATAGAAGAGAAACTGGTTATAAGAAGGGGAAGGAGCCGGGCCCCTGTGTTCTAGATCTGCTCTAGAGCCTCAAGTCAGCATGAGAGCGTGGGGTGAAGAGAAATCATTAAACAATGCAAACAATTCAATTGCAGTTCTCTAGGCCTATAATATTCACAGACTACTAATTAAGGTTAGTTAATTTATTTCAAAGCCAAGAAAAACTGGACATGTAGACACCTCAAGATGAGGGTGTAGTAGTAAATTGGAACCAGCATAAAGCCAAATCTACGAATAAGGTTGAGACGGTACAACATGCACAAGACAATTAATTCAAGAATTAAGATGCAAAAGATCAAGAAACAGGAGTTTAAGTTCCCCTGCATCGAGGGTTGATGAAAATAATGCATTAATATGTCCCTACACTACCTTTAGTGTAATATTCCTATTTAAGCATTCTTTGAGGCAGGAATGGTTAAGGTGTCAGCATGTGGAGTCTTCCTTAGAAGTCTCTTCACTTCAGTGGGTTGAGCAGCATGAAGCTACTGAGACACAGCTCGTTCTAAGAGGCTCTCTCTCCAAAAGCAGAGAAGAAGCGGGACTCTTTACTTACTTGCAATACTCCAATATCACAGGTGTCTTCCCATAATTCCTTCCAGGTCATCCAATCCGATCAGGCCGCATTCTCATAGGTAGTTTTCTACAGGACAGCGATGCTTCAGAACAGTAACAAGATGACCTTGATGCTCAGGCCTTCTCCGGTGAGAAATTACAACAGTTCTCCTTATTGGCATTAACTCCCAATGTATCCTCTTCTTTCTTTGCCTAGCTCCTAAAACAAAGGCATCATTCTAACTAACTAGGGCGCTTCTTCCAACTGCAACACAAATGAACATTAAATTCAACTATTAATTCTAATGCAAGAGCTTCCTGGGGAAATGCATTTCAGGCCTACAAAATTCAGCTGACATAAAAAAAATGGAACATGAGCTTTACAAAGTTATATAGAAATTGATACATATACAGTTAATATTTTCATCTACATACAAAACGACATGATTAATAAGCACATTCAATAAAAAAATGATTGTCAGTTGCATAACACAAATATTTCAGTTAATGTTTTCTGCTGGTCAATTTGATTTACCACGGTAATTCTTCACGTATCCTACATTTTGGTCTAAACATATCACATTCATGTTATTAAGTTACAAGATCCTAACACTCAGGTTTACACAAAAAAGATTATATGCCGATGCAGTCTACACATGTGATTATAATGCACCCCTACAAATAAAAATTGATTTTGTGCTACATTAAAGGTCCCACGAGACTGTATCAAAGATTGAGGAGAGGTTCAAAATGATCAGGCCAGCAGAGTCTCCCTCATTCACAATGGTCCTCATGTTATTGAGACAGCCAAAATAGCGATCTCAGTAACATGGGATGATTTGAAGCCACACTGGGATACGTTCCAACAGGACTTACTTTCAATGAAGGAAGCGATTTGACGTTTCACTTTCTTTCTGAGAATTTTAGTAGGTATAGAGAGAAGAGATATGGTGTTGTATTTCTTAAAAAAAGTCAGATCAGCAGTAGTTTTTTGCTTGAAAGAGGGGTAATGCAGACATGTTTTCATTCCTCACGGATCCTATCTGTGGCAGGTGAAAACTGCAAAGATCCTGAAGCACAAGACAGATGATGTCAGAGACAGAGGTAGTGGTGCAAGGGGGACATGGATCAAAGCACCCTGATTTTATAGCAGCGAGAAAGAGGAAACTGTCCCCAAAGAGAGTGGTGTCAAATGAGAGAAGATAGGAGAAGAAATTAGAATAGCTTAGCTGAAGAGGATTGAGGAGGATGTGAGGTATGTGTGGCTTTTGAAGGGATACACGATCGGTAGATGGTCTCAATATTGTAATGGTGAACGATTATGAGAGTGGGTGGAGCTGATCAGAGGAGTGTTGGTAAGTGCTGCAGGTTCACATAGTTCATTAAACAGGGAAAGATTTCACAGAATGAATTGTTAGCACCTACAATAAAACAGTTATAGAATGTTAATCCTGCTTTTCTAATTAGCTGTCTGTTTATTTTTAGCCCAAGGGCATATGCCAATTTAGCTTCCAAGTTATAACGGTGCCTCCCAGCATGCTAGAGAGTTTTACGGTTCTTTTTAAGTGGCCTAAGGTAATTCAAGAACCAAGGAGAGATTTGTATTATGACTGGCAAAAGGGTTGTAGGAATCCAGGACCAAAATATATCCAAACAGTATATTCAGTTGGATTTGAGGAAACATCAATGCCAATGTGAGTTTGCAAGCAGTCGATGGCAGCAGCAAGATTAGTCGAGTTAATTTTGGACAAAGGTCTTGAGAGTGGAATGCTTGTCCTGCTAATACGTAACAAATTTGAAAAGGATTTTTAGCGAAGTAGTCAGACTAGGTGAGAGGGATGGGAGGATCAATGTTTAGAAAAAGACGTTGAGAATAGGGTCAGTTGATGGAGACCAAAAGGGTCAAGAGCAAGATTGAGAGCAGTAATGTTAGGACACAAAGGTCCATCCAGCTGGATGTTGAAATCAACAAAATAAGTGAAGCTGGTGGAGTGAAGGAGATAAGTGGCAATACATTCATGTCATCCATATATGACATGCAGTTAAAGCCATATCACTGAATATGTGAGGCAAGAGGGGTAATGTCAAAATTGGAGGCCAGACCCAAAGGCGGTATTTCCGTGCATCAGAGAAAGGTGTGGTATCACTCAGATTCAATATGAACAGGAGTTTAGCTGGTCAAATGAGCATAAATCAATAATATCAAGGGGGAATTGTGAGCTGCAAATGAGAGCAATACAACTCCCCAATTGCCTGGGACAGTCGCAAAGGGACATAGAGGATAGAGGTGGGATAGTGATGGCAGTATCAGCCCGGAGAAGTCGTTAGGGCAGGTTTCATTACGAAAGAGGGCATCTATTCATGCTCTCTGATAAGGTTGGAAAACTCAACTTTATGGCAAGGAGGAACTCTAACATTGAGGGCCATGAAATTACACACAGAGTAGGCCGGGGAGACAAAGGTGGGAGAAGGGAGAGCTATTGGGCTCATTGTGGAAGGAGATAGGTCTGGTTTTTGAGGAGAGCACGAATACCAATAGTTCAGGCATTTGTAGTAGTGCGAGTGGAACATGACCTTTTTATTGTTCTACCGCAGGAAGATACACCCTAAACCACTCTATTTGTTAAGTTTCAGATGGAAGTAAGGCAGTTTGTGATGCATGACGTGAGCTTGGGTGTAAAAGTAGGAAGTGAGAAAGACAATTGTGTGTTTTCAGCATATTAGAGGCAAGCATGAAGCATGAGCAGGTGTGGAAAAAGCAGAATGCCTAGGATAGAGTCTTAGGAGACACCAACCATTACAGATGTGGATATTCTTTGCATCTCGAGTATCTGAGAAGGAGTAGTCTGAGAGGTATGAAGTACAGGAAATGTAAAGTGTAAGGCAATGAAGAACCAATCCCTCCCGTATCCTATCGAAAAAGAAATTGAAGTATAGGACCACAGAGGGAGATCAGGGATTCAGGGTAGGTTTCCTTGGGAGCTGTAGAACACGGCATAAGACCATTGCTTTGATCTACCTTGATGCAAGTTGGTTATGACCCTGGTGCAATCTTGATGCAAGATGGTTGTGACCCTGGTGCATTTGAAAAGAGAGGTCAGGTGGAGAAGAATTGTGAATGGAAAGGCAAGACAATTTGGGGTCTCTGAACTAAAATGATGCACAGGAGCGTAGGATAGGTTGTCCACTTTAATTATTGGAAGGAGATAGCTAGGGATGGTGTGCCGAAGTATGAGTATATAGTTAAATGAGGTTGGAGTTGGTGGTTGCAAAGGGTGGGAGGACCAGTCAGTAGTGTAGCGAGGGTTAATTGTTGAAGTCAGCTTTGAGAAAAAATAGCCAGCATTAGCTGTTCTGAAAAATCATTTATTAGTGAGTGTGAAGGAGAACGTACGTTCTGTAACATAGCTTTAAGGATACTCTTCGTTCAGTTTTGAAGTTAGAATAGATATCCAGGTTGGTGGCAGTAGGGATAGGATTGCTAGAACATCTAGGGCCATATGTATCATTCCAAATTGCGATCTCAAGTGCCGAAATTCACAGAATTTCGGCGTTTACAATCGCAATTGGGCTTAGTGGCATGGGTCAATGAAAAACTGCCTCGTAAATGAGAAATCGCAAAATTAGCGATTTCCTATTTTGTGATTGCTTTCAAGGAATCGCAAATTGCGATTCCTTAAATGCAATGTAAGAAGCACAGAAAAAGTGCAATTTGGCCTTAAGGAATCGCAATTTACCACCATCTTCAAGTTGGTGGTACTTTGTGATTTCTTTGAAAAATTCACTTTTTTGCATTTTTCACAGTGCATTGTGGTACACATACATGCCCATAGGGCATGTATTTGCGCCACATGTGCACCCATGCTTATTTCAGGGGTGCAACAGGGTGTCCTTTTGACACCCTGGAAATTGCATTCTCAATTTGCGATTCTCTAATTGTGAATCGCAAATTGAGAATGTCTTCGCATTCATTCCTATGGGCCTCTAGGCCCATAGGAATGAATGGGGAGGGTTTCTTAATTGCGAATCGCATTTTGCGATTCGCAATTAAGGAATATGTAGTATTCGCAAATTAATTTGCTAATCCTACATACATCTTGTTTTGCGATTCTCAAATACCGATTCTCTAAAATTCACTATTTGAGAATCGCAAAACCAAACTTTCATACATATGCCCCATAGTGTATTATAGGCTTATTTCACAATTCTATTAAAATTATCGAATGACGTGCTGTATTGGACTGGAGAGAAGGCATTGCAAATAGGGTGCAGGAATACTGGAAGGCAGTTTGAGGGGGTGTTTCCTTTTGGTTAAGATGGGGAAGGAGCACTGAAGAAATGTTGAATGATGTATATTAATTCATGGTCAGATGTGACTGGGTTAATAGTGGGTTTGAAGTATGTATCTGGTGTATGTATGAGGTCTAGAGGTTTCCCTCAGTAATGTGGACAGTGTTAGCAAGAGATCCAAGTGAAGTTGTGACAAAATCATCTGAGCAGTGGTTGACATTTGAGTGTCAAAATATCACAAAGAAGAAAGATAGAAATAAATAGTGGTAATGGATTGAGTCACGTAGACAGCTCATCAAAGATGTTTTCATTCATGCAGTAGGCTTTAGGTATAATGTTCACTTTGAAGGCGACTATGACGGATTAAAGTAGTATCAAAGGAGAAACAGTGGCTTGTGTGGGAGTGGGGGTGGTTGTGATCATCTTATTGAGAAGGGTATCCAGTTCTCAACCTTGGCTGTTGTTAAGGGGTGTCTTTGAAAATTAAGCAAATTCAATGTTTAAGACTGTAGGAGTAGGAGTGTTATTAAGGAACTGTTAGACCTGTCTGGCTTTCTGCGTAGTCCCTTCAATTTATTATTTATTTTGTCCCCTTTTTGCCCCTCATACCTCATAAGGGTTAATCTTTGTGGCCCCCTCGTGCAGTGGACAACTGAATCCTGCCCCTGGTTGCCGTGACTTTCCCCTAGTAACAGAATCCCCCAGAGTTTCATCACTTACTTGCTGTGGCTGAATCTGACTGTGGAGAGGAGCCAACCTTAGGAGGGGCGGAAGCGGAGTGAAACTGAGCAGGTCTACCCCCGAGCCAGCGCCTGGTGAGCAGCGCAGGATCAGCGCTGTGGTCGCTGGTAGTGTGGGGAGAGGAGTGAGGTAGCGAGGCAGCCGCTTATCACAGGAGCAGCCCTGCGGTATCTTCCCCAGTCCTGGAGTGTGAGGAGAGGAAGGGGAGGCACCGTTGAAAGTGCGCGATCTCCAGCGAGGAGACACCGCTCCCTCGCGCATGCCCAGAGGAGCCGACGGGCTCTGTGAGGAGGAGACGACCGGAATCGACGACGCAGCATAGAGCAGCTCCTGTCGACGGAGACGCGCCCTGCCTGTATTAGCCCGGAGGTCGAGGGGCTGGATAGGCGGTGAGTCTACAGATAATCCTGGACAGAGGGGAAGTGTCTTTAGCGCTCCTCCCCGCGCCGGCACCAAGTTGGAACAGCTGACCGGGCGGGAGGTAGCGAGTGCAACTGCTGCTGTTGGAAGCTTTGGCGGAGCCCTCCCCTGTCGGCTCGTTCTCCTGGAGACTCGGATCCAAAGGTCTCCATCGGAAGTAAGGAGTGTATGGGACTGAGTAGTGGGATTGGAGAGGGAGTCTACCTGTGGGGGAAGAAGCTAAGCTCTGTGCAAAAGCACGTGTGACAGTACTATTGTTCGTTTTTCCTTCCCCCCTGACTGGGAGCTAGTAGTTGGTTATTGAGCCAGCGAAGTTACCATCACCAAGTTCAGAACCAGGGAGGAGTAGCCACTGGAAGTAAATACTGAGGATAGAAGCAGTGGCCAATGTTGTGCTAAGAGTACCTGCTAGTTAAGTAGGAGAATAGGTATCTAATAGAGGCTGCTGGTGCACATTCCTGTACAACTGACACCTTTCCTTGGTTGTGTTCCATTGTGGTGGTTAGAGTGGTTGAGAGGGAGAGTTATAGAGCACTTCACAGAAGTTGAGTCTCATCAAACTTTGAAGTCCAATGTAATGTATTATTGATGTTGAGCAGCATTATAATTTAGCAACTGTAAAAGGATTTGTATTAATCTCATGACAACTGTATGTACTGAGTTGTGATTTCCAAAGGTATAAAAGCAGAGTATATTATTTTTATAAACAGACCCGTATTTTTCCAACATTGGTGTAGTGTCCTTTTTGTGTGTTATTGCGTTAATTTACTGCTGGGTGGTTTGCAACCTTCACACATGTGCCTCTAGTGAATGTGACTTACCCTAGGCCAGGCTACCCTAGGTGACCTGACATCCCAGGTTCCAACAGGAACCATATAGGTTTTCGTTCATGGCATAAAGTGCAGTGAAGACTTGTTAATTAACCAGTCGGAAGGGATGTTTTTTGTTGTAGAATAATAGTGGTTATTGAGGTTGGCCATTTAAGGCGGAGTTATTAGGAAGTGTGAGGCACAGAATAAGTTGCCAATAGCATGGTGACAAGCGATGGACTCATTTGAACAAGTGCTATAGCACATGAGTTTATTATAAGTGCAGGAGATAAAGGAATATAGAATGTAATACGTTTTTATTTACATGGTAGTTGATTGTTGGTTTCTTTTTGCCAAAGCATGTAAATTTAAACAGGTAGTATAACGTCCATCCATCGTCCACAAGCGGTAGATTGTGCTGTGTATGCTGAATCAGACTTCATGATAAGAACATGTACAAACCTGTCTAATCGGGTGTATCAATGGGCTGCAGGATGGATGGAGGCTTAGCCATGTGTAGTAAAGAGTCACCACTCCAAGTAGGTTCAGTGTATTATTTTTATTTGGTTATCAGAGAACAGGTGCTTCCAGCTTGGCGGTAATCATACAACACGAACGTTCTATCTCGCACTCTAAGGAGCAGTGCGGACCATACCAAAAGGAGAGGAGGGAGAGGGGTGGATGCGAGAGGGTACAGCAGGGGAAGTTACAACACACCTTCCCCCCTAAGGAGAACTGAGGGAGTAAGATCCCGGGGCCCCGGGAAGGCGGGAAGAAGGATAGGGAGAACGGAGGGACAGACCAGAAAGGAAAGATAAGGAGAGACAAGAAAAGAGAACACGGGGGGAAGGAAAAGCTGGGCCAGAGACCAGAGCAGGAAGGACTGAACGGTGAAAGAAGGAGTCGGGATAGGGCGACCCCTAAACTTGCAAACGAAAAACAACCTTGACGCTGGGGCCTGAACCCCCCAAAACAGGAGACAAGTGGCTCCTTACACATTTCCCTGAAGGAAAAAACTTTGAGGAGGTCCAACAAAGTGTCTGTCTAGTAAGATAGGTGAAGCAAGCACCTAATACGTTAGTTACTCAGTTGTCCCGGGAGGCGGTGACAACTACCCCCTTCTCTTCTGCATATGGTTAACTTCGCCGTCGTGGTGGGGACCACCACCGCTTCCGGCGGCGGAGTTGCTGAGAGATAGGGTTGATGGTTCCGCGTGGTCATATCCACGCTTTATCCCCTAAACGGAATGGGTGACTGTTCTGTACACTAAGATACTTTTGAACGAAATGAGAGCAAGACATTGCCCTTCCTTCTGTTCCCTTTAGCTTTGGTCACGTCCATGTTTGGTTAAAGTTGAGGGTTTAGGGAGGGAACTGATGCCTGACGGCGCTCTGTTGACATGCTCAATTCCTCAGTTCCACGTACCACCTCACCCTGCTGGCAAGCATAGATCCCATTGAACAGCTTATACATTAGTTTATTTATTTATTTATTAATATTATTTATTTATTTATTTATTTATTTATTTTCTTCGGTAGCTTCCTGGACCATATGTCACTGCTTCTGACTCTGCTTCTGTGTCCGGTTCCCTTCACATTGGTTTCCTTGGCGTTAAGTCCCGCATAGTTTATCTTGTGGTACGCCATGCTTGTGCTTCTCGTACTTTCTCCTGTACCAGCCTCCTCTGGGACTAGACTTCCCTCCGCCTTCGCCTCCAGGATCAACCTTGTGAAACTGGCCTTGTCCCTTGTGAACCCTAACACAACTTCTTCCCAGCCTTCAGGGAGCCACCAGACTCTTCCAACCGGACTTTTAGGGTACTGGCTTGGTACGTTTTCGAGTGAATTCTCACGCCCTCCTTGACGATTTCCTCTTCCCAGGTTCGTGGGAAGATCAGATCTCTTACACAGTCTGAGTTTGAATTCAACCCTAGCAGCAAAGCTCCATGTTTTCTTAATCCTGAGGCGGATTGGTTTGGAAAGTTCGTCCACTATTATCGTGGAAAGTGTTACTCCGTACGTTTCCACCTTAACCCCTTCTTTTACTTCCAAACTATCAAGTTCCCAGATCCTTCTCACAAAGTTTTTTCTCATCTTGTTTCCAACATCCTTTACCTCGGACATATTCTGCTTTATTTTGCGCTTGACCATAGCTGTTTCTGTTTTCCTTTTGTTCCTCCAGACTTTTCTTCTTCTTACTTCAATGTCTAAGGATGGATACGTGTTTACCTTCAAATTCTCCAACCTGGTAAATGGGATACTTTTATTTACAGCCACCCTTATCCTGGACTCAGAATCTTTGGGATTTTTAATTCCACTTAATTTCCCACGTTCCATCCCTTCCGGTACTGCAACCACCTCTTCTGCATTATTCACCTTAACTTTCCTACTTCTTTTCGAGTAATACCACTCTTCTTTTCCTTTCAATATTAAGTTTTCACCTACGTCTGCTGCTTCCACTTCATTTCCTATTATCAAAGACCACTCACTCTTCCTCCGGTATTTGTCCATTGCTGTACTTTGTGACTCTGAATCTGCGATAGATCCCTTAAATGCTCCACCTCTTTTGATGGTATGCATCAGTCTAGCTTCGCTTTTGTTCCTCACCGCTTCGATATCTCCCCTCTCTCGGCATATATTTCTCCTTTGTACTTTGGCACTTCTTCCTCGCTTATTTTGTGCATTTACATCATTCAAGTCCTTTTGCCGACCTTTTCTTTCTGTGCCCTTACCATCTCTCCCTTCCACTTTCTCTTTATCCGCGGGTTCCTCCTTTTCCTCAGAAATGGTTATGACGAATGCTATGCTTTTTTTCTCATCCCATCTTCCTCTCCTCCTTATCCGCGGTACCAATCCTTTTTTTTTTTCCATTAATAGCTTTGGATGCGATAGTTTTCCCATTTAGCCTTTTCTGATGACTTCTCTTTGCTTACTTCTAATATTCTCCTTTTGTTTCGTACTACTCTTTTGGGGTTCCAATGGTAAGGTCTAGTTTCATGCACTACACTAAGATCCCTTAAAATGCTTTGCTCCCGACTTCTGGTAGTTTACTGATCCTTGTCCATCTCAAGTTAATGGTCCTCAAAAGATATCGTATCTCAAAAAAAATGCTCTGCCTCAGATCTGAGTCAGACACCACCTTTATAGTTCATTGCGCACCTTGCCCTTCAGAGATTTCCTCACGTAGCTCCACCACGCTGCCTCAGTTCGGTTTCCGGCATAGGACATGAGGTATGCGACACTCCCTTTGTTCCTCTGATTCTCCACTCCCAGCTTAAAAGCGCTGCCTCAGCTCCGTTTCACGAGTGTCACCTTGGGTTCACAGATACTTCATGTCTCTCACTGTGTTGCTTCAGTTTAATTTCCCACACGGAAACCTAGGTTCACCACAGACTTTGTTCCTCATATATCTCCTCACGCAGCTGCTGCACGCTGTCACCAAACGCTGCCTAAGTTCCTTTTTTCGCTTTGCCACAGGGATCGACTGCCTCCCCTGATCTTCACAGATACTTCACGCAGCTCCCAGTGCTGCCTCAGTTTAATTTTCAAACGCGGAAACACGGGTTTGCCACACTCTTTGTTCCTCACTTAACTCCTCACACAGCTGCTGCATGCTGTCTCCCAGAACTGCCACAGTACCTTTTCGCGCTTTGCCACGGGGATCGACTGCCTCCCCTGATCTTCTCAGATACTTCACGCAGCTCCGAGTGCTGCCTCAGTTTAATTTCAAACACGGAAACAAAGGTTCGCCACACTCTTTGTTCCTCACTTAACTCCTCACACAGCTGCTGCACGCTGTCTCCCAGCGCTGCCACAGTTCCTTTTCGCGCTTTGCCACGGGGATCGACTGCCTCCCCTGATCTTCACAGATACTTCACGCAGCTCCCAGTGCTGCCTCAGTTTAATTTTCAAACGCGGAAACAAAGGTTTGCCACACTCTTTGTTCCTCACTTAACTCCTCACACAGCTGCTGCACGCTGTCACCCAGCGCTGCCACAGTTCCTTTTCGCGCTTTGCCACGGGGATCGACTGCCTCCCCTGATCTTCACAGATAGGTTATCAGAGAACAGGTGCTTCCAGCTTGGCGGTAATCATACAACACGAACGTTCTATCTCGCACTCTAAGGAGCAGTGCGGACCATACCAAAAGGAGAGGAGGGAGAGGGGTGGATGCGAGAGGGTACAGCAGGGGAAGTTACAACACCATGGTTAGATGTTTAATGTATCAGGAATAAGAAAGTAGGATTTCAGTGCTTGAAAACGAATAAACTCACTCGGCTATGATGGGAAAATAACCAAAAATGTTTTGTGGAATAATTGCTTTTGTTTAATTTATCGGTTTGTTGATACAGCCTTTGAGACAATTTGGCTAGGTGCTGATTCAGGCTGGGATGTTCCTGAAGTACAGACAAGGCCAAAGAGGGGATTAATTTGCTTAGATGCCCCTTTCTTAGAGACATCGGGGCTCAAATGCCTTAAGAGTTTATGCGAAAGGTTGGCTTGACTGCATTCTGCCAACTGACTGCAGGACTTCCTGGGTGTGGGGGAAGGCCAATTGACAGGTCCTGCTATGAATGCTCATCACACCATATCCACCTGCCTGACCTTCGGTGAGCAAAAGTACTGCAATGCTGGGAATGGCAGGTAGAGCGAGAGGGAACATCACACTTGGTCAGATGATGGGGCTTAGGGATTCGCTTAATAATATGCAAACCGGCCTATGAGCAACTGGACTGATAGAAGCCACTAGTAGTTTTCAGAATAGCAGCGAAGCAGTGAGAAAGGTCACACACAACCAGACAATGTATATCAAATCGTTGGCCTGAGAAACGATTTTTTTTGGGCATACACTGAAGAACTGATCATTGAAATACTGTGTTGTGTTTTTGGACTTTTTCAAAGTTACCTAATCCAAGTATTTAAAAAATAATCTGCACAATGCTTTCTTTCAATAGTGGTTTGCCGCTAGGAAATCGTCTATAAATTGGAATGTTCAATGTGTTAGAATTACTGGGGATCTGGAATTTTGATTTGAAAGCTACTCACGAAGGGCCACTCCCTTAGACGAATAGGCAGGTTTTGTCAGACTGCTGTATTCTTAATATGCTCTAGCACACAATCTTTCTAATGTCTATATGGCTTTTTTGCTCTTTCGTTTCTGACCTTCATCCTGTCTTAAAACAGTGCCACATGTGCACAATGTTGCATTTTCATTAGCATTTAATAGAATATATATTTTATGTTGTGATTCAGTCAGGATCATTGACTGTAGACATGAATTTGATACTGATTATAGATGCAAAATCAGAACCACTATGTTATATATTGTGGATCAGATTACATTTGCTGCATCTTAATATTGGAATTGAAATGATAAGAATATAACTTCTATGATTTCTGACATTTCATTCTAGGTTCTCAAGCAAATGGCCATCAGTCTTTGCGATCACTACCTTCAATACGGCATGATGTTAGCAGATACCAGAGGGTGGATGAGGCTCTGCCACCAAGTGAGACATTATTTCACCTTAACTTAATGGCCCAGGGCTCAGGCAGTGTCGCCGACGTGGGGAGCACAATGACATGCTTTCTGTAAGAAAGTTAGAGTGGGTGGCGATTGTAGGAGTTTTGATAAACACAGCTTACTTAATGCTTATAGATTTGCAAAGGTAGCAAAAGTAAAACTCTTTCCCGACTTCCCATTTGTAGAACTGAAACATAGTGGAGATATTCTAAAACATAAATGCTTGGCATTAAGAGTGTGGCCTAAACAACGCTGCCGTACTAACGCAGGTCCTTAAAGTGGGGCTTCGAGACAGCCTTTCGCCTCATAGATCCATGCTGGCCCTTTCTCCTTGGCAGTGTCTATCTATATCCGGGTGCTTTGAGAGGAGGGCACATAGCAATGTCCATAGTGCTCTGTACTCAACGAGAACTGCCATCACTATTCAACAAGACCAGGTGAATTGGAATCTTTCGATTCCAGTTTTGGGAAACTGGCCCGCACAGACCCATTAATGAAATGCTCATATCCCACCCACTCTGGCTCACAAATTTGAGTTGTATGTGCTTTACACAAAAAATAAACCTAAAGAAAGTCGTTCTGATAAAATGTGTTTGTGGAACCAGTCTTGGCAAATGTTTCTTATCAAGAATGGATTTCACCTGGTGTGCAAGATGTATGTTGTCTCTTTTCTAAAATAAAGTTTTGTGAATCTGTTTTCATCAGGATGACTTTCTTCATTTTAGATATTCATCTAAATGACAAATTAACTAAAACTATCATCACTGAGCTCTTTCAGCTATTCTCTTATTGGCATGCTACCATGAGTAAACAACATTAGCTATAGAGAGAACAGCCTGTTAATTCGGAATTATAGTTTGGGGTTCTCGTTTACTGATTGAAATGTCACTTTTTGTGTGTTTCTGTACTTGCAGAATGGTGTTTATTGAGAAGAGGTTTTAGAGAGGCATTGCTTTGAATTATCTTGAGTGAAGAGATTTGCTCCTCCCAGATCATTGTATTTCGACGTTTGATAGATTCACCTATCTTTTGCTCTTGATTTAGTCCTTCACTTATTGAATACAAATATATTTGTGTTAAGATACTGTTTTTGCTCCCTGCAGCAGGCCCAGATTCTATAGTAATCCCCATATTCCACAGGCCAGTTCGAAAATCGAATCGAAAATAAGCTGTATTCAATATCACAAGGTGAATCCTAATAACAAAAAAATATGTACAATATTCAAGAACAAAATAAGAGATGAAGCAAGACATAAAAACAAGTGTGGTTCAGATAAAACAGACATATACATATTCCTTCTATCAATATTATGTTTATAACAACTTCCTCCGACTAATAACAGCCCATAAAAACCGGGACAAGACAATACATGTGTACACGTTTGGAAGAGAATGCAAGTATAGATAGCCTATTGCACAAATCTTAAAGCCTTTAACAATGGCTTAATAAGACAGGTCATCAAATATTAATACAACTTACAGAAGAAAACAATGCTCATAATACTCTGCCTAGATGCATTATCACAGGGGCAGTTCGCTAATTCATGTGACCAGTTATTTATAGTGGGAAAGCTGGTTAGGCGGTGAAAAATATCCAGCCAAAAGCTAGTGAATACAAATCTATGCTGCGCATTTAATACCTTTTCTAAATAAGGTTGCATACTGTGTGTAGTCAGAATCAATTGATTCTTGATTACAGAAGGTTTTGTTAAATCAGTTGACAACCTCGATTCCTCTGGTAATGATATGCTCTCTAACTTTAATGTTTTCCTTGAGATACTTTTCAGAGTCTCTGGGTGGACAAAGTACTCAGGGTGACCAATATCAGACAAAAAATGAGGGACTTACTTTAGCCAGGGATTTTTTAGGGTGGATGCAAATCTAAAGCAGTCCTTTACAATTGCTCAGTTGAGTTCAGATGACCAGATCTTATGCCAGAGTAGCACAGGCTGTATCTTTATCAAATCTGATAAGTAAGGAATGCCCAGTTCAGAGTGGCAAATAAAGGTGGAGTGTAGGAAGGGGGAGGCTCTAGTTGGCGCAGTGTAACACTAGCGACAAGCAGGGACTCTCTCTTCCTCGTCAGGGCTGAGGGTTACCTTCCAGACAACCTCTGCTTACCCTCTAGGTAGTGTGGCTTAAGCAGTCGTAGGCTAATCTTTGGGGCACATAGGGTTAAACACTTGCAACAGTACACCTTTACAACCAACCCACCACACAACGAGACCAGACTGTATTCTTGTAAAAATATATATCTTTATATAGATTTTAAGCAGGCTTATGAACACAGTCAATAACTTTATGAAGACGGTTGCAGGTTACTTAATTCGAGTTACCACAGTTCTTATGGAAGTTCTCTGGAGGCCCGTAGGCCGGTGTTATTCAAAGTTCCTTGTGGAGCCGGCGGCTTCCAAGGGATCTGTCCCACGTCGCTTTGCCTTCCCGGGGTCGCTGATCGTTGCGGCTCTTCGGCCGAGCAGGTCACTGGTCGTCCGGGGCAGCGGTGTTCTGTGGCGGCAGGGTCCCTTCCTCGTCGTCCGCTCCGACCCTGGAGGCGGCGGCTGTGCGGTGGTGACAAGTGGCAGTACGGTCCCCAAGTGCAGGACGTACCCAGCCAAATGTCGGTGCAGCTGTGGGCTCACAGCTGGGCTGTCGGGCAGGCTTACCGACCTTGCGGATTCTCGTAGGGCAATTGTCCGTCTTTGCAGGTGAGTGATGGCTCGCTATGCCGTCACTTCGATAGCTCGGACCGGACGGGTCCTCCTTCGCTTTGCTCTCGGGCTCCCGGTGCAGTTGCGGTCACGGTGTTCGGGCCAGCGGCGGCTGGTCCTCACTTTGCTTTCGCTGTTGCCTTGGGCCCCGGTCACGGTGGTCGGGAGGATGGTGATGCCTTAGAGGAGATTCCTCCGTCAGTGCTGCGGCGATGGTCAGCACCCGCAGTCGCTTTCCAAGGGGGTAGCGTCCACTGGTCCTGGGACGCTGGTCAGGGGGCAAGTTCAGTTGCAAGCCCTTGGAGATCTCTTTGCAGAGTTTGGCACAAGTAGCACAACAGTCTTTTCGTAGTCTTATTGTCTTCCTCTCCTTCAGCAGCAAGGCACCAGACACAGGCAAGAGTCAGCACCCTTCCTTGTCTCTCACGGTCCTTCTCGTCGGGCAGAGTCTTTCTGTGGCCCAAACCGGATCTAATTTTCAAGGAGCAGGGCTCCTTCTTTTATAGGCCAATTCTTTTGTTCTCGCAGGCCAGGGGGGCCTTTGCATAGCCACTCTCAGTTCTGGAGTACCCCCGCGGGTGTACTCCGGCTTCTGCTTTCAGTGTGAGGGGCAGGCGCATCAGACGCCCCACAGGAGGTGGAGCCAGCATTGTCCGGACAGGGGTGGCCAGAGTACCTTGTTGATGGGGGCTTCGCCCTTCCTGGGCCAGGTGCCGGCAGAGTCATCCGCCGCTCCCCAGGAGGGTGGAGCCAGCATTGTGGTGGCCGAGCACAGTGACAGTTCGAGTCAAGAGGCACTCCTACCTCCCACTAAGGTGTAATCTGCGCATTCACCACCTGTCATCCCTCCAGCCCTGTCACTCACACATCCCAGACAGTCAGATACACATACCAGCAGAGGCGGCTGAAATGGTTAAGCAAGCAAAGGCTAACTTTCTAAAAGTAGCATTTGCAAACCCAGGATATTAAAATACACTTGACTACAAGAAATATCTTATCATCCTGAGTTCAGGCATACTAAACATGACTCGCTACCATGCTCCTTGAGCCTGCAGGGATTATAGGGTGTAATAATCCTCGCAGCTCAGTCTGGCCTAATGGAGCCGGTAGCCTTCAGTAGTGAAGTACGGTCTTCGTTGTAAGTCACTACTAGGACATGCCACGCACATCAGGGCTTGTCCTACCTTGCTCCTACAACGCACCCTGCCCGCAGGCCTACCATAGGGGTGACTAATATGTAGTCAAGGGAAGGGTCGGTGCTGGCAAGTGGGGACACTTGCCCAGCTAACGTGACGGTACGAGACCGCACGCGGGTTCGGCGGTCGCAGTTCCCAGACACATCTTTACGGCTGCTTCGGTGGGTGGCGCAACCAGCGCTGCAGGCCCACCAGCAGTATTGGCATCTACAAGCCCCGGCACTCTCTCGTGCACTTTACTAGGGACTAACAGTAAATCCAATGTACCAATCGTGGATACCAATCGTATGTACAGTTTACAGTAGGGAGCACTTGCACTGCGGCACGGATCAGCCGTGGCGCAGTGCCCTGAGTATCGGAAAACCAGCAAAACATCGGAGGCACATCAGCAAAAAGTGGGAGGGAGACTCACGCCAAGGTGCCAGGTCTAACACGTGTCCCCTCCAGCTGAAATGTGGGGGGAACTACCCTTCCCCAGGGAGTTCCACATCACTAAGGCGGAAAAATCTGGACAGACCGTCAGCGTTGGCGTGATCGGTGCCAGGGCGGCGTTCCACCGTAAAGTCCATACTCTGTAGAGAAATGGACCACCTCAACAGTTTTGGGTTCTCACCCCTCATTTGCATCAACCATCTGAGGGGCCTGTGGTCCGTCTGAACTCGGAAGTGAGACCCAAACAAGTAGGGTCTTAGCTTCTTCAGCGCCCAGACCACAGCAAATGCTTCACGCTCTATTGCACTCCACCTACTTTCCCGTGGAAGTAACCTCCGACTTATGAAGGCTACGGGTTGGTCAAAGCCCTCCTCAGTCATCTGTGAAAGAACAGCCCCTACACCATGCTCTGAAGCGTCTGTTTGCACAATGAACTCCTTGGAGAAATCTGGGGCCAGGAGCACGGGCGCCGTGCACATGGCAGTCTTCAGGGTGTCGAAAGCCTTCTGACAGGTGTCAGTCCAAATCACATTCCTGGGCTGCTTTTTCGAAGTCAGCTCTGTCAAGGGAGCCACGATCGTGCCATAGCCCTTGACAAACCTCCTGTAATACCCAGTGAGCCCCAGGAAGGCTCTCACTGCAGTCTGGGTCTTGGGGGGTTCCCAAGCCAGGATGGTTTCGATTTTGGGCTGCAAGGGGGCTACCTTGCCACTCCCAACTTGGTGTCCTAAGTACACCACTGAACCCTGCCCAATCTGGCACTTGCTTGCCTTGATTGTGAGGCCTGCTCTGCGCAGGGCCATCAACACTTCCCAGAGGTGTCGCAGGTGTTCGGGCCAGGTGCCGCTGAACACCGCGATGTCATCCAGGTAGGCGGCACTGAACTCGTCCAGCCCAGCCAACACCTGGTTGACCAATCTCTGAAAGGTGGCAGGGGCATTCTTCATTCCAAATGGCATAACCCGGAACTGGAAATGCCCATCTGGTGTAGAGAATGCCGACCTCTCCTTTGCCCCATCGGTCAAGGCGATCTGCCAGTACCCAGACGTCAAATCAAACGTGCTGAGAAACCGGGCAGCCCCTAGCCGATCAATGAGCTCGTCAGCTCTGGGGATGGGGTGCGCGTCAGTCTTCGTGACTGAATTGAGTCCTTGTTATGGCTGGATTTTCTGAGTAGGTGGGATCAGCCCCCAGGGGCCCCTCCAACCCAGCCAGAACGTACTCACCTTCCCTCCCCAGGACTCCTCTATCCAGGCACCTGGTACCTACCTGAGGATGGGGAACTCGCAATATACAAGCTCATATTATTAAAAACACCACTAAATCTATAGGGATACTAAGAATACTCACTGATTACTAGGGATATCCATACCCTACACCACACTTATTCACATCAGTTGGTCTCGCGGCCACCCTGACCCAGACCGGTCTACCCTAGGGCAGATATTGCGCACAATCCGGTGCGACTACACACGGGCCTGCAGAACCCAATGCTCCCTTTTCCAAACTGTTCGCAATCTGGCGAAACTAAGCGCCAGTATCCTCCCTGGCGTTCTCACTTATTCAAGCCACAATCCAGTGGGTATCGGCACTGGTCTCCCACCCAGTGTTCTCATTAACGCCGCATATCAACGACGACCACATTCCTATGAACACCTATACATATATATATATATATATATATTGGGAAGTCTCTTCACTAAGGGTCTGCTACTACAATAATATTAATATCTCAGTTGTCTACTCGGGATGAAACTACAATAATGACTTTGAATATAGTTCCAGATTATATAGTGTACTCCCTGCTCTTGGCATCAAAGGTCCACTCACTCCCTATTTATGTGATCACCACTTACCTGATTGGGATTACTCATCCATTCACATACCTAGTACTCACCTAGGAGGTACATTTACCTTCAGTGAACAAGAATAGGGGCTACACACCAGTTTGTTATAAACTGGGGTTATTTTATTATAACAATATAAACATTTACACATATCAACAAAGGCTATAGGTAGAACACACCGCTTGAAAGAGAAGGATTACACATAACAGGAACACTCCGCTGAAAGGGAAAAGATTAGACATAAAGTGTAAGTGTAGCTAATGTGATGAAAACAATATCACCTGATTAGTGTGAAGTCTTGTTCTAGCTGTCATCTGGGTTCCTCTCTCGTCTGTGCCTTGGCTCATCTCAGACTCTCTCTCTCTCCTGCACTCTTGGGTACACCTCTGCGCTGATCACTCTGTCTCTGGACTCCTCTCCCTCACACGAACTGTCTCTCCACCTTCCGTCTTCAATCTTAATGGTTCCTGCCGCTCTGATCACCGTTCATTCCACTAGCTTATTCACTCTGTCTCTGCGCCAATGTCCAATTAACTCCATCTGCTTCCATAGGTTAGTCCACGAGCTCTCCTCTATCTCTTCTAAAAGGCATTACTTCAGACTCCAGCTATTCACACCTCCTCCTGATAAGCAACTGCTTCTGACTGCTTCCTTCAGTTCCAGCTCACTATTCAACTCAGCTCTTCTCCAGCTTGAACCCTCTCTCTCTCTCTGCCAACTCCACTCCACTGCTCGACTCTCTGCTGGACTGACCCTCTGCTTGACTCTCTCCTCGACTGCTTCCTGCTTGACTGACTAACTCCGCCTCTGCACTTCACAAATATAGAATGCTGTTTCCTCATGGAAAGTTCCAGCCATCAGCCCGCCGCCTACCAGGTCTCTGCATCACCTCGCATCAAGGACACAAACCCAGCCGGCCGGACTTTTGTTGTGTCTTCTACACAGAGAATAATACAGCCTACCGATAAGGGCTGGCCCAGACCGGTTCTCTCCAAGTGAAAAACAGCCTTAACTATAAACTTCGCCTTTGCCCTGAAAAGCCTCTCTGCTTCCATCAAGATGGAGTCTCTCTAGCTCTAGGCCTGTAGGCCTGAAAAGGGGTGAAATGCTCCTGAGCTCTGTCAGAATACCTACATAAACCATACCAATGTGTCTAATATGTCAAAGCCAATAGGCAATAGACAGGTTAAAGTCAAGAATAAAGGCATATTAAGCAGCTATCCTCTTCTAGGTCTGGAAAAAGGGCTTAAAAGGGCCAACACAGGCTAAGAATACCTATACTAGATGCGAGCAAAACTAATGATCTATATCACTGCTAAATAAAGCCAAAAACTCTGCCATTACATTGCACCCTAGATCCTTATCTTGCGAGCATCTTATAAACAACAACAACCATCTAAACAAACATCAACATAATCTATCCAACATAGGCTAAGAATACCTATCCTAGATGTGAGCAAGATTAAGATCTATATCACTGCTAAATATCTCTGCCATCCACCCTTAGATCCTTATCTTGCGAACATCTTACAAACAATAACATCTAGATAAACAAACATCAACACAATCTATCAACAAATCAAAACCTAAAAAACTCCCTAAAAAGAATGACAACTTAAGAAAATTCCACCTGAAACTCAATTGTAGGGAATAGAAACCTAAAAACAAATCAAAGCACCCTTGACCTGAATGCTGTAACATATCTGATAACAACAGAAACTAACCAAAGCATCCTCAAACTAAATCTGCCTCAACTTCTAATGATAACTGGTGAAATCTAGTGATGTAGGGACTTATGTGTTGAATGAAAACAGCAAGGGGCCTAAATGGGGCCTACTTCGGACAACTTAAGGCTAAATGAGGCCTACCTACTATTGTCAACTTAAGAACTAAATGTGTTTCAACTTCTAATGAGAAAACAAGAAAGGGCCTAAATGAGCCCTACGTACTATAGGCAACTTAAGCTAATGATGACTCATGAAACTATTGGTGTAGGGGCTTGTTTGTGGGATGAAAATAACAATAGGCCTAAATGAGGCCTACCTGCTGACATTTGTCAATTTAAAGTGAAATCTGAGAAATAAACATGACAAACTGTGTCAAGGTTTGGGCAAACATTAATACATAATCATACTAAGAGACACACCACCCAGAACAATCCAAATTTTAAGGTAACCACCCTTTGATCAATCAAGGTGAAAATGTAAGAACAGTAAAAACTATAACCCCATTTGTACAGGATAGCAGGTGTAACAGTAAAAACACATGTGGGCACCGGCATTCAAAAAAGTCCTTCATTGGCAAAAACTGTTTTGAAGAAAACAGAAAAACTATAATAGGTGACATGTTTTTTTGCTTTAAAAGTGGGACCTGCTTGTCCAAGGGATCATGCATCACATTCTTTTATAATACTGTTACAAATAAAACATGTTTTAGTTTTTTTTTTTTTTTACAAGTGGGGCCTGCTCGTAGTGATGTCAAGAGAAAAAAAAAAATTGCAGGCCAAGCCATAATGTCCAAATTCTTCAGTGTAGGCCACCACCCTGCATCCTCGGTATCCGGACACTTCCTCCAATGCGGCCATCCATCACCCTTCCGGTCTGGTCTGGTCTGGTCTGGTTCCATCATCCAAAAATAATAAACTAAAATAAAAACATGAAAGTAAAAAGCTAAAACAATAAAGGGAGTGGGAGGGGAGTGGGCAGACGCACGCACGCACCACATCCCAGCAACCTAGGAACAAGAGAACAAGTATCATTATTCTTGTAAAATAAAATTTTCCATTTAAAAAGCACCCCGGGTGCCTTTCATTATTGAAAAGAAAATATCCTAATTAATTAAAAACATTCAAAATTTAACTTTTAATAAATTTTTGCAGGGCCTAACATACCCTAATCCTTACTAAACCAGTCCCACCCTTCAGAGCAGGAGCCAGGCTACAGTGTGAAAAAATTTGGATTACCGCCAGATGATGAGCTCACAGCATCAGCAGGGCACTGCAAGCCTCCCATTTCCTTGGTCAGAGAAGCCCGCCCAGGCCCATCACGACTAACTAACTCCAAGGGAAGAGCCAGGTCACCCCGCCCTTAAATAAACAAGCCGTCCGCGGAAGAAAATTGAACTGTAGCCAATCATAACAAACTGGGACGTGATCGAAACTTGCAGAATGAAGGCACAAACCAGCTGGTCTGCCAAGGTCGAAAAACAAATTTCTCATGCCTTATTTTCTAACTAACGGAAGCTCGAATTTAACAAACAAAAAAAAAACAATTCTGTTACAGTGTACTGCCAATTAAAAAAGCTCCAGTTTTTTTTTTAAAAAGACGTTAGTCCAACTAATTCAGCTAAAGGCAAGACACTTAAAATATGGGCATTTATTTAGAAAGGGGCAACTACCTTTGGCACACAAAATTATACATTCTGCATTTGAGAAAAAACGAATTAACATGGTCCATTTGTCAAAGAGAAATAATTTGTAAAACAACATAAAATGCAGATACATTTCAAGATTGTATTTAAGTTAAAAGCATACATTTTAATTTACATTTGGGAAAATAATAATGTTACATTTTAACATTTTTCTTTCAAAGACACATGGTTGCCTTTCACTAATTAAAAGCACATGTCACCATGCACTATCGGGCAAGATTCATTATACTGAACCCGTCATTATTGCAACCAGCACATTCCTGTCTAGATGGAAACCCCTCACAGAAATAATTAATGAAAACAGCTCGTAGCGTGCACTCTAACGGGCCATTTATTTAACATTTCACTCATTTTAAAAGAACACAGCTTTCTCCGTAAGGTTGATTTATAACCACATCAGTTCCAAGGTGAACCCACACAAATTCGTAGACGCATTTCAAAAGGAATGTGAAATGAACAGAACCCTTCTCAAAACACAAGATGTTACCTTCCCGTCAAGAAACTGACAAAGCACGTAGGCAGACCAAGGAACCAAACAAAAAGTGAAAATCAAACCATCAAATAATCCTTAAAATAATTCACTGACTTTTATAGTCAGGTCAGATAACCATGCATGTTGACAGCATGTAAAAAATAAAGACTGCCATCTCAACTCAAGATATTAACCCTTTGGCAGCTCAAGCAGAATCATTTCCCAACGTCCGTTTATACATGGGAAAATCATTAGCACATTTCTTCACGTTTACAGATGACACGTACACATATTTTCAAAAACGTTATCCCCAAGCACCCGAGAGAGATCCAGCTCTCTCCTGCCAAACGTAATGATAACATGCCCTGTCCAAGCCATGACCACATGGCGCTATTCACAAGCCATATTTACAAGACAAGCCTTTCACAAACAACATTTCCAAGGCGCAATGCACAAGGAACACAACAGATCAACATGAGAACATGCACCTCACAAGCCACAATAATATGGCGCTATTCACAAGTCATATTTACAAGACAAGCTTTTCACAAACAACATTTCCAAGGCGCAATGCACAAGGAACACAGCAGATCAACATGAGAACATGCACCTCACAAGCCACAATAATATGGCGCTATTCACAAGTCATATTTACAAGGAGCTATATTCAAAGAACTCCACAGATCATAGAACAATGAACACATTTCACATTGCACAGCATAAGCAGATGCAGCAAGCAATTGAATGGGCAATTTAAAAGCATTTTTTTTACACACATTTATACAATTGGACCATCACAAAGATGTAACTGGCTTTCTCATGTAATGCCATCCTTCAACTCTGACAGTTTAAACACCAAGATGAAAACCATTCCTTCCACCCTGAATAAACCAAATGCCATGATGTAATGCACTCTCCTCACGCTGCAACTGTTCAAGCCCATAGATCACACAGGCTACATAAACTGCAACATTACGCCAGATGGAACCAGCGTTCAGGGCACTCCCTCAGAACACATGGGAAACAATCTAAGCACATGGCCAGGCACACAGGTTTCGTAAACTGTTCGACTACGCCAGATGTTATGTCTGGCGCTCAGGGCACTCCCACACAACACATGGGAAACTATCCAAGCACATGGCCAGGCACACAGGCTTCGTAAGCAGACGACTACGCCAGATGTAATGGCTGGATTTTCTGAGTAGGTGGGATCAGCCCCCAGGGGCCCCTCCAACCCAGCCAGAACGTACTCACCTTCCCTCCCCAGGACTCCTCTATCCAGGCACCTGGTACCTACCTGAGGATGGGGAACTCGCAATATACAAGCTCATATTATTAAAAACACCACTAAATCTATAGGGATACTAAGAATACTCACTGATTACTAGGGATATCCATACCCTACACCACACTTATTCACATCAGTTGGTCTCGCGGCCACCCTGACCCAGACCGGTCTACCCTAGGGCAGATATTGCGCACAATCCGGTGCGACTACACACGGGCCTGCAGAACCCAATGCTCCCTTTTCCAAACTGTTCGCAATCTGGCGAAACTAAGCGCCAGTATCCTCCCTGGCGTTCTCACTTATTCAAGCCACAATCCAGTGGGTATCGGCACTGGTCTCCCACCCAGTGTTCTCATTAACGCCGCATATCAACGACGACCACATTCCTATGAACACCTATACATATATATATATATATATATTGGGAAGTCTCTTCACTAAGGGTCTGCTACTACAATAATATTAATATCTCAGTTGTCTACTCGGGATGAAACTACAATAATGACTTTGAATATAGTTCCAGATTATATAGTGTACTCCCTGCTCTTGGCATCAAAGGTCCACTCACTCCCTATTTATGTGATCACCACTTACCTGATTGGGATTACTCATCCATTCACATACCTAGTACTCACCTAGGAGGTACATTTACCTTCAGTGAACAAGAATAGGGGCTACACACCAGTTTGTTATAAACTGGGGTTATTTTATTATAACAATATAAACATTTACACATATCAACAAAGGCTATAGGTAGAACACACCGCTTGAAAGAGAAGGATTACACATAACAGGAACACTCCGCTGAAAGGGAAAAGATTAGACATAAAGTGTAAGTGTAGCTAATGTGATGAAAACAATATCACCTGATTAGTGTGAAGTCTTGTTCTAGCTGTCATCTGGGTTCCTCTCTCGTCTGTGCCTTGGCTCATCTCAGACTCTCTCTCTCTCCTGCACTCTTGGGTACACCTCTGCGCTGATCACTCTGTCTCTGGACTCCTCTCCCTCACACGAACTGTCTCTCCACCTTCCGTCTTCAATCTTAATGGTTCCTGCCGCTCTGATCACCGTTCATTCCACTAGCTTATTCACTCTGTCTCTGCGCCAATGTCCAATTAACTCCATCTGCTTCCATAGGTTAGTCCACGAGCTCTCCTCTATCTCTTCTAAAAGGCATTACTTCAGACTCCAGCTATTCACACCTCCTCCTGATAAGCAACTGCTTCTGACTGCTTCCTTCAGTTCCAGCTCACTATTCAACTCAGCTCTTCTCCAGCTTGAACCCTCTCTCTCTCTCTGCCAACTCCACTCCACTGCTCGACTCTCTGCTGGACTGACCCTCTGCTTGACTCTCTCCTCGACTGCTTCCTGCTTGACTGACTAACTCCGCCTCTGCACTTCACAAATATAGAATGCTGTTTCCTCATGGAAAGTTCCAGCCATCAGCCCGCCGCCTACCAGGTCTCTGCATCACCTCGCATCAAGGACACACACCCAGCCGGCCGGCCTTTTGTTGTGTCTTCTACACAGAGAATAATACAGCCTACCGATAAGGGCTGGCCCAGACCGGTTCTCTCCAAGTGAAAAACAGCCTTAACTATAAACTTCGCCTTTGCCCTGAAAAGCCTCTCTGCTTCCATCAAGATGGAGTCTCTCTAGCTCTAGGCCTGTAGGCCTGAAAAGGGGTGAAATGCTCCTGAGCTCTGTCAGAATACCTACATAAACCATACCAATGTGTCTAATATGTCAAAGCCAATAGGCAATAGACAGGTTAAAGTCAAGAATAAAGGCATATTAAGCAGCTATCCTCTTCTAGGTCTGGAAAAAGGGCTTAAAAGGGCCAACACAGGCTAAGAATACCTATACTAGATGCGAGCAAGACTAATGATCTATATCACTGCTAAATAAAGCCAAAAACTCTGCCATTACAGTCCTCTGTAGTCCACACAGAACCGGAGTTCGGGTGTGGCTCCCGGCGCAGCAGCCTTCGGAACCAAGACCACGGGGCTGGACCAAGGACTGCTGGAAGACTCAACCACCCCGAGGGCAAGCATCTTGGAGACCTCCTCCTTGATGCAGGCCCGGACCCTGTCAGTTACCCGGTAAGCCTTGTGCTTCACCGGTAAGCTGTCTCCAGTGTCCACATCATGGACGCACCAATCCGTGACACTCGGAACCAGGGAGAACAGGTCTAGAAACTGTCCCAGCAACTGGCGGCAGTCCTCCTGTTGTTCGGCGGTCAGGGAGGGTGAGAGGTTAACTCCATCCACAGACCCATCCTTCTCACAGGCCACCAAGAGGTCAGGAAGAGGCTCTGACTCCTCCTCCATTCCGTCATCGGTTGCCAACAACATGCCCACTTCGGACCTTCGCAAGTGGGGCTTGAGGCGGTTGACATGTAGGACCCGCAAAGGGTTCCTGGGCGTCTTCATGTCCACCAAGTATGTCACGGGGCTCTTGCGCTCCACAACCTCAAATGGTCCTGTCCACTTATCTTGAAGGGCACAGGGCTCCACTGGGGCCAAGACATACACCTCCTGTCCAGGCTGAAGCTCGACCAGAGTGGCATTCTGATCGTACCACCGCTTCATTTCTTCCTGGCTCGCTTCCAGATTTGCCTCGGCAAGTTGTCTGAAGCGCCTGGTCTGGTTCCTGAAGGCCAGCATGTAGCTATATACATTCTGGGGAGGTTTCCTGGGAGATTGCTCCCAGCCTTCCTTTACCAAACTCAGTGGTCCTCTCACGGGGTGACCGTACAGCAGTTCAAAGGGGCTGAACCCTAGGGACTTCTGTGGTACCTCGCGATATGCAAACAGCAGGCATGGCAAGAGGACGTCCCACTTACGCCTCATCGGACCTTCCAGGCCCATGATCATGCCTTTGAGGGTTCGGTTGAATCTTTCAACCAACCCGTTACCTTGGGGATGGTAGGGTGTGGTGAACTTGTACGTTGCGCCACATTCCTGCCAAAGGGACTTCATATATTTCGATATGAAATTGGTCCCCCTGTCGCTCACCACCTCTAGAGGGAATCCTACTCGTGAGAAAATTCCCATCAGTGCACGCCCCACCACGGGAGCCGTCACTGTCCTCAGAGGGATGGCTTCAGGGTACCGGGTGGCATGGTCCACCAAGACCAGGATGAACCTGTTGCCCATGGCTGTCTTGGGGTCCAGAGGCCCAACGATGTCAATACCCACTCGCTGGAATGGCGTACCGACCACAGGGAAGGGTTGGAGGGGAGCCTTGTTCTTCCCTCCCGTCTTCCCACTTGCCTGGCAAGTCGGACAGGTTCTGCAATAAGCGTCTGAGCTTTTATGCATTTGGGGCCAGTAGAAGTGGGTGACAAGCCTGTCATAGGTCTTGTCCATCCCTAGATGTCCTGCTAAAGGCACATCATGAGCCAGACCCAGTAGGAAGGCTCTGAACTTCTGGGGTACCACCAGCACACGGGCTGACCCAGGTTCAGCAGCCTTAGGCTCCGAATACAGGAGGTCGTTCTCCCAGTACACGTAATGTGTTTTGGCCTGAACACCATTGGCCTGGTCTGCAGCCTGCTGCCGCATACCCACGAGAGAAGGGCATTCTTTCTGCTCCCTGCAGAATTCCTCCCTGGAGGGTCCTCCTTCTTGCTGCCAATGGGTCAGCTCAGGCAGGTCCCCCAGTTCGGCGATCTGTTCCCCTGTAGGCTCCAGGGCATCCCCCTCAAGGTCTGCCTCCTCCTGGACCGTAGGAACTTCAGGGGCCGGTTTCCCGCGCCCCCTGCGCCTTCTCCCTAAAGCCGGTTCCTGGGCCTCTCCATCAGGCCCCAGGACCTCTCGATCACCCTTACTGGCTGCCATTGACCGGGTGGTCACGCACGCCCAGTCAGGCAGACCCACCATCCGCAGGTGAGTCGCTTTCTTCACCTTTTCCCAAGGGGAGTGCTCCAAGTCGTTCCCTAGCAAACAGTCAACAGGCATGGTTTTTTTCACACAGACCTGCAGAGTACCAGAGACCCCCCCCCACTCGAAGGGAACTTGAGCCATCGGACACTGACTCTCAGAATTATCAGCGTTGATAACCCTACAGTAGGCATGGGGTACAACCTGCTCTTGAGACACCAGGTGCTGCCTCACTGCAGTCACACTGGCTCCTGTATCTCTAAGAGCCTCAGCTTCTTTACCATTGATGATCACCACCTGTCCATACTTCTTAGTGTTAGAGGGCAGGTAGTTCGTCGGGATCATCTCACTGTCTCCTAGCGAGACCAGGGTCATGTGAACGGGATCTCCACCCCCCGGGACCATCATTTCTTCTCCCAGGTGAACGCTAGTCACTTGTCGGGGCGGAGCACCAGTGGGTGCAGGTTTTCCAAATAGGCGACACTTGGGGTCACTGGATATGTGCCCAGGCTCGCCACATTTGAAACAATTGAAGGGCCCCTTCGGAACAGGTTTACCTGTCAGGGCCCCATTCTGCTTCGGAGGTGGGGGAGGCTGAGAACCCTGCTGCGGATTCCCTTGGGAACTACTTTGGGGGCCTTTTTGGAACCCTTTCTGTTTTCCCCCTTTGTCCCCCCCACTCTTCTGCTGGGGACCCTGCCCACTCTTGGCGGAATCTCCCACGGGACCCTTGTGGACCCTGGTGCTGAGCCAGCGGTCCGCCTCCTCAGCAAGCTTCCTCGGGTTGGACAGCTTGCTATCGATCAGGTGTTGGCGTAACTCAGGAAAACAGTGATCAGACAAGTGCTCCCATGCAATTAAATCAAAGAGACCTTGAAAATCATTCACTTTGTTACCTTTCACCCAACCATCCAGTGCTCTGCAAAAGTAAGTCACATACTCCACATACGTATTCCCAGGCCGCTTAGTACATCCCCTAAACTTTTGTCTATACATTTCAGGGGTAAGCCCGTACCTGTTTAATAAAGCTTTTTTCATGTGGGCATAGGATCTCTGATTCTCAACGGGCAAATCTAGCAAGGTATCTCTCCCTTCGCTAAGGAACCTTCCCCACAACCCCGCTCCCCAATCCTTGTCAGGGACCCGGTGGGAGGACATGGCTACCTCGTATGCCCTAAACCACTGTCCTATGTCATCCCCCTTAAAGAACTCCTTAACTACGTCCTTCGGGATGTGCACTCTTGACTCTACCTGCACTGGCGATGTGCTGCCACCAGAGGGAGGCCGATCCAAGTCTCTCTCCTTGAGACTTATCTCCCTCATCTTGATTTCATAATCCATCTGGTGCTTTCGCTCTTCCAGCGCCATTCTTTTGGTTTCCAGCTCCAGCTGGATTTTCAATTCTGCCAACTTTCTTTCGTGATTCCGGGTTTCCTTCCTGTCCGCCAGCTCCTCTGGCGACAGGCCTTTACCCAAGCTGTGCTCGCTGTCTTGCCTTTCCAGATCGATCAGATCCCCAAGCGCATTCTGCTCCTCCGTTGCGTTCTGCTCGGCGAGGACGTCTTGCTCCTCCGGGGTCTTTCTGGACTCCACCCAGGCTTTCAGGGCCTTGTAGAGCTCCGGCTTGTTTTTGCAGCCAGCGTGCGGAACTTTCAGTTTCCTACAAAAAAACTTCAGCTCCATCTTGGAGTATTTGTCCAGCTTTGCGGCGTCCCATTCTATCTCCAACACCTCGGAGGTCGTGGACTCCGCTCCATCCAGGCTCTTTGTGCCCGGCATGGTTTCTGCGCTCGGAATCTTCGTTCGGCAAAATTCCAAAAGCAAAGCCTGTGGTTTAGTAGCTGTACCGTAATCCTTGTGTAGTGGTCAGAAGCTCAGGTATAACTATCGCAAGTGTAAATTCGAAATCCCACCGCTGCCACCAATGTAGGAAGGGGGAGGCTCTAGTTGGCGCAGTGTAACACTAGCGACAAGCAGGGACTCTCTCTTCCTCGTCAGGGCTGAGGGTTACCTTCCAGACAACCTCTGCTTACCCTCTAGGTAGTGTGGCTTAAGCAGTCGTAGGCTAATCTTTGGGGCACATAGGGTTAAACACTTGCAACAGTACACCTTTACAACCAACCCACCACACAACGAGACCAGACTGTATTCTTGTAAAAATATATATCTTTATATAGATTTTAAGCAGGCTTATGAACACAGTCAATAACTTTATGAAGACGGTTGCAGGTTACTTAATTCGAGTTACCACAGTTCTTATGGAAGTTCTCTGGAGGCCCGTAGGCCGGTGTTATTCAAAGTTCCTTGTGGAGCCGGCGGCTTCCAAGGGATCTGTCCCACGTCGCTTTGCCTTCCCGGGGTCGCTGATCGTTGCGGCTCTTCGGCCGAGCAGGTCACTGGTCGTCCGGGGCAGCGGTGTTCTGTGGCGGCAGGGTCCCTTCCTCGTCGTCCGCTCCGACCCTGGAGGCGGCGGCTGTGCGGTGGTGACAAGTGGCAGTACGGTCCCCAAGTGCAGGACGTACCCAGCCAAATGTCGGTGCAGCTGTGGGCTCACAGCTGGGCTGTCGGGCAGGCTTACCGACCTTGCGGATTCTCGTAGGGCAATTGTCCGTCTTTGCAGGTGAGTGATGGCTCGCTATGCCGTCACTTCGATAGCTCGGACCGGACGGGTCCTCCTTCGCTTTGCTCTCGGGCTCCCGGTGCAGTTGCGGTCACGGTGTTCGGGCCAGCGGCGGCTGGTCCTCACTTTGCTTTCGCTGTTGCCTTGGGCCCCGGTCACGGTGGTCGGGAGGATGGTGATGCCTTAGAGGAGATTCCTCCGTCAGTGCTGCGGCGATGGTCAGCACCCGCAGTCGCTTTCCAAGGGGGTAGCGTCCACTGGTCCTGGGACGCTGGTCAGGGGGCAAGTTCAGTTGCAAGCCCTTGGAGATCTCTTTGCAGAGTTTGGCACAAGTAGCACAACAGTCTTTTCGTAGTCTTATTGTCTTCCTCTCCTTCAGCAGCAAGGCACCAGACACAGGCAAGAGTCAGCACCCTTCCTTGTCTCTCACGGTCCTTCTCGTCGGGCAGAGTCTTTCTGTGGCCCAAACCGGATCTAATTTTCAAGGAGCAGGGCTCCTTCTTTTATAGGCCAATTCTTTTGTTCTCGCAGGCCAGGGGGGCCTTTGCATAGCCACTCTCAGTTCTGGAGTACCCCCGCGGGTGTACTCCGGCTTCTGCTTTCAGTGTGAGGGGCAGGCGCATCAGACGCCCCACAGGAGGTGGAGCCAGCATTGTCCGGACAGGGGTGGCCAGAGTACCTTGTTGATGGGGGCTTCGCCCTTCCTGGGCCAGGTGCCGGCAGAGTCATCCGCCGCTCCCCAGGAGGGTGGAGCCAGCATTGTGGTGGCCGAGCACAGTGACAGTTCGAGTCAAGAGGCACTCCTACCTCCCACTAAGGTGTAATCTGCGCATTCACCACCTGTCATCCCTCCAGCCCTGTCACTCACACATCCCAGACAGTCAGATACACATACCAGCAGAGGCGGCTGAAATGGTTAAGCAAGCAAAGGCTAACTTTCTAAAAGTAGCATTTGCAAACCCAGGATATTAAAATACACTTGACTACAAGAAATATCTTATCATCCTGAGTTCAGGCATACTAAACATGACTCGCTACCATGCTCCTTGAGCCTGCAGGGATTATAGGGTGTAATAATCCTCGCAGCTCAGTCTGGCCTAATGGAGCCGGTAGCCTTCAGTAGTGAAGTACGGTCTTCGTTGTAAGTCACTACTAGGACATGCCACGCACATCAGGGCTTGTCCTACCTTGCTCCTACAACGCACCCTGCCCGCAGGCCTACCATAGGGGTGACTAATATGTAGTCAAGGGAAGGGTCGGTGCTGGCAAGTGGGGACACTTGCCCAGCTAACGTGACGGTACGAGACCGCACGCGGGTTCTGCGGTCGCAGTTCCCAGACACATCTTTACGGCTGCTTCGGTGGGTGGCGCAACCAGCGCTGCAGGCCCACCAGCAGTATTGGCATCTACAAGCCCCGGCACTCTCGTGCACTTTACTAGGGACTAACAGTAAATCCAATGTACCAATCGTGGATACCAATCGTATGTACAGTTTACAGTAGGGAGCACTTGCACTGCGGCACGGATCAGCCGTGGCGCAGTGCCCTGAGTATCGGAAAACCAGCAAAACATCGGAGGCACATCAGCAAAAAGTGGGAGGGAGACTCACGCCAAGGTGCCAGGTCTAACACGGAGCAACATTTCGGAAGGGCAAGAAGATTCCTTGGGTAGGCATTTTCTACTAACTGTAATGACTCAACATTAATGTAGCCCCACAGCTCAGACCCATACAAACCAGTGGTCCTATGCTTGGCCTTATAAATGGTCATCATCTCTCTTGGGTGCTTGATACTCCGCTTCCTAGAGAAATTACGCAGAGCAGCGCGATAGTATTAACAAATTGAAAGCTTCTGGAATTCACCGCACTTCTCCAGTTCCCCTCTTGGTCGAATAAAATCCCTCAGTAGGAAAAGGATGATGTATGCATTATCATTGTGCTCTCAATTAGTATGTCATGGCATTTTATAACTCTTTTCCCAAATTTAATTGAAAATGTTTTAGTTATTTTGATTTTAAAACCCAGGTTCTGCATATACTGAGCAAATTCGGTGCGTACTCGCTGTAGGCCCAAAGGGGTGCGGGCCATAAGCACTGCATCGTCTGCATAGAGGAGGGCCGGTATTGGTCGATGCCCAGCTTGGGAGACACCTATAGTCAGCATAATAGAACATAATGTATCATGTATTACACAATAAAAAGCAGAAGATAAATCAACAAATACTAAAAACTGATTACCTCGTTTGATGTGCACATATTTTCCAAACAATAAGTTTAAGTTGATGGCCTGCTAAATAGTGCCACTTCCTGGGCTGAATCGTACTGTAAATCCGAAATGATAATGTGAGAATCAGCCTAGTCCTGTAATCTACATAAAAGAATATGACCAGCCACCTTAACTAAAGAGTCCAGTAAAGAAATGGGTCTGTATTATGCCGGGGTATTGCAATCGCCTTTCTTATATATGGGCAATATAAGGGATTCTGGCCAGGTATTTAAACATCCTGCAAGCTCTAAATAGGAGTGCCAGGAGGGGGGCCCAGAGGTCTGTGTTGAATCTATACAAATGCCACCTGGTCCCGATCCTTTGCTGCCTTTACTTGTTTTAAGGCCAGAGTAACCTCATCTGGAGTGAAATTGGGATAAGTCCGGACATGAGGAAGTACCATCATAAAAGAGTTCACCATAGGCACCACAAACAGGTTGCTCTATTACCCTCCTCTTGATTTAAATAAACATTGGAAAAATGGGCTGGCCATTCGGCTTCTGTTATAGCAATCTCGATTCAGGGCCTGTCTGCTTGCCTTAGAAACAAGGAATTAATAATGCGCCAGAAGGCTGTATTGTCTTTCTTAAAGCATGACTCATGTAAATTTTACCAAGCCTCCTCTTTCAAGCCTTTTTTTACAGAGTTTAGTGGCAAGCCCATAGGCATGTCTATACTCCTGTACTTCCTTTATATTCCTGGGTTCTTTGCATAAGACTGCTTTTAAACTCTTATGGGTCCTAGTGCAAGCAGAATCAAACCAGCCACAGTTTGCCTTTCATACGTGTTTCCGATTGGAGGTAGGTCCTTCTTTAATTCCCTTAGTAATTTGATTAAATACATTAATAACTTTATTTGCTCCAGCAGACTCCTCTAAGCAAATCTTAAAAGCCTACCTCTGATTCATAATTAGTTGTTCTAGGAAGTTTTGGGGATTTATTATAGACCATCTTAGGGCACACCCATCTAAATGGGAGATTTCAATGTTTTAACTGTTGGATAATGAGGTTGGTGTTCAGATAAATGCACAGGGGGAAATGATCAGTAATTGCGATGTGGTGTGTAACAAAGTTAGAGACCGTTGCAAAATTGCGTTTGGGAAACATCAAGTAATCAATGACACTGTTCTCCCCTCTCCCATTAAATGTGCACTTCACTTCGACCGGGGTGTTACTTAGTTCATTACAAAAAGTCAAATCATCTTTAGAAAGCAGCTCATTGAGTATGTCCCCTTTGCCTGTATTTAGAAAGTGGGTGATGTTGCCTTTATCAGGACTAGCCAGACTACAAAGCATGTTAGAGAGTAGGGGACACAGTCAAAGATTGAAGTCAACGCCCCATAAAATGATCAATTCTCTCCGGTCATTTGAATGCAGTGACTCGAAGTCAGTATCTAATTGAAGTAAAGCAGATATTATGCCCCTATTACAAGCATTATTATAAAAGTGTATTATCGCCAGGTGCTATCAGGTGCTCAGCACCGGCACTTCTTTCACAGGGCCAGGGTTACGATTTCTGGTCCTGCAGGTGGTGGTCTCAATATTAATTGCCCAATTTAAATTAAAAAGAACCACATACCTTGCATGTTGGCTGGTATGTTTTCATAGGCAGGCATACATCTGTTCAGGCAGGCATGATTGTTTATCATCCCTTTAGTGATGATGTCGTCACGCCTGTCATGAATCCAAGAAGTCATCATTAATGAATGGCTTGCATTCTATTCCCGGAGTCTGCTGCACCCTGCCACTGCCTGAGCCTAAGCCTCCCATTGGATAATTGTAGTGGGGGCCTGCAGCCCTGCATTGCTACTATCCTCAACGTGCTTGCTGTGGCGGTGTCCCACCATAACTTTTGTGCGCTATGGAATCACCTATAATTTCTGTGCGCTGCCTCCAAGCATGCTAATTGCTGAGTGTGCTTGAGCCCTGTAGGTGCAACAGCCATACTCACATCTCAGAGGCATTGCAGCATTGCGGCTTGGGACAGTGCTTGTGCTGTGGCAGGCAGGGTCACAGCAAGCTGAGCAGTGGATGCCTATGCCGTCGTCATAACTGGAGCAAACTAATTACTGGCAGCACTAGCAGTGACATGACCTGCTGTGCTCAAGCAGCCTCCTGACCTGCAACAAACCCAGTCAGACCACACTGATTAATATGTTCAAAAAAACCATTTTCATTTGGTGTACATTTTGTTTTCACTCTCATCTGTCGGTGTAGGTAAAGCAGTAAAACGCATGTCTTAGGGGACAGACAGAAGAGCGTGGTTACAGGATAGAGACTGAGGGAGTGCGGGTGTTGAAAGTTAGGCACACCGGAGGTAGAAGTGGGCTGCAGCCTCCTTGGCAGCATTTTCAGCCCGGCACTTCATTTTTTACAAATTAAGCGCTGATTATCTCCAACGTTGTTGATTGTGAGATCTGGAGAGAAATAATTTGGTAATACGCTTTAAGATATATTACAGCAATTTGTAGGCACATAAACCACCTTTAAGCCTGCCACATGTCGAAGGAATGGCTGGAGTATGAAATGTTTTAAAACCATTCAAATGTATCGGTTCAGCAGACCAGGTGTCTTGTAGACAGACTATTTGGAATCTCAACACAAAAGTTAACCACTTGTCCATACTACGCTTACTGCGTAACCCCGCCATATTACAAAATAGAATGGTGGTGGTAGAAATTGTTAAGTTAGCATTGGTTGAATCCTTCAATGTGGCTCCAGCAACCTAGTTAACACTGGTCGTTGGAAATGGAGGACCCCTATCAACCATTATGTCTGCTTGAGCACACAAGTTGTAGTTGGAAGATTTATGTGGGTGTTCGCCATAACCCCCTCTAGTCCGGGTGGCGGCCATCAGTCAATCCACTCTATTGTGTGTAGACAGTCCGTCAAACCTATTGTGAGTTGGAATGTTATATAATGGAGTGGAAGGCTGCACCAGGTCGAATTTTGCTGAATGTTGATATACATGTTTTGAGGCGGGAGTTTGATAGAAGAATCCAAGTGGTAAGACTGCAATTTGGTGAGAATTCAAAAGTAATGAACTAGCTCTATCTAGTATTGTTTCAACAAGTTTTGGAGTTTTGAAAGATCACACCACACAATCTCCCTGAAATGATTTACGTCCCTTACCAACCCATTTGACCCTCCTTACACCCAGTCCCACCCTGGCATTTAGCCAATTCAAGGATTGATTTCTAAGTGAGTCCCAGGAATCATGTGTTGACCTGGCAAGAGTAGGAGCATTTGCTAAGATATCCAGGTTGGTGTCGCACCTGGGGGAAGTTCCAGGGAGTCAGATTTTCTTATAGCGAGTTGGTTCTTTATTAAGATTTATAACTGAAGAGGGGATAACAGAAGGATCACAAATTGAGGGAGATATGTTGTCAAGAAAATAATGGGTCTGTTGAGGCATGGGAGTTGGGTTGACCCTGCAGCTAGTTGATGAGATTTTAGGTAATGGAACAGTGGATGCACCAGCTACTACTGATAGCGATTGACGGCTCTCACAACACCCTGAACAGGGTCTGGTGGCATCAACAAGGTGCAGGGTTTTTACCTTGTTAGCACCCGTCAGGGGCGGCTGTCAGGTGGTGAGTATACCTGCCATAGCAAATCTACACAAGTTAAAACAGTACTTTCCATGTGTTTTAGTCTCTCAGTAAGTTCACTAAATGAAAGCTACACCATATCTGCCCGAGCTTGTACAGAGTAATCCTGAGTTAATGAGGGCGAGTTGTTATGCTGTGGTCTTGTTGACTTTTTTTAATGGTGACAGAGCTCTGTGAAATAGTTTTCCTTATACAACGTCCCCTCCCCCCCCTCCCAGATGTTCTGAAATGAAATGTCCCACGTTAGGACTAGTTGTTTTTAGGCCTTTCATAGGTGGCTGGTGTCCGGAAAACACAGTGAGGAAGAATTGTCTTTTTCGTTTGCATCTGTGTACGCCTTATATGGGGTTGGACATTAGAGTTGCCACTTTGCTCGATACAACAGGCCCGGAGATCCCCTCAGTGCAAGTCGTTAGGGTTTCCTCCACACTCATGATCTGCTTTTCTATCGCCCCCATTGCGCCCATGATGCAATTCACAATAGAGGAAGATCGAGTTTTATTTGGGGGTTTCGCACCCCTTGAACCTGGATGTTTCCTTTTCACCATATTCAATACCTTGCTATGAGAAACTGCCAAAACACAGTCAGGTAACAACTAACTTAATAGGAATATATAAACAAGTAGAAAAGTAAAGAAACAGAATTTCAAGACCGGATAAGTCTTTGCTAGAAGTGGTGGGCTCTCAAACGTTAATAGGTGGAATCAATCCTAATTTTAGGCCCACAATCGAAGGACAAAAAAGGATACAAAATAATAAGAGCAGCAAATAAAAAAATAAAAAATAAATTTAAAAAAAGGCCAACAGCAAACTCCAGGCAAGTACTGTAGTCACTGCCGAAAGACTCCAAAGGTCCAAATCGCAGGCCAAGAGTGGTGGCCCAGCCATGCTTCTTTCAGTCACTAATTGCAGGCGAGAACAGCAGGGGGCTGCGGCATTGTAGTGCCCCAGCGGCTGCACCTAGCGGCACCCACACGTCGCCGTAGATAGTGAATGGTGGATGAGTTCCAAACACTCAAGCAGCAGGAACCAAATGAAACCCAAATTCCCTGTTCTCCTGTGTGGAGCTGACCTCTGCTGAGGCATACCTCCAGCCTTCACTGGGCGAAGGCTATCCAGCAGGGAGCAGGGCTGGGTGGAGGGAAAGTTGCAGTATAGGGCAGGTGATGGGGATTGCTCTCAAAGTGAGGGCACTTCACCCCTACCGACGATCAGCACGTGATGCTGAGTGCGCCGGTATGAGGCACTGGATGCAGGCACTGCAGCAGGGCAGGAGTCCTGGTCAGGAACAAGGGCAGACCAATGCTGAATGTCTGCCCTCTCATACGAAGTGCAAGACTGCGGCGGCTGGAGTCCTGCTCTAGTGATAGGAGGTCGGTATGGTGCAGGTCAGCGTCAGATTCAGGCGAACCGCGGGGAGAGGCCAGTTCAGCTACCACAGTTGCTGAGAATTGGCAGTAATTTCCTATACGTCAATGCTATTTCAGTAGAAAATCATGATCCAGCCAAGTTTATCCACTTATTAAGCTCCACTTTTCTAACTCTACTTTTCGCTGTTGCACTTCCCCTAAACATGTTGTTGACTTTTTCTTTTTGCGTACTTCAATTTGAAAAATAAATGCATGTCTATGAACTAGTTAGGGAGGTACAGCATTATAAATGTAAAAATGTTGCTATTTAGTCGCTGGTATTTACTGTGCCATCAGAAGTCCTCTTTTAAATTTCGGTTTGAGGTCAGTGTGTGCTAATAATTACTTACACTCTCAAGGTGACAATAAAACTAACATTTTTCATTAAAAGGGATGATGGGGAATGTTGACAAAATAGTTACCCTTATATTATGTAACATAATATGCTAAATAGTATTCTAAATCTTTACATTTGGACAAAATATTAGTCTTTCGTTCGACTTTCTTTATTGGTAAACCAGTATAAGATTTCATATCAGCCAATGGAAATGCTCCATGTCCCATCTTAAAAGTAAAGTTTGTGTGCCATGTGGAGACGTACAACACTCAAACAGTGTAACTCAGTAGGTAAGGAGGAGCTAAAATGCTCTAATTTTACGGTAAAAATAATAATTAATTTATGTGCAGCGGTCTGGCATGCAATGTTCTAATCGTCCATTTAAAAAAAGTGGTTGCATAATGTGCACCGATGTTTGCGAATGGACTCTGATTTTGCCTGCAAGGGACAGCAGACATCTTTGCCTTTGCTTACATTCCCAAATAGGATTTTTTTTAAAGTATATAAGTTTCCTAAACTGGTGTGGTTTTATAAAATATCATGTTTCACGTTTAGGAAAATATAAGGGATTGCACGGAATGGATGTACGTGCCACTGTCTTCTGACACTGTCAGCAAGATTTCCAAAGGGGAAATGGTTTGAAAGGCACTCCTTCCCCTTGAGAATCAGTTACTACCTGCTATGAGGAGTTGGTACCTTGTCAATGGTTTGCAACCAGAATTGCAGTTGCAAACAATTATTAAATTGGTGGTAAGGAAGCGTAAAATGATCTTGTTATGCCCCATTTCCTGTGAAAGGGGCCACAAATAGCCACAGTTTATTTATGAATCTAAAACAGAAGTCTTTGAGGCTGACTCCTGAAGCCATTTACACATGTAGGTGCAGTGTACAAATGCAATGGCTTAATAATGGGAGCAAGTTATTCACAGAAGGTGACATTGCATCCTGAAGCCAATTACTCTCTCACAATATTACCCCTATTTGAGTAATAATGCACATGTATAAAACCTACTCAAGGGGTGTGGAAAAGGTCATTCTAGGCGGGGGGTTTACAGGAAGGTTTGGTAACAACTAGAACCGGAAGGGTTTTCTCCTTGGAGAAAATATTTGCCTACTGTAGAAAAATTAAGTTTAAAAGAAAGTTCCATTGCATAAATGTGATGGCTTTTCCCCATGCACACTTGATCACCATGCGCAGTTGTTGTAATTGCTTAGCCAGAAATCTTTCACAGGAGTGTAATTGGAAACCTATGCTTGTTGCTGGCATTTCAGGCAGAATCTGGGACGTTTTTTTTAATTCCTAAAATGAGTAACTCTCCACCCAGTGCTTACTTAATCTGTAAAACACATAAAAGCCAGGGCTCTAGTCAGGATGCCTCTGCAGCTTGCACCATCCATTGCCACTGTCGTTGTTTCCAACAACAGTACCTACACAACTAAAGCTAACCAGCACACACACTCCAAGTGTGGCAATTCAGCCTATTCCAAGCCCCCAAAGCTATAAAAATAGCCTGGGCGGCAGGTATTATTTGTAATTGATGTGTACTGAATTAATAAACAATTGCTGTTCTTCTCATCTCAATTTTAGACAAATAGCGCCACCATGTGGCAGCTGTCATAAGTGCTAGTGTTGACAAATTAAAGGTCAGTGCTGACAATAAAGTGGCGGTGCTGAGCACCGGAAACTACAAGGTCGAATTAAGCACTGTCTCCACCCATATGAGATTTAAAATCTCTAGGTTTAATAACAGCACTTCTCTCAGTGGTTGCAGTGTGTCTGCATTCCCGACCTTCATAACTTACAGAAAGAGGGATCACAATTCCATAAACAGTAGCATACTTAGGGAGAGCATACAACAGCTTGTGGGAGCACTGCCTGCTCCTCTCGATGTCCCTGGCCTTCACTAGCAAAACCACGTAAGTCTTTGTTATTCAATGCTTTGTGAATCAAGTTGTTAGCGCTTTTCTTCGTGCAAACTATAAAGCGTTTTCTGATTAATCGAAATCCTCAACTGAGACATCACAGCAATACATTTAAATAATGTGAAGCATATTAGGCTCCTCAAGGAAGAAAGATCATTTGAAGGCTTTCAAACCACCAAGCTTTATTAAAAAAAAGCTTACGTATTCAAAATGTTCAAATTAGTGTCAATGAATAATCAAAACATGAATGCATTAGTCAATGTGAAGTTCAAGTCAATCAGTTATTTAAGCAAGAGGACGAAATATCGTAAAGTCACCTCAAAAGTGAACAAGTAAGTTAATAGGTTCTCCCATAAAGATATTATCCTTAATCTCCTACTCTGCTCTTCTCAGTAAATAGTCCTAAAGTGTTCTGACCTGCTACATACTCTGCATTAACTTAAATTACACAATTCTTGCATTGGCTACCCTTAAACATAGATCCCATTGAGCGATTCAATCAGGCTAAAGGAAGAAATATATACTAGAGCTATTTGGTCTCAGGATCCTTTACAATATGGCTTCTCTAAGCGTCCTTTAAAATGATATCTGCAATAAACGAGATACATTAGTTCAGTGTGTACTGTACAGGTGTATTCTTGCAACTAAGTAGGACATTCTACAGTTATCACAAAAAGGAAAACATTTCACATAAGAAAGAAAGCAAAGCCACATCACTTTTGTTTATTCATAATCTTCTCCTAGGAATGAAATACAGGTCACATGATCCAAGATTGCAGCCAATCATTTACAATTTAAAAATACAGGCTTATATTAGCTGTGGTCAGTCTAAACATGAATAATACAGTTAATAGCATTTGTGTGTTTACGTGTTAACGCCGAAAAGATGCAAAACATTTAATATGGAAAAAAACTTTTTTAGCTGTCGTGAGGGTGGGTCATCCCTTTGGCACCTCATCTCTCAGTGTGCATTGTAATTCCCAGTCGCAATTGCAATACAGAGCTGAACTGCTATATATTAGTGGCAAAGTTGGATTTTGAGGAGGGAAAGTGTTTTTGAAGTATTTACTGTCACACCTCAGCTCTGCCATGATTCAAGCAATAAGACTGGAAACAGGCATGATATCCTGGGATATGCTGGCTGCAAAAGCAATAATAAGATTCTGGGGAAAATTGAGTGGGGAGGAGGAACAGAAGGTTTCTCAGTAGTGTAAGAATGAAATTGTGAACTAAAATGGGCAAAAAATGTTTGGAATACATTGGGAATAAATAAATAAATAAATTGGGTGCCATTTGTAAAGACATGAAAATAATGTGGTGTCCACAGAATCTACAAATCAGAATCTCCAAGAGTGAGTTGAAAGCACTAGGCAAAGAATTGTCCCATGAATACGATTATCATTAGTTATCATTAGTTAAACGCAAAAAAATCGATACATTTTATGTTAAACTCATGAGGGAATAAAATTATTTTTCTGTATGTGGACGTCTTACCAAATCAGCTGTTAAGAAATGACGTGTTGAGAGTAAGAATTGGACTCAACCCCTGTAAGACAAGTGATATGGTAAAAGCAAAAATGAGGAAAATGTGCCTGTAGTTTGAACACAAAATGTGATATGTTGCATATTTTGTTGGACTGCCTAAAAATTAGCTGAGACAGTGGTTACGCCCAATATTCTTGAAATATGGGATTATGACTTGTGGACATGCCGTAGAACTATTAACTGACATGTGCTTTTTAGACATAGTATGTGCCATTGGGATATTCATGAGGGCAGTCAGCACAATGTTGATAAAGTGTTAGGGCCATATGTATCATTGAAATTGGCATTGGCAAAGGCCGGGATTCACAGAATTTCGGCCTTTGCGAATGCAAATTCTCAATATGGTATGTATTAAGCAAATGTGGGTCAAAATAAGGAATTGCACAATTTGCGATTCCTTATTTTGCGATTGTATTTAAGGAATTGCAATATTTGCGATTCCTTAAATGCAATGTATGATGCAAAAAAATATTGCTAATTGTCCCTAAGGAATCGCAAATTACCACCAACTTCAAGTTGGTGGTAAGTTGCGAATTCCTTTAAAAAAGCATTTTTTTTTAAAACAAAAGGTGCCATGTGACGCTCATACATGCCCTTAGGGCATGTATGTGCGCCATATGCGCACAGATGTCATTTTCAGGGGTGCAGCAGGGTGTCCTTTGGACACCCCTGCACCCTTGAAAATATTCTCAATTTGCGATTAGCTAATTGTTAATCGCACATTTCCCCTTCATTCCTATGGGCCTCCTTGCCCATAGAAATGAATGGGAAATTTTTCCTTAATTGCGATTAGCAATTTGCTAAATGCAATTAAGGAATTTTAAGAAATCGCTAAAAAGAAGCAGATTTCTACATACATACCATTTTGCGATTTCTAAATAGCGATTCCTTAAAAATCGCTATTTAGGAATCGCAAAACGGAATGTTGATACATATGGCTCTTGGTTTGCATGAGGGTTTAGGTATTTTATGGGACTATTTTTAGACATTTTATGTGAATGTATATTTTAAACAGGCAGACTCTTATAACTCACTAGATTAAAGAGATCGCTTATTATGTATCTGTCCATTTTTGTTCATGAATGTTTTTGAAATGCACTTTAAAATGCAACTGACATAAATTGCTGTATTTTTTAAGGGCCAGCGGTCTAAATAAACAAATCTTTTGATTGATTTAATACAGTCACAACTAAAGTTAATAGAGTACTTATTTGCACTACACTGCATTTGCAATATCAGTGTCAATGTCTTTGTGGATGCAAAACTTTTTGTGCATCACTCTGCACTCCTGGGTACATGAGCTGTTTCACTTAGTCAGATATTTCACACAGTCAGGAGTGACCTTAAAACTAATTGTGGACATAAGAGGTGTCTTCATTATGAGAAGTGTAGGGATCAGATGACCTAACTGATTGTCTTTGCACAAGAGGTTGCAGCCCTTTCCAAGTGAATACGTCTCTGGAATGTGGCCTTACACTACTTACATAAAGCACAATAGGATATCCTCATCACACAGCCATCCGCTCATATTAAAGTTTAAAGTGCAAAACAAATGCACCTAAATGTCATCCAGTGATGATTTAGGTTCTGTCTGAATCCATTTCCTGCATCCAGAGGTCTATCAATAATAAACGAGCTAAGAGAATACTGACCGAGAAGCACTGTGCAGCACTGAAACCATCGCAGCTTGTAAGCACCACAAGATGCCTTTTAGAGCCCTGCACTGCTTCCAGGCCTTTGTTGCTGTAAATGGTTGATCAGACACCAAGGGAATAGCAAACAAGGAGATCCCTAAATATTTAACAACACAATTTATTATACTTTCGGTTTGGGTATTTATGCGTATTTTCAGTGTCGAAATAAGTGAACATTGCACTCTGCTGGCTGCAGTTCATTCATTATGTGGGTCTTCAACGTGAGAATTGTTGTTATGTCTTCAGATTGTTGGTTGCAAACAGGTACACATGGACGGTTGTCGTGCAGCAAACTCAAATCATAGCAGGCAGCAGCAGGGCTTAATTTGAGCCGGTGATTTCCTGTGCTTGGCACCAGCACTAAATTGTCAACACCGGCCCTTGTGACAGTCTGCCACAAGGTGGCATTGTCTGAGATGACCACAACAGTCAATTATTAATTCAATATACATAAAAAATTACTATTACCTGCAGCCCAAGCCATTCTTATAGCTTCACGGGGTTGGAATAGTCTGTATTGTCACACTTGCAGGACTGTGATGGTTACGGGTCTGGAGGCTCAGTGGACTAATGAATGGACTAATGCTTCCACTGTAGGGGCCTGTGTTCGACCTCATGGTCACAGGTTCAAATCTCAGAGGGTATACTCTGCCTTTCATCCATCTTAGGTCGATAAAATGAGTACCATTGAGTTGGGTTACAATAAACATCTGCTATTCAGCGCCAAGATACCTACGGATGAACGTGCGCTTTACAAATACGCGTTATGTTATGTTAGTAGTTGTGTTGTTACTATCATTGGCAGCATGGCAGGGGCAATGTGTGGTGCAAGTTGCAGTGGTGTCCTGACGAGAGCCTGTGCACTTACTTTATACAAATTAAGCACTGGCAGTAAATTCCATCCTTGTATGCTTCTGGCTGAAGTCTGGCCTTTCTACCTTTTAACACAGCATGGGTCGCATGCAGTAAAGGTTTTTGCAGTAACAGAGCTTGGCTTTATTACGGCTTGGCTTTGTGACTGAAAATGATGTTTACTCACTGCACAAAACAGCTTTTATATGTGGTTTTATAACCTATTCTGAATGAGAAGCCAAAATGGACTGTAGCAATGGTTTTTGATCTCAATTGTGTTTGCAAAAGATTGAAAACTTACCATCTTGCACATTGTGGTGGTAACTGATTTTTATAAGGGAAAATCTGCCTGTTTCCCTGTTCACTGATGTGTTTTCAGACGGGAGCCATTTTTTAGAAAATAACATGAGCTGCTTTAAATAATGTTTCCCATTTAGAAAAGGCAATGCAGGGATGGTGGTCTGCCGTCCCTTGCACGGAGCCATCCCTCTATTCAGAGCCATTCATTCAGAGAAGTTTGCAAAATTTGACCTTCCTAAATAGTTTTTGTTAGCCAGATCGTTTTGTGGCCTTGCGAATTTATTAGTTGCATCACAAATTAAATCCCGTCACAAATCAGTCACTTTGCAATTTGCCCATCCCATGTCATCAACCGGATGTAGTACATCAGCCCGTAAATTATACTAGCATTTAGAATAAGTTAGATTAATATACAAGGGGATCTTAATCATCAGAGCTCAGAATCCAACACAACAAATTTGATCAACAATTGCAATCAAACTATACTTTTCATATTTAAATAACGTTATCTTCAGTATTCCAAACTCAAAATGGTGCTCACCTGTGGCTTATGTCAAATGGAATGACTAACTGATACTTAAGGGACCCGCCAACTTTAAATAGGGAGGCATCTGTAATGATGCCTGGGACAAGAGTGTTTTATACATTTTGCAAAATAAACAATAACTGAAAAGAAATTATAAGTAAACAAGCGAAATAAGAACATAAAAATGTGGGGAATAAGATAGGAGCGACGTAGAGAAAACATTATATTGGGCAGATTTGCAAACAGATGGAACAGAGTAAAAGGTGGGCAGCATTATGAGAACATTTGAATTGACATGCATTGCAAGTAATGGTTTCTTTACCTTTGTTTAGATTGGGAGGCACGGATTGATAGCCATGGTAGGATCTTCTATGTGGACCATGTCAACAGGACAACTACCTGGCAGCGGCCCACTGCACCTCCAGCACCGCAGATCCTCCAGCGGTCCAACTCCATACAGCAGATGGAGCAGCTAAACCGCCGGTGAGCTACAGCAGCAACTGCTCTACACTTGCCTCACTGCCACACACAAATACACTTGCACGCACACACTCACATACACACACACACACACACACACACACCATAGACACACAAACACACATTATATGCCATGCGCACCATTAATTCCTCTGTAGCCTATTTTTCTACATGCCTTTTTGTGCCTTTCAAGTGGCCATTACTACATCTGCTTTTTTCATGTTTCCAGCAACATGCAGTTGAAATATCCAAAAAATCAATTCAATTAATAAAGTTGAAAAAAGGCAAACATGCATGTTATATAGCTTAGTTAAATACTAAAATGTGCACTTTAAGTATATGATTATGTGTGCGCATTTAACTTAAAACAAATGTAGCGATCCAAATGTGAACATGGGTAAATTAGTTCATGCTTACATATGGAGTGCATTTTCAAATAAATGCAGCATGACTCAAGACAAGTGTACATATGTATGAGAACTACATTTCGTTCAAGGCTAAAATAAACATTAGTGTGCTTAAGTTTATGAATCTCTAATTTCTAGAGTGAATGCATTTCAGCAATACATTTGAATACTTCACTTCTCATTAATAAAGATAAGACACACATAGTATATGGTGCTGAGTGCACGTATATATTGCACCTCTGTGACGTGTAAGGGTGGTGCTAAAATTGCACTGCTCCAATCCTCCCTCTGATGGCAAACCTAGCCAACTCGATCAAAATACAGATCTTCAAAATACTTCTCAGATGGACCAATCAAAATCAAATGGGTTCCATAACTTTTTGTCTAGATTCCTCCAGATGTATCATGCCATCATAGTATCTACGCTGACTCTTCTGTTATTCAATTGCTTGTATATTCTTATATCCCTTAAAACCCCAAACCAGGAATATTGCACAAAGATCAATTATCACAAGGGGCTTCAAGATGGATCCCACTAATCCACTTCCCATATCTCCAAACCATTTACTTACTGCAGCAAATCTATTTCCAAATGCTTCCCAAGAATCTGTTGCTTGTAACTCCTTCAAATCTCCATTTAGGTCAATAATGTTTTTGATAACTTCTTCAATTTTTACTCTTGTCAGGGGTGCAAGTGCAACATTGTTGCACCTTTAACATCCGATAGACTCTGCCCTCTTTCGCAAGGAGGATTTCTAAAGCAATGCGGTTCTGCAAAACCAAGGATCTCACAGCAACCATTTCAGTATCTACAACTAATGAAACTCCTACTGTACTGGGTGAAAGTTTATCTACTTTGGTGGACAACGTTCTAATCATGATGACATTCAAAATCACACCTACAGATGGAATCATTGCACCAAACATATCTCCCACTATTTTTCCAGCACTAGCTCCTTGTTTGGGCCAACGCTTTTTTCTCCCACACAGGAATATCAAAATGTTCCACATGATAAATCAAACTATACCTAAATACAGAAGTTGGTATTCCTTAAAGAAAGGCAAACTCTCTTTTACCAGCATGTATACATCTTATAGTCATCTAATCAAGACTCTAAGTTTAGATTGAGAATGGTTCAGAATGATAAATCTCAGAAGCAGGAGATGCCAGCATACTGAAGATTTCAGTAGAAATCTTCTAAAAGGGAACAAGTATTTAGCATATAGCTGTACACTCTCAAGAATAGGGCAAGCAGATAGGTTTGTACCTCTCAATGTGAAAAAGGATCTGCTTTAAGCTGTAACAGGGTGTACATTAATTAAAGCTTACTGGTACATCTTCATCAGCTGATTCTGACACCACCCTTCCATGGACCAAAAGTGTTGCACTTCACTTTGCACGGTACCAGTATCTTCAGATTTTCTCATCCCACAAAACTTAGACATTCAAACTACCTTGGTTAGTACACCATTACTGATATGCGATGAATAGGAAGCTTCTTCAGCTTATTAGCTCTTCACATCTCTGCCAAGATTTTGTACTCAGCCCTTACTATCTTTAATACACATCACTCCTTTCTCTAGCTACTGAAGCCTTGAAACTGCATTTGCATAGGAGAAAACATGCAAGGCAATCATGCATTTCAAATTCAGGCCTAGTTAAATTAGCTTAGTTAACCCTTTCGATGCTGATGACGAGCTCAGCTCGTCATGATGCACAGTTGAGCTGTGCTGATGACGAGCTGAGCTCGTCATGAATACAGCCTAAGTGCAGTTTCCAGCACAGGGGGGGGAAACACCTAGCAGCCAAGGTGTTAAACACTAAAATGTGAACTTTGAACATATGATTATATGTGCACATATACCTTCAAAAAAATGCAATCTAAATGCAAACATGGGTAAATTAGTTCAAGCTTAAATACCCAGTGCATTTTCAAATAAATGCAACATGACTCAAGACAAAAGTGTAAATATGCATGAGAAATACATTTCATTCATATCTAAGCTAAATATTAGTGTGTACAGGTTTATGAATCGCTAGTTTCTACACTGAATGAATTTCAGCAATATATTTGAATACTTCACTTCTCAATAATACATTTAAGATACACAGACTATATGGTGCTAAGTGCACGAATATATTGTGCTTCAGTGACGTGTAAGGGTGGAGCTAAAATTGAGCTGCTCCACCTGCATTCTGGGATTAAATGCCAGGGTAAAGTGTGATACAGTTGATATGTATATATTTATCAAACACTGTAGACGAGACAGTGAAATGTGAAAATCATTAAACAGAACTGTTGTTCACAAGTTTCTTTGTATCTAGTGTAATCATATGAGCAATGTACGAACAGATTATAGCGCTTGTCACCATATACTGAACTGCTTATAAAAATCTTACATATGCACGTAATACAATTAACATTTTACTGAAATGATTAACAAATCAATACCTCAACCAATACATTTGGAATTCTGTAGACACAATGCACTTTCCAGTTTTTATCTAATCACAATTTTTTATTCTAGTTATCAGAGCATTCGACGTACAATGACGAATGATCGCCCTGAAGAGCACATTAGTCCAATGGAAGGAACAGGACCAGTAGCTGGAGACGATGTTGATTATCATCACTCAAATGCAGGTGAGAACAAAATAACACGCTGTACAAAGAAAAAAATGCAAATGTGCAGGCTTAATTATTACTAAACCTGAGTCTGAGAAATATTCTTAAAGTGGAACCCAGAACCCCAAGAAATATTCAGATTTGTTCATGAGATAGAGTGTACAGTGGAAATACTTGGAAGTCTTGAGTAACTACTACATTTAGTTCTCCACAAAGCGGTTCTGCTTGCTGGCTAGTTCTTCACATAGCTCATCTGTTGCAAATAACTAATTCATCCTCTGAAAGACTAGGGCATGTACTTGACTTTCTGGCATAACCCCTTCAAGATGACTGCCAAACATGCAGCACCAGAAGGATTGGGAGCTAAAATAAAGACTACTCGCTTTCATATCTTGAAAAGTAATAACGTTAATTTATAATATGTAGATGACCTTTGCACAGGTACACTCTAGATGAAATAATTTAAACTTTGATCTCTCAGATGGGTATTGGAAATGCTTCATCAAGAGAGAAAATGGGCATGACTGTGCTTATGGGTTTATAAATAAAAAGCCAGGACACAAAACGGGCATGTTTTATAAACGTGTGTCTTATTTGAAAAATAACATTATGTAGAGCAACAGCAATAGTAAATGAGTTTACTTCCTAGAGATAGCTGCATTATTTTTAGGCCAATGTTGTTATCCTGATGTCTGCAAATGACTGAATAGTACAATGATATACCCCGGAGGTAGGAGCGTTGGCCAATATTAGAGGCTCATGTCTGTATCAATCACACATTGCCTACTGGCAGAGGAACCGGATGGTGAAGGGAACTATTCTTAGGGTCACACATCTTTGTAGCCTGCAAGTTAAAGCAAAGAGTCATGTGTTGTGCCGCACAGGTCAACTTTTGAACAGTTCTGTTTTAAAGAAAACCTTTCCAGTTAATTTAACAATGTTTAAAAACAGTGAAATCATTTTGCTTTAAGGGCTCTCTTGACAGCATGGTTTTCTGGAAAATCTATGGTTACCACAGGCCTAATTTGTTTATAGGCGAGTGGCTCATTTCTCCATCAGGGAGATTAAGTAAATTACTCTGTTGCCCTGAAGGAATGCTGCCCACCTAGCTTAGAAATAGCCAACAAGCTGGCAGTAATTTCTAAAGCATTGGCATGTGGTTCCTGTCAATGCTGTTTACAGTTTGGGGCAGGGCTCTGGCAACATGACGGAGCCCTGCACCAAACAGTTTTTTTTTTTTTTCAAAAAGGAAATCCTGAAGGAGGATTTTCTTTTTTAAAACAAAAAGGAAAATGCTCCACTTGCCATGGAAGACCTCTTCCATGGCAAGGAAAGCATTTAGCAGTTTTCACTGCCCACTACCACCAGAGTTTTTCTGGCGATGATTGGCAGTGAAAACTGACCTCTAATTCTGCCCATCTAAATTATGTGGGTGGAATTAGAGGTCTGCCTCCAAAGGTCCTTGCTCCATCGGGCTGTTGGGAGGGTTTAATCACATCAGAGACGGAGTAGTCTCCACCGTTAATAAACCTAGCGTCCACCCTTTTGAAAATTTGGCACATTGTGTTGGAATATACATACCGCCTAGATTTTAAATCTGCTCCAAATCTTTAAAGTGTGTGTTAAAATAAGTAATGATCAACCAGTCCTGCTCAGTGTGGACAAGATCTTCATTCCAGTCACCAACCACTGAGAGTGATCCAGCGCTTCTCCGGAAATAATTTCTAAATCCATGTCACCTTTCCCTGAAGTACAACTACTACCATATTCTCATCAGTGGGGCCCATAAAACTGCAAATCACCCATAAACACTTATACCCTACTTCATAGATCGGTGAAATTCAAAGGATAGCGGCTGTATCATAGTAGAGTATCTAAAACTAAAATTGAATATTTATACTATTTACACCTGTAGTTTAGATGCGTTTACGATGGTTTTCAATAAGTACAACATTTTATTTAGACACACCACCATTGAGATCAATCGATCTGCTAGTAAAAAATTAGGCGTAGGAAAACTCAAGATCAGCTTCATTCTCCATTTATCTAATTTTTTGTTAAGAGCAAATTCGGCATATCTAAGATTATTCACTTTATTTATTTCTTTATTTCAAAGACGACATTTAAGAATAAGGATTTAAATTTAAGACAGCTAAATTCATTTATTTAAGAAAACTCAAAGATAGACATTTTCATTTGTTTTATATAGCAAGTATTAGCAAAGGACAGATAGTTCCCAAATAATCATTTATTCTCCTAACATCCCTATTTATTTATTTATTTATTTATAGCATTTGTAGAGCGCTTCTGCAACCCTACGGGCATCCTGGCGCATCCCTAACTAAACTCTCTCAGTTAAAGTGCATCTCCCTGTGAAAGGAAATAGAAAAATTATTCAGATTCTTACATCTCAAGAAAATCAGCATTCCAGCAGCATCTCTGGTAGCAATCGAAGAGAAGTTTTTTCTTCAATAAAACCAACACTTTTTATACCTTTTTCACTAGCTCTATCGATCTAAAAGTGTAACTTTCAACCTAAATTCGAGTTCTGATTGGACAATTTTGGGGTGGATGAGCATCATTTAGTCATCACAAAATTAGAATTTCCTTCTGTCCGCAATTTTCTAATGGATCCTTTGTTTGGCCCAAGTCCGGCCTAGTCCTGTTCTCTACTCGCAACTTTAGCATGTATTCCCACGTTCTTTACCATTGTGCTCATCATTTTGGCAGCCATCTATACTTCCAGGCCACAATGGCCTTGAACCGTTGTCACTCCAAGCACAAGCAGCTCGCTTTCAGAATCAAACTTTGCTCGCGCATGCGTATTTCTTTTGTGACCACAATAATTGAGTGACTCCATTTTCTTTTAGGCCTCATGAGTCAAAATGGGAACTATCATAGAAACAAAAACAAACGACCATACATTTTAAGGAATTTGACCCTTCTGTTTACCGCCCCCCTTTCTAAAGTTTCCCTTTTTAGCAATTACCTAGCAAATAGCCACATTTAAGCGTGATATACTCACTTATCCTCGCGTTTTGCCACAGTAATACGTAAACAAAAAGCACATATATGCTGCATTCCATTATCTTAAAGCTACTCATTAATTTAAGACATAACAAAATCACATAATTAGTTAATAATAATTGCAACATAAGCAAAATGAGTTCCCATGTGTATTCGTGTAGGTGTATTTCTCATTCTAAGTTGATTAGTCATGCATGTCATTCCATTTGTACAAATTATGGTTATGGAAGTGTGACTTTGCAAGGGGTACGCAAAATTTAGCTTCTCCACCTCGCTCCATAAAAAGCAGCCTTACCCTCCAGCTCTCCGGCTTCAACTGCTCGACTTAGAAACCTTTACATGTGGTCATTCCGAGATGACCTATGATAATTGGAAACACCACCCTTTAACACTCCAAGACCATTACAACACAAATCCTACCCCAAAACAAATCCCTTAAAAAACAAAAGTAACTCAAAATTAATTAGAAGAAACTGTACAGTACAAGTAATCCTATGAGATATGCTAAAGGAACCTATTCCAAAATAACTTTCCATGAGAAACTGCAAAGAAACTAATTATAAACTTTCGCAAGAAGAACAGCATATATTCTACTCCTCTTGGACCTCTCAGCTGCCTTTGACCCGGTTGACCATGACACTCTGAAACAAAGACTCTATGAATCCGGCATAGAGGGAACTGCTTTAGACTAGATAGCGTCCTACCTTCGAAACAGAACTAATGTCATCCATACCCCACCTTTCTCGTCCAAACCATACTCCACAAAAGCAGGGGTCCCTCAAGGTTCTATGATCTTGCCCATGCTTTTCAACATCTACATGAAGTCATTACCAGTACTGATCAATAAATTTCACCTCACGTGCTATAACTATGCAGATGACACGCGAATACTCCTTCAACTGGAATGCCCCAAAGACATTGGAAAATCACCAATTTTCAGCTGTTCCAAAGCCGTGGATCGGTGGATGACCTAGAGCCATCTCAAATTAAATGCTTCAAAAACTGAAATACTCACGTGTGGCGATTGGAAACATTACAACCCGCTTGCTGCATGGCCTGATGAACTGGGATCACTGCCTAAAGTATCGAAGGAAGTAAGAAACCTCGGAATGATCATGGACTTCAAGCTGTCGATCAATGCCCAAGTGGATAAAATAGCAAGATCAAGCTTTGCTACTATAAAAATGCTGCAACACATTTTCCCTCATTTGGGATTTCCACACAAGGTCCAAGCTACCATCTCCCTCGTTCTGTCCAAATTACGCCAATAGCCTCTACCATGGATCACCTTTAACGACCACGAAAAGACTACAACGGATTCCGAACTCGGCTGCCAGACTACTCTTGCATATCAAACCGCAAGACCACATCTCCCCTGCCTTGAAAGCCCTGCATTGGTTACCGGTTGCCAGAAGATCCACGTTCATCTGCTTTGTATCACCCACAAAGCAATACATGGAATGGGACTGCTCTTCATCAGGAATAAAATCTCCAAACACATTCAACAAAGGAACCTCCGCTCTAAAGGAACATCTCGCCTCAAAATTCCACCACACAAAAAAAAAACATGGGTGGCACATCCTTCTCTGTTCAAGTAGCCAAACTATGGAACTCTTTATCCTTATCTTCAGAAAACTACTCAAGATTTGGCTCTTCCCCACATAAGCACATACGCAAACAGAAATTTACAGCATATCCCTCTGTATACAAGCATTTTTTTTCACTATACATATGTACCTATCTTTGTGTATTACTTTGTATAAACATGTAAAATAATTATGTTGTTGAGCAAAAAAAAATAATAACAAATAAATAAAAATCATCTTTGGTCTACATGTACATACTTCCATTGTGCATCTATGTACCTTCCATGTACTTGGATCTGTGTGTCTGTTACTTTTCTCCTGAAAAAGCATACCCAATGCACTACCCTATTTCTCATCCTGTGCCTCTATCAATATCTTTAATCTACATATACTTACCTCCTTTATGTATCTATATACTTTCAATGTAATTATGGATCTATATATTTATCACTTTCTTCTAATTTAGTGTTTCCAATGCACTACCCTATTTCTCAGCCTATATTTGCTCAATATATCTTCTAGCCCAACCTTTCTAACTCATCTCAAACTTCTTCTACTACTCCTTCCAATGCACTACCCTATCTCTTATCCTATAAATCTATCAATATATCCTTTACATCCACTCTCTCATTTATCCCAAACCCCATATCACTACTATGATTGCCAAAATATCCCTTTCTAGACTCTCTCCTACTCTACCCTGACACCTCTTTTACTATACAGATCCCCTAAAACAAACCTTTCTAAACACTTTCCTCTGAGTCCTCCCCTCCAAAACTCCTTTTTACTCATGAAAAGCCTCCTCCTATTGCTAAGACCTAAAAAAAAATAACTTTCACTCTTTTATCCCTCCACTATCCTTTTCAATCGAAATTACTGGACTAACATGTTCACTTCTCAAATTCCATATTAAACTATACTAATATACTACCCAAATAACTGAATAACATATCCACTACTCACATTGCTTCATTTTTTTTTACTATACTAATTTTCAACAGTAATCCTTTATGGGTTCAGGAGTGGAGTGCTACTCGCCAGAAAAGTGATTCAACACCCATCAGGTGTAACAAGTGCTATATGAAGGCAAATCTTTCTTCCCCTTTTATCCCTCCTCACTCCAAGTAACTGACTAATATCCACCACTGAAATAAATTCATATTTCACCATATTAATTCACCACTAATCCTTTGTAGGCTACCTGAATAGCGTGCGTCAACAAGCGCTATATAAATACAAACCTTTGTCCTCCTCTATCCTGCTGCTATCATTCCAAAACCAAATAACTGACTAATCTATTCACCACTTAAAATGTACTTTCATGTTTCACTATACTAATTCAACACTAATTCTCTATGGTTCCCGGAGTAGCTTGCTACTTGCCGAAAAAGCGCTTTGACGCCTCGTCAGGGGTAGTAAGCGCTATATAAATGCAATTACAATACAATACAATGTTCCTAAGCATATTAGCCAGTATTTTCTGGCACCACATAATCATCACACCACTTGATTTTCACATGTCTTCTTCCAGTGCGTCAAAGTGCTGAGTCAAAAGCTACATTGTCAAGTTGCCAACACTGAGCATTGATGTCCCCACTAGCTTTTGACATGAGATTTCACAAACCAGGATGTGCTCCATTGTTCAGCTTGACCACAGTTTTAATAACTTTCTAACTAGAACTTCCTCCCCAACATCCCATACTTTGTCCTTGATTCAGTTCTTCAGATCATAAGAATGCTTGTAATTCCCCTGATACTTTTCCCTGAGCCACCAACCCCTCCTTTTGAGCTCGCTCAATTCCTCATCTCGCACCTATTCTATCCTTCGTCTTTTCCCACACAAACATGCAGGGTTCAACTTGCTATTACCAACACGACCTCTCATCCAGAAGAATGGCAATTTGAATGTGACTGAACGAGGTGTATTTCGGTAGGCCCACCACACCTCATTCAGAACCTCAGCTAAAGGTCTTCTTGTCATAATCGCCCTCATTACACAGGATTTGACCACACCTTTCATTCACGCCACAAGACCATTGGCCTGTAAAGAATACAGCGCTGTCTTTAGATGTGTGATGGACAGACTGCTCAAAAACTCCTTCATCTCGTGAGATGTTTACTGAACACCATTATCTGTTAAAAGCTCTTTTTCCTTCAAGAAGTTGACCACCACTCAGGTGTCAATGGAGCTTACATAATTAGTCACAACCCACTTAGACATGTAATCCTCCAAAAGAATCACATAGCATTAATTGTGAGGCAGAAGATGGAATGGAATAGAAAAGTCCAAGCCCAATTTTCTCCAAGGTTCAATGGGAACGTCTACCGGAGATAATGAAGTCTTTGAGAAAACGTTGCTGTTATCACTTCTCGCACATGCATCACAGTCTTTGACAACACTCTCAATCAGCATCCTATCTAGGCGAGTGACCCTTATTTGTGAAATCGCCTTAGCGGAACCAATTTGGTCCCTGTACAATTCGCCACCAAATCAATTGAGTTAGTACCTCACATTCATATACCCTCTCAAATCTTCTGAGAGGTTTATAATTTGACCAACCCTTGACAATGAACTCTTTTCAACTTCATCTTCCTCTCTCCCAGCTTTCCACTCACCCTCCTGCAGTGTACTCTCACAAATCCAACAGACCGGGCGAGTAGGGTTACCCTCGACTCCCACCAACTCGTTGCCTAACTCCCCATCTACTGGTGGGCTGCATAAGCAATCATAAACCATATTTTTTGTACTCCACTTGGAAATTGAGCTCGCTCTGACCCTACATCCACCTTATGGAACTAGGAGTCAGCTCATCATTCTTATGGGGGGAAACACATGAACCTATGGCCTGTAGTCAGACAGAATAGTAAACGGTATTTACCACAGGTAAAACTTAAAGCCAGAGTGTAAGGCACTAAGCTCCCATGTGTGCCTATCACCGTGCAGCCATACAGTGCCAACTTACAATAAGTAATATGACAAAATGTGGCAATCACTGTAGAATCCTTGCTTAAGAACCTTGATCGCCAATGATGCCCCAACGTTGGGGTTTGCAACTATAGAGGTAGTAACTGACAAGTTGAAATGCTCCTTCAAAATTAGTAAGTCGATCACTTCTGTTGAAATGCTCTACAATAGTGAAATACTCACAGAGACCAGTGTAAAAAAAACCTCAAAGATTCAAAATGGCTGCCAATACGTTGTTCCGCATCGCTCTTTACAGGAAATAGAGCTTGCTCTCCCAACATGATTCACGTCGCTCAGGTCCAGCATTTGCAGGCGATAGACCCTTCTTGAATCAGATGCACACACCGGAATTCCCTCGTCCTCCGTAACTCTGCTGCCACTTGAGAGCTATTCATTGTTGCGATGGGCATGCACCATGGAGGTTCCACATCTCCTCACCACAAGCCACCCCTGCTGACATGCATGAGCTACAGTGACCGTTAAAAGGTAACTGGCAGTAGCTAAAAAACACTGTCGCCATACCAAACAAACATTCTATGCTGGGCACAGCTCTCATGAAGGGCAGGGGTAATTTGTCCATCAAAGGCAATAAAATAGTCTTACCCTGAGCTGTGAACTCCATATGCACGATCAGCACAGGAGAGGCTGGTGCCAAAAGATGCATGTCTCCTCTCGGGCGCTCATCGCCAGTGTTAAAATAAGTAATGATCCACCAGTCCTGCTCATTGTGGACAAGATCTTTATTCCAATCAGTACCAACCAAGGAGAGCAGCCGTTGCCTCCATCTCTCCTGCTTCAACTGCCCGCCTTAGAACCCTTACATGTGGTTATTCCAAGATGACCTAGGATCATTGGAATCACCATTCGACAACACTCCAAGCCCATTACAACAGTGTGCTTTGGCTGTTTCTACAGAAGTAGCTCTTTCTCACCTCCTGCTATTTGTTGTTTAGTGTATAATTTCTCGCTCTTAGAAACACTTCTTGGAAGTACTTTCATTGGAGTGCGTGAGGAACTATCTTACATCTAAAAAAAACCTCAGTCATCACACTGTCACATTCAATTGTTTATCTCCTCTCAGCATTTAATGTAGAAAACAATCTATATGCTATTTTTCTCTATTATTAGCATTTCTTACTGGTCTGACTTTAAAATGATTAAAAAAATTGTTTATGCAACATATGCAAACAGCATTTGAGCATGCCTAAATCATTATCAAATTACAGCCAGACCAGAAAATGCGTATTTGTTACCAGTTGATGTCACTGGCATTGGCTTTTGCCTTCACAGATTTCGATCAGCTTGTAATTTGAAAAATTCATATTCACTTGCAGATGTGATTAGTTGTGATCACTTTGTGGAGATGATATTTTCAACCTGCTAACAGGGCTGGATTTAGTTCTATGACGTCAGAAAGAGAAGGGCTTCGGGTGCAAAGCAAGATACACATGTCTCTGAGCGCTGTCCCGCAGCAGCTGTCCATCAAAATCTAGCAGGCTCAGATTTGTTGCAGATAAAATGCTGACATTTACAAGTATGACATTTACATCTCGTAATACGATGTTTCCATAAGCCAGCAACACAATATGAGTGAACAAAATGAACATAATGTTATGCAATAATAAAATGTAAAAGGCACTCCTTCGCCCAAACTGTTTGCCTTCTTCCTCTATTTTTCTTTATCTCGTTTTTGCTGGCACTAGGACTCTGCACACTTTACCACTGCTAACCAGTGCTAAAGTGCTGGTGCTCTCTTCTCTAATCATTGAAATACTGGCTAATCACCAATTGGCATATTTAATGTACTTATAAGTCCCTGGTAAAGTGGTGCTACATGTACCTATGGACTGTAAATGAAATGCTACTAGTGGGCCTGCAGCACTGGTTGTGCCACCCACTTAAGTAGCCCTTTAAACATGTCTCAGGCCTGCCATTGGAGACCCTGTGTGTGCAGTTTTAAACTTTCATTTCGACCTGATAAAATAAACCTTTTATCTGGCCCAAACCTTACTTTTTAGGTTTTGCCTGGGGCACTGAGCTTTAGCTCCGCCCCCAGGAGAAATCTGTAGTTTTCAGTAAGGGACACTAGAATACGCCCTCTGTTCCATTGGCTAGCTCCATAAATGGAGGCTAGCCATTGGAACAGAGATCTGTTCGTCTAGGCCGGACCAGATTCGGGGGCGTTCCCGAGATTTTTTCCATCTCCACCCTTTTTGCCTCGTCATCGGGCGGTGGGCGTGTTTATTTTTTTCTTCTTTCTGCAGCATCCTTCCTCACACCAGCTGGATGGCTCTCCATGTGAGGACGCAGACCTGACCGGCTCTCTACTCCGTGCCAACGCAATGGAAGTTGATTTGTTGCCAGTGCCCGTTCCCGCCCCTGCCCCCCCCTCCCGCTCTCCGTGTGTTCGTTCCCGCCCCTGCCCCCCCTCCCGCTCTCCGTGTGTTCGCTCCCGCCCCCCTCCCGCTCTCCGTGTGTTCGTTCCCGCCTCTGCCCCCCCCTCCCGCTCTCAGTATGCCCCCAGGAGGGGCATGAGAGGTGAATCTGTCCATCAACGCGGACCCGTTTTCGTGTTTTCTTCCGTGCTCCAGCTGGGCGTTTTTTTGCTGTCTGTTTCTTCCGGCCGGCCAATCCCTGCGTGGCCGGCCGGAAGTCCGGCCCCCCGCAGCCCGGGAGACAGGAGAACAACCATGGCGGGCGCTCTGCCGGGCTCCCGTGAGCTGAGGGAGCCCGGCGGCATCAGAGGCGGGAGAGCCCTGCAGCACCACCACGCCGCCCGCAGTGGGCCTTTGAGAGGAAATGCTGCTGGGATCTTCTTGCGGCAGGTCGAAGGATCCCAGGCATGTGTTGTGGGCGGGAATGGGAACAGGCGGGGAGGGGGTGCATTGATGAGTGCTGTCGTCATGCCCGAGCTCTGACCCTAGATTAAAAGCCTGCATGAAAAGATGATGGAGGGGTGTTGAACGTCTTGGGAAATGGATGGCAAGAAGAAGAGCCCGCCTTGAAAAGGTTCTGGAATCGCAGCATCGGTTTGTGCTTTTTCGTCTCAGTATGTTGTGATTAATGTTTACACACATTCTATGGGCATCTTCTTTTCTGTTCAGGGCGTGTGCTGTGCGACTCCGAGGCTCCTCTGTGATTTAGTCTGTTAGTAGAGGGCACTCCCATAGTGTATGTAGAAGGCTCTGGGGGCACTGCTTAGTTTTGCGAGCCCACAGAGGCTCGAGAGCAGTTTCTTCTTTCCCCCCAAGTAGCCCCATTTGATTTCGAGTGCCGAGAGGTTCCCGACCGCATTTCTCATTTTGAGCCCAGGGGGGCTCGGGCCGCATTCTTTGTTAAAGAGCCCAGCGAGGCTTAATCTTATTGGTTAAAGCCCTAAGAGGGCTCCGGGGGGGCATTTGTAATTAGGAGCCCCGAGGCTCCAGGGCCACATCGTTGTATTGAGAGCCCAGGGAGGCTCTAGGGGGGCATTCCTTTTGGCCAGAGCCGCATTCTTTGTTAAAGAGCCCAGCGAGGCTCAAGGCTTAATCTTATTGGTTAAAGCCCTAAGAGGGCTCCGGGGGCATTTGTAATTAGGAGCCCCGAGGCTCCAGGGCCACTTTGTTGTATTGAGAGCCCAGGGAGGCTCTTGGGGGGCATTCCTTTTGGCTAGAGCCGCGCTTCTCCCCTGCCTGTCCATGTTATGCTGCCCTCCTGTACGTCTCCCCCAAGAGTTGCTTTCTAATCCATGTGCTCCTCCCCACTCGCTCCATGACGTTCTTTCGCCTGTTGCTTCCCCCTAACCCCGACCTCCATGTTACTTTCCGCCACCCGCACCCTCTGTGTTGTTTCCCCACCCTCCCAGTGGCACTGACCCTACGTGCATGCAGTGAATCAATAAAACTGTGAAGAGCACAAAGTCGAGTTACATAGTGATAGCCATGTGGTAAATAGTGTGGAATCTTTTTTTCAAGTAATGTGTTTATGGCAGTGCAGAGATTACTCAAATAGGACCGTTTGTCTCATAAATAAGGTGAATGAATGAGAAGCTGTCTAGCTAAAAATAATTCCCATGTGATTCTAGTGAGAAAACGCCAGGGCAATTGATAAGCAGTGTAGAGATTGCTCATTTTATTTCATTAAGGAGAGATGGAAGAGCTGCTTGAATGAGTAAAAAAATCAAGACAAACATTAAAATATAAAACAAGTGCCATCCATCAACTTTAATCTTTCTTCTTCCCTGGAGACAAACCGATTTCCCTTCCTTTCCTGCGCAGAATGTCCTACAGCCTCTGCTCACCCCCCTTTCGGATCACAGAAGTAAGACAAGCCTGCATACATAAACACTGGATTTATTGCTTTCGAGATTGCGGTGCTTAAATCATTCTGTATTTTATCTGTGCATGTGATCGAAACAAATGCATTGAACTTCAATGACCCCCCACCTTCACCCTTTCTTTCCACATGAACAATCTGCTCCGGGCTCAACATTGAACATTGAGTAGAATAAATAACCATTCTTATTCCTTAAATTTGCATATCCACGTCCGCTAACGTGGCAGCAGTTACCAAGAGACTGCTAAGGGTTGACATGTAAATTCAGCAGTTCGGTAGAGTTCACTCCTGCCTAGCACTGAAGTAAACAAGTAAAAATGATTTTTGAGCATGGGCAGGTTCAGGCCAGCCAAGGCTGTTTGCTTCTGAAAAGCAAAAATCACAGCAGCTCAGAAGCTGAGTATGGGGCCATAGTTGACTTTTTCGGCCTGAGTCCAGTATGCCTGGATAGGGACAATCTGTATTGGAAGGCCAATTCCAATTATCGTGAACCTCTCAATTCAGAAGATGCAGTAAGTGCCTCTTTGAGGACGGGCCTCCAACAAGGACTAAAAGCTCCAAGGACTGTTAGCAGTTCTCCTGCCACGGTGGGAACCTTGCCATTTGTGCAGAGAATTCTGTGCTGACTAAGCCTAAAGGAGGTCCTCAAACCATATTGTTGCAGCACTGGAAATTAAGAGTCATGCTTTAGTATAAAGATTGAAGAGATGGCTGATGACCCTGTTTTCGTGCCTCTGTTGCCTGCTTGTTGTGTATTTCTTCCCTCTGTCTGCCTGGTGTTTTGTGCCGTTCTACCCTCTGTTACAATCATCCCCCCCCTCGTTTTTCTGTCCTTCTGCCCTGTCTGCCTCGTGATTTGTGCCATTCTGCCCTCCGTTACAATCATCCCCCCCTCGTTTTTGTGTCCTTCTTCCCTCTGTCCGCCTGGTGTTTTGTGCCGTTCCTCCACCTGAACTGAGCCCTTTAAAATAAGGCCATGCTCCAAAAAGTACTGCAGCCCCCTGCCCTGAACCATAAAAAACTGCCCCCTACCTCCGTGAAGTACTCTGACTCTGCTCCCTACCCTCCCTTGGCGCCTAAAACTGTCCCCTGCCATGCGGCCTACAAAGCCTCGACTTAGTAAACTGTCCCTTTTCTGTGTGCTTCGAGGCCGTAAAATGTAAGCCTAGGCACAAATAGATGGTTGGATTTGTGGGGTAAAGTTTTATTTAATGTGATTTTATGTAGCGCGAACTTTACCCGAAGGTGTCAGAGCGCTTTACATAAGAACCAGTTGCCAAACCTAAGGACTTTGATTTACATGCGTTAAGTAAAAGATACAAGCAGGATAACAATTGAAATGTACTACATGTAGTCACACAAAGAAGAGACTGCTGATTCTCGTTATATTTCTATATACATATGGAAGGGATATGAATAGATGTACTGCAAGAGTCACATAGGAATGTTAGAGAAGAAAGGTCTACTGCATATACTAGTGAATACAGTCATCTCTATATGCAGAAAAAATGAGTTATATTTAGAGGGGTCGGAGTGGGACACAGTGGGTGGATGGATGCATGATGGATGAATGTATGCATGATGCATGGATGTATAGGTGGATGCATGCATGGATGGGTTGTTAGTTGGATGAGTTGGTGGATTGCATAAATTGTTCAGGGATTGGCTGTATATATGCATCTATCCATCCATCCACCCATCTGTGCATCTATCCATAGACACATCCATACACCCATCCATGCATGCACCAATGCATGCACCAACTCATCCATGCAAGCATTACAACAAGAGCCCGCAGCTCTCCTTCGTCTCTCCTCGCCCCCCCTTCCCTGAGCCCGCAGCTCTCCTTTGTCTCTCCTCGCCCCCCTTCCCTGTGCCATGCCCTGCTATTGTCAAGAGCAATGCCAATAGCTCTAACTTTAACAAAGGCAAAACCATTGCATTGTAAATGCTTGTTAATACATATGCCGCCTTAGGATAGGCCCTGGACAGCCCAGAGGGCATGGTGCAATTTATTTATAAAGCTGGACATGTGCTTTTAAGATTTACATAATCTGCTAGTAAAAAACTCTCAAATTCATTTTTCACTATTGCAAGGCCTATCTCGCCCATAGAATAACATGGAGTTACCTTATTACATTTTATAAGTGTCATTTCAAAATGGGAAGGGATGACCAGTTCATGTTTGGAGTCTCTGGAATCATAATTTTAAATCCTAACTTATGATGCAGGCAGATTTTAAATTGCAATTCTTTCAGAAAGGTGGCATTTTCTTGCCTTAACCATTTGATGCCTGTAGCTTGACTCTGGTCACATGACTGGATGTAGCGGACAGTGAGCTTTGTGTATCCCTCCTAGCCTGCCATACACAATAGGGAGCTTATGTATGCCTGATTGGGCCATCGATGGGAAGAAGGAGCTGGGCACAGCTCCACTTACACCTGAATAGTCTGAATAGGCTGTGTCCTACCTCCACACAAAGGGATGCACCCCCCCAGTAGTCAGCCTGCAGCCAGGACAAAGAAGGCAGGAGGCCTGGGGACTTCAAATGGAAACCTCTAGATGCTTCTCCCCTGCTTCAAAGGCACAACTGGATATAATACTGGACGTCAGATACTAACCCTTCAGTACACTTCTGGACCTGTGGATACTCTGCCAGGAAGAAGGACTGCTGTGCTGCCGAAGGACTGACACTCTGCTGGACTGCACTCTGCCGGACTCCTGCTTTGCTATGCTGATCTGCTGCTTGTTGCCCTCTTGCCTGGGTGAGAAGGTCTGGACCTACATCTCTTGGACCCAGAGTGATTTCCAGAGCTAGTTGACTGGCCTCCTCATCTGAAGCCTGAGGGAAATAGCAGGATTCCAACAACCTTGCATCTGCACCTGGACTCTGACATCTGTGGGACCATACTGCAAAATGGTGCCAATCCAGTTCTGTAAGAACAGCACCAGGATTGGTTAAAGGAGTAGGCAGACCCTGGATGTCCTGATAGAAGCAGAGGACCTGAGCGAGGAGGATGCAGCAAGCATGTTTAGTAATATTTTAGTTTATTTACTTTTTTTAATAATGTATTTATTTGATGTACCCATCCACCGACCACCCATTTGCTCGCCTCTCCACTTGGCATATTTGCCAGCCGCCAATGCACATAAGATATGTTAAAACCGGGTTTACATTTGTTATATCCCCTTTGGGTATTCATGGTTGCAGGGCTGAGATAGAGTTAAAACTATTGCAGTTCCCAGGCACATCAAACTTTTTTTGAGTTCACTATCACTAAAGTACCATAAGCATGGTGGTTGTAATAGAATGTAAAAACTCTGATAAAAAAAGCGGCATTAAAAGACCACCATACCTTACCAGATATCAGTCCAGCTGAAAAAGTTGCCCAGATCTTAAGAGGCTTAGAGACGTGTGATGAAAATGGGAAGATAAGAACAGAAGTGACTAATGCCCTATGATAAGTGCAATTGTAGCCTTGTCACACGGAAATGTGCCGTAATGTAATTTTGTGACATATATATATATATATATATATATATATATATATATATATATATATATATATATATACAGAATTATAGGTGTCTTATAGAGATTCACATGCCTGAATCATTCCCCGTCGTCGAGATGGGAGTCCCGGTACATAAATAAGTAATGTCCCATAGACATATAGGGAATAGCAGGCCATAAGGCTTCACTTTTATAAGATATCTAGGTCCTTTTGTAAAAAGGACCAAACTCTGGAAGAGAGCCAATCAGCTGTCACCTCCCTCTAGAACCTTCCTGGCAGGAGCCTCAGTCCCTCAGATTTTCTACCGCACGTTGTGCTAAGGGAGTCTCCCCTGAGCTCTGCTCAGGTTTGTTGCTTTACAGCATTTTCAGAAGTTTTTAGGATATTATTTCCTGTTTTTCTCTATAGAAAGATAGTTAATATGGCTGATGCTCCAAAAAAGGGTCTCTTCAGAGCTTGTACCTCTTGTGGAAAAAAGAGGTTACACGTGGAGGACCAACATAAGGATTGTCTGTACTGTCTATACCCAGACCACGTGGCTAAAGACTGTAAGGTATGTAGAACCTTTTCTACTAAGACGCTAAAAGACCTAGAAGGACGCCTTTTGATCTGGCTCCAAAGGCTTAATTATAGAGACAATCTGGATTCCTCTGAGGAAAGTGAGGGTTCTTCAATCTCCTCAAAAGTGTCTCTCAAAAGACCTACGGTAGCTTCTCCTGGCCCCTTGGATGCTCCTCAAAAGAAGGCAGCTAAAAAGTCTTCAGAGGTCAAGGCAAAAACAGCTTCAGAAAAGGAGGTTCACACCTTCAAGAAGCCTGCACCGTCGACGACAACGGCATCGTCGACGGCATCATCTGGGATGAAGAAAGCAGTATCTCCTGCTTATGTATCTACTTCGACGACGACAGTCTCGACGACGACGGCGTCGTCGTCATTATCATTATCGACAACAACAACTCCATCGTCGACGGCGGGTAAGGCTGTAACGTCGATGATTGTAATAAAAAGATCATCGTCGACGACCAAGATCCTGTCGACGATAGCCTCGTCGACATCAACGTCGACGACGAGATCATCACCGCCGGCTTCGTCGCCGGCGACGAAGACACCGTCGACGATCACACCGTCGCGACCACACCGTCGCTGAAGGCACCGTCGCCGAAGACACCGTCGACGACGGAATCTATACCGTCGACGGCAAAATCTTCGATGACGACGGCTGTCGTCGCTACTCCGTCGACGATCTCACCGTCGACGGGCCCGTCGACGGTGATGGATTCTGACTTTCAGTCAGCTTCAGTGTGTCTGAAGATTACCAGGAAGACGCTAACGCCAGAGCTAACTTGCCCTAGCCGTGTACAGCTATTACCTCCAGCACGCCTACTCCAGGATGAAGATTCTGATGATGGGGATGATATGTTCCAATTGGAGACTAGCCCATCAGAGCTAAATGTCAAATGCCAAAGCTCTGATGAGGTGGAAGTGGAGGAAGTTGAGGAGCATGTGGTCCGTCTACCACCTACACCTATGGTCTGCCTGCCAGCATCCCTGGTTACGGATCTAAGAGACCTTATAGAAGACTACAAGCAGAGGTTTCCAGAATCTCCAGCACCTCAAGCTCCTGCAACGGCTCCATCGCCGAGACAAAGACCCCAGCCCCTAGTCATTCAGAAGGAACGGGTGGATGTACCATGTCCTCCATCTTCGGAGGGGGGAGAAGAGGAGGAAGAGCAGGAGGATCAGCAAGAGGAAGGAGAGCTACAGGATGACCAACCCGATAATAATGACTGGGAGAATTATGTCACAGCTTCACCAGCATCTCCAGAACCTGCTTCATCAAAATCACCGCCATTTGATATAGGTGGTTTCCATAATGTGGTGGAAATGGCCTCTAAGCGGTTCCAGATTACTATGGAATCTCAGGAACAGGAATGTTTCCTGTATGATTTTAAGGAACCATTAAAGAGGTCGACGAGAACAATCCCAATGATTGATTATCTCTGGAAACAGGGGGAGCAGATCATGCAGAATCCCGCTTCAGTTTTGCCTGTAATCCCTAGATTGGACAAAAAGTACAGGGCTCCAAATTCGACACCGGCCTGCCTGACAGGCCATCCCAAACTGGATTCGGTGGTAACGCAGGCGGCCCAGAAAAATTCTAGAAATCCTTCCTCTCCTGTTTCGGCTCCTCCGGATAAGGATGGGAGAAAGCTTGACAACATAGGCAAGCGCTTTTCATCAATGTCGGCAATGACGGTCAAGGCTGCAAATGCCTTAGCGCTGCCTGGACGCTATAATAGACAGCTGTGGGCAGACATAGCCCCATACCTGTCTGAATTACCTGATGCATCAAAGGAAGAGGTGAAGAAAATACTCATAGAAGGGGAAACATCAGCATCAGAGATTATTGACTACGCTATGGATGTTGCGATGACAGGATTTCGGCAGCTGGCTGGTGCAGCTGTTTTAAGAAGTCAAGGATGGTTGAAAGTGACCTGATTCCGTCCTGAGGTGCAGGCAAAAATGTTGGACATGCAATATGATGGCCAACTACTATTTGGCCCCAAAATTGATGAGGCGTTACAAAGCATAAAAAAGGATACAACACTACAAGGCCCTTAGGCACACTTCAGTATAAAAATCAGTCCTTTCGAGGAAATCGAGGAAGAGGACAAAATTCCTACAAAGGAGGTTTCCAGTACAGATCCTCTTATTCGTCCAATCAGGGTAGGCCGCAGTATCAACAACGCCAGCAACAACAAGGCAGTAGTCCTCGTACGGAAAGTCGTCCTTTTGAGGCAGAGGACAGAGAAGAAGCAATGGGCGAAGACAATGACCTCTTAAATTGGCCAGTCCAAAACGTGTTTCCCTTATTAAAAATTGGAGGAAAAATCACCTATTTTCTAAAGAATTGGAAAAAGATAACTACGGACCGGTGGGTCCTTCAATTAATACAATTCGGCCACTCTATGGAATTCATGAGCATCCCTCCACGAACCCCACCTCGCCCAATGCATCACAAAAACCTACGACTGCTTCTGCAATAAATCTCTGTTATGTTGCAAAAAGGAGCGATAGAGAGAGTTCCACCATCCCAAAGAGGGAAAGGTTTTATATTCCCGTTTCTTTTTAATCCAAAAGAAGGAAAAGAAATGGAGACCAATCCTAGATCTCAGGGCTATCAACAAGTTCCTGAAGAAACAGTCGTTTCCCATGGTGACGATCCAGGAAGTTCTGCATCTTCTGGAGGAAGGGGATTTTATGGCGTCATTGGACTTACAAGACGCTTACTTCCACATACCTATCCACAAAAATCACAAAAAGTACTTGAGATTCGCAGTAGCTGGCAGGCATTTCCAATTCTGTGTCCTGCCCTTTGGACTCAAGTCGGCGCCCGCATCTTCACCAAATGTCTCTCCCCAGGGGCGGCATATCTCAGGCAATGCCGTCATCAAGTCTTTCCCTATCTGGACGACTGGCTAATCAAGGCTCCATCCTTTGAAGACGCGTCCAGGTCTTCCAACGTCTGTCTGAATCTCTTCAATCGCCTGGGTCTCACCATCAATCAGGAAAAATCAAGCCTGCGGCCATCTCAATCTATCAACTTTTTGGGAGCAACCTTGAATACGACTTCCGCGAGAGCGTTCCCCTTTCAGGAAAAGCAAAACAAGCTTCTCGTGCTAGCGTCTACAGTAGCCTCAAAAAGAGTGTTGAAAGTCCGACTCTTCAAATCCCTTTTAGGGATGATGTCATTGTGCATCCTTTTGATCCCTCACTGTCTCCTACGGATGCATCCTGTGCAGGAGGCACTCTCAAGGCAGTGGGTCCAGTGCACGGGGTCATTCGAAGACCGCATAAGAGTGACTTCTCAGATGATCAAGGCCCTGAGATTGTGGATGTCTTCACGGAACCTGTCTCGAGGTTTCACATTCTTGCTTCCAGAGGCTCCTCATGTTATAACAACGGACGCTTCCAAAGAAGGTTGGGGAGCCTTCCTGCAGGAACTGCAAACAAGCAGAAAGTGGTCAATTACAGAGAGAGAGCTCCACATCAATCTGCTCGAGTTGAGAGCAGTATTCTTGGCTCTACAGTCATTCCTACCAAGAATCAAAAACTCCCCACTGCTTGTCAGGACAGACAACACCACGACAATGCACTTTCTCAACAAGCAGGGAGGGACACGCTCGCTGACACTCTTGCGAGAGTCACAAACAATCTGGAACTGGCTGATAAAGAACAATGTAGCCCTAAAGGCAGAATATGTCCCAGGGATGGTAATGTACTCGCCGACTCATTGAGCAGACAAAAATCATCGCCTCATGAGTGGGAGTTGGACCAGAAGGTTCTCAACCAAATCTTCTTGAGTAGGGGCACACCACAGATAGATCTCTTCGCTACGAGGATCAACGCAAAATGCCCACACTTTGCAAGTTGGCATCCCCAAACAGGGTCTCTAGGGAATGCATTTTCCATCACATGGCGCAACGTCTTTGCGTACGCCTTTCCGCCATTCCTGATGCTTTCCAGAGTCTTCAGGAAGATGAAGGTGGAGCCGTGTACTCTCATCTTAATAGCCCCAACGTGGCCGAGACAGCATTGGTTCACAGAGCTGCTCCGTCTATCCCTGGAACCGCCAGTCCCTCTGAAGCAGAGTCCATCTCTACTCACTATGCACAGCCGGCAAATTCAACACCCGGATCTGAAGTCTCTCAAGTTAGCCGCCTGGCTCTTGAGTTCTGAGAGTTTTGGAATTTAGACATTCTGCAGGATTGTAGAGACATCCTAGCCAAGGCGCGAGCAGATAGCACCACCATAACGTACTCCCTTAAATAGAAGAGGCTTCGCGTTTGGTGTGCAGATCATGGAATACATCCCTTCTCTTCTTTGGCGGAGCAAATCCTACCTTACCTATTACATCTGGCGAAGGCAGGCCTAGCCCACTCTTCAATCGAAGTGCACTTGGCTGCGATATCCCGTTATAAAAGAACGGCAGCGGGACCTTCCCTTTGGTCAAGCAGATTAATCAAACAATTCTTGAAGGGACTATACAGATCTTTCCCTTCAGTGAGAATGTTGCCCCCTACATGGCATCTGAATGTGGTCCTTAATCAACTCATGAAACATCCATTCGAGCCGGTGCACAGAGCTGATTTGAAATCATCTCCTGGAAAACAGCGCTACTTCATGCGCTCACCTCCGCAAGGAGAGTAAGTGAGCTGCAAGCACTTTCAATTCAGGATCCCTTTATGCAATTTAAAAGTGACTGGGTGATCCTTAGAACCAATCCGTAGTTCATCCCAAAGGTTCAGTCGGATTTCCACCTTAATGAGCCTGTGGTTTTGCGTTCCTTCTTTCCAAATCCCAGTACAGCAGCGGAGAGGGCATTACATTCTCTGGATCTCAAGCGATGCTTGAAATTTTACATTGACAAGACATGGGAATTTAGGAAATCGAACCAGCTTTTTGTGGCCTACAGCAGTCCTAGGAAGGGTCTCCCACTTACAAAACAGAGCATCTCACGCTGGATTTCGGCAGCCATTTCGTTCTGTCATGAGCAGGGAGGACTGCTGCTACGCTCGAAGGTGCGAGCCCACTCCACGAGGGCTATATCCACTTCTATGGCACTCTTTGCAGGGGTGCCAGTGATTGACATCTGTAGGGCGGCAACATGGAAGTCGCCGCATACCTTCACTAGGCACTGCTGCCGGGATACAGAGCTGATGAAGGATGCAGCAGTGGGACAAGCAGTGCTACGCCATCTATTTCAGTAAGGTGAGCCTTCCTCCGTCCCTCCATCCTACTCTGGTTTGCACATTTCTTTACTAATGCTTATTGTTGATCTCTATTAATGGTTTCATAGTCGCAGGATATGTATTATCTAATGACTTGTATATGCTATTCCATACGAAATGTGCTTTGTTCATTGCTTGCTACTCTGATTCAGGCATGTGAATCTATGAAAGACACCTATAATACTTGATAAGAAATGCGTTACTTACCTGTAACTGCAGTTATCCAGTATTGGTGTCTTTCATAGATTCACATGCAACCCTCCCGCCTCCCCTGGAAGGACTCACCTAATTCTCTCAGTAACACGCCTATTTAGCTTAGTGCGTACGAAAATCTGAGGGACTTAGTCTCCTGCCAGGAAGGTTCTAGAGGGAGGTGACAGCTGATTGGCTCTTTTCTAGAGTTTGGTCCTTTTTACAAAAGGACCTAGATATCTTACAAAAGTGAGGCCTTAAGGCCTACTATTCTCTATATGTCTATGGGACCAATACTGAATAACTGCAGTTACAGGTAAGTAACGCATTTCGTATATATATATATATATATATATATATATATATATATATATATATATATATTTTTTTTTTATATATATATATATGGATATGTAATGTTACTATGCAAATGTCAATAAAAATATATATAAAAAAAGGGTTAGAGACATTTGCATCACTGAAAGCGATAAGAAATGAACTGCATGAACAATCTGTAGATTATCTACGTTTTGAGCTTCATCCTTATGCCAAAACACAAGAAACAATCTGCATCTGGCCCTAAAGGGTCTTAATCTAAAATAAAATCTAGATTTATATGCATTGTGTGAAATCTTTCGTCCCAAAACAAAGAAAAGCCGACACAGCAGCATAGCACGAATGAAAGGTAGAGCATCACTATGAACCAAAGTGTGTTGAGCATAAATTGTACTACATCTCTACAGAAAACGTTTGATAGTTCAGGGCCAAAATAGTGAACATCACTGAATGTATGGACTAAATACCTGATATATAGAATATAGCTCTTTATACCTTGCCACAACGTCAAAAAAGTCACTCGAAAAAACTATCACAAACAAGAAAATAGTCCAAAAAAGGAGTAACTGTGCTAATAGACAGAAGCCACTTTTTCATGTCCTATGAAAAGAAAGAGAGAAACAGCTACTGCTTCTTTATCTTTATGTAAAGCGAATATTCACTAAAATTAAAAGTCAATGATACTGAACCACTTTTGAAACCGCTCTCTATTAATAGAAACTTTACCATGCTGTGAGGAAGGGTGGCACCTTAGGAAAGGGAAGTTGAGGCTTTCAGAACATACAAATGCCTGAAAGAATTATTTTCTCACTGGTGCAGGATGCTACCATTAGAAGTGAATCCTAACTAACTGCTCCTTGCTCTTGCTCTCCTTGTGGACTTGAGGACCTGGAAGCCAGGAATAACAACCAGGCTCCCCTGACCAATCACAACGCTGCAGTGCAGCGTTGAGTTTGGTTTTGAGCATCCGTGGGAGCCTGGGCTTGTTCTTGATGCAGGCTGTAATGCAGCCTGCATTGAGAACGGGGAAAGTGTGCATGACTGGCTTGGGCGACCCGAGTGGGCCGACCAAGCAGTCATTGCACACTTAGGAGTGGGCAAACCACTCCTCCCCTGCCCTGCTCCGAGAGCACAGCAGCCGCGCCCACCCGCCTGCCCGCAAAGGAAACATAACATGATAATAATTCAAAGTTATTATCATTTTATGTTTCCTTTACTTTACACCACTCAAAAGCAGTGGGGCGCGCTTCTACAACACAGTAGAGGAGTCGCAACTAAAGAATGGGTTGTATCCATGCACTGTAGTTCACCAGGCTTCCTAAGAGGCCAATGGGGCTGGTGGTAGTCACAGTCTTATGCCTTAGTGCCCAGGGGACACAAGAGTCTAGTTTGCCTTTATATGCTACTAGCAACCCCTCCCGACCTTGTCTGGGAGCATTCAGGCTTCTCCTACCCCCGCCTGTCCCGACATTGCCCAGCAGCCCGTGCTCCTGCCCGCTCCGTTCCCCGCCTGCCCGACCCCCGCCTGGCCCGACATTGCCTTTCCTCTTGCTTTCTTTTTTCCTGCCTGGCCCCACCCCCGCCTGGAATGTTCCCGCCTGCCCCAACATTGGCTTTCCTTACCTCAGCCGCCCCTCTGCTCCTCACCGCCTGTCCGCGAGCCTTACCTGAGCTGCCGCTCTGCTCCTCACCGCCTGTCCACCGCCGCTCCTCCCCGCGCCATGTCCGCCTCTCCGCTGCTCCCACCGCCGCTGGCCTCACGTCACCGCTCCTCCCCCGCGCCATGGCCGCCGCTCCTCGGACGCCTCTCCTTTCCGTGCTGACGTGAGCACGCACGTCGCGGCCTGCGCTACTTTGGGGGGGACTACTTTAAAAAAATATATAAATATTGTAAATATCGGTTAATTTTTACATTTATCTAGCCTATATCCATCTACACACCCTGCCGATTTCAACGGTGTATCGGGTGTGTAGATTGGCGCAGTGGTTCCCGAGTCTACCCGTCTCAAAGCCTGAAAGTTTCTCCTTTATTATAGTAGTATAGATTTCCTCTGAAGCACTGTGGATCGGTGGGCTTCAGGGCGCTTGCGAGGTACTGTCAAGGCAGGGGGCACAGCTGCTATCTTTCAGTTTTCTTTGAGGAAGTGGATTTTATCAACGTTTCACCACTTACCTGAGCTCGGATGTGGTGGTCCACATTTAACAATACATTATCTTATTTTTCACTATTGTCTCATATGACAAAAGCAGCAAAAACTGAAAATGAATTTTGTTTATACAATATATTATTTTGTGTTAACGTCCTATCCGAAAATGATTAAAATGCAGAAGCAGAGATGAAACATGACCCTCCTTGAAGGATAATCATGAACTTGGTTGTAAATTATAACTGATATACACATTTGAGGAGCAGTCTCCAAGGTCCGGTGGAAAGGGGATGCAGTTGTGGAGATGAAGATAAACGTTTCATTAAAAAAAAAGTCATGAAGTTTTATTTGAATAAGATCTGCTGATATTTCAGAGATCCGAAATGGGGGTCTGTGGTTGAAAACTAGTACATATCACACTTAATACTCCTGCTTCTAATCAGCACAACACCTAGGTATCAGCAAGGACAGAGCTTGCCACAGTATCCTATTAGTAGGATACTTAGGGGGTGATTAGGATGGCCACCCTTGACTGGCGAGGCTGCTGGCTGAACGGCCCTGATGCGGATGGCTTACACCACGTAAGCCCGGGGTCTAGCTCCGCCCACGAGTCCGCGAGAAATGGTGTAGTGGACATGTGCATAAGGTGACTGCCTCTAACTGCAACTCTTGGCCTGCTGCCTGCAGCTGTGCGGTATGCTGTGGTGACAGACCCGACCCGGCTGCCCGGATGCGTCTGCTGGTGTAGGACATTATAATTTGCTGGTTGCCTTGCCGCAAGAGAGGAGTTATAGGCGGCGGCGAGGATCGGGCTTTTAAAAATGGCCAACACCTAGATTTTGATGCTCTTTAAACAACCCCCGGCACCCGCTGTAGTATCGTGTGCGCTCGCCAGGCTTACATTGTTGGTGGAGTGCAGAGGGAGACTGGAGCCCCGGGGGCTATACCTGCAGGATCCCGGACAATGCTTTTGCCCGGCTTGGCCCTTGATGACTGCGGGGGCTGCGGAGACGCGCGTGAGTGGACCCGGTCCGCCCGATCGGGTGACTGCTTCCTCCGTAGCGCGGCCGGGGTGAGTGCCCCCCTCCTTCTTCCTGCTGGTGCGCTGGGGGTGGCTACCGCCTGAACTGTAATTGCTGCCACTGCCGCTGTAGTGGAGTTGCGGTGACTGTGCTCCCCGCGAAAGACTGTGGGCTGTTGCTGGCCGATGTTCATAGTAAGCCCTGTGCAGGGCGTGAGGTGAGGGGCGTATTGCACCTGAGGCCCCCGGAACATCTTCGACATACTGCAAAGGCCGGCAAAACTACCATCCCACTGGGCCTTCATCGGGGCGGAGGTGGGGAGACGTTTTGGGACGGTGCTGCTTTGGCCAGTCCGGCTACTGTTGCATCTGCAGCGTGACTTCCTGGCGGGGGGCTCTGTCCTTGGGGGTCTGACAGCTATAAACTGACGCTCCCCGCCCGTCCCAGTAGTTGTAAGCATTCCACATCTGAGAGAGGCGCTGATGGCTACGCGGTGACGAGGGTGCCCGGTTGCGCCTGCCCGGGGCGGAACACACAGTTTTTGCCTCTCAAGGAATTCTCCTATATTACTAAGGAGCACCCTTGACTCACTGTGTGGACGGTGGAGGCACTGCAGGGCTGCCACCCCTGCGGCGTCGCTGCGGCACGGGAGAGGAGGTGCAGTCTTGGATCGGACCACCAGTGCTTGCAGTGGAGGCGAACTTCCTGTCATCTCTAAGGCGGCAGCTGCGCAGCTGGTGTGAACACGCTAATACACTGCCATGCCACTCCTGTAGTGTCCCATACGGTATACCTGGGTGTTCCCCCTGTGAATAAATGTGTGGTTGCAGCCTTATCATTCTGCCACCAACCCTGACCCAGCTTGCTCTCTGGCTAAACAGTGGACTCATGCGCCCGTGCCTACCGCGACCTGGGTAACAGAGTGCTGTGGTTACTGGTGGAGATGTGAAAAAGGCTCAGAAGAGCGGTAAACGAGACCTCCCTGCTCTGGCCGGAAACTGTTGAGTTTCTGCTGCCTGAGGACTGCTGACGCTGGGGAAGAAACCGCAGTGGCGCATATATTCTGGTGACGCTGTGTGGAGCTCCTTGGACGTGAGTACAGTAGAGGCGAACAGAATCTACACTCGCTGTCGGGCGATACGCGAGCGCGGACTGGGACGGGCGTAACGCAACCCATATCAACGCCGTCCAAGTCCAAATCGGACAAATTGGCGAAGCAGGGATCGGCGGATCTGACCAGCAGCAAACTGGATGCGGTACTTGCCGCGATGGAGCGCCTGGAAGAAACCATCAATCAAACCTGCACCTCCCTGGACTCCAAAATTGATAAAGTGGCTACGGACCTCATACAGCTGCCCGCAGATCACTGGAAACTAACAGACCGCACCACTTCTTTGGAATCTACGCTCGCTGACATCAAACCGCAGGTGACACAATCGAATAAACAAGAGCACGACTTGCTGAACCGTGTGGAGTTCCTGGAAGATAGAGCGGAGGATGCTGAAGGAAGGGCGCAACGCAACAATGTCCGCATAGTGAGTGTGCCGGAAAAATGGGAAGGAAAAGAACCTGCCTTACACATGGAGACCTGGCTCAGAGGTCTGCTGCCGGAGGGGTCCCTCTCGCCACATTTTGTCATAGAGCGTGTCCACAGAGTCCCGGCGAGACCCCCCCCTTCGGGATCAAACCCGAGACCCATGCTTCTTCGGATTCTCAACTACAGGGATCGAGATGCCGTCTTACAAGAAACTAGTAAACTCCAGGAAGTTCACAAAGACAATGTAAATGTCATGGTACTTATAGAGCGCACTGTCGCCTATTCTTCCTGGCGCTGATACTCATACCGCTGTGGAACCCCTCCTGGCTTTCCCTGTGAAGTGTCCACTCCTGGGCACCCCCAGGGAGAAGCCAGGCATCCTTAGCACTGTTGGGGCCGGTGTGGAGGCTAAGCAAGCTATTGCCCAGAGTTGCAGCGTGGGGCCCGTGATTAGAATAGGCACCGAGGCGAGAATTAACAGGTCCGAGGAAATTGAGCCCAAGACCCCACCAAGGCGGGAATGAGAACCCTGGTCCCTCGCCAGAACTCTGCATCAGGGTCTGCCGCTCTAACCATTGAGCCACACTCCTCCACAATCACAAAGTTATGTTCTTTCCAGACTACACCATCCAGGTACAATGCCAGTGATCCTCGTTCATGGCGGTGAAGCAAAATTACTTGAAATATACCCTGCTGTTCCCTGCGCAGCTGCTGGTGGTAGCCAATGACAAAACACACTTCTTTAATACCCCAGAGGAGGTGGAGGATTGGCTGGACATTGCATAGGGAGCGCAGAGCTACAAAACAAGGGACAGAGCTATCACCGCCGATGGACCCACACTCAGACATGATCCTCAGCGGGCAGCGAGATGCCTTGCAGGTGGTGGTTGAGATAAGCGAGTCACCAAGGACCGAGGAGGCGTCCAACTCCAACCAACGTGACTTGTCCAGTGACGATGAACGAATTATGGCTTGCAGAACTCACAGGACTCGACCGAACAACCAGATGTCACCCCACAGACGGCGGACCTGATAGCATGAATACAGCAGACTCCTGTCTTTATTGGGACTACGGATCGAGGTATTGGGGTATATATGTGGTGACAAGCTGCTGTTGAAAAGATAGACATTTGAAGTGCGAGTCTTTCTGACCATGTACTGTTCATTGCTGCTGGAAATGCTGTTATACTTGAGTGCCGCCGCCTTCCCTGAAGCACATGTATTGTCGCTATTTTCTGGACATCTAGGCACATGCTCCACTCAATAGGAGCTCCTGGGTCACCATATGTAGTTTGTCATATCTATATTGTATTTTGCCTGTGTATGGGGTGCCCCTGGGTTGTTAGACACGTTGATAGAATACTAACGTATAGCAGTGCACAGTGCATCCCCCCCGCCCCCGGATTGTTTTGTCTGTTCTCTACAGTTGGAGGTTTGGACGATTGCTGTTTGCGTTTTTGCCCTTTTGGTATAATATATGATTATGTTTTTATTGGAATTTTATGTTGAGTCATCACCTGCTCTGAGTGGTTTTATGCACGATCATGGGCAGTGAGTCAAAGTGCCTTACAGAATGTTTAACGCTAAGCTGTATTTAATGTATATGTCTGTTGGACTGCTGCAGTCACACGGGTACTTGATGCATTGTGGGGATTATGTCTACAGTTAAGATAGGCACGTGGAACGTGAGGGGTCTGCATACGCCGTCGCGTAGGTATCGGGTCTATTCATACCTCAAGCGACATCATATGCAAATTGCCTTGCTGCAAGAAACCCACATGGCCAAATCAGAGATACAATGCTTACACCGACGTTGGCGCGGCCAGTTATTTGCCAGAGGGTACTCAGCATTTGCGCAAGGTATACTAATATGGGTGAGGGTGGGTGTTCCATTCACGATCACACATTCGCTAGTGGATGCGGAGTGGAGGTATGTAATAGTTAGAGGAGCTCTGGATGGCCGATAAATAGTGCTAGCATTGATATATGCTCCTAATACGGAACAGGCTGCATTCTTTGACGAGGTATCACACGGACTTGCATCTTGTCATAACATCCCTATGCTTTTAGGGGGCGACTATAATAGTGTCCTAGATGTGTCACTAGACCGCTCCTTCCTGCTCCTTCTGGGTACAAGTGCGCAACACACTATGAAGGCACTGACCAATTGGGCTGCACATTGGCATCTGAAGGATGCCTGGCGACATTGTCACCCCCAAGACAGGGTATATTCTTATTACTCAGGAGCCCAGGATCTGCATGTACGACTGGACCGCTATATGCTCTCAGACGAGCTGCTCCCCCATGTATTGGCGGTTTATTATTTAGGCCGGACACACTCTGACCACAATCAGCATGTTTTGGAGGTGTCATGGGAACGCCCCCGCCGATCCGGATCTGGCGACTACAACCAGACCTTTTACTGGATGCGCCCTTCCGGGACTTACTAGCTGCCAATATCCCTTGGAATTTTGAGGAGTGGGACGCGTTCAAAGTTGTGATGAGGGGGACTGCCTTGGTGCACAGGCAGGCATGCAACGACAATTGGAAGCAGATCTCACACGCCTAGAAACTGACCTGCTCCAAGGAGAGGGAGAAGCATTAGAGGGTGACACTGATCCTCTGGAACACCTCAGAGACGAACACTCCAGATTACTAGATCATCTCCGTAATTTAAACTATGCAGCACATTCAGCGCACACCCATCACATGGGGGACAAACCTGGTAGGCTGCTATCGTAGCTGATACGGCAGGACACGGCTACTGTGCCTGTTACAATAATACAAAATGCACAAGGAGTCGTGATGCATACCCAAAAAGATATACACCATGCATTTGTGGAACATTATTCCACAGTATACATGTCTTGCTTGACAGCCACGGATACAGATATACAGAATTTCCTATCCATACTGACGTTGCCACAACTTACGGATTGTCAGCAGGAAGAAGTAGGTGCTCCTTTGTTGCTGGAAGAAATAAGGGGTAGTACATACTCTCTGTCGAATGGCAAGACACCGGGTCCGGATGGCTTGCCAGCCGAATTCTACAAGGCATACTCAGTGGTATTAGTACCTGAACTGTTGCGGGTATACGCGGCAGCACTGGAATATTCCACACTTACCCCCAAACAAAATAAGGCAACGCTGGTTTCTCTTTTGAAGCCAGGCAGGAACCTTGACACCCTGGGATCTTATCGCTCATTGGCTCTGTTAAACACAGACTATAAAATTCTGGCCTCAATACTAGCTAAACGTCTTGTTCCGTTTGTGCCGACTCTGATGCATACCGACCAGAATGGATTTGTACCTACTAGAAGCACCTCCCTAAATATTCGGCGATTATTCCGGGTCCAGAAATATACCACGGAATACTGGCCCAGGTCTGGCTGTCTAGTACTGGACCTGGTGAAGGCTTTTGATTCGTTGGAGTGGCCTTATCTCGCAGCAGTCTTACGTAGATACAAGCTGGGGGATGACTATCTACAGCTGGTGCAATTGTTGTACCAACGACCCACAGTGCAGGCTTGCACGGGCAAGCTCCTACCAGATGAAATCAGGTTGGGGCGAGGGACCAGACAGGGATGCCCTCTGTCTCCGTTACTCTTCTCTCTGGCTTTGGAACCGTTAGCAGCTCTCCTCCGAGAGGGGGGTGTAGAATGGGGCATCCCCTTAAGCGATGGACTACATACAGTGTCCCTGTATGCGGACGACCTGTTATTGAATATACGAGACCTTCATTCTGTGCCACCCGAGATATCAGCACTGTTCTGTAGATTTGAGGCAGTATTGGGTCTCAGGGTAAACTGGGCCAAATCAGGTGCTAACTCTTTCTGTGAGGATGTAGTTGCTGCCGATATCATCTTTAGCGGAACTGTACTTAATTGGTATCAGACCACGTTCAGATACCTAGGTATATATATTTACAGGTCCCTGACTGATATATTGGAAAGCAATTTGACTCGTGCAGTCTCCTCAGTCAGAGCACAGATGCAATTCTGGAAGTCCTTGCCACTTAATGTGATGGGCTGTGTCACTTTAACCAAAATGATAGTCTTGCCACCACCATTATATTATTTTGCAAGCCTCCCGGTGTATATCCCAGTGAAGCTCTTCAGGGAACTAGAGGGGATGCTCTGTGGCCTAATCTGGAATACGGTACGACCTAGGATAGCACAGCAGAAACTATATGCACCTCTGGAAAGTGGTGGCTTAGCAGTCCTTCATTTGGAATTATATTATCTTGTGGCGCAACTACAGTGGGTTGCAAAGTGGCTCAGTGGTAAGAACCTAGCAGACATGGCAACCGGAGACGCAATCTGGATGCTGACCCAGATCTGTGGATTGTTTTATCCCTTGGGAAATACCTCTCGCCCGACGCACTTACATGTTGAGCTGGCTCACAGATGCTTCAGGAGAAGCCTTCACCTCACAAAAGATAAACTCCCATATGCCCAGGTACTGCTCCTTCTTGGGACGTCCAGAGATAGAGACCCTATAACGGAAACAACATTGACGCCCTGGGTTGCAGTGGGTTGGAGACACTTGGAGATCTGTATGAGGACGGCGCTTTACTACCTTTCGCAACACTGACGGTGGAAACTGGATTACCAGCGGGCCAGTTTCTGTTCCAAACGGCCATTGTAAGAACATTCACACAAAAGTGGGGTGATATGACCCACGAGCCGCCGACACAGCAGTTAATACAGTACCTGCATGTGATGGGGAGGGATCGCTTATGATACATCAGTTAGTACAAGCCTTGCTTATCCATGTACTGAAACCATTACAGAAACTCCACACATATTGGACAGAGGCCGTCCCTGAACGGATAAAAAATGGGAACGTGTTGTAGCTAGTGCCTTGCACATACCGCGGAACTCACAATTTAAACTCATACAGACTTACATATTGCATAGGGTGTATCTTTCACCAGACAAAATTAATTAATATTTCAACATCAATACTTCCGAATGCCCGAGGTGTCGCCTCTTGGGTGCTGATATACTGCATATGTTGTGGTCCTGTCCCTTACTTTTACCCTATAGGAGCGTGATATCGACGCACTCAATCACTGCACGAACACTGTGGTGCCCTCCACGTGGGAAGCTTGCATCCTGGGGTCCTATAAGAGAACAAAGGCCAATAAGGCAGGCTCCAGGTTTCGGGACCTGGACCTCATAACAGCGAAGCATCTCATAACCAAGAGGTGGAAACACAAGGATCCACCAGCAGTGTCACATTGGGCACAATCTCTTGAGGTCTGGGCACGAGCGGAGGGTGCCACCCTACAGAGGGAGGAAACGGCAGGGTTGTGAAAGTATACAATTGCACATATCTGGGACGAAATGCCATAGACATTTCATACGCTCTAATGCCACACTGCAGACACCCCCAGTACAACAAGCATAATCTGACACTTTAAGAGCCACTTGGTCGCTGACACCACGCTCCTTTTACAAACCACCACCACTTCCATCAAAGGATCAAAAAGGAACCTCACGTTCCCTAAGCATACCGTTCCAAAGCAGCTCCTGTAGGGCATCATACAGGCAATTATAGAAGCGGCCCGCACGTCATAATTACACGCCAGTCTGGTCGCGGCTCCACTGGGAAGACACTCTGAACATTTGAAATATACACCCTAGGTTAACTGATGTCTCTCCTTTTGTTTTGAATTATTATTTATTGTAGTTGAATGAGGTTGAGTTGTTGTTACATAAAATAGTATCTAATGCACAGACCTGATATTGAAATGTACATTGATCTACTTACCTGTGATACGTACTATGATGTAAATCTAGAGTTGGATCTCATTGCGAAATACATTTATCTGTATGCATTGATGTTCTTACAAAAACTCTCACTGCCATGGAGAGACGCACTTAGCACCTTTGTCCCGGCCCTTCCCTGGAGAGGACATGATGTGCGACAGTAGAAGCCCAGAGAGATTTGTATACGTATATACCACCCCTATACCCCAGACATGGCTGACACTGAAGTAATATGAAGGTAATGTTTTGATCTTTATGCATACTGTAATGGGACAAATTATATCGTTGATATATTGATACGTGCAGATGGTGGTGGATTAATGTACTGGAAAAGATAAAATGCAATAAAGATATTTAAAAATTTAATGAAAAGTGGCATGCACTGAGCGGTGCCAGCCACCTTGTGCATGGCAATGTAGGCGGGTACCATAGGTACCCCCCAAGTGCAGCCCCCCACCCCTCCGGGGGTCCTCAACAGGACTCCAAAGCATATCCTCACCAGCCTTTCTATGGCGGCATTGCCGCCATGGAAAGGCCCTCAACCGCACACATCATAATATGGATGGCGGTGCCTGCTAGGCACCGCCACCATATTGTGGCTCATTTACGCCCAGCTGGCAATCGTAATGATTGCCGACCGGCGGAAATGCGGCGGATGCACTTTGCGTCCACCGCCATACCCCTGACATTATAATATGGCGGGGTGTAAATCAGGTTACGATGGCGGGCAGATCGCCATCGCCGGGCTGGCGGTGGCGGGCCGATCGCCATCGCCAGGCTGGCGGTGGCGATCCGCCCGCCATCATAATCAGCCTCTTATTGTCCAGCCATAAGAAAACCTGTTGTTACTTTCAATTGAAGGTCAGAGAATGGGTAATTAAATCCAACTTGTGTATGTAGATTGGTGGTAAAGTAACTACATTCTGTAGTTTCTTCAAAGTGATTGGCTTGTGCAGGCCTTAAACTGATTTATTCAATAAAAGGTCATATGGGGCCATATCATAGACATGGAGGCTTAGGGCCAATATATGTATAGGGATTTGAATGGAAGAATATATATCAAGTGAGGCCCTGCTCTCCCACTGCACCACCACCTGGAGGCTTCCAGCACAATAAGTCCCCTTTTGGTTTGTGAATCGGTCACCACTCCTACTTGTGGGGTTGGCAACTCATCAATGATTTGCAACCACAACTGATACACTCCTTTACGAATCAGAAGTAGGAGAGAGAAACCCCTTCTATTTGTCCCTTCTTGAGGGCGATTGGGAAAGTAATGCAAAACTTCTTTTATGAATAGGAAAACATTTCCCAACTGGTAAAAGGGCTTTTTTACATAAAGTAAATGCCTTATGCAATTGAGACCCCTGTGATTTTGGCTTTCTACACCAGGACCTTGGGCCCTTCATTAAGCAGCAGAAACGAGCTAAAGTTTTGAGTAGGATTGCATGTGTAGCTTAACGTTCAAAGGGTTTACTGGACAAAATACTGACTGAACAAGCTAGTTCTGACATAGCAGTACTAAAAACACAAAATCATACAAACACAAAACCATAAAAACACAAAACCAGTATTCGCTAGAAAGACTTGCAATAAGGGATTTTTTAGTGTTACTAATGTATTATTGACAAAAACTCTAAAGCCACCTCGGTTGACAGTGCATTAAAGTTACAAATCAAGGCTTACACAAACTGAAATTACCCAGTTATTGTTAGGTATACACTGCCATGAAACTTCTCACCCTCACGCTGTGCAGTGCTCACAATGTCACATACGATATCACAGCTAACATCCAAAGTGGCATAAAAAATGACATGATTTTTTTTATTTATTTTTTTTTATTTCTGGGGAACCTTTATTATTACTTCAAGCAAATACAAGCATGGGCCTACAACCACCCCGGCAGGCCGCTAGTCAAGTCGTAAGTACAGCAAATCAATGTGGGAAAATATAGCAGCCCGAAAACCGGGGTCTAACAAGTGTCCAGGATATGACTTGTATTCAAGCGTACTGGCCAAAATTCAGGATTCATGAAGGTTCATTTTACAATAAAGAAAAAACTAAGAATCAATGCCATACGGTCATACATGGTCCTACAATAACAAGCATGAATCAGGAAATCCGCAAATAGTGCAAATACAATTGAAGTATTGGGGGTAAGGTATACGAGTCAGAATAAATGTGAACACAAACCCGTTCCGTAGCAAAGCTGCACCCCACCCCTCAAAACGAAACATACTGTAGGAAACATGAAAAACGACGACACCAAAAAGGAAGAAAGACAAAAAGGCCATAGAAACAAATAACAGACAAATTAACAAACCCCATCCCCCTACCCCCCACCCTGCACCCCTGCAGAAGGCCACGGCCTACCCCCCCCCCCCCCCCCCCCCACCCCCCCCAGCAGCGTGCCTGTCGCCCTAAATAAGAGACCCGAAATAAAGAGGAGAAAGAAGAAAAGAAGAAAAAAGCGGAGAAGGGCCCTCGACCTTGCCACCCCCCCCCCCCCACCCCCGCGCCCAGTAAACATCCTGAAAGCAAGATCAGAATAGTCATGGAAAACATTAATCACCGATAGCACCGTCAATAAAATCCCCGCCGAGTGTCCCCCAAATCACCGTCAGCCATCAATAAGTCCAAATGACATGAATTTTGATGTCATATATGACAACTACTACTGTCGGCGAGTAGTTTTCCTCACATAAATTGTACAGTTAGGAATGTCTGAACACATTTCCTCTCAACAGATGTCCCTAGAGAGTTTGCCTGGAGTTTAAAGTATGCACTACTCTACTTCTGACACATCAACTAGGTGTTATTGCAGGGTTTATATAGAAAATAATAGATGCTGCGGTTCCACTTAGAGATTTCATGGAAACGATAAGCTGCTGCAATGGCACTCTGAGGGGATAGATATCCTCAAACCCATTCAGTACAGATGTAACCCTCCAGTCCCAGTGTAAACCACTGTATGTCCCCACAAACAACAAGTTTTATATGCATTTATATGGCTACATTACCACTGTCACCATCTGCATTTCCACTGTCGGCAAACAAATTTGTAGTGTACTGGCAAAGCTAATAGGTTTCACCCAGTATCGACAAAAAGAAAAAAAAAGGGTTGTTACTGATGTTCAACAGAACTGCCAAAGGAAAGAAATGGCATTCTGAGCGCAAAGGTCTGTACTGGAGCGTGTGTTTCCATGCTGCAGTATATCTTTTATATCTTTTTTTTTTTTTACTGTACACCTCGCCCCATAGTGATTTTATATATGCGTGCATGTGACATCACACATGCGCATGTAATTCCAAGATGGCAGATGGCCATCTTTAAAAAGTACATTAAAACAAAAGTGCAAAAGCACATTATCTAGTAAGGAGCATCCCTGCAGCATATGGCAGCTGTCGGGCTTTCTGGAAAAGAAGAAACAAAAAAATAAAATTAGATGGAGAGGGTATGCGCGGTAAAGGACGAGTTGAGGAAGGAACTTGCACGTACAGGGCGAGCGGGGTTGAGTGATGGGAAAGACAGCCCACTGGAGAATGATCAGGAAAACTCAGGCACTCCCATGAAGTGCTGAAAGCAAAATATAGAAGTATTTCCTTTAATTCAGCAGTATCATCCAATTGACAAAAAAGTCAACCAATGAAAAGCAGTGGGTTGGGCCAAAGCCAAAGCCCACTGTAACTATTGGTGTTGTACACAATAGATCTTTCAGCCTGTTGAAATTGCGTGTAGGCGAGACCCCAAAAGTGTATTTGCTTCCCACGTTTGTGATCTTATAATCAACGTCTTTGGTGAAGGTATACATGATGTCACTCGTTATTTCATTGACCTTGTCATTTTTAATGTCATAAGCAGTGCTTCAGGGCGATATACATGTGTAGATGTCGTATTTCATTGATTTTTAGACATGCTGCCCCCTCAAGTGAAGAACCTTGTACCAACTGGGCATGCCTTCAAGTTTGCCTTGTGAGTAATGAGAACAGCTCCTATTTTTTATCCATGTCACTCACAAAGCACCCAATATCCTGTACAAATCTGTACAAATTGGGCATGGTGTGTGGTTGAGCTGTTAATGTTAATGTTATTGGCACTTATAGAGCGCGACTGCTACCCGAAGGTGTCCTGGTGCTGAAGCAGGTTGTAAGTCACAGGGCATGGCTTCTAGCCATGCTTTGTGCCACTACATTGCCTCAGTTCTCTTAGGGATTGACATTTGCTTGTACCATGTTGCTAATTTGCACAGAGCTTGGGATTTGGCCGGGCTCCCTGACTATTAAATCTCTTCTTGAACTTCCCAAAACATACTTGAAATAGAGCCACGGTCCCCGGCGCCTCTAACCGCTTACCAGTTTGGCATGGCCTACCTCAATAGCCACTGAGCACTGACGATAGTGGGTAGTAGTATTCCATGTCCTGCTCTCAGTACCTTAAGTCCGGTTCCTGCTGCACAGGGGGTGGAGTCATGCAAAGATGGAACCGCACATAGTGTGAATTTCTTGGACATCTCAGCCCTCGAACCCTGTATTTCTATCTGCTGGGTACAACATGCTGCTCTGCTCAGCATTTAAAAAGTGAAGGACATTGCCTGCAACCATACCTCTGCCCTGTGGACTTGTACCTGTAAACACAGGAAGAGCGTGTGACCCTTAGTCATGCCCACTGCTTTCTATCCCTGTTCTCCAGTACTTACTGGGGTGAGGCTGTAGCTATTCCCTGTGGTTTGGAGGCACATGGCTTGGACTATGTGCATGCCTTCCACCCAGAATCCATATCAAATATACCTTCTGGAAACGTCCTCTGGCCATACATCATCAAACAACTTACTAGAAGACTACAAACCATTCAGAACTTGTCAGCCAGACCCATCCTCAACCTCCCACAAAGAGCTCACATCACACGTACCTCAGGGAACTCCACTGGTTCTTGATACACAAACGCACTCAATTCAGACTCCTCCTACACATTCAAAGGACTACATAACTCAGGCCTTACCTACCCCAACAGCTGCATCTACTTCCACCACCCGCCCAGACTCCTCTGCTCCGTAGGACTACTACTCGCAAACATTCCATGCATACACACAACCAGATCAGGTGGACGGGTGTTCTCTTACATCGCTCCTACAGCCTGGAACACCCTTCCACTCCACATAAGAGCCTCCTCTGTTCTTCTTGAATTCTGCAAGAAGATGAAGACCTGGCTTTTCAATTAACCAACCTACCATAAGCAGGGCTAGGCACATACAAATGTTCAGTGCTAGGATACACTTCCAGGTGATAGTGCACTTTACAAATACAAATAACATAACAAATACACATAACATAACAATGTGGGTACTGGACACAGCATCTGCCCTCTGCCACCTCCTCTTCCCATTGCTTCAGTTCTTCGTTCTTAACGGGCTTAAATTTAGAGCACCATTTACAATGTCCTCCAGAGGAATTTTAATGAAACATTATTTCTTAGTCCCTTTTTAACACCCCCCTACTGGCCAATCTGCACCCAGCTTTCCAGAACGAACTATAGATGGACATGTGTGTTTTTGGAAAGTTTAATTTAGATTCAAGCAATTAGCAATATTTTTTGGGGTAAATCTTCATGAACTACCAATGTCTAGATGTACTAACTGATAGTGGGAACTGGACATGGTTCCCAGCACGGTTCTGCACACAGTACATACTGGTAACTGTCCACAGTTATGGCTACTGTTGAGTTTTAGCAAGTTCCTAGTTACGGTTGGTGATAGACCTACTGATAGTATGAAAGAAACATTAATGCCATAGCACCTTAAGTCTGGCAGGGAAATAAAATAACTGAATATTATTTTTTAATCTAAAGTTCAGTTTGTAGATCCCCATGATGAAAAGCAGCAGAGTTTTTTAGGGCAATTTTTTTTCTGGCATCTGGGAATCGACTCAGCCCATGCTGCTTAACAGATTGTTTTTACAGGGAGGTTTGCAAACCAGATTAATGGGGGTATTCGCCGTCCAAATGTCTGCTGGAGTACCAATCACCACCTCTACTGAGCCAATCATATTTGAGTTTAGTAAAAAATCTTTTTTTGTGAAATGATCAATGAACCAAACTGTCACTTTATCCTTAAATGAACTATAATACGAATGATAAATTCCCAGGAACTGATTGTAGTTCTGACTAAGCTTCCTTTCATTTCAGGTCTAGATTTGGTGTGCATTTTTCCAACAGTTTTTGCTGAGCACTTTATGAATAGTTCCTATGGGAATTTGAGATACACATATTGGAACCCTCTAAATACTTTCTTTACCACTGTACAACAAATGCCTGTGCTGCTATTAGTGATTATAAATGTTTTTCGAATGTAAGTGCTACTTAGCTGTAACTACATAGTCACTATTGATGATTCTTTAATGGGAAGGTTTTACCATAACATGCAGCTGATGGGTAAGAAGATACTACCAGCAGATAAACATATGAACATGATTGAGCATATGCTGTTAACATGGCCTCATTTAGGCATATATCTTCCTCTACGGCTGATAACTTTTACAGTTTTTACTTATGCGAATGTGAGTTTCATTGTTAGGCATATACTTTTAATACACTATAAAAACCAGAATTATGTGTAAATTGGTTTTAACCATGCCTAATTGTTATTATTGGTGCTAATTTTGTCACTTATTTTGTCATGTTTCTCCTGGATATGTTTAGATTTCCGGAGAGAGAATGCACTGCCACACTCCACCTCCAGATCAAGGCTTAATTTACTGTTACAGTCCCCACCTGTGAAATTCCTCATAAGCCCTGAGTTTTTTCCAGCTCTGCATTCAAACACTGTGAGTATTCTCTGTTATCAATGATTTTCTATGTCTCGTCTCCATCTCTACAATGAGAAACATGAAGGAATACCCCCACTTTCCTAAATTTAAATGGGCAGTAGCTCCATATATAATAATGTCACCCACAGAATAACTGGAATCACAGTTATTTATTCATCGTATTTTTTAAGTTTATTACTTTTTTTGTACACATTTCTTTTTCCATAAATATTTTTAGTGAATAAAAGTGAATACACAATAAATAACAACATTCATATTTACAATAAGCAACTGATCACAAGATAGAACAAGCCCTACAAAGGAGGAAACATTAACAACACTATACAAAGGACCAACTAACTAACAAATAGACCATAACTAAATGACATAAATGCATCAATGTGAAACTAGAAAACTTACATAACAAGACAAAAAGAAAAACATTATACAGAAAATACATAACCAATACATCACAAATCACACCTATAACGACAAAGGTGAAAAGCGCTGATGCGCGTTTCAGAAATGCAGCTGCTTGAGACTTCCTTCATCAGGGTGCAGACTTCCTCAATTGGTTTGTGGCCCAGAGAAAGCCATTAACAATCAAGATACACAATGTATGGTGTATAGGCAGGGCTATAAAAAAAGTGCCATTGTCAGGATCCGTGGGGGGGGGGATATTTCTGGTGGCACGGTTGACCGGCATTGGAAAATAGGGTTATTTATTTTGGCACTTCACTGCATTGTTGTTCCTGAGGACTTTTGGTGAGGATTCCTTTATGAAAATCCTTATAGATACCTTGGTCCCGAGTGACAACATGGAGATATCCCCCAGTGCACCGCTTTATGAAGTACCCGAAGGTATAATTAAGTTCAAGCAAACACCAAGTTCATTCAAAATAGATTTGTAATTGTAATTGTCACTTTTTGACTACAAATTCGTAACTTTCTTCCATGTGGTAAAAATACTCTTCAAACGTCAGTAAATACATCCACAATTATTTCTTTCTACATCCCTATGCATTTCGGGCTTATCCAGCCCTTCATCAGGGGAATAGTCTGTAAACAAATGAAAAACTGACTGTTTTCAGAGGTGATATCTCCTGTTCATATATCAAATTCAACAAAATGTTTCCATTTGAAACGAATTATAATAGTTTGCAAATGGGTGGCCAATCATTAGACTGCAAGCAGCTGTTTTTTTTGGTTGTAATGTTTAATTTATTTAAAATGTCAATAAAAAAGGTTGTGCCATATTTACAATTTCAGAAAGTCAGAAAGCTGATAAGCTTCCATGGGATAGTGAGGTGAGGGGGTGCTTGGTCTGGCTGGAGAGAAGACTCAGACAATAAAGCTGTGCTGACCTGAAGATCAAGATACAAAACCTTAAACTTTCCGCAAAAGGTACCCTACATGTTCCAGACCATGCTGTGCTCCTGAAATAGGGAACTACAGCAGTAAGGAAGAAGTGAAGTTATTTTAATTCTCTCCGTGCAAAGAGGTATGCACACTTGTTATATTAAAAGGTTGATTATATTGTCCCGAGGCAGCCGAGCCCCCATTTACAGGAGAGGGATTGTACAAATCAAACGAGAGCTTGTTTCTACAAAGACATGCAGAGAGTTAAATAAGTAGCAGCACATTTTTCACATTTGAGCACTGGCATGCTGCGTTAGGGTTTCTGGTGCTGTTGTGAATAGATTTATGCCTTCATTACTGCCTGATGGAAAGCCATTTCCTAAAAGTCCAGTTGGAAGGCGTTGACCTTGAATTTTTCTGTAGCTGGTTTGAGCGTAAACGTTCTTTTTTCATTGAAAGAACTGTAGATGTTTTGTCTTTGGTTTATCTATTTGGAGTGTTCACTTCTGTTGCTTGTGGGGTTCTCAACAACTGGCAATAGATTCCTGACATGCAAAGGCACTGATCTACAAATTACAACTGAGAGTATATCATGCTTCATGTACTGTCACACATAACCATTGATTTATGGGTTTTGGATTAGTACTGCGTTAAGTGGTACTCGAGGGACCACTGTTCCTCCAAGAGAATTGTGTTAAATTGTTTCCACTTTACACTTGTACATCAGATATCCTTTCAGACAGGGGCGGCTGGCTACTACGGGGAGGGGGACGTGCAAAATATTTTTAAAACTTACCTGAAGATAACCATGACGTTCTCTGCACCCAACATCTTCTTTCTCCAACTGCAGCCCGGCCAACTGGAAGCTTCCTCGGCCAATTCTGACACTGTTCTCCTCACCAGCATGAGGCCAGCGCTAGGATTGGTGGAAACGGCCAGACTCGGTGCTCCACACCACTGTGGAGGCTTGCTCTAACAGCTGGGTTACAGCTATTTAATGTGCGCATGTGCGACTGGCCATCGCGCGACAGCCAGCCAAAAAGACATGCGTACTTTAAACAGTACACAGCGCCCCTCCTTGCTGTTGCTGTCAGTCAGCAGCGGCCCAATACCGTCCTGACACTGTTCGGGACAGAGGATGAAAAATAAATTGGTAATAAGTTACCATTTTATTTTTCATCTCTGGGGCTTTGAGGGGGGGGTTAAGTGGGGTGACGCTCCTCCACTCCAACGGAGGAGCCGCCCCTGTTTTCAGCGGTCAGTCACAGCCTCAGGTAGCCCGATCACTCATGCATTACGCATTGCTGTTCTCACAGTAATGTCTTGCTATTTACAATGGTCAATAGAAATGCCGTACAGTTGTGTGGAATAAAATACCTGTGCCGTGGTTGTCCTAAAGTATATTGAGCTTTGATCCAAACAATGTACCTAAAATTTCTGTATTGCAAATGCGAACTGATCAAATACTGCTGTCCACATTCACATACTGTGGCCCTTATTTAGAGAGTGGTGGATGGGATACTCCACCACAAATGTGGCAGATGTCTTTCCCACCTTATTACACGTGTATTATAGCCTACAGCACTTGTAATATGGCAGATGGGATATCCTTCATGTTTTGACGGAGTATCCTGGCCCCCAAACTCTAAATAAGGCCCTATGACTTCTTGCATGGCTTCCATCAGATTATACCTAAGATATCTCTCTGATAAAGCAAGTGAGAAAATGCCCAGAATGTAGGGTCCCAACTATGAGTGACGAGTAGTGCATTTCTATCAGGCACTAAGCATGTTCCTATATTTACAGAGTGCCTACCGCATGTTTACAAACAACACATGTTTGAAGCACATGATCACCAAAGTCCGACGGGATACTCACCATTTTGAACGTTACCAGCATAACCGGGACTTGGTTGCATTCCTCAACATATTTGCCAACAAGCAGCTGGAGCTGCCCAGGGGCTGGGAGATGAAGCATGATCAGCAGAGCAAGGTATTGGATGGTTTTCTTTAAGAAAGGATTAGTGGAAGACTGATTTGATGTTTCTACAAGACTGTGTTGCTTTGATTAAGATAACCATATTGAAGTTGTTCTTACTGATTGTTTTAATAGTAGGTTGTTCCCTTTCTTCTTGGTTTTACCATGTAAGATGTATCAAAAATAGTGTCTTGATTATGTACTCGATGTGTACCTACATTTTTCTTGGTTAGAGCAGCAGACCCCCTGATGCAGAGGTCTGGCCCGGGACAGGGGACCAGGGTTCAATTCCCGCCTCGACGGCTCTTGGACTCAATTTCCTCAGACCTGACAATTCTCGCATCGGTGCCTATTCTAATCATGGGCCCCACGCTGCAACTCTGGGCAATAGCTTGCTTAACCTCCACACCGGCCCCAACACACTAGGATGCCTGGCTTCACCCTGGGGGTGTCCAGGAGTGGACAATTCACAGGGAAAGCCAGGAAGGGTTCCACAGCGGTATGAGTAATAGCGCCAGGAAACCGCTTGGTGACAGTGCGCTCTACAAATACCTTGACATTTACATTTTTATAGAAGGCAAGTAATCTCTCTTTTCATCGCTCAATGTCATTTACCCTGGATATTGTTCTAGTGGACAGAACAGATAGTGCGGTTCCACTGTCACGCTTGTCTCACTCGGAAGGCTGTTTCAGTGAGAGGACTGTAGTTATCAGCCCGCCCGCCAACAATGCTAGAATGGAAATGATGGCCTCCAGGAAAAAGAAGGATGTGGGAAAGGGTAGTAGCTAAATGGGATTAACAGGCCAACCAGCAATATATAAATATTTAGACATGGCCGTTCATTTCAGTGTTCCAATAAGCAGCGAGTATAGTGTGATTGAGTGAAGACATTTATGCTGTTCATATATGCAAAACAGATCTTCAAATCATTCAAAAGTGCTTAACAAAAAGAATAGCTATACCTTATTTAAAATGTCAACTTAATAAAAACAAATTCATCCCTGAGTATGAAAAAGAACATGACCACCTCAAGTCCTTAATCTAGGATGGTGAGTCTAACACTTAAGACAGATGACTCTTTCCCTAAGAATCACTGCCTGCGGCTACAAAAAGGAGCCACACTCATCTGGAGATGAGCCACTTTATTTCCAAACTCCAAAAGGCAGATAAGCATTCCTATTTATGTATAAATAGTTCAGTCATGCCTTTTCCCTTCTCTCTGGACAACATCAGCAAGAGTCAATGTAACTCCTCAGGCTCTCCGGGGTGTTCATAACTAAGCTTTAGCCAGAGTGTATCAGGGTGCTTTCACCAGGTCTGCTGCAGCTCTGTTGTAGTGAATAAAGGCTGCATCATATTCTTCTCCTCAAGGAAGTGCAGGTGGAACAGGTGTTGGGGCATGTGTGCTAGATCCTGAAGTTGTGCCATTGCACTGGTCAGTAGTCACATTAGCCTAAGGCAGGACTACCAGAAGGCTAGCTCTACTTGGTTTGATTAGTAAATTCCTAGTTCACAGGCTAACTAAATTGGGTTAAGCAGTGTCCATGTGGTTTCCTTTTGTGAAGAGGTGTAATGTGCCTCTACACACAGGGCCTAAGCTGGGACACCTACTTTAAGAGCCAATGCTCTCTACCCTTCTACAGATCATTATTGTTGCTAGGTCAGTGCGGGGAGAAGTGGTAGTGGGAGGTTCTGGATCCCACTTGTGGGGGGAGGGTTGGGGTGGGGGAGGGGGTCGTTGCACTGAGACAAGGTTCCACTGAAGCTTCACCAATAGTGGTTGTGCTTTTGCCGTCCTACTGTTGCAGTGTTTCCCATTGGAATTCCTCTTGCTTTTATTACTGAGAACTGGGACATAGTTGCTCACAAGTCTCAGTTTTATTCAAATCCTGGCGCTGTGTTCACACTTTCATTCCTTGGGAGGACCCCAGCCTTGATTCTGTGCACTTTCCACTATATTACCTCACAGACCGCACACACTCGATACCTTTTTTCCCAGCATGACCAAGTTGATTTCTGGTGGTTAGTGTTGGCCTCTGATAAAAGACATGTTTCCTGGTTTGCCGGCCATGAGTGGGCTACAGAAGAGGTTGCAATATGTGTATGTTATCTTCTTGGGTGCTTAATGATACATCCGTGGCATGAATAATATGGATCACTGACAGAATATCGACAGTCAAAATATCGACTTGCCAAAATATTGAGGTAAAAATATAGAATGCCAGAATATCGACTTCCTATCTACAAACAGGTAAGTACAAAAATATCGACTCCAAAATATCGATAGGAAAAAATATAGACAGTCAAAATATCGAATTTTTTAAATATCTTATAAGTAATTTAAAAGTGATATAATAAAAATATAATTAATTTAAACATACTTAAAATACTTAAATAAACTTAAAATTAATAAATAATTAATGTAACCTAAAAAAAGAAAATAATTAATTTTAAAACAAATATATATATATACATATTATTAACAAAACATATACAATATTTTTTTCCGTAGAACAGCAAGAGGGTTAAATTTACTATTCACACTCCAGAGAGGGCAACAGTAGTGAAAGCGTTGGATAGCGTAGGGGTAAAAATTACTATTCCGACTCCAGAGAGCGCGACAGTAGGGAAAGCGTTGGATAGAGTTAGGTATAAAATTACCATTCCCACACTTGTGAGCGCAACAGTAGGGAAAGCGTTGGATAGCGTAGGGGTAAAAGTTACTATTCCCACTCCAGTGAGTGCAACAGTAGGGAAAGCGTTGGATAACGAAGGGGTAAAAATTACTATTCCAACTCCATAGAGTGCAACAGTAGGGCAAGTTTTGGATAGTGAGCGGGTAAAAATTACTATTAGCACTCCAGAGAGAGCAACAGTAGGGAAAACGTTGGATAGCGTAGGGGTAAAAATTACTATTCCCACTCCAGAGAGCGCAACAGTAGGGAAAGCGTTGGATAGCGTAGGGGTAAAAATTACTATTCCCACTCCAGTGAGTGCAACAGTAGGGAAAGTGTTGGATAGCGTAGGAGTAAAAATTACTATTCCCACTCCAGTGAGTGCAACAGTAGGGAAAGCGTTGGATAGCGTGGAGATAAAAATTACTATTTCTACTCCAGAGAGTGCAACAGTAGGGAAAGTGTTGGATAGTGTAAGGATAAAAATTACTATTCCCACTCCAGTGAGTGCAACAGTAGGGAAAGCGTTGGATAGCGTAGGGGTAAAAAAAACTATTCCCACTCCAGAGAGTGCATCAGTAGGGAAAGCGTTCGATAGCATAGGGGTAAAAATTACTATTCCCACTCCATTGAGTGCAACAGTAGGGAAAGTGTTGGATAGCGTAGGAGTAAAAATTACTATTCCCACTCCAGTGAGTGCAACAGTAGGGAAAGGGTTGAATAGCGTAGGGATAACAATTACTATTCCCACTCCAGTGAGTGCAACAGTAGGGAAAGTGTTGGATAGAGTAGGGGTAAAAAATACTATTCCTACTCCAGAGAGTGCAACAGTAGGGAAAGCGTTGGATAGCGTAGGCGTAAAAATTACTATTCCAACTCCAGAGAGTGCAACAGTAGGCAAAGCGTTGGATAGCGTAGGGGTAAAAATTTCCATTCCCACTCCAGTGAGTGCAACAGTAGGGAAAGCGATGGATAGCGTATGGGTAAAAATTACTATTCCCACTCCAGTGAGTGCAATAGTAGGGAAAGTAAATACTTCATATATAAATATAAATAACATAAATATTAATACCAAATACAAAATAATTAAAATATTTTACAATTTTATAAAACATATTAATTAATCAATTCAAATTACAAATAACAATTAACTAATTATGAAAATTACCTACTAATACTAATTTTTTACCAATTACCAATAAATTAATTTACAATATAAAATAAATAAAAATTAGACACAAAAAAATATTTAAAAAATGTAATTACTTACAATTAAATTACTTCCCAAGCTATTCCCCTATGAACACACAACCCACTACAGAAAGTAATGTAATAATATTAACATATTTATCAATTAATCAATTACAGTAAATTACAAATTATATTTTAATTAATTACCAATTAATAATTAATTAACAATTAATTCTAAATAAATAATAAATAAAATAACATATTTAATTATTTTTAATTAAATTACTTCCCACTCTATTCCCCTATGAACCCACAACCCGCTATAGAAAATAAATGACTAGAATAAACATATTTTTCAATTAATCAATTAAAATTAATTATCAATTATATTTTAATTAATTACCAATTAATAATTAATTTACAATTAATTCTAAATAAATACCAATAAATAAAATAACATATTTAATTAATGATAATTAAATTACTTCCCACCATATTCCCCTATAAACCCACAACCCGCTACAGAAAATAAATTACTAAAATTAACATATTTATCAATTAATCAATTAAAATTAATTAACAATTATATTTTAATTAACAATTAATAATTAATTAACAAATAATTCTAAATAAATAACAATAAATAAAATAACATATTTAATTAATTATAATTAAATTACTTTCCACCCTATTCCCCTATAAACCCACAACCCGCCAAAGAATTATATTACACAAAAATTAAATATTAATATTAACTTACCTTAAATTCGATATTTTTATTTTCTTTATTATGTCTAGTCGATATTATGTTCATTCTATATTTTTGATTCGATTTTATGTCCATTCTATATTTTTGATTCAATATTATGTCCATTCTATTCGATATTAAAATGTTCTAGTCGATATTTTGGTAGTCTATATTATGTCTAGTCGATATTATGTCTGTTCTATATTTTTACTCGATATTATGTCTAGTCGATAATAAAAACTCAATATTTTGACTCTACACCGAATAATATGTTGCAGTTTTGACACATTTTTATCAGACTCATTCTACTGAGCAGGGACCCTCAGTCATGAATCTCCCAAAATACTGGATTCATTGTTGACTTTTGAACCTGGAGTGCTAGGGTCTTACCCCGTTTCAGCATATATTGTGGGATTCTGGTGAATCGACATAATCTTTTTGCTTGATATTGCACAAAAGACATGAATATATTTAGACAATTCTTGGCAATTGGACTTGGCGATTGCAGGTTGTCCACAGTTTGGGGTTGCTGCACCATGCCCTTTATTAGAGGAGTCATGGCTTTGTGCGAATATGCCCAGCATTAACATCTATGAGTCTAGTGGATCTTGGCAGCGCTTTTTCAGCATTTTGACAGTGAATTCACGGGCTTGCATACAACATAGAGACATTGCTTCTAGTGTTGTGAGTTTATGAGTAGGCAGTCCTTGTTCCTGTTATGATTTAATAGCTCTGCTTTATATATTAAAAAAGGCTCTGTGCTTCGAGTCTGGTATTTTTTACATAACACAACTATGTTCGTTATTTTAATTTTTCTAGGATTCAGTTGCAGAACTATTATCCCTCTTTTGGGTTGTTCTTTTTTTTTTTTTTTTTATTAAAAAGACCTTTATTTTTGATAGTGCCAACCGTCAGCATAAAGTGGCATTGCATTTCAACAGCACAGTTCACAACACTTCACGAAGGCCCGGTGGGCAATTCTGTAGGGCATTATACACAGCCTGAGTGCCGGCATCCCGGAGGCCCGGCGGCGCAAGGTGATGGAACAAAACAATATACGCCAGTCTTCTCGTACCCTGAAAGGCTTTAGCTGAGCAATGAGACAATCGGCAATCATACAATTCAAGTGTAGTGGTGCGGTCTTGCAACAACAAGAAAGGGGAAGGAATGAAAGGGAAAAAAAAAAACAGAAAGAAACTACCCCTAAACAACCCCAAGGCCCTCCCCGTTTGCTATCGAGTACATTGCTGGAGTCTCTGTTATTCATCCTATGTGAATGGTGTTGTGTGTGTCCTAAGTGTGTGTCGCACCCACCCCCCACCAGAGCCGTCTCCTAGTTCTTATCGCACCCAACCCACCCTCCCCGTGTACCGCCTGCGCCCTCCCGTATCCCACTTCCTACAAGAAAAGCTTCAGTGCTCCCCCTGCGGCGGTTGTCCCAGGTCTAAATCATTCTCCAACTCCTCAGCCTGAAGTTCGTCTGCCTCCGACGAGTCAGTGTCGTCCCCCTCCCCCTTTAGTAGGTGTTCCTTGTAGAGGTCCCAAAAGGATTTCGGCCTGCTCTTGGGCGGCAGCAGCTCGCTGTACAATTCCGTTTGGGTGCAGCAATATTGGAGGTCCCTAAGCCATCTCGTTTTGGTGGGGAGTGGCCCGCGCATCCAGCACGTTGCCACGACCCTTCTGGCCAACAGCAACGCTACATCCACTATCCTGCGCAATGAAGGGGCCAGTGGTTTGGAGAAGCCCAGCAGTGCGAGCGCTGGGGATCTCTGCAGTGGTTCCCCCAAAATCCCGCCAAGCTCCGCAAAGACCTCCTCCCAGAAGGAGCTCACCCCCGGGCAAAGCCAGGCCAAATAAAAGAAGTCAGCGATCCGGGCCCGACAGCGCTCACACTCCGAGGAGCCACGTAAGCCATAGCGGTGTAGCCGCTCAGGGGTATAATATACCCTCTGTAGAAATTTAAAGTGCACCAAACGGTGCCTGCCATTAAGAGAAACTTTACGGGTGTTGGCGCAGCAGTAGCGCCACATAGCGTCATCGATGGGGGTTTGAAGATCCGTTTCCCACGCCGCTCTAGGAGCAGAGACAGGCAACGTTTGGTGCGAGGTTCCTAGCTTGTTGACCATAGAGACCAGTTTCGTACGAGTTTTAGTCTTAATAATATACGTCAATTCAGGGACCTCCTCAGGCTCCTGTAGCGAGGGGCCCAGTATTTCTCGGCAGGCTGATCGGATCCTATGATACTGGAACCTTTGTAGCAGCGAGGGAGCCGGGGTGATAGGGGGGAGTTGTTCCCAGGTTTTCAGGGTACCGTCCAAGAACAAGTCCTCCATATTCTGTACGCCAAGGGCTTTTAGGGCCTCTGTTACCCCTTTCTCATTGAGCGGGTCAAGCCATAGGGCCCAGGCCACCGGCATCTGTGGGGAGTACATCAAGTCACATCCCCGCTCTCTCCTCAGTGCGTGCCATGCATGGTTGGTCGCCTTGAGCGAGTCCATCTGTCCGACCGCTCTGTCCGATGGGAGACAGATCGTGGCCGGCAGGGGGAGTGGGTCAGCGAACAGCCGCTCTAGGATGAGATGTGGTGTACGCGCATCTCCATGGATCCATGAGTGTAAGTGTATCGCTTGTGCCACTCGATAGTATCGCTCCAAGTCTGGCGCCCCCAGTCCCCCCATTTCGCATGGGAGTGTCAGTGTCGCCCATTTGACTCGAGGTTGCTTCCCGCCCCAGGCGAGCCTGACTAAGACCTGTGTTATTCGCTTAAAGAAGACCCTCGACAGTACAACCGGAATGTTAACAAAGAGGAAGAGGAACCGGGGAAGCACTATCATCTTCATGAGGGCAATCCTGCCCAACAAGGAGAGGGGGAGTCTGATCCAGACATCCACATCATCCACCAGCTTGTTGAACGCGACCCCGTAGTTGTCGCGGATCAGGATCTCAGGATCCGTGTGTAGGCGGATGCCTAGGTATCGTACCGAGTCGTCAGTCCACTGTAGGGGATATTCCATCTCGAAGGGTCTCGTGACTGGGGTCAGGGGGAAAGCAATGGACTTGTCCCAGTTCACTTTGAGTCCAGAAAGCGCTCCGAATCGGACCACTTCCCTGAGAATCGAGGTCAAATTGGTTTCTGGGTCCCGGACATACAGTAAGGTGTCATCTGCATATGTCGAGATGCCGATCTTGTAGGTGGGGAAGCTGACACCCTCCAGGCTATGGTATTCCCGCATGGCACATGCTAGCGGTTCAGCCACCAGCGCATACAGCAGTGGTGACAAGGGGCATCCCTGTCGGGTTCCCCTACTGATGTGTATCGGGTCTGAAACCCTGTCACCCAGGCGCAGTCGGGCCGAGGGGTGGTGATAAAGTGCCCCTATCCTCTGCAAGAACGGTTCTCCCAGTCCCAATTTTCGCAACACTCTGACCATGAACGGCCATTCGACAGAGTCGAACGCCTTTTCCATATCCAGGAAAATCGCCAACGCGGGATTCTCCTGTTTAACATGCTGTATCGTACCCAGTACCGTGCGGATGTTATAAGTCAGGTTCCGGCTAGGCACGAAACCAGATTGCTCCGGTGCCACCAGGTCCGGGACCAGTAGAGCCAGTCTGTTGGCTAGCACCTTTGCATACAATTTCGCGTCTACGTTCAGCAAGCTGAGCGGCCTGTACGATCCACAGAGGTCTGGAGATTTCCCCGGTTTCGGGATCGTAACCAGCAAGGCTTCCCGCATGGAGGGTGGCATCTCTCCATCCTCGCATATGGTGTCAAAGAGGGCGATCAGGTGCGGGAGCAGGAGGTCTTTTAATGCTTTGTAAAAGCCTACCGTGAGACCGTCAGAGCCTGGGGCGCTCCCCGACCTCATGCTTCCCAGTGCATCTAAAATCTCGTCTTCGTGGAAGGGGGCCATAAGAAATTCCCTGTCTGAGTTCTTGAGGAACGGCATTGAGATATAGTCCAGGTAATCGTCAATTTCCGTTTCCGCACCCCCCGCCTTGGAACGATAAAGTTCCGTGTAATAGCGCCGGAACGTCTCCAGTATCTGGTCTTCCTCAACTACCTTGTCGCCCTCCGGGGTCTGCAGTTCTTCTATCACTAAGGGTCTCCGGGAGCCCTTGACCATGCGGGCCAGCAATGCCCCCCGGCCTCTCTCCCTCCCCGTAAGCTCGAGCAGTGGCGTATTTGCCCATGTAAAGGACTTCTCTGTCCGCAAGCGCGTTGTATTCCGCCAGCAGGGGCGGGAGCGCCTGTCCTGCGTCGCCTCCAGAATCAGCCAGCTGTCGTTTCTCTAAGGCCGCCAGCTTGTTTTCTAAGTCGGAGAGGTCCCTCCTAATGGAGCGCAGTACACTGGAGTGTTTGGACATGGCCATTCCTCTTATATACACTTTGAAGGCTTCCCATATAGTGAAGAAGCTATCAACCGATTTAAGATTGGTGGCGAAGTAGCGTTCTATGTCTTCCGCCATCTCCCCGCGAAAGGCGTCGTCCAGCAGAGCATAGGGCGGGAAACGCCAAGTGTAAGGCGGGATCCCCTTCCTGGCGGTGGAAAGACTGATCAGGACTGGGGAATGGTCCGATAGTGTGCGCGGGAGAACTGTACACGAGCTGATGCCGCCAAGCACTGAAGAGGAGGCTAGCCAGTAGTCTATTCTAGTATGTATGTTGTGATAGGCCGAGTAATGCGTGAATCAGCCCTGCGTAGGGTGTTTGTCCCGCCACACATCCACTAGGTCCAGCTTTGTCATCTCCGCTCTCATGCAGACAGCAGATGCCACAGGCCTTCGAGCAGGGCCAGCGGAACGATCCCTGTCAGGGTCAAATACAAAGTTGAAGTCCCCCCCCCATAGCGTTTTGGAGTGTGTGTGTGCCCTACATGTGGCCGACAGGGTAGCATAAAACTTCGGATTATCATGATTGGGACCATAAACGTTCACTAATAGCAGATCTAGCCCCCTCCCCGCACACCTAGCAATCACATATCTACCCTCTGTGTCCACACGTATCGGGGTCAGTTTCAATCTCGAGGAGGGGTTAGCCCAGGTAATCACGCCACGCGCGTGAGTGGTGAAGCCCGCTGCCACTATAGTTCCCGCCAACCCTCTAGTCTGCAACATCTTACTATGAACAGGTAGGTGTGTTTCTTGCAGCAGGGCTACATCCACATGATGTCTGTGGAGAAAGCTCATAACCTTCCTCAGCTTGCGGTGGTCGTTTAGCCCTCGCACATTCCAGGTCAGCAGGGTTAGTGCGCGTCGGGCCTGTGGGTGCTCAGACACTACAGCAGCCGACATCGCAGAGCACAACGTATCATAGTGACGCCATAGGCAGGTGGCGTGCCACAGCCCAGGGCACCAGTACCCAAGGCGGCCAGACAGTCACTCCATTCACACGCACTCACTCCAAGCCAGATTCTCATAGCAAACCACGGACCCCTCAACTTTTGAACAATAACGAATCCCCCAAACCAGGTTCCAGAACCCGCCCCCCTGTCCCCTCCCCACCCACAGCTGACCTCCCCCAACCCGGCCAGTCAGAGCCCCCCACAAAACCCCATCAACTCAAGAACCTCAAAGTGTTAGGCAATACAAGTCCCAACTCCCAGGGGAGTGTCTCGACCAAAAGCACAGGGGCAAAGCGTGCCAAGACTGCATAGAACCACCAACGGTTTCAAAGTTTATCTCCAGTTCTGCACCTCTGCCTAGCCCCAAAGTGTTCCAATGCCTTACACTGAGTTCACCTATTTCCCCCGTTCCCCCCAAACCCGCCCTCAATGTCAATACCGTGAACGCCTCTCCGGCACTTGTAGTCTGTCCATGCAAAAACAGCTTGCTTCGCGGTGTGGACACTCCTCCCATCTCACATCTAGTGTCCCAAAATGATTCCAGTGTACAGCTCACCTTATGGGATTGCACATTATTCTTGTGGCAGCATGTCCGACGGCACTACCCGCAGTGGGGAGCACTACATACTGGGTGCACTGCTTCAGTCCTGTTCCTCCAAGTTCGATGCTGCCCCCGAGTCCTCTCCGTGCTGCTGTCGATGTTCCTTACGTTCCCTGGCTCACGTTTTCAGCGACTTCTGCAGTTCCTTAGGGTCTGTGAAGAAGTACGATTTCCCGCCAGTGTTAATCCTCAGTTTGGCCGGGTAAAGCATCGCGTAGTCAAGTCCCAACTCGCGGAGCTGTTTCTTATGCGGTACGAACTGACGGCGCTACTCTTGCACTTTGGCCGTGAAGTCGGGGTACAGCGATATGTTCATGCCTTCCATCTGGAGCTGTCCTTTTTCCCTAGCCAGCCGCAAGGCCGTGTCCCTGTCCCTGTAGTTCAGGAGCTTTGCTATGATGGGTCGGGGAGGCGCGCCAGGTTGAGGTTGAGGGCCCAAAGTGCGATGCGCCCTCTCCACGATGAACATTGGGGAGAAAGCCTCCTCCCCAAGCAGCACTTTCAGCATGTTCTCTACGTAGAGCTCCATCTTACCAGTCCGAGTCGATTCCGCTACCCCCGTTATACGAATGTTCGATCTGCGGGAGCGCGCTTCTAAGTCCTCGGCCTTGTCACGGATCACTTGGAGCAGCCTGCCGAATTGCCGACGGTCCTTGTCCCACTCGGTCTGCGCCTCCTCGGCCTCCGTGAGGCGTCGTTCCGCCATATCTAGGCGCTCCGCATGTTTGTCTACTCGCTCCGCCATGCGGTCCATGCGATACGACAAAGCGTCTATCTTGGAGCCCACCGCCTCGATGCTGTTCTGGATGCCCTTCTCCATCTCCGCCAGCAGGTCCCGAAGTTCTGCAGGTGCCGTTGTCGCCGCTGCCCCTTTCGGGGAGGCCTCCGGTGCTGGTGGCTCCGTCCCCTTCGGCCTCCGGCGTTCAAACGAGAGTTTGGCCTGCGCCGCATCGTTTTTCCCCATGATGTCCTCCCAGTGGGAGGGGGGGCTCTGTCACTGAGAAACCTCCTCGTTGCAGTGTAGGCAGGGCCGCGTGAGTAGTGCTCCGCTCACTCCTTCACCACTCCCGGCTGCCGCACCAGCGTTGGTGGAGCGGGTGGGCCAAAATGGCGGCTATGTCGAGAGCGTCCCATCCGGTGAGCTTCTTGTGTAGGCCCCCGCAGTCCGCGGAGTTTATGCTAACCCCTCCGGGTTTGCTGACGACAGTGTCCTTCCAGCTGTAATGTCGCTGTGCGTGTGCTCCCAGGTGAACCAAGGCGTACACGCGGCCGGCGTGTCTCCCCAAGCCCCCGCAGCTCGTGTTCAGTCGGCACCGTGCTCGCCAGCTCCGTTGAGGTGTGGCTGAGAGGGGGTGTCGTGGCGTTAGCTCTAGAGTGGTGCGGTGTGGCTGGGGGGGGGGGCCTCCCGTGTGTCCTGGCGGCAGCGCTCCGAGTCCAGCACCGCTCGCCCCGTCTCCTCCAGTGTTCGGGGCCGCACGTCGGGTGACGTCGTGCGGTCTGCTCCGCAGGGCAGGTCGCGGCTTCAGGCCTGGTCCGCCACCTCTCTCCTTCGCGGAACGTCTCCGGGTTTCCTCCGCTACTAACGGCCGCTCCGGACCACTCAGTCGGGTCTGGGGGTACCAGGGGTCACCAGGTACCGAACACAGCTACGCTGGCATGCGATAGGATAGTTTATCAGGATATTTTAGGGGCTTAGGCGAGGAGCCGAAAGCTCACACGTCCGCCATCGACGCTGGCTAGCTCCGCCCCCCCCTTTTGGGTTGTTCTTACCTTGTACTGTAAACTCTTAGTCTATTTTCCGGTCTCAGCTGAGGCTAATCGGTGTTGCTGGTGCCCAGAGAGGAGTGCTGAAGGTAAGCAGTCGGTGGTGGGGTTCAAGGTTGGTTTTCTTCATTAGTCCTCAGTCAGGATGCCATGGTCCACATTGACATAAGGCAGCCGTGCGAAACAGCTATTACAACGCAGCTGTTTCCACGCAGAGCCTGTACCATACATGCACTGTTACCACACATAGCCTTCACCACACAATATTTTACAACGCATGTGGTGAGGGCATATGCTGGAAACGGTGGTAAAGGCGCCTGCAGGGTCAATGCTATTGGCGTCTTAAGAGGAGCAAATAACTCCTTCTGCTTCCTCTTGATGACCTGTGCCGTGCCCACAAGAGTTGCCTCGTCGTTGTCCTGTTAAGGTAAGGGGGATTGTTTTTTGGATGGATTTTGGGCTTTAGACAGGGGGTTTTAAGGAACTGGGGGGATGTTGTACCGGGTACAGATTTAGGGTTTAGGGCACGAGCCGGGTATTTTTTAAAAGGGCTGGGGCCAGGAGGGGGTTGCGCTGGGGTCTATATTTAGGGCTTAGGGCAGAGGTTGAGTATTTTTTCTAAAGTACTGGAGGATGGGGGGGGGGACAGGACACGCTGGGCTTGACCGGCGTGAGGACTGAGGGCAGGAGTTGGGGAAAACGTTTATCATGCATAGGCCTTTAACATGCATGCTTTCCAACAAAATACGTTGTGAAACTATGTGTCGTAAAGATTATACGTGGTAAAGGCATTCTCGTTGTAACCCATGCATGGTAAAGGCATGCTTTGCAACGGAATGCAGCCTATAATATCCTTTGCATCATTCCTTCATTTGTAAGCAGACTTGTCCCTTCAGGGATAGAACAGTCATTTGGCAGACATGGATATATCTGCTTCCAGACACTTTCAGCAATGTTGTCACCAAGTGCATCAATACTGTGTTCTAGTTCACCTCTCACACTGATCTAATCTTCGATCTCTGGGTTAGATTCAATATTTGCTTCTGAGGCCCGCTTGACATACTCCAGTTCTGTGTGTCCCCTGGGTTGCATGTATGGACCATGCTGCAGCCTGCGGGGGTACTAAACTACTCCCCCCTTCTTTGGGCTGCTATGGTGAAGGCTTTGAGGTGCCTCACTTCATTGGTTGGCCAATGATGGGGGCCTAGCCATTTATTCTCTCAAAAAGATCAGAGCATGCATGTCATTGCTTGGTATGTTCTTCTCTAGGGCATCTGGCTCCCAAGGCACTCCTCTAATCAGATGGGTGTTCTGCTGGGATCCTCATTTGAGGATGTCATGTATGATCACATGGCTTCAGTGGCTCACACTGTTACAGAGACCGTGGCTAAGACATAGAGGGACCATTCATATTCCACAGTGCTGGAAATGATGTCATTGGGGTAAGTGGATTGAGATACATCAGGCATCTCAAGACCCTTTTTTTAAAAAAAAGTGGACTAGACCTGGTAGGCTTATTTATCTGCAACAGCTGGGAGTTAACTTGAAAAAAGTTGATTCCCGAACCATGAGTATATTTCACCCCAAATGATTTTTTCAATATTGAGCGGGTATCGGTCCAAGTCGAAAAACGCATTCCGAATGCGTTTTTTGACTTGGACGTTCGTGCAGATAGAGGTGCATTTAACTACTGATACACGCTCAATATTGAAAAAATAATTTGGGGTGAAATATACTCATGATTGGGTAATCAACGATTTTCAAATTAACTGGTCTAAATACTTTTACAGAGGTCTAGTGAAAACGCATCAAATACATACTGCGAGCCCTCAAGAAGTCAGATTGTAGACGAAACACGTCGGCGTTTGCAAAACGTTTGTTTTAAAAAAAGAAAAATAAAGGATAAAGTTTATTACTACACAATAACATCAACTATTCTTTGGAAAAACAGCTGTGGTCTTAAGATTATTTACTGTGTTTATTTATAAGTGTGCTGGGCTATTCTTTTGCAGTGCAATTTCTGGTGCATTCACTATGGCGTTCATTTTTATTTGGCTGATATCTGGAACAAGTCGCAACAGTTTAAGTTCAATTTCTGGGCCTGGAGGGTTTTATGACTTTGCATGTCTTGGCATTTCTTGGACCTTGTGTCTTTTAGTTTGTGCAGGGCCATCTGGTGGTTCCTAGGTATTACCCCAAAACAGGGCAAGGTTTTTAGGTCACAGAGATTAGAATGTATATCGAGCGGTTCATCCAATGGGCATATAGATACTTGTATCACTTGGAGAAGTGTGGCTCAATGGTTAGAGCGGCAGACCCTGATGCAGAGGTCTGGACGGGACCAGGGTCCGATTCCCGACGCGGCGGGGTCTTGGGCTCAATGTCCACAGACTCGATAATTCTCGCCTCGGTGCCTACTCTAATCATGGGTCCCCACTCTGCAACTCTGGGCAATAGCTTGCTTAATCTCCACAACGGCCCTAAAGCGCTGGGATGCCTGGTTTCACCTTGGAGGTGCCCAGTAGGGAGCATCTCACAGGGAAAACCAGGACGGGTTCCACAGCGGTATACAGCGCCAAGATGCCTGTCAGGTGATAGTGCGCTTTACAAGTATACATACATTTACATTTACACATTTACATCATTCTTTCTGCCACTTCTTGCACTTATTGCTTGGTGGACAAATATGGTGCTTGGTAAATCCTCTCAGAGTAAGGATTCTGGTGAGAAGACGAATGATGGCCCAATTATTTACCAGAAATCTCCTTTACTCTGAGACCAAATCTTCCTAGTCACAATCCTTCGTATGATGACCCATCACCCTCTGTGCTGTCCTCCTACCATGCATTTCACCTAATATTTTACAAGAGTCTACCCCTCTACACCTGAAAATGTAATACGCATTCTTGAGATTCTAAGGAAAGATTTTTGATTTGTTAGAGGGGAACAAAGAAGCCTTTCTTTCCAAGAAGAAAGACTGTAATGAATTATTTTGCATTCTTGTAGATTTAGCCTCATAATTAAGAAATATATTATTCTATTAATGAGTTAAAATACATTTGCAAGTAACTCGTGCTCTTCTGTCCTCTCCTCTTCCTAAGCAGTGGTGCGTGGTTCGTTTAAACTGATTGCAAGTAAGGTATTGCTAATCTACCTTTAAGGATGCCTCTTACCAGTAAAAATTGTGTTTACATTTTTCTACGTAGCAACAGTTTTGCTGTAGACCGGTGAGTCTGGTGGCTTAGGGAAGTTATGCATCCACTCCGTGTATTTATGTTTGCCCTCATGGTCATCAGTTTGAATCTAGGTGGGTCCATTCACCCTTTCATCCTTCTGAGGTCAATAAACTGAGTACCGTTGAGTTAGATAGCAATTAATGTCTTATTTCAGCAGCAAGAGATCTAAGTGGTGAACATCTGCTTTACTAATAACACGTTATGTTACTGTATGATTTTATGATGTTAGTTGTGTAATTGTGCTGCATGCAGAGCCTCAAACTTTCTCTTTGATTACTTCTCAAGTTCAGTATTAGTGGAGTTGAATCAGATGCATATCAGAGGGGGCTATGATTCGAAGCTGGGGAGTACCACCACAACAAAACAGACCTCCATAATGGGACAGGAGGCAAGTAAACGCATTTTGACACACTGCGGTATCCACAGATGCTAAGAACAGCACCATTGACAATCAATCATTGGCAAAGCCAATAAGTCTTGCAATTCTAATGTGAGTGTAGAGCTGTTGGCTTTGCTAACGTTTGGCTGTAAAGTACTGTTTAAAACAAGTTAAAAAGTGTTTTCCAAATACTAGAGGAATACAACTGAATTCGGTATTGTTAATCTTTATATATGGCATGGTTTAATTTTCAATTACCTTTCACTCAGTAAACATTGAGCAGAATTTAAAAGAATACGGTACTGTCAGAATATAAAGGGAAACTCTTGTCAAGGCCTAATACACTTTAGTCATTTGGGGCCATATGTAGGTAAAATGGCATTTACCGAATCATAAATACCGAATTTTACCGATTCGGTATTTACAAATCGGTAAATGCCATGTAGGTAATTATTCGGTATCAATTACCGAATCGTTATGATTCGGTAATTACCGAATCAGTATTTACCGATTCGGTAATTCCCATTGATTCCTATGGGCCTTGAGGCCCATAGGAATCAATGGCAATTACCGAATCGGTAAATACTGATTCTGTAAATTTACTGAATTGTCAAGGGGGACAGGGTGTCACTTTGACACCCTGTTGCACCCCTGATTCTGGCTTGTGTGCATGTACACCTGTGCCATGTGGCACACATACATGCCCTAAGGGCATGTATGTGTGTCACATGGCACAGGTGTACATGCACAGATGTGCATGTACACAGAAATTCGTTATGTACCATGCCATTGTATTTCATGGTAAATAACGAATTCCTAAGGGCCTATGGCACTGTTTCCAGTGCCACCTACATCCCATATTACTGATTCTGTACATTTACCGATTCGGTAATTTACAGATTCAGTAAATTTACAGATTCGGTAAATATACAGAATCGGTAATTTTCTGGCGCCCTACATCTGAAACTACGAATACCGAAATCGGCCGTTACCGACCGGTATTTGGCCACCTACATATGGTCCCATGTCTTCTGCAGTAACTCAGGGAGCAGGTTTATCTCCACCTGAAGAAGTGTCATGCTAAGTACCCCTTCTGTGTTAGAGACTCTGTTCGAGTGAGTGCAGATAGGGCCCTTCCCTAGCGACATTAAAGCCTTTGCGTGCCGGAGCTTATGATTTCATTCAATATGTTGAATGCTGGAGATTAAGCAAAAACAACTCTTAAATTCTGTTCCACAGCCATTCTCCAGCAAAACTATCCCTGTTGCTGTGCTTTTACAGACAAACTGGGAAAGGTGGGTAGAACATATTGAGGAAGGGTATTTGATGAGGAGAAATAGCACAAGAGGGAGATAGCTAGAAAACACATGCATTTTCATGGAGTGCTGAATGAAAAAGAAAATAGTAGTTCCCTAATATGAGCAGTGGAAGGTTACATGTCAGCCAATCTAAACAATCTAAATAACCATAAAAAAGATGTGCTCCAATGGGAGGGACAACCATGAGAAGAGGAAGACAAGCCATTGAATAAGAAGCAAGCAAAAGAGTGACCATGAAGCCAACCAATAGCAAACAATGGACATCCCACTATAAGTTCACGTTAGGTCTTTTGCAAGCATCTGGTAGGTGAAACCTAAAAAAGACTCTGGTCCTCTTACAGATGTGCAAGACCTGTGCGTTATCTCTTTCCTCTCATTTCCAGAGACACAGTAATAGTGCATTACAAGCACAGGGATGTTCTATGTGGAGTGTTGATTACTTACTGTGCTCTCTCTCTCTCTTTATTTCTTCTCTTAGCCTTTTTTCGTTGACCACAATTCCCGCAGCACCACTTTTATCGACCCACGACTTCCGCACCAGAGCAGCAGGCCCACCAGCGCCTTGGTCCATCGGCAGCACTTAACCAGACAGCGCAGTCATAGTGCCGGTGAGGTAAGCTCGAGCGCAGCCCAGCCAGAGTGACAGAGGGCATGATTTCAGCTTCTGCCAGTAATTGAGAGCACTTCTATTTGAGGTTGATGAGGTGGTAAGCACACTAGAAAGATATTCTGGCTAGACAGAACTCCTGTTTCCGTAAACATTATTGCAATACGCAGAGCTGCTTGTCGAATTGCCAACTTAAGTGATGTAGAAATATTACAAGGTAGCAGTCCCATGTTTTTGCTATTTCAGGGCTGCTTTCTTTCACTTGACCTAGTGTAAGTGTAATATATTTGTGAAACCGCTTATTTTATGGTTCACATCGTCCTTGAATGCATGAAATGTTTGAAAACGCGTGGGCTATTAAAATGTAGCATGATCCGACACTGCATTAAAGTGATGGGATTTCATGAAGTTTTGCTCAGCAAAATAGCCCTATGTTTCACTACAGTGGTGCAAAAAGTCAGTGGTTGTGTACATGGTTTAAATAGGCATTTGATCTGCTTGCCTAGGATAGCAGCGTCTGTAAGCATGTATACAAGAATCCTTCTAAGTTCAAGCTTAGTTCGGTTGCTTGTAAATTAAGTAAAAAAGACTCGTTTCTTGCTGTGATCGTGACCCCTTTCAAAATACTAGTCTGGTGAGATGGCCAGCAAAGGATAGCTCAAGAGACTGCACAGTATTTATATGTCGCAGAAACTTTATCACCACGCACAGGTTGAGAGATATGCCGTATTTGCAAATAAAAGGAAATAGATAGACAGGAGTCAAGTTGGAAGTTCTTTGCATTAGAATAGCTTTCGGCCTCTGAACCCTTATAAGAACATGGCCAATTTCCCTATGCAAGCCCTCCTTCTCTACCTTCTGCATTCCCATACTCTCTCCTGGCCAGTGGCGGCCGGCACAGGTAATCGTGGTGCGGCGGGGCCGGGGTGAGAGTGGGGGAAGTTGACAGATGACGGAAAAAGGTATAAATTAATAAAATAATACCTATTCTGTTGATTTCCTTCCTGCTGCGCCCCACCCAACGCACTTACCTGTGATGCCTGCGGCTGTTCCTTACCCAAATTATTAGACAGTTGTCTCAGTATGTATGTATATGTAAGTGGTAAGTAAGTTATAAAACGAATTCCTATGTAAATGCAAATATGTGCATTTACACATGTGACAGACATACATGCCCTTAGGGCATGTATGGGTGCCACATGTGCACACAAGCACTAATCAGGGGTGCAGCAGGGTGTCAAAGTGACACCCTGCCACCCTTGACTTTTTTCCAATTGTACCGAATTGGTAATTACCGATTTGGTAAATACCGAATCTTAACGATTCAGTATTTTTTACCGAATAATTTCCTACATTGCATTTACCGATTCGAAAATACCGAAACGGTAAAATTCTGTATTTTCGAATCGGTAAATCTAAATTTCCTACATCTAGCCCTAAGTGATTTGCCAGAGTCACAGGATGTGGAGTTAATCCCGAGGGTTGAACCTTGGTGTCCCAGCTCCAAAGTCGGCAGTCTAGCCATGAGACCACATCTTCTCCCCCATTGTTGTGCCAGAGTGTCGTTTACCTTGGTTGAAACAGAATTAACACACACGGAGTCCAACAAGCACCATGCCAAACATAGAGTCTGCAGCAGCATGTGACTGATGAGGCCTGCCTATCTGCCTTGCCATATTTCGCGACTGTCCTCTGGAATCTGGTAGGCAAGTAACATAAATTAAAGCATTCAATTTAATGCTGCTGCCATGTGGGTGCAGCTCCATTGATATGTTATTGCAAGAGTCGTAACGAAACTTGAGGTGGCCCCCCTCAAAAGTGAATGGAGCACATCCCGGGCCCAGGCAGGAGCTCTTGGACCAGGGGCCCGTGGCAATGCACAGTGCTGAAGGAGGCCCCAGGAGCTCAGGAGCCTCCCTCCATGGCAGGGACTGCTGGACTATTTTTACACCACTGAGCCTGATGCCTCCTTATTTTCAGCACGCCTCGCTGCTTACACTATGGATGTAAAAGGCACGCCGCTGCCTGTTGTCAAATACTGGAGTCACCTCAGCAGCTCTGCGAGTAGCAGTTAATGGAAAGCTAAAATGATAATAACCAACATTATCATCATTTTAGTTTTCCGTTTCCTGGTACGGGGTGGGGCTGTTCTGCTGACAGAGCAGGGGCCAGGATAGGAGTGGTTTTCCCACTCAAAGTGCGCATGAATTTTTGGCCGGCCTTCTCGGGCCGGCCAAACATTTATGAGCACTTTGCATGTTCTCCACCCAGGTTGCACTACAGCCTGGGTGGAGAACATGCCCTGGCTCCCATTCCCTGTCTGAGTGCCGAACCACTGCGCTCAGACAAATCACAACGCAGTGTTGTGATTGGTTTAGGAGACACCGGGAGGCCAGGTGCTTCCTGCTGCCAGACTCCAGACAGGAAGAAGATAAGAAGAGGATGGAGGAGAGGCAGCAGCTGGCCGTAGCCAGGTGAGTGTTTGTTTTTCCTTTTCATTCTAATACCCCTCTCCCCCTAACCGCCCACCACTCCCGTCCGGTAGTAGCCGCTTCAGCTTAAGGGCTCCCTGGGCTCCTCTGAGCCCATTCACAGCATGGTCTCAGTGCAGGAGTTATACCTTTTCAGGAAGGAGGCAAAAGTCAGCAAACAGCTGTCTTTGCTCACACCCTAGCAGAGAGAGCCAAGTTCCAGATGAGACAAAAAGTGCAGTACCCCTCTACCCTACAAGGACAGTCTGTATAGTGACCTCCAGGAGAGACAACCAGCATATATGCCAACATTTCGAAACAGGAAAGAGTTAGACAGTGGAAAGAAAAATCGAGTGAATTTATTGTCCCCATTGACTACATTGAAACAAAGGCAATTTTAAAGAGGAAGCAGCTACAATACGGCCATCGCAGGCTTTACAATCGGTAGTCTCCCGTCACGTATGAGCCAGTACAGTAACTCCTTACACACAGAGGGAAAGGTGCTCTCTAAAGAAAGGCAGCAGATGTATTAGAATACACAGGCAATTAAACTGAGAAGAAGAGATCTCTGCAGAAGAAGCCCACGATTAGGGGAATAGATACCATCTAAATAAGCATTGGTAAAGCATCGTTTTTTGCCTATGTAATGAATAAAGCTGTTTTCACCAATCATCGTCCGGGAGAATGAAAGAGCTCCCTGACAGATAAGACAGGAGTGGAGAGGATGCGGCGCAGCGGCCAGGACTGCTGAGTCAAGAGCTTCGGATCCTGGTACAAGTCTCTACGGTGCCACGCAACATCCTGTGATTCTATGCAAATCCCATAATCTCTCCGGGTGATAAATTGTTATATAAATATGCTGCAAGAGCAAAAGGTAAAACTTTATAAAAATATAGTTCCAACAAAGTAGATGTTAACAGTATTTCAGCGACGGAAAACTGATAAGAGAAGCAGACGAGGAACAAGCATTTGTAAATGCGGGAAAACAGGCAACAGCCAATAGAAATGGCAAGTGGTATGCACAGGAACCAATACAAAGCCAGGAAACTGAGGAGGCAGAATGCAAATCCCTTTTAAGTTTATATTAAAAACAAAAGATTTCTCAAGCACAGCATAAGCGCTGTGCAGGCGAAACCTAAAAATAGCCAACCTGTGCAGCAGAAGGAGAGAATGACTGTGCAGCCATCCAACTTTCTGTACCTTCTTCTTCAAGGGTTTCATGGAGGAAGTGAATGCAGGGGCAACAGTAAATGACGTGATAAAATGTTAACAGTGTATGATAGTGATTACTTACCATGGGGCATTTTAACCATGATTATAAATGTGACATCACATTTGTAAGTAACCTTTTTAAATTAGAAAGCCATACACAGACTTTCAAAATGACGCAAGTGTTTTTTGGTTTTTTTTGTTTCTCGATCAGAGTTGGATTGCTAAGCAAACAAAAAGTAACGCATGTGTAGGGGGGGACAACACAGGGCAGAGGGAAGCAACAGGAAGGGGTGGGCAACACTGACCAGGGGGAAAGCAACTATGAGCGGGGAAGCAACAGGAGGGGCGTGTGAAACAACATGTGGGGACGGGAAAGTAACGCAGGGGTAACACTGAGAAGGGAAAAACATGGAGGGTGCAGCTATAGGAGGAGGGCATGGGTGGGGAAAAAGGAGCATTGAGGGGGCAGCAAACAGGCAGAAAGCTGAACGTTGGGGGAGTAAAGGAACAAGAGAGAGCTCATGATAGAGGTGGAGGAAGAATTACACAGGCAAAAAAACATTTCTGTGGGTGTAATAAGGGCACTAGGGTGGGGAGAAGCGCACGGGCAGTGAGAGCAGTGGAGGGGATATGTACACAAGGTAGACAGCTGGGAAACACACACTTGTAGAGTGCTTAAACAAAAAGAAGAAATAGTGTCGGAAAACGGAGCAGTGTAAGGACACAAGCAATGTGTCCATGTTACAAAAGTCTTGCCAAGTGCCACGCATCTCAAGTTAGAATAATGCATTTTCGGTAATTTTCCCGCATTACCGTAATGCCTGAAATTGTCACGCAAAAGAACCGTGTCCTGAAGTGGAATAAGTGCTGTATTTCATAGGCCACAAGATGGCGGTAGTGTACAATGGGAGGTATAGGATTCTCAATATACTTTGACCTGGAATAGCCTACTATCACAGAAACTCATATCCAATCCAAACAAGCTTCAGAGATTTTGAAGACCGAAAAACAAAACCACACACCTGCTTAATACATGTATAAAAGTACCCCTTGCTCAAACCATAGTGTCAAAACAAAGCTTCGAAATATATGCCAAAAACTGGGTCAGTCTAAACTGCGGAAAAAAAAAGGGGCCTCAGAAGGAGGAGGTGGGACCGGCAGGGGCGTAACACAGGCCCCTGCAGCCCCCGCGGTGTGGGGGGGCCCTAACCTCCAGGGGGTCCCCTCGACACTAAACTCTGGACAAAGAGCTCCTGATAGAGCCCGGAGGGGGGCCCCTCTTCACGCCGTGCAGGGAGGCCCCCTCAATCTTTGTTACGCCAGTCTCAATCTTCGTTACGCCAGTGGACGTGATGTGGCCTAGCGACCACAGCTGTTTATTTTAGAACCGTCGAAGAGGAATAAAGACATATCTGAGGCTTATGTAAAGCGCCCCTGGGTCAATTCACGCATTAAGGACCGTCACATACGAGACAAGGGCGTCATTTCTAAAAATGATCTCTTGACATGGATGCAACTGATATTTCACTCACAATAAAGTGACACCCCTAAGGTTTGAAATGTCACACATAAACGCACAACACACATGGGAATGACACACACAAACAAACTGAAACCTTGGCATCTATGCTCCAGGGAAGCGACAACCCCAAGAAGAGGAAGAAGAACCCCACAAATTTGAACACATTTAAAGCAAGCAAATAGGCTCTACAATGAAGCCAACTTATGGGAAGTAATGGGCAGGCCCTATTGCCACTGTAAGGTAACAAAATGTCTTGCAACAGACAGCGCTTTTGCGGTCTGAGGACAGACCTAGAAAGAGATGCTTTGTGACTTTCAGGACAGTTTTGCCTTTTCACCATTAAGACTGTAGAAGGAAAAATGTTAGAGTAACTTAGAATGGTTTGTGTCTCACAGTCTGACAAATGTTAAAGGTCATCCCAGCTTAGAGTAGCATGTAGATATAAAAGAGGCTCATTAATTTGATTTGATCTCTTTGGAAAAAATACACACATTTTGGGGATCCACTGAGCTAAATCTATATGTGAGGCATGCTTTGGCAAGTAATGTAGATCTTTACTTTAATCATCACTTTGTCAGTCTTAACGTATAAAAATACACTGGTTAAGGAAAACTGATTGTGCCTTCCCTTCTTCCTATTAAATGCTTACACAAAAAGGCAGGGCCGAACATCCAACTCACTAGTTCAGTTATTAGGATATGTTGTAAGACACTCCTACCTCTTTGCATTTTCAGTATTTGGCTCTGCTATGGCTGTTTTCATAATTCCAAGTTTATTCCAGTCTGTGAAACATCAAATCCCGTTTTAGACCGTTGACTCGAACCAGGTTTTCTTTCCCTAGCAGCTAATTGTGTATCTTCTCGATAAGAATTACTGTGAACTCTCTTTTCAACCCTGACTGGGTATCATGGTGCATTCACTTTAAGGTAATCATTTACTGTTTAACGGCGATGGCATTTGAATTTATGGTGAAGGATGTGTTGTGAAATAAACTATTTTACCATGTTCTGAAAACTTTCTTGGCGAGAGAACTTGCAGGGGCGGCCTTAGGCATGTGCAAGCTGTGCACCTGCACAGGGCCACCAAACCCCAGGGGCCACCAAGCCAATATATATCCTTAATATAATAATCCTATGAGGATGGATACATATTTGTGTGGTGGCCCCTGGCAGGGATTTGGTGGCCTCTCTTCCACTTCCAATCACCCTGACCCCCCCCCTCTTTACTGGCCTCTGTGCTCCGCCCCACCCGGACCCCCTGTTCCGTGGCCCCCTACCTACGCTCCCTACCCAGGGCCGCCATGAGCCTAGAGCCACCCCTGCAACTTGCACTGCTCATGCTGCCTCGCTGCTATGTGTGGTGGGGGGATGTGGTTGGTTTGACAAAATGTGCCAGGACTGCTTTTGGATCCCGGTCCACCCCTGACCAACAGCAGAAGGTAATCTGTCTGCAGGCTCCAATGAGACCGCTTCACTGATGGTCCCAAGGCAGCAGCACACCAGTTCCTCTTCTGGTTATAACAAGGAAGGAAGAAAGCCCCCGAGCCCTCTTTATCTGCACCCATGCCTACACATATTTAAAAGATTCGGGCAAGACTAACAACTTTCCTACAGCTTTTTGTGGAACATTACATTATTTGCGTAGAATCACAGGATGTTGAGGCGATGCCGAAAGTAGAACCTGGTTCCCCAGTTCCAAAGTAGTCAGCTCTGGTCGTTACGCCACATCCTCGCCCACGTTTGGGGGGCGTGGTCTCATATTGTCAACTCAAATTGCTACATTTTTTATAGTAAATATGAATTGCTTAGCGTTGCGATCGATGCTATTAAGCTGCAGTAATACAATATTACCACTAGATGACACTGTCTCATCAAATTCTTCTCTGAAGCAGCCTGCCCTGAAAGTAAATTTGACTATAATTGTGATATGCAGTTAAAGCACATTTGCGTTCACATAGAAATAAAAATGTTCTGACAATGTAAATGATTTAACAAAATGTGCACATTTTGAGATGATTAACCACATAGAAGAAATAAGTAATAGAAATCATAATGTTCTAAACACGTTGACACTTCAGGTGTAAGCACACAGCCTTTCATATGTCCCTGATTATTTGCCCTGTTTTCTTCTAGGTGGGGGAAGACGCGCGTCATTCGGGGCCGCCTGTCCTGCCCAGGCCTTCCAGCACATTTAACACAGTCAGTAGGACGCAATACCAGGACCTGGTCCCAGTAGGTAAGTCCATACTTTTCCGTTCTACAGTATTCCGATTGGATATTTGTGAAATGCAAACCTACACCTGACTAGAGGGCCTCGAGGCGCTACAGAACAGGTTTTCCCAACAGAGGCTCACCCATGAAACGTCACACTCAGTTTCAGTGGTATATAGATGCATGTAAGAGGGGACAACAATACAAAAAAAAAAGAAAAAGAAGGAGCTACGGTTTACTTTAGAACAGTACATCCTAAATGTATTGGCCAGAAAAGATGACTGAACAAGATAGAAGGTAGATACAAAAACAATATCCCAACAGGTAACAGTATAAGACAAATAAGCATGTGTGCAGCAAGCATTACAATTACAGAAATAAGGAGACCACTATTTAGTGTGTAGGCATTCACCTACACCCGGATTCATTCCCCAGCCGGCACGCAAATCGATCAAGGACCTGTGCCCCGCACCCAGCTGATCGCTGACGGCCCTGATGCATTCTATTCCCTGCCCCTAGGCAGATGCGGCAAAACCCGCCGTTCCCGAATAAATCCCGGATTCCACCGTGATCCCGCTGATCTAACAGCACTACCTAAACAAGACAACCTAGTCCTGATGCCGATCCCGATTCAAGTGGATTGAAACGCCGTCGACTCAACAGCGCATTACTAGGCGTACTTCTCAATTTGGCTCAATACTGTAGGAAGGTGGATACCTGACTATGGTTACCCCCAACTTTTTGCCTGGTGTTTTGCTGGTTTTCCGACTTAGTTGACCTGGGACCCTGCTATTCAGGGCCCCAGGCCTACTGCTCTCTCTGTAAAATGGATTCCATGTACCTTAGGTACATATCTAATTGGTACTGGGCCACCTTATCAGACCCTGTAACTCAGGGCATAGGTGTACCCAGGGCCTACCAGGGGCTGCAGCATGTATTATGCCACCCCTGGCTGGCCATCTAAATCTGACACAACTGGCTGCATGACAGCTGGGGCAAGGTGGTGTAAACACCCTTTGCTATAGATATAGTATACCTATATCTAACCCTAAAATGGACACCCGTATATCAGTCACTCCTATGGCAGGCCTTGACAATCCTGAAGGCAGAGTGCTTGGAATCGTGTGAGATGGTGCTCTGGCATGAGCTGTGCCCGTTTGCAGCTTGCGGAACCAAGTCCTAATAGTTGTTCCATGATAACGCATACCATATACTCTTAAGTGCATTATAATCCTCGCGGTTATATGCCAACTCTGGTATCGCTTTATCAAAACATGTCGAGTAAGGTGTCATACGAATTGGAATACTAACCCCTCGCCAATTCTGGCGACGGGGTTAGCATTCCACCCTTCTAGAGGGACACGACATGTATGTAACTGTGAACCCCGGTTAAAGTTAACTCAAGCCTCAGCATCACAAAATGGATGCTGCCACCACAGACACAATTCTGACCTCCTGCTGCTGGGAGTCCTTCCAGCGAGGGAGGCTTGGACAAAGGGTTTCCTGTCAGGGGCGGTGCTAGCACCATCCCAGACAGGGTTTTGTGTATCCTGGGTAGGCAGGGCTTTAGAGGAAGGTGACTGCAAGTGGCACCCCGGTGCTCACTATGCATCTGCCGGCTAGAACCAGTTCCAGGGGCACACCAGCCCCTGAGCTGGGGAAAGTCCGGCATGGGAGAGGGGTGTAACCACCCCCCTTCCTGGTCCCACCCATGGGCAGGACCTAGTCGCGTGCCAGCCCCTTTTCCTAGTATAAAGATAGGAGCGGCCCCCCTTCCAAATTAGATCATCTTTGAATCCTGAAACTACTTTCTACAAAAGGAACTCTCGACTTCTTCTCAAGATTTCTCCCTTGTGGCTAAGGAGTAGTCACCCTGCATCCGCAGGCACCATCCAAGCATCGCGGTCTGCTGTAAGTCTCTCCTCCGGATCAAGACTGCCCAGCTCGACGAGAACTGGCTGCCCTGGCACCTCTGACCTCTACCTACATCATCAGCCCAGCTGAGATTCGTGGGTGTGACGAGACCTCGAGGGACCGGCCATCTTCAGGACTGCACGACGCTTGCCCAGCACGACCGCCGAGGGATCCTCGAGTGAGTGCTTTGGGGTCCGAGAAGCCCCAACCCTGAGCAGCTCCAGCACTGAAGTTCAGCCTCCCAGCCTCCACGAGATCTGCGTGGGGCCCTTCTGCCTGTTTGCTGCTCACCGTGTTGTCTGGCTACTAGCCCGCTGGCTTGTGGCCTTCCCGACGACGACCGACGACATCAACACCGCTGGTCTGGTTGCTCCAGACTGGCCCAAGCTCCCCTCCAAAAGAGGAGCACCCCGGACCCTCCTGGTCCACTCCAGACGCCATTTTGAGTCCACCGCGTGGGCTTGCATTTGCCAAGACTTGTTGCCCTAATCCTGGGTCCAGCGACGTCGACAGCAGATACCATCGTGGGACAGCTCGCACCTCCATCCTGGTCGCCGACAACGCCTCCTGGTCCGTGAGACTGCAGAGCCCAGCGTCGCCCTCTCACCTGGTCGAGGTGACTCCATCCGGTGCCATCCTGGTGCCCATCTAATCACTGGCTAGTGATTCAGAACTTGGTCCCCTCTGCTTACAGGTGTCTTCCATCTTCGATCCAGGCTTGGATCCATCCGAATCTCTTCACTGGTCGCCTGCCAGCAACTTCTTCTTTCAGGCTCCATAGACTGCAACGAGGATTCCCGACGTCTTTCCAGACCTATGCAGCCGCAGCCCCTGGGCTAGGTAACTTCGGCATTTTGGTGCCTCAGCATAGTCTCACTATCCAAGGGTCCAGATCCTTTTTCGTTTCAGCTCTACCTAGTCGGATTTGTCCGATAACACTAACTTTGTAATTTCTAGCAACCATAGACTTTGTTCCGCATCCCGCGTGAGAGAGCACACTCTGCACCCGATCCCCCTAGGCCTCCTGCTAGTAATCTGAAGGTTCAGTAGTCACGTCCTAGCGATCCCAAAGCCTATTAGCGTAGTACTTACCTGCTAGTAATTTCGCATTCCACTTTTGTAGTATATGGTTTTCCGTGCCCCTCGGGCATTTGTGTAAATTGTGCGATTTGAGTATTTTCCTAAGAGCTTTGTATTGTGCTTAGCACCCTGTCCTCATAAAGAGTCCAGGGTTGTTGTGTTCTAAATAAATATACTTTTATTTTCATAACAACTTGTGTGGTGTCCTTTCACTTGGTGTTCAAGGGGTATATGTGATGGTATAACAGCTGGCTTAACACGCCCTCTTGAGTTTAGCCTAAAGACTGCTCTTGTCCATGCTACTAGGATAGCTGGTCTATCGGTTGACTTACAACCAATCATCAATAAGGGTTGTTTGGACTGATACATAATGATCACTAGAATAGTGAGCACTGCATATCAGGCCAACTTCTCACATGCTCAATACAAATTACAAAATCGTTGTATTTAGTGATGTCACTTTGTCAAAATACCTGAGCCACCCACTGTACATTATTAGCACCATTGTTTACTGTGCGCCGTCCATGCTGTTCACCCTATCACTTGCGTCGCCACGTTCTCCACAGACACGTTCTTGAGCACCAAATGCATCATGGTTGTCACAGAATGTGTTCTATGCAGTGCTGCTTTAACTGTATATGCCCGACCATGAATATTAATTTCTAAATGTAAGATGATCTACAATCTTCTATGAACTAAATAGTGGTCTCCTTATTTCTGTCATTGTAATGCTTGCTGCATACATGCTTATTTGTCTTATACTGTTACCTGTTGGGATATTGTTTTTGTATCTACCTTCCTAACCCAGTTCCGACGTGGTTTATGGGTCACACTCCTGTAATCTTCTACTGAACAAGATAGAAGGCACGATGGCCTTGATGAAGGCGCTTTGAATGTAATACTCGTGTGCACAGCAAACTAACGCAGGGTCTTAAAACAGCCCGACCGGAGTCAACCGTTCTCACACTGCATGAAACACGGGCAGGCGAGTGTACATCACACTGCAGTCTTTTCACTGCCTTGCCAGGAAGAGCAGCGTGAATACCGCTGCAATAATTCAAGCGGGTGTATTTATTCCTCTCTTGATGTTAACCGTTGAACTATTCTTATTTTCTTGAACCAGGAGGTTTGTATCTTTTTGTGGTGATTTGTAAAAGACACAGTAGATGTTTTTGGGAACAAGTAAATACTGGTAGCACCTCAAGTCTTTTTGTGGGGATTTTCAGCCCTATTTTATTTTGGCAGGCGGAGGTAAGTCCGTCAGCGCGATGGACTAAAATACTCTGTCGCCCTGACAGAGTCCCCGCCTGCCAAATTTAGAAAGGACCGCAAGTAGGCAGTCATTTCTGAAGCATTGGCAGGAACTGCTTGTCAATATTCTTTGATTCAGGGCTCAATCAACATTACTAGAGCTGCCCATAAAACTTAAAAAAAACAAAAAAACAATGCCCCTCTCACTATGGGTGAGGGGGCATTAGACAGTTTGCACTACCCTTTACTGTCAGGATTACCCTGGGAGTAACAGGCAGTGGAAACTAACCTGTATGTCAGTCCATCTAAATTAGGCGGGTGGATATAGAGGTCGATATCAGAGGGCCCTAACTGTGTTGGGCCGTCAGTGGGGTAAAACCATGGTGAACACAGTGTAGTCTCCGCTGTGGTTATAGCAAAGTGCAGCCCGTGTATAAATTGGGCGGGCATACCTTTATGTCGGAGGTAAGGATATCTTAAACAAATGAGAGGGGCTCTATTACAACCAAAGGGAATAGAGCACCAAATTACTGTAAAGTAAAAAAGAATTTTTCCCTTTGGGTAACTCGTATATCATCAACATCAAATTCATTCAATCAATCAACTTGGCCAGAATCACTCTCCTCTTAGCGTTCAATCCAACTGGTCCCTACTGTGAAACACTTACAAATAAAAACAACAATTATATCAAAGTAGCCTGTTTATTGACATCTTAAAAGCATATTCCGCTAAATATACACTCCATGTAAAACATTCATATATTAAAAACGGACGAAATTTAAAAATAAAATTCATAGAACTGCACAGGAGAAAGGGAAAGACAATGAACTTTGTCTTGTCACTACTAATTTGGACTCTATCTGAGCAACACAGGGTTAGGCTTCCCTTCCCTCTACCCTTTCACTTGTTGACCACTCCAAATTTAACAAATATATAAAGCGTCGACACGTTTCGGAGGCTTTTGCTGATTCTAGCCACCTTCTTCAGGACAATAATTAATTCTTCATATCCATCGTGTAACCTAATACAGAGATAAGACATATCTTTACCTCATGAATATGTTCGCCATATACATACTACATTTTTTGTTCTAAAATGTCAAAACACTGTGAATACATAAATGTTACCCATCACTGCAAAAATTCATTCATGATTTTTTTTTTTTTAAACAAATAGGTGACAGTTTTTCATTACCTTTTCTATAACATCATTTTTGTAATAATTTAACAGTTTCATTATTTTCACATTGGTCAACCCAACAGAGGTTACATTTACCCTATAGAACACATTTTTACTTTGTAAGTGTTTCACTCCTATCTATCTCTTACATGCCTTACTGCTACTGATACACACCACACATTACACTAGGACTCACTCCTACTAGTCCCTCTTTTATAAGTAAGGCACAACTCACCTGTGCAATCGCACATCGGTTAGGATCTTGTTCAGGTTCTGCTCATCCCTGGAATAGTCTCTATGTGACCAAAACCAACGCTGTCAAATATAATAAGATATAGCTAGTGATCTTCAGAGGGGCAGATAGTAATAAATCATGCCATTTTTTAGAAGTAACATGTCGTGTTTCTCAGTGGTCTAAATAATGAGCTACAGAAGGGCAGATAGTAATAAAGCATGTCATTTTTTAGGAAGAACATGTCATGTTTCTCAGTGGTCTAAATTATACCTACTGGTTTAGTTGATATTGTGGGGAACCGTAGCACGATTTAACGTGGTACCCTGTCATACAATGACCAACAGAACTTCAATGGGTCCCTGTTCGAAAATAGATGCATTTTAGTCCTATCATTTTTTACCAACCTAAAGACATTTATTCTTTTTTGTTACCTCCACGCCTACAATAGTTACCTCCTGATCAGGTGTCTTCTACTTGACTCTTTTATTCTTCTCTTAAGATAGATTGCGAATTCTCTGGTGTTTAACACCACACCTTTACCGAAAAGAGAAGAAAAAATGTACAATAATATTGCATCCCGCCTATCCTTATGGCATTTTATTTTCTTCTGATTTTTTAGCAATCAACAGACCACTGTATTGGTCCTAGCGCTACGTCTCACCTGATTTATAGGGAGCCGGTATGTCTTGTTCCTTTTTCCCCACACCGGGTAGTCATTGCGCGTGGCTACATCGTTATCAAAACAATGGGGAGGAAAAAATAATAAAAGTTCCTATTAATTCATCGCTTGTGCCCCTTCAAGAACCTTCTATTGAGTACAGCATCAAGCACTACAATTGGTCAGAGGATCCAGGTCCTGAGCCACCCAACTGTTTATTTGACCTCTCTCACAGGTTTATAAGACCACTACAGTTGGCTGCTGGTTTTTTAGTCACACTGCGTTACTTGACGTGACTTCAAAAAAATTTTGTTGAGGGACAAGGTTTTGTCTTTACTTACCACCCCGTGCTTGTTGTAGCTTATTTAAATCATTGTGACCCCTACTGTTGCTATATATTACTCACTTTTTAATTCTAAGGTGCCACAGTCCCCGCCTGTACTCTGGTCTCTCCCGTGGTTTGGTGGAGCCTCTATGTATAGTTACAGGTAGTTAGTCACTATATGTTATTGCACGTGACGAAAGAGTTTACTGAGGAAATTTGTTTAAAACTTGGCTCTTATATACCAAAGAATGCTCTGACTTAACTAATTTCCACTTCTTAATCGATATTATTCCCCCTCCGCCGAGTGTTGCCTTACCTTTTTACTCCTACGGCAAGATTCCCCGGCGTGTCTCGTTACTTCCGCGTCTATGGGATCGCGATGAACATAGTGAAAGGAATAGCCTTCCTAAGGGGCCATTTTTAAGCTTGTCACTATGTGACGTCGATGCCGTGAGTTCAGTGCATCCTGGCTCTCTCTTTTTTTATTTAGCATTGCTTTATTAATAATGTGAATATAGACACTCGTTGCCCATTAAGTTTGCGATCCATTGTATCCGATCACATAACCAATAGGCATGTACGTGTCCAAATATGTATGCTCCCTGAGTTCTTTACACCCACAGCACCAGATGTGACCCATTTCAATGTTATTTCATCTTTTTTCTATTTTTACAAGCCCGTCGCGATCCATAACTTATCATCATAATCGATGTTTCGCTAAATTTCTGAATAAAGATGGCAGAGAGCTCATAAGTAAAAGTAGAGAGGGGGCTTGTATATGATTCGTATTTGTTTATACAATAAATGAATCCATACGATAACAAGAGGCATGTACGCTATCTTTATTTATTTATATACTATTTAATTAATAACAGACTCTCTCCTTTTTTATTGATAGTATCTTTTGTTATCGGTGGTGAGCTAAAGGCCAAGTTGGTCCAAGATACCTTCAGAGAGTGTTCCATATATACACTGTATCCCAGAATTATGATGGACATTGTCAGATAACTACGGATGAGGAATGGTAGAGAGAGAAGTGTTACACCGCAATTCTCATCCAATCCTCTTTTGTATTCAACCCCTTGTTTACAGTGTCAAGGGTGGAGATATATCCCTGTTTTCTGTTCTTACGTTTGATTTCAACATTCCCTCCCCTCTTAGAGCATGTTATCTTTTCTATGATAAACCATGAAAATGCAGTATATTTGTGCGTTAATTTCATAAAGTGATCTACCAACGGGGTAAGGATATGCCATCACTGTTGTGATGGAGGATCCTTACCACCAACATATACATCAGCTCGTGAGTGGGCAGGGGATATTTTAGGAACTTTTCGGGTGAACAGCAGCAACCGTAGCCCTTCGAGGGGAGTTATTAACGGTAGGGATTGTGGGTTGTTTAAAATATATTTTTAGTTTCAGGATATTTGCTGCAATTGTAGCTATTTTCCTCAAGGGGGTAACTGACAAGAAACAGGAGGAGAGAGCTTAAAACGTATACAATGTATACAATTTATTCTAATCCATCAAATTGACATTAACACAAGCAAAAACAGAAATCAGTTTTTAGGCCCAGAGATAACACAGTCTGGATGTCATTTTGAAATAGATTATGGAACCTCACAGAAATAGTTTACTCCATCCCATGATTTGTTAGCCAAACTCGTAATTTTAGTTCTTCCTTTCAGGCAGTTGCTAGGAGTTCAGAGAATGATGTCAGACGGGAAACAGTTCAAATAAGGGGATCAATGAAATGTTTAAACATTTTGTGAAAATAGGTCATAATGAAGAAATATTGACTAACACAGATATAATATTTTCTAGTCAAGAACCATTAATTGTTTGAGAATAGAATACCACGATTGATAAAATGATCAAATTAAATGATGAGTATAATCAAAAATATAGTGCTGAAAAAAATGGAATAAGTTTGCCCAGTGATCAAGCACTGAGCACAATATGGAAGGTAAATCATTAATGGCATACACCCAGAGGAAGAATGTGAAGATTAAAGCATTCAGCAGGAAGAAAGAGATGATTCCAAGTTATCTCTATAAACAAAACATCTCCATTAGCCTTGTTTAAGTTTCTCCAATTGTAATAATTTTGAAGAGTTTTGTAAGATATCACAACTTCCCGAGACAGGTGCATTATTTTGAAACAGTACACATCTTGTGAATCATAGAATACGGTTTATTTTTTAAAGTTGCTATGTAGGGCATATGTTGATGAACATCTGATTAGTGAAACATTCATGATGTAACCAATTTGAGATTTCAAGGACGAGGAATAAATGAAGATTCCATGTGGTGGAGGAAGTACTACTAATTGTATTACACATGAGCATTTCTAGGTGGCATTTATATAAACTGTCTATCCATATGGATTGCCTGAATGCCAGGATTACTTATGAACTGTAAAGCTTGGTTCATAACTACTTCATTTTTGTAGCAAAACAGTTGTTTCTTACAGGTTGTTGACCACTTGACCACACTGTCCTGAGGAAGGGACATGCTAGGTCCCAAAATGCTTCAAGAATAAATTGTGTGTGTAATGGTTTTACAAAATTACTGAACAATTTAAATGTTTTTAAAATTATCAATTTGATTTGAATCACGGATTTCATTAAGCACACCCTAAGTAAACAGAGAATTACCTCTCAAAATGTGCTCTGTTTATTCCATTCGCTGCAATAGACTTTCTACTGGAAGTTCATAAATGAACCCTGCCAATCACCCTTCCCATTTTCATTCGCCTAAGCTTCCACTTCACAAGTTGCAGCAGGTGAAGTGGGCAGTCTTACATCTGAGTGGTTTGGTGTGTAACGTAAGGTTTAGTTCAAGGTAGCGACTCTGCAGGGATGTTACCTAAAAAAACAGCCTGGCAATGCAATATTCACAGAAATAATTGTGAACCTAATTTTCATCCTGTAAGGCCAACCTTTCCTAAAGGGCAAATGATACAATGGGATACAGACCCCTTCCACCGAACCTCTTACAAAGGGGTTTGAACCATAAAAAGCAGACCATTTAAGGGTTGTGGGATATTTAAGCCAGCTAAATGTAAATACGTTGAATTGGAATCTTATACAGAGTTAGAGATCATTCCAGATATTGGCCATTGCTGTGGCCCTTCTAAAACTTCATCGGCAGCACCAATGTAGCCGTTCTCAGCCTATTTTTTCCATGCTGTGAGATGACGCAGGTTGTTATTTAAAGTTTGGCGGCAATGGGACACCCAACAAAAATTGACGGATGTCCCGTCCACAATATTTAGAGTGTACGCATGTATAAAATTGTAGATGTGCATACATGTATACACTCTAAATATTGCAGACAGGATGTCCACCAATTTTTGGTGGGATCTGCCAAAGTCTAAATAATCCTCATATCCTTGTCTCAATACTAGTCCCAGAACGATATTACAAAAGTTACTACGTCCTACAAATACTTAAGAAGATCCAAGGTTCCTCTACATTCTTAAGTGATAGGCGCAAGTGCAGATATATGGCTTTTCATTTAAATAAATGAGAATCACGTGAGACAAAGGCTGTCAACATTAACCAAAAGTACACTGGGAACAACACCTACATTCGCCAAACTGGAAAATGTTGAACCATCTCTGTCTCACCATCTTAGACACAAGTTGGAGCATTAAATTATTTAATTTGGGAGCCCAGATCGGAGTTTCCGTTATGGGAACAGAGAAGCTGAGTTATTAGTTAGGTTGAAAATAATGTCTGACAACTGACCCTGTTAGCCAGCGAAATGTTTCTGGAAAAACCTCCACTTGCTTAAGTTCCACTGGGTTCCCCTAAGAACCAATTCACTATATAGTGCTTTAAATTCCTGGAATATGATTGGCTTGAACCATGAACTAAGGGTTGAGGAAGTATTTCCCGCAGTTAATTGCTTATTGCTTTGTTCATGACTTTCTTTATACATCCCTCTGTGATACATGACATGCTTTTTAATATTATAAAAATACAACTTTGTTCTTCAAGAATATGCACAGAGTGAGCGTTCCAGCAAAAACCTCTCATGCATGGCACCTTTTGACGTGTCTTGCTAATCCTTCACATTTTGCTCCCCAGCTGACACTCTGGCCATCTTCTTCTTCACCTGTGGTGTTTGGCATGAAATGAAAAAGCCTTCCATTTCAAATGTGAGAGATGAAATTGAGATCATTCGGACTGATGACCAGCCATATGTCACATCCTTTTGAGGATGGGACAAATTGCAGTGACAAATCGTTGAGGGTCCAGTTGTTCAGTTCTTAACTTTGCTACTTTTTCAGGAACGGGTGAATGCTTGTGGAAATTATAGTTCTCCAAGGTCACAGTGAAGGTCTGAGGAAGAAGAAACTTGGGGCCGGATTACAGAAATTGCTGTTGGAGTGCCAGAGCACCAATGTAGAGCCCATTCAGCGTAAAGTGGTCATTCCCGCATCTTCATTGAGGCATTGCTCCATTTATATGAGGGTATGGTTTTAGACGTGGGGGGTGTACAGGTAATAGGCCCCCTCAGGTCCCTTTCATTAACTTGACCCACCTGGGGGACTCTGGTTGACCTAAATTGTGGGCCAGGGGGTTTGTACAAGAACAGTACAACAGGAGTGCTGAATCAGTGTCTGTGCATGTGCTCCCTGTAAACATGCCACTGAGGGGGGATCTGAAGGCCACTATTGGTTAGTCAACCTAGTGGGTGACTGCACTCAAACTGATGTGGACCGTAATACCATAAGAAAGATGGAATGGCAGGTTAACTGTGCTCTGTGCTGCCTGTAGTCTGTGCGCTAACTTTCTACATGAGGGTGTAAAGCAGCACAAAATGGACTGCTAAGATTGTACCCTAATGCGGCTCCTAGAAAGACGGAAAATAAATGCAACTTTAGTCGGAAATCCAGAACTATCCAAGGGTCCTTTTATTTAATTGTTTTTTACTGTATTTAAATGATGTGGTCCTAGCTTCAGAGACAGCAGGGTGCTTTATGTATAACATTTCGATACATACCACATTTATAAATTTCAGCTTCCAATAACTATACTTATGAATCTCCATGGCAATCATTGTACCTTGGACTAGCTGTAAAAAAGGGAGAATTATCATAGAAATGGCCTGTAAGGGTGGGTTTTTAATTTTTCTGGAATATCAGCAGATTTAAGATTGTTTTTATGAATTCAGCAATCTGGTTTCATACTCTGGGGCCAGTCAAGAGAAGCCCTGTTTTGTTTTTTGGAGGCCTACACAGTCAGTCACGTTTCTCTCTTATTAGTTTGCCTCTGTTCTAGCGCCACTGGCCCATTTTCCTTTTTAACCTTATTATCTCTTGGTACTACCCCTCAGATTCATTTACTTATTCTTCCGATGGATCTTGAGCTGTGCTGAGAGGGGTTGGATATAGGAGATCTAGTCCAGTTATAACTGAGGCCCAGGAATTGGGTAACTGACCTACAAACTCGTAATTAGATTTGTATATGTGATTCTCAAGACTACACTATACAAGTAAAAGATTATCACAATCAGACCAAATATCCTGAAGAAATTCAGTTGAAGCAGAAATATTCAGAACAAAAATTCAGTTTAAGCTATACAGAAGATTAATTTAGAATAACATTAGAATCTGCTTAGAATAGATCTCTCTATTAGAAGTCCCATCCCTCATTAATTCTCAATTTAGAATGCACAGTCAGTAAGTTGAGACAAATCATGGAGAGAGAGAAACAGGATTTGAGGATTGTTCGATTTTTATCAGTACTTTAAGAAGAGTAAATACATCAATATCAGATATTTAAATTTAGGAGTGCAAATTAATCAAATTAATCTCGCAAGGGCCATCAATTACCAACGGTCTAGAAGAAGAGTTTAGTAAGGGAATGAACCATATCAGCTCAAACGTTCTCTCCAGAAAGGAAAGAAGTCTGGGAATAGCGCACACAGAGTATCCGTCAGCCAAAGGAAGCCAATAGAGTCCGCAAGGAAAGAAATGTCTCTCAGTCCAAAAGAAGCAAAATGGGAAAGATCAAATTCTGTCTCTGTCACACAATGTATATTAAATTCCTCAAGTTCTGGGGTGACACCTCCTGGGTCACCTCATCTGGTCAGACCACTCATGCCGTTTGTCAGTTTGTATATGGGAATCGCCATGCAGCATAAAAAAGACATATAATACAGCAAAAAAATGGTGATCATAACATAAGTTGTCGAATCATTTAAAATTTATAAATTCTGAACAATAGTCTTTCAGCGAAGGCACATGGGTGAATTAAAGAAGAACGTTTCTCACAGCAGATGTTCCCAATGTAACAAAAATGTAGCAAATATTCCAAATAGGTGCATTGTAACTTTTTCTGTAAAACATAGTTTCATTCCGCATTGCCAGTTTATGAAATCTTTCACGAGAACCGAATAAAGCAAAGAGAAATGCAGGCCTAAACCTAATTTTGTCCATAAAATACAAAATATAGACTAATGGAAAATATACAATACATTTAAAGTCTTTAGGACTTTTACATATTACTTTCAGTTCATTGAACTCATGAAGCATTTTAGTGTCATTGTAATTTGAACGTGTAACTGTAACGTATTACTGCATTTTCAAAGTACCAGAATGTAAAATCTTTTCAAAATACAACATATTAATATTGTTCCTAGTAATTATCATTAGTACATGTATGAAGATTATTCTGTAAGAATTTCAAAAAATGTAGTCCTATTATAAACGCGCAGCACCATTTTCTCTTTTTCTTACTTGATTGGTGCACAGTTTCACACATGGAAACGAAATTTAAACACAAACCCTTCACTATTGCACATAAATATTTCTAAATCATGTTAGACTCCAATTAATTTTCCCCACAGATCATTTATTGATAAGCATGATTATAAATCTTGTAACACTTAAATACATCGTATTTTACGGTTTATTTATTTATAAAGTTTTATATAGCGTGAACATGTTCCTGTGTTGATTGATACATATGATATTATACTTCACCCCCCAAAACATCAGCAACTCAGACAACCCATCGAATTCTATGTGCCCAATAGGAACCTACGCTCATGCCAATCAGCCTTGGCTAAAACCAAACGCATCTACAAAGTCAGAACAGGCGGCCGCTCCTTTTCCTACCTTGCAGCAAAAAGGTGGAGTGATCTCCCTTCTGACCTAAGACATACCACAAATTATCTCCAGTTCCGAAGAAAACTAAAAACGCATCTCTTCCCCAATCCTTAACTTCTCAGCACACGCCTCAGCAGTCCTCCTGGTATATAGCGCCGTGATATCCCACGGGATGAGTGTCGCGCTTTACAAGAACCTCAAATAAATAAACTAAAACGGTTTCAACTATAAACAAATGTTATTTAATATATACTTCCATCTATCACTACGCTTTTATCTGCATGCTTTTACGAGGCAGTAACTATGTCTTTTCATGATCTATTTCTCAAATTATTCAATGTATAGTCAGCACATTTCGTGCACAGTTGTTATTTTTCCCTTAAATGTGTCAACATCTGTATTTATATGTCGGCTAGAGGGTTGAGCAGTTTATCTGCTTCATCACCTCTGTGTGGTACAATGTTTTCTTGCAGGTAGGCTGGCATCCCAAAGTATCGTCTAATGTGTTTTATTGGAGATCTTCAAATTGACCCTTCGTGGGGGCACTTGTGGGAGCAATTGTGTTCTTATTCACAAAGATGTTGTGAACCTGTTGGAGGAGTGACATCTGATGTGATATTTGCCCCTCAACAAACATGAAATCTGGAACTATGAAAGATGAATGGTGCCTTTTCTAGTTTAAACGTGTTTTCTGCCTACCGAATGTGTGTCATTAACTAAGTGCCAAACTCTTTGATCTCTATCACCATCCCATGATCCTGGCTTGCAAGGTCTACAGCCTTGCAGTTGTATTTAAATAAGAATGTTGTGTTTTCTTTCAATTTGCCTTGCTGCATTACTGCTCTATAGCGTAGATGGTTTTGTTAAAGTGGGGATATTAAAGTAGTCATTGTGGCGTTGGTGGGCAGTTTCTAAATATGCGTCAAAGCACTTGTTGGTGTCTTTTTCCAAAGACGCAATTTTGTATTTAAAATCCACCACTCAAGGGAATTAAAAGCTGAACAAGAACATTCAGCACTCATAATCCTTTTTATCCAGTTTATATTTGCTTCCTAAATCCAATAAACTCAACGTGTCACCGGATTCTTGTGAAAATTATTTGTGCCAGAGTCCTTAGTTGTCTTTGAGACATTTCATTTTTATTTTCCAATTGTTGTTTACAGTGGAAAGGAAGACAAAGTATCATATAAGGACTGACTTGCCATTTTCATGGAGGGATGTGAGGGGTGAAAGACATATGATATTGCTATTGGAGAAATAACATTTTAAATAATTGCTTATGAACTGTCAGTTTCATGGGCCTCTTCCCATGAAATTGATGCTGTTGCCTGGATTTAAAATTAGTCTACTTAGAAAGAATTAATTCAATGCTGCCATGTGTGTGTCCTCTCACATTAGCTACGCTGGGATACCATACATTCCCGCTCAATTTTACGTTATTCTTATGCACACTGATGTGGTACAAGTGAATCCTGCTTCACTTTTCAACAAATTCTATTTCTTGACCTATTCAGACTAATCACAACTAAGATATTAGTTGTGACACACTGGCCCTGAGGAAGCCTTTAGGTCATTACGGCCACAGGATGTAACAGGTATTGTCAGTCAGTGTACTGTACAACATGTGAGATGTAACTAACATAAATTGAGATGTTGCTGCTCGTTTTAATTATTTTTTAACAAACGCATATTTTAATGATTTTACATTTTGTATTTCTTGTATTTTGCTCATTGTGAACTTTTATGGTGTTTTTCTTAAAACTACCGAATAAAGTTATTATTGAATTGAATTGAATTGAGATGTTTATGGAATAGTTAATACTGGCCAGGCTCCCACATTTTTGGTTGAACAGATTAATGAATTGGTAAAAAGAAAAACAAAGAAAAAGTATGACCTTCATGGCAGCAGTGAAAAGATACAACTCATCCAATCAAAAGGATAGTGAAGCAGCTATGCTCCTTGGGAGGGGCGAAAGCAACAATTGGGAGGAAAGCCATTGAATCGAGAGTAGGAAACTGAAATTAATGAGAAAGATATCCCGTCATGAAAATTAGATGACCCAAAGTCTACTTGATATATTTTATCAGACAGACAGCTAAACCTGTTTCTAGGCAGGACCTACAAATTTCCTTCCTAACTTATATTTCCATTATGTTCCCAGGTGTACTAAAGGGATAGAATCAGTGCAGAGATACCTAGCACAAATCAATCAGCCTTCTACCAGCATTAATCCATTCTGTGACGTTTCAGTGGATGTTGACAGCTGAATGGTAATCACTGTAAGATGGTGGTGGCTTGGGGATGGGGTACACTCAGATATGCAGCAGGTTTGTGAATACCCACTCAGAGCACACTGTGAATACATGCAGTCGTGAGGTGGTGTCTGAAGTGCTCCGTGCTGCAGAAGTGGTATGCTTCTGCAGATTACCACTGCCCTGCTGCCATCACCACTGAAGTTCTTGATTGGGTATGGCTGCCTGTAAGGAAAATGAGTCATAAACATTGACAATGTTCCCCGTGTTCAGCTTGAACTCAGATCCACTGTCACTGGAGGTTCTCTTGTTGTCCCCATATTATATGATGCCATAAATTGTGGCCAGCGGTTTCAAATAATAATCACTCAAGTGGACAATAAATACTAAAGGCAGAGCTAATTATATTGCCCAAGGATAATATCCACCATGGAAAACTGCAAACCTTATTTAAGGAAATTAAAAACCTAATATTACTTGAAAGCCTAGTTAGGACACTTAACATAGGTGTCTTACTAAAAGCATTTAACTTGTCCTTTACAGAGCTGCGGCTATCGGATGACGCTTATCCCTCCAGGAGTACATACATAATTAACTGGAAATTCAGTAAACAGTTGGAGGATGAAGGCACTAGATTTAATATGATATTGCTATCATTCTTGAATTATTTTACCTTGTGCGTACCGTCAATCAATTGATCACAATTCGATCATCCTCATGAACTTGACAGAGTTATCCTACCGGCCATACTGGGTATGTTCTTGGTACTATACCTGGTATAAATTTCATGGCAAAAATTTGTAGTTAGCAAATTAAAGTGACTTAAGGGAGAGGGTGTGTGTTATTGTATGGGTGCTTGTATGTGCTGATTTTTATAATATGTTATGCAAGCCATAATGTTATTCTCACAAGTATGCAGAAATAGTCATTTTCAGTACAATGTGTTCCTGTTTTCAGCGTACAATGATAAGATTGTTGCCTTCTTGCGTCAGCCAAACATCTTTGAAATCCTGCAGGAGCGCCAGCCAGATCTGAGCCGGAATCATTCACTCAGGTAACAACTGCTACAGTAAGCTCGAAAGCAGTTTAGTCACATATCCATTTCAGAGCACTCTCTCGTAGTAATCAGTACTTTGATACAACTGATTTTACCCTATCAAAATGGCTGCAGCTGCAGTGCTTGTTTGGGTTGCTTGATTTCTTCTGAGGTTCAACACATCTGCTTTAACCTTAAGTGTTGTCTTGTGTACCTTTCACCGTCATGTCTTTAGAATAACACTATCACCTTTGGTGCATGGGCTGGACCTTCTGCCATAGCCAGGCTGAAGAGTTTGTCACTAGGTTTGAGACTGCAACTCGTTCACAATACAAACAAAACTCACATATTTTCGAAGTTTGGATGACCACAGACAATGTACCATGTGCGCACTCCTTATTCCTCAATTATCATTCATATGAATCATTTTCCGCAATGTAGTATTGGGGATGTATGCAATGTCACCTACTGCACCACTGTCTATACTTGCATGCATGTTGTTAGTGAGCCCACTCCCCAGACGCATTTCACTATGACCTAAATAAAGGTTCATCTGATGCTTAACAATTGTTGTATATAACTTAAAACAGTAATCCTCAAACAAAATTGTCAAATATGTTTTATTTTATTCAGTGTTCCTTAACCACATGGCTGCTGGCAGTTTTCCCGTCCTGTGCTGAAAAATTCAGGAGGCCATATATTCATGACGAGCTCAGCTCGTCATCAGCACACGACACCCGTGGGTGATGACGAGCTGAGCTCGTCATCAGCATCGAAAGGGTTAAGTTGTTATTTGTTTGAATTTGCTTCATTCATAAAATACACTCCAAATTATAACAACTATGTTCATGACTTGACATCATATCCAAAAAATCAATAATTTTATCATGCGATGACTTCTGGTCCCCAATAAATTTTGGTACATTCGACCCTTCAACATGAGTCTCTAAAAAAAACAATGTATTACTGTATATATGCAGCACAAGAATCACAATGCAAACACCAATTATCTGACATAAATAATCTGACATAAATAAAAGCTGTCTACGTGTCTATGGCTGTTTCTAACACCATGTGCCACAACAATTCTCCAGTGCGAGTCATCTGTAAATTCCATAACAGGTGTGCTCAACATGCGTAATAGTGAATATGCGGCCAACTAATAATAAAGTAAAGAAAAGTATTGTCATTACATAAACAAAGTTCCCCATGAAGAAACCGAGGTTTAGACTTACACACAATCCTTACGCTCTATCAATGCACTGACGTGATGAAAACCACACTGTTCTTCTTAATCAACTGAGTGCTTCATGCACGGATGTGCTTATGCACACTTCCCCAGTGCTTAATCAATCCAATTATGCGTAAACCCCATCAAACCAAGTGCACTTACTTCCAGATACCAGATATTATGAAGAGTATATTCTATCCTGTGGTCCGATTCAAAAGAGGTCACGCTGCCAGCGCTCACTGCTGTTCTCCCTGCCATGCAATGGCCTGGAAATTGTTCAACGCGACCCTGGTTGCACCCTTAAATAAACCAATGGTGTTTTCTCAAGTTATGCTGAATCATACGGGTCTGGATTGGCTTAAAGGGACCGAGAGAGAGCTAATATTCTTCATATGGTGTCTCAAACAGAATAATCCCCATAACGGGTCAAGTGAACACATTAACATCATCCATGTCTAATTGTAGCAGTAAGCCGAAAAAGGGGCACCTGTGCTCACCCTGTGAACACCCATTAAGTGTTACCCTGGCAATTCAGCACAAATTGGTACCAAACATGTCATCAACAGAAATGAGGAATAGCAAAGAAAAAACAAAGGATGTGTATCGAATTCATATATGCAAGCATAGCTCAGTGTTTTGACCTGTACCAGAGAGCTGCTAGAGTTCCCAAATGCAGAGCGAGCCTCCGGGGCTTATACATACAATATGCCTAAACAAAATGTTATGAAGACAAAAAAGTATAAATGTGGAAAAACATTCACTTGTTGAAACAAAACAATATTTCCTAACATACACACATTGTAATGATATAACTACAAAAATCTGCTGTATTCATGTAAATGCAGTCTGTGAGAAAATAAAAGATTAATCAAACAAAATAAGTATAGTCCAGTTTATCATTCACTCCATGTGGTTACATGGTATCTAACCTTCTGATCCAAAAAAATACAGTTTGTGAAAGCCTTTTGCGATTGTCTGTTCCCCCTTTCTGTTTGACCACTTCGAAAACCTGAAAACACAGTTGTATGATGTTGTGCCCTGCCTCAATTCAGTGTGTAGCTACCTTCGAGGGTTTCGTTGTTTTGCCAATATAGTTCTTGTGTTCTGTAATCCGAACCTTTATCTTTCTCTCGGTTTTACCTACATACGTCATTCCACACAGACATTTTAAAGCATAGAGCACATTTTTTAGCATTGCAGTCTGCAGAATGTTTCAACCTGATGACAGTGCCTTTACTGGGGTGTGAAACTGTATCTCCTGTTATTACGTTGTTGCAATGTACACAATTCAGACATCTTTGCATGCCTCAAAATTTGATCTCCTGGTTTCGACACTTCAAGGATAAAATCTACTTAATGTTCCTCGACCTACTGTACACAAACAGTAGCTTATCTGTAAGCAATCTTTCGAAATGGGGTTCACTCTGTAGGATTGCCCACCTTTTGTTTATGATGTTTTTTATTGATTTGGACTTTGTTGATTGTTTGAAAACACATATCATCCTCCAGGAATCGCTTTGACAGTTTTCTCCAACTGCTTTTTTCTATCAAAGGATTCTGTTGATTCTTGGATTGGTCCAAGTCTAATTGATGATAACCTCTATTCCTAAAACTTACTTTGAACGATTCCTATGTAGCAGAAAGTTCTTCAGGATCTGAGATAATTTGTTATAACCTGATGGATTGCGAAAAAGGAAGATGATTTTTCAAGGCTAGTTGAAGCAATCTGCAATAGTGCAAACTGTTGTTCCTGCCCGTGGGTTTTGTGTAAGCACTGGTCTGAATGCATGTAGTTGTTATTTTGACCAAAACATCCAATAAGGGAATTTGCTGTTTATGAATCGGGTGAGTGAACTTAATGTGATTGTTTCTAAATGTTATAATTTTTCCTCTAATGTACGTTGATTGCCCTCCATATCAGAATTTTTTGTCAATGAACCGTTTTTACGGTATAAGGTGTTTCTGCCAGTGCTTATAGTACAGCACCAAATCTGCTTCAATCTTAGCCATAAAGATGTTGGCATAGCTCGGTGCGCCTGAAAAGCCCATGAAAGTCCTGCTTTTTTGTAAATAGAAATGGTCTTCCACTGAGGGTAATGGTGATATAGGGCGAAGTGCAAGTGTTCCAGGAAAAAAACTTTATTGGCCCTTATTTCATCTTATTGCAAAAGAGCCCACTCCACTGCTTCCATACTTTCGCTATGAGGTATGTATGTGTAAAATACATTCACATAGATGGTAGGCAACCACCAATCTGACATATAATCTGTTGATAACTGTATTAGTGTGTTGAGGAAAGCTGGGGTTTCCTTAATGTACGACTGCCACTGTTCTACAAATGGTTGGAGGAAACAGTCAAGCTATTGTCAAACAGGTTCATGTAGAGACCCGCATGCTGACATGATCGGTCTAAATAGTGGTTCATGAGGATGTTTGTGGATCTTCGAAAGCATGTACAACCTGAGTCTCCAGGGGTATTGAGCTGTTAAGAAAGACTGTGTGATCACCAATTCACGTCAACAGCTTTCATGAATGTTTCATTCAGTGTGGATTGAAACACCTCCGCCTGTGTCAAGTGGTGTATATATGTGTGTGTGTGTGTATATATATATATATATATATATATATATATATATATATTTCACATGTGTGTTGTCTACTGATGTAATATGAAATTGAAATGTCCATTACCACTAAAGCCCTCCCTTTGTCAGCTGATTGAAACATTATGTGTGGATTATCTGCCAGTGATTAAAGGGTACTTCATTATTATATCAGATTTTTTGATGCTTTGGCATCAAATCTCACTGATTTCAAATTGTTTTTCACTACTCTTTCGAATGAATCCATGTTTTTGTGGGACACAGGTGCCATGAATGGGCTTTTGGATTTTAACTCCTTATATTTGGGAGGATCTTGTGTCTTGTGATACTGAAATATATCTCAACCATATTTTTTTCATAAACCTAAAAAAGGCCATTTCACTCGCCATTATATTACTTTGATAGGTGGGAATAAAAGAAGTGCCTTTGTCCAATACCAACATTTGGAAAGGAGTCAAATTCACTGAGGAGATATTAATGACTAAGTTTTTAACTGTCTGCGAAGGTTACTCCTCTCTTTAGCTTGTTCTTTTTCTCTGACTTCTCCTTGTTTTTCCAAACTTTGTTCTGGTTTGTTGTTGGCTGCCGGGCTGATGGCCAAGAAAGCCGATTTGTAAGGTATCTGAGTTGGATCACTTATGGACGTTTTTTTTGTTTGTAGTCCTTGACTCGGTTGCCAATCTAGTGAAATATCTTCTTATGCTGCCAAAGGTTCTTCAGAAAAGACCGTGGTAGGTTTTTTTACGGAGTTATAACCTATTGTATCCCTTTTAATCTTTTTGAGTTTTCAATCATACATTTCTTTGTTGTATCTGTCTAATTTCGTATTGATTTCTTCCAAGATTTTTTTCACTCGTCATCCGGAACTCTTCTGTCCAACTCAGATTTTATGGTCTGTATTTCCTCTTCCAATGATTTCAAAGCCTTTGATAACTCCTATATGAAATATAAAATCACATCGAGTGAGCATTTTTTGACAATTGCTTACAATCTTTTCATGAACTGTCTATTGGATTATAACATCATGGGTTTCACAGAAATCCGTAATCCTCTTGGAATCCTTCTAACTTTATGATACTGAATGTCTAGTAGCAAGCAACCTTTGATTAATCTCTTTCCAGGATAAGTATTCCAGTTGTTTAATGAGTTGTGTTTTGGTTCCAATTTCGGTGCTGTATTGTCTTGTGTCCTGTATTTTTTTTGTTTCTTTTTATTGAAAATATAAACAAGCAAGGCATGAGACATGTTATACAAAGTGCCAGTTCAATCGAGGAAGGAAAAGAAAATACAATGAGCGCAATCAACATAAGGAAAGGGAGGGGGGGACACGGGCCAAACTCAATAAAGATACAATGAGAAGGTCAGAATGCGGTGTCAGGGGTAAGGTGGGACATCAATGTTATCTACTGCAGGCGGTGTACATATGTCTCCACGATAACTATTCCAAGGTCCCCACACTCTACACCACTTCTGGGGACGGCCCCGGGCCAGATACACCGTCTTTTCCCTGAACATACACCAGTCCATGTTTTCCTTCCATACTTCAACTGTAGAAGGCCTCTGGGACCCCCACAACTGAGTAATATCTCGCTTGGCAATCATGGCCACCAGGGACGCCCACTGAGTCTGGGCTACATTATAATCTGTGGGTTCCCAAACATTCAACAGGAAGCATCTGGCCTCCGGCAAGAGAGCAACACCCGTCACTTCCTTCATTACCTCATGGACCCCGCTCCAGAATGCAGCAACCTCACGACATTCCCATATAATATTGAGAAAAGTCCCTACCTGCCCACATCCTAGCTTGCATAATCCCTCCTCAGAAAAGCCCATTCGGACCAAACGGGAGCCCGTGGCGTAAATCCTGTGGAGGATCTTAACTTGTACCAGTCGGAGTAGAGCTGGAATCGCGACCTCCTTGGGAGAGGAGATCGCAGACTGTCAGTCCTCGTCATCCAATTCGAGGCCGTCACTGGTCCACAAGTCCCGAACAGGAAGTCTGACCTATTATTAATCAATTTCTTGTAAACAAGGGAGATAGTGCTGTCGGGCACATGGCCATCCAATAGTCTATCTTCAAGCGGGGATGACTCCGGAATTACCTCACCCAAAGGGAAAACCGACATTAAGGCATGGCGAACCTGAACATAGCGGAAGTACACTGTGTCACCCAAATCAAACTCCGTCTTTAACATCTCAAACGTTTTCACCTGGCCCTTAACCCAGAGGTTTCCCACCTTACTGATACCGATGAGGTCCCACTTATCGAACACCTTGGTCTTCCACAGCTTACCAAGCTTGTCCGAGTCGAAAAGCGGGGTCATTAGAGTCAAGCAATCTTTCCACCCCATGGAACTAGTAGCGTCCTGCCACGTACGCACTGCCGTCCTCGTAGGCCCCGACAGAGTCTTGACCACCGATTTTGAGTACAGCGCCCTATAATAATTACCCCCGGGCAACAGCCATCTATCCATAGCAAAAACAGGGTTCAATTCAGGACCATACATACCATGATTAATGACCCCCAATTGAGAAGCCCAATAATAACGTTTGATGTCAGGGAGAGCAATACCCCCGTCATACCACGGGAGCGTCAAATTGGCAAGCGCAATACGAGGCCTACCGTCCCATATCAACTTCCTCTGAAGGTCTTCAACCACACAAAAATAGCTAGCGGGAACTATATCAAGAGTGTTCTGGAGAGCATACAGAAATCGAGGCAGAGACATCATTTTAAATAGGGCCGCACGACCGAGCGGCGAAAGCGGAAGTGTACGCCAACCCGCGACGTCCTGTTTCAATCTAGCCAAGGGTGGGAGAAGATTCTGATCATGCCGGGCCACAGGATCTAATGAAATATAGATACCGAGGTATTCAAACCCCGTCAGTGTCACCTGAATAGGACAGGGACATGGAAGAAGAGGGACGTCACCAGAAAGAACGTATAGGCAGGATTTCGCCCAATTAATAATCAAGCCAGAGTTCCTACCGAAGGAGGTCAAAACATCGCACAAAACCATCAATGACTTCCGGGGTGAGGTCAAATACAGTAAGATATCATCTGCTTAGAGCGAGATGCGATCTTCAAAATCAGGAGACCATTGAATGCCCTTCATCGAGGGTTCCCATTGGATCCATGCATCAAGGGGCTCTAGGGCTAGGGCAAACACTAGCGGCGACAAGGGATAACCCTGACGAGTACCTCTCCCAAGACTAAACGGATTAGAAACACGACCATTCACAACAATGTGCGCAAGGGGGTCCTCATAGAGAAGCCGCACCCAGCCAATAAAACCGGGTCCAAACCCAAATTTAGCCAATGCAGCCCATAACTATGGCCATTCCACAGTATCAAAAGCCATCGTGGCATCCAACGACGCCAAGATGGCGAACTCAAGCAACGTCGCAGCTCTCGCGAGAACGCCATGCAGACGCCTACGATTCAGGGCAGTGTTTCTATGCGGGATGAAACCGGATTGATCCGGATGTATCAACTCACTAATAACGGTGATCAAACGGTTAGCCAGCAATTTTGCGAGGATCTTAGGTTCGGCGTTCAAAAGAGAAATCGGCCTGTATGATGTACACCTATCCCTCGGTTTCCCCTCCTTATGAATAACCACAATGGTCGCAAGACGTTGATCACTAGGGAGAGAACCACACTCACGAGACTCCAAAAACATATCCCTTAAATAGGGTGCTATCTTGTCAGGCCGCAACTTGTAAAGTTCAATAGGCAGACCGTTGGGACCCATAGCTTTTCCCAAACACAGGGAGCGAATCACAAGAGCCACCTCGTCTGCGGTTATTGGAGCATCCATTTGTTCCCTATCAGCATCAGAAAGATGCGGTAAAGCAATATCACGCAACAATAGATGTGAGTCCTCCTCCGGCCTCTCCGACAGAGGAGTACACTGTCTGAAAGTGATCCGCAAAGCACTGAACAATCTCTTCAGGGTCAGTAACACGACCACCACTCGCCGTCTCAATCACAGGCACCACACGACTAGCCCTATTCTTCTTATCCAGCCACGCTATCAGTTTGCCTGCTTTATCTCCCACGTCATATAGCCGTCCCTGTTGTTCTCTACTCATGGCCTTAGCCGCATCAGTAACCAACGCCCTATATTCCAACTGTGTAAGTCGCAAAACATGCGTCTTGGCACGGGTAACCTCCTGCTCCAGGCCGAGCTCAAGGTCCGCTATCTCCGCCTCGATCTTAACCACCTCCTCATCCCTCCGTTTCTTAATGCCTGCGATTAACAACAGGGCCTGGCCCCTGAGGACAGCCTTGAAAGCCTCCCAGAGTGACAACGCAGACGAAACAGAACCCTCGTTCTCAAGAAAATAATGGTCGAGAGATTTTTACCAGGTCCGCACGAGTTTTAGGGTTCCGGAGATACCAGGGGTTAATCGGGGCTACCCGACCCTCTGTCCCAGAATTGAACTCCATTCAAAGCCATAGTGGAGAGTGTTCAGAGATCCCCCCTAGCCAGATGCTTAACCTCACAAATAGAAAGCGCCTGTGCAGCCGGCACCAAAACATAATCAATCCTCGAGAGACTACTGTGAGTGTCCGAATGAAATGTGTACTGCCGCTGAGCGGGATGCAACAATCTTCAGCAATCCACCAAGCCCAGAATATCAATGAAATCGTGAAGCCAGTTCTGTGCCCCCTTAAGATTCCTAGGTGGATGGCGATCAGCCATACCAAAAACCACAGCGTTAAAATCACCACCCAATAGCAATGATCCCTCGGGGAGAGCAAGAACGACCCGCCCCAAGTCCGCAAAAGTAGTTGACTGTAGGCCTGGGGGGGACATAGACGGAAACCAGGGAAAGAGTCCGGCCCTCCCACCTGCCCGTTAGAGCGACATAGCGCCCCCTATCACTGAGGACCGTAGCGTCGATCTCTAGTGGGAGAGAAGTCTTAATTAGGATACCAACTCCCCTGGAGCCGGAGGAGAACCCGGCATGGGCGACCAGACGATACCCCTTCCTGTTCATGGCATGACAAGTATTACCTATCAAGTGCGTCTCCTGAAGAAGGACCACATCAGGGGAGAGACGTTTCAATAATTGCAGCACTACCCCATGTTTAATCCTATCCCCCAACCCATTCACATTCCAGCTCATCAGTTTCAGCTCCCTACCCCCATCCAAAAGTGAAAGATGATCCAACCCCAGTAAGAATCCAGCACTTCGATCAGAAGGTCTAACAATACATTGCCTTGCAGAAAAACAAACACACACCCCAACAGGAACCCCAAATCCCCCCACCAACATCCCGTTACAAACCCCCCCACCCCACACCCCTGCATAAGACTAGAAAGCCACCCCAACTTGCAGTGTGCCTGTCGCCCCCACATCTAACTAGGCTACAAAAAGTTAATCAGAGGAGGAAAAAGACCCACCAATAGCCCCGCAACCCCCCCCGGATGTCACAACAATTCACGTTACAGGATTAGCTAACCACAGTTCGAGGCCCACTGGGGTCCCCAGAAACCAGACAAAAGGTGTCTATTCCTGTTCCATCAGTCCGCCTCTTGCCCCTCCAGATTGTTCCTCTTGTGCACGATGGTTCGGCAGAGTGTCAAGCCAGTCAGCCACCACCTCCGGCCGATCGAAAAAATAAGTGCGCTCCGCGTGTTCGATCCTCAACTTGGCCGGAAAAAGCATAGCGTACTTAAGGCCCATAACACGCAGTCTCCTCTTTACCCCCAGGAAGCCAAGTCTCTGCTTTTGGACAGATTGGGTAAAGTCCGGGTAGAAGCTGATGGTAGTGTTCTCAAACTTCATAGGACCACTCATCCGCGAGGCCTGCAGAATAGCGTCTCTATCACGGAAATTAAAAATCCTTGCGATCATAGGCCGCGGTGGGGCACCCACTTTTGACTTACCACCCGGGACTCTATGAGCCCGCTCAACCGTGAAAAACGTACTCAGTCCCTTGGGTGCAAGATGGTTAACAACAAGATTTTCGACGAAGAGGTCAGCTGCAGAATCTTCTGCCTTCTCCGGGACCCCGATGATATGGACATTGTTCCGCCGAGCCCTTCCTTCAAAATCCTCCAGACGACGCACAAAGAGATCATTGGAGGCCTTCGAGTTATGTTATATTATGTTATGTTAATAATATTTATACAGCGCACAGCTGCCCCAGCAAAGGGGCGTCCTGGCGCTTGAACAGGTACTAAAACATAACACGCAGGAAGAGGAAAAAGACGGCTAACCAGGTACAGAGAACAGGAGGGTTTTGATAGCACGCCTAAAAGCGGTCAGATTATCCAGAGCTCGAATGTGCACCGGGAGTGAGTTCCACAAACCAGCGGCAAGTACTCGGTAGGAGCGGCCACCCATCCTGCTGAGTTTAAAACGGGGGCAGGCCGCGAGATGAAGAGCCTCCGATCTCAGGAACCTCGAAGGGACATAGGGGATAAGCAAGTTAGCGAGTGCAGGTGGCGAAGAGAGCTTCATGATTTTAAAGGCCAGACAAAGCGACTTTAACTTAATTCTTTGTCTGACCGGCAGCCAGTGAAGGGCGGAAATAGTGCTGGAAACAGAACAATGCCTGGGAAGGCCAACAATGGCCCGCGCCGCAGCATTCTGCACCCTTTGTAGCCTAGATGCCTCAGCCTGGTTTATCCCCAGCAGCAGCGCGCTGCCGTAGTCCAGCCGAGATAGAACCGAGGCCTGGACCACGAGCTGCCGGGTGGAGGGATCAAAAAACTTAAGGATCGGTCTTAAGCCTCGCAAGATGCCGTAGCAGGTGGCTGCAACCTTCTTCGTATGGCCCGTGAAGGTAAGCGCCGGATCCAGCCATACCCCTAGGTTCTATAATTCGGAAACTGGAACGGGAGTGACGCCCAATTCTGGAGGCCACCACTGATCTCCCCAAAGCTCCGCATGTTCCCCCAAAACCATGACTTCGGTCTTTTTGGCGTTCAATTGTAAGCAATTGGTTCTTAACCAATTTGCTACTGCCACAAGTCCAGCTCGGAATCTGGGGGCATCCATTTCAGGGTCTCCACTCAGTGTCAACGCCAGCTGCGTATCATCTGCATATGAGGTCATCGTCAAACCCCACTGTTTGACGATCGCAGCTAGCGGTTTCACGTAGAGGTTGAACAGGGTCGGGCTCAACGAGGAGCCCTGTGGAACCCCCAGATCCAAAGGATGGAAAGTGGACTGGCAGGGTGGTATAGCCACCTTAAAGGACCGATCAGAGAGGAAAGAGCGGAACCACTGAAGAGCAGTCCCCACTACTCCAGCTTCCTCTAGGCACTGAATTAAGACACGGTGGGACACAGTATCGAACGCGGCGCTCAGATCTAGTAAAAGGAGCGCCGCCCGGAGTCGAGCACCAAGCGCAGGTGCTCGATCATGTAGAGCAAAGCGGTCTCGGAGCTGTGTCCCGCCCGGAAACCATTCTGACTCTTGTCCAGTATATGGTTACGGGAAAGATGATCAGACAGAATGGAATTTACATGAGCCTCAGTGACTTTGGCTGTCCAGGGGAGAAGAGATATGGGGCGGTAGTTCTCAGGTTCGCAGGCAGTTCTCAGGCGGTAGTTCTCAGGCAGGAGCGGGTCTAAATTTGCCTTCCCCTCCTGCTTCCACGAGGAGGGGACCATTCCGGATGAAAGCGACAGGTTGATCAAGGAGAGTATCGGGACACGACACAGGGGGGAAAGGATCCTGATTTGAGCTGGCTTCAGCGGACCCAGAGGGGAGCCTGATTTGATCCTGAGGCTCAGCATGTCAAAAGCCTCCATAGACAGGTCAGGCAAGGAGGTCAGAGTCTCACAAGCCAGGGAGTTAGGACCAGCTGGCTCTGGATCGAGCAGAGACCAATCAAATCCTCGGTAGATAGCCTGCACTTTCTCTAGAAAGAAGGATGCCAGACTTTCACAATGAGAGTCAGTGCAGATTTCTGCCGAAGTGGCCCTTTTATTCATAAGGTCTTTAAGGACCTTAAAAATTAATTTTGAGGGGTTAGTACTGGTTTGGAATTCCTGGGCATAGAATGCGGCACGAGTTCTGCAGATTGCCCTATGATAGGTCTTAAGTTTGGCAAAATAAGAGGATTTCAGGCTGAGATCGTAGGACTTCCTCCATTCCCTCTCAGCTTTCCGGCAGATTTTCTTAAGCTCGGCAAGAGAGTCGTTGTACCACGGGCTAGGTACCTTAGAGTGGCATTTCGACCAGCACATAGGTATGAGGGAGTCAAGGGCATCCGAAATCCATTTGAAAAACAGTTCATAACCTCGTTCCACATTCAGAATGGGGCTCAGGGGTTTCTTCTCCAGTAGCCTGTAAAACTCCTCAAGTTTAAGCTTGTGCCAGTGTCTTTTTAGAATCAGCCTATCCACAGATTTGAATGGCGGATCGTCAATGGGACAGAAAACTTCCACCAACAGATGGTCAGTCCAGCCAACCGGAATCGGGTTGGACACCTTCACCCTCTCAAGGGTGGTGAAGAAGGGATCAAGGATGTGTTCCTCAGTATGAGTGGGGAGTGTGACAAGTTGGACAAGTTGCAGTGCTTCAAGGTCCGCAAGCAAGGTGTCTATTGCTGTGGACGACCTGCATTCAAAATTAATGTTGAGGTCGCCAATGATGTTAAAATTCGCACAGCTGGGCGCTAGAGAACTTACCATATCGGCAAGAGCGGCCTTGAAGACGGTGTCATTGCCTGGAGGGCGGTAAATAAGGATACCGCTAAGCGTGAAATGATGACTGAAGGCCACTTTAAAAAGGGAACTCTCGCAGGCTGGCAAACTAAGGGCTTTCCATTCCGAGGGGAAGCACGATTTTACTGCCATGGCGATGCCACCTCCTCTCGTGGCGCGATTCAATGTGAACACCGTATATTCCGATGGAAAGGTAAGATTAAGGATAGCGGTGTCCGAGTCCTGGAGCCAGGTTTCGGTAAAGAAGAGTAAATCGGGGGAATCCTTTTCAATGAGGTCATATATAAACTGGTGATGTTTGACCAATGACCTCACGTTAAGGTTCCAGATCCGAAGCACACGGCCCGCGGTGTTATTGAGCGTGGTCGGAACAATCCCTTCCAGAGATCGAATCCTAGCCGGCCTGTCTAGGGACCAACCCATACAGGCACAAACATATGGGCCGGATAAGGGGTCCACAGGATCACATGCACAGACATCGACCCTATACCCAATGGTCAACAGTTCAGCCCGAGTATAACTAATTGTCGGTGGTGCCTGCATGCTGATAATCGAGCCTGGTGACCAGAGCCCTGACGCGACTCGCGCTTCCTCGTCGCTGACGGGCGCAGACGGGCAGGACTCTGGCACGACTCAGGCTACGCGAGGGCGCCGTGACTGCGCGTCCCCGCTGCGCGGGAGAGGACGACTTTAAATAGGCGCGCCGAGGAACAGTGCGAGCGCAAGGACGCTCAAAGATGGCGCCCGCCGGGATGAGCAGAGCCCAAAGCAAGATGGCGCCCAAACAGGACCACCCCCGGGACCCGGACCCACCAAAGCGGCGGTGAATTGGTATGTTTTATATGCGGTGAGAGGGAGGGGAAATACCCAGCCTAGTCCCGCTAAAAACAGGGGAAAAGTAAAGTAAAATAACACAAATAGAAAACCAGGAAAGTTTAAAACACAAAGCGCTAGCAGCAGCGCGGGCGCGGAAATGCGAGTACCTTGTCCAGGCCACTAGAAAAGAGAGTCCGCCTTAAATAGGCGCGCTGAGGAACAGTGCGAGCGCAAGGACACTCAAACAGGGCGCCCGCCGGGATGAGCAGAGCCCAAAGCAAGATGGCGCCCAAACAGGACCAACCCCGGGACCCGGACCCACCAAAGCGGCGGTGAATTGGTATGTTTTATATGCAGTGAGAGAGAGGGGGAATACCCAGCCTAGTCCCGCTAAAAACAGGGGAAAAGTAAAGTAAAATAACACAAATAGAAAACCAGGAAAGTTTAAAACACAAAGCGCTAGCAGTAGCGCGAGCGCGACAATGTGAGTACCTTGTCCTTGGACCTCCGTCTGCAAGTCAGCAACGTCACCCGTCAAACTGGAAGTCTCAATGTCCAACGACTTGACTTTCTCTTTCGTTTTCGTCAAGTCCGTGCGGATCAGATTGAGATCGATCGCCACAGTATCAAGTTTATGGGCGAGGGTCTCCATTTGTTGCCCAAGGGAGGATTTGATCCCATCTATAGCGGCCATAACGTCTTGCAGGGTCGACTCAGTTGCCGAAGTCAGAGCATCTCTCGTGTCCTCCAACGACCTGCCCGATCCGCTGGGAGACCCCTTAGTCTGGGCATAATGATCCATGTTGTTAGTCTGGGTATAGCCACCCCGCCGAGTTCTCTTGAGCTTCTGCTTTTCCCCCTCTGGTTTCCCCGCCATTGCGGAATGTGGACCGATGTGAAGTAGATAGACTAAGTAGGAAGATGGTGGCTCCAGGGACCCCCGGGCGGAGGTCCAACCTCAGTCAGTGGGCACAGGCCAGATATCCTCCCAAAACTCGGAAAGCAGTGAGGAGGTACACTCGGGGGGAGCGTAGGATAGCTGCCCTCGGCACTGGGGGGCCGCTCCCAGTCGGAAATCCCTTCCGGTAAAACAAATCGAAAGTGAAAGTCAACCAGACCGGTCGACCCTGCCACCTCAGGCCGATGTTGTTCAACTACAGCTCGGGCACCATGCCAACTCCATAGCCGGGCATCACGGAGACTTAGGCCGCAATCTTCTGAGCACCACAACACCGGGTCCCGGGGCCCGATTTGGAATCGGAATGCAGGTCTCGCCTCACCCGTGGTTCGTCTTCACGAAGACATCAATGAAGGACAGGATAGACAACAGGATAGATGTGGGAGGTTACGAGGGTCTCGGGAGCCATGTGCTCACGCAACCATCTTGGTTGCGCGCGAAGCTCCTCCTTGTGTCCTGTATTAATGCCTAGATTTTATTTGCTGGTTCTGATGAACATCCCAAGAGCTACATCTTCAAACAACATTGTTAAACTTAGGTGCGCTAAGGTTGGAGATACTCGTCGTTTCACTACAAATAATGTACCATGTGCGCGCTCCATGTTCCTCAATAATTATCCATTTGATAACAAAATGTGCCACAACAATTCTCCAGTACGAGTCGTCAATAAATACCATAATATAACTGTGCATGAAGCGCACGGTTGATTGAGAAGAGCAGCTTGGTTTTCATCACATTGGTGCATCGATTGTGCTTTAGGATTTGGATACGTCCCCATTGTGGTTCCTTCACGGGGAACTTTGTTTACATAATGACAATACTCTACTTTCTTTTATTATTAGTTGGTGGTGTATTCACTATTATGCGTGTTGAACAAACCTGTTACATTATTTACTGATGACTCGCACTGGAGAGTTGTTGTGGCACATGGTGTTAGACATTTTTTTTTTATGTCTGATAATTGGTGTTTGCATTGTGATTCTTACGGTGCATATATACAGTAATCTAACTTTTTGTAATTTGAATTCTTTTTATAAGACATCAAAGATACCAAAGCAAATACAAACATACAATTGGTGCTCCTAAAGGTACACATAACCATATAATAATAAAAATCACAGTATAAACAAAAAAACAAACACGACAGAGGAGAAAAATACAGATATACTTCCCTTTCCCTTCTGTTTAGGAAACCCAGGAAATATTTGTGGCGCTCTCGTGTGGTTAGCTGGAGTTATAGATTTTTACGATGGCACAGCTTCTGAATGGGTCCTTGGCTATCATTAACCCCACCTCCCTGCTCCTATGGTTTGCCTGGACCAAAAGGGCTATATATGTGCAGAGTGAAAATGAGCATCTGCTGATCTCAATGACTAAACCAAGGTCCAGATACTGTTTGAATTTTTCTTAAGCTAAGAGAAAATCAAGACTGTATCTAAAGCTAGACACTATTTGGATGTCTTCTTACACTAAGGCTGTTTGGACCCATTAACTTTGCCAGTGCTGGTTTACCTGTCCACTCTATGTTTTCTTCTCTCTCAAATAATTCTTCTACTTGTGCAAGGAGAGTACACATTATCTTATTTTGAAGTTTTAAATGTTATAAGGAGTGAAAATAGCTAACGAATTAATTGCTAAGATTTGAGTCTTCATTCCTTATCTGATCTGCACGTTTCAGAACCTTGGAAAATGAAATCCGCTCTGTGTTGTGAAAGTACTCTTTATTCCTGTGTCAATCTCTGCTCAGTTTCCAATGGAAACCAATTTTCCTTGTAAAATGCCTGAATGCCATTGATATTGAAACTGAGTATGCAGAAACCACACAGATAATAGCTGACTGTTGTTCAAGGGGCTGCACTGATCAATTCACTAAACTGTATTCCAGGAAAAGAACTGAGAAGAGAGAAACGGGAGGTAGTACACCACTGGAAAGGAGTGCATGGAAAAAAAGGTTTCATGTAAGACGCTATGGGAGTTCGAACTGTCTGCCGTCTAAGCAAGGGCACTTCATTGTCCTATGGCAGGTGTGTCCAACAGAGGTGTAGGAGGGCCAGATCCATGGCAGATTTTCAAGATAACCACAGAAGATAAATGTACTTACAATGATTCCAAAAAGAACGTGTTTACGTGGTGGTTATATTGAAATCTTGCACAGATCCCGCCCTCCTGGACATGTGTTGGACACCTCTCTTCTGGGGCCCTACATAAAGAGATTAACTCACGGGAACTGCCTCACATATTAAAGAGCAGGTCCTCTAGTAATTCATTAATGTGTAGGTTAAACTGTATTCACGCTGCCTTTCTGGCTTTGCAGGGAATGTTGAGAAATTGTAGGCCAATGTATTCCAGGGTTTTTTCAAATGTATGGAGGCTTACCAAGCAGTGTGTGTCGTATGTGACCCGTAGATTCGGGCATTCCACGTCCGTAACGGCAAACCCTTCACCTGCCCAAGCCCATTGATCGATTTCTGCTGCGGAGATTTCGAGACCTGTGGAAACCACAAAGGTAGGTTTTAAACGTCCTGCCCTCTCTCTACATTGGGCTTAAAAAGCTACAAAATGCTGCACAGCCAGCCAACTCCCTGGTGTGTATATATATGCCTTTGATCTGCTTCCTTCAGAGTACTTTCAGACACTGCACCCTACTTATTACGCGGCACACGTGTTCCCCTCCACACATACCCACCCCTATCCCACTGACACGGGTGGTGTGTTTCCATTCGGCACGCGGCTGGATGCTCCACGCGGCTGGCTGGTCGCGTGGCGCTGCAGCTCCGCGAGCACACCGCCGTGTCCCCATCAGCTGTAGGAAAGGTCTTCAGCGCAAGTGCGCGCGTCGCAGCTGGCAGCGGCGGGAGGGCACGTGCGCCACGGGCAGCTGCTCACGTTTGGAATAGCGATGCCTTCCCGCAGGGCCAGCGCTGCGGCTGCTTGGCATGCAGGGCCACGGCTGCCGTGAACTTCAGGCGCTGCTTTTCATTGGCTTTACGGCTGCTCCACTCGAGGCAGCCGGGTATCAATGAAGCTGCGGCAGGAGAAGAGTTCACACCGGAGCAGATGCGATGTCCTGCCTCCTCTACTGCAGAGGCGCGAGCCCCTCACCTGGGCTCGTCGTGGGGCCGCGGCCCCCGGGGCTCGCCTCCGAGCTGCGTCTCATCTACCCGCTGGCGTTCGCTGCCGCCCTGCTGTACATCTGCGCCTTGCTTCTCAAAGACATCCTGGCACTATTTGTTTCCCCCCACAGGGAGAAGATCCAGTTCATCCGCTCGGAGGGGACGTCAGGCTTGGTGCGTCTGTCGGGGGATGCGGACCTCGTGATGCTCTTAAGGTAGGTGAGCTCTGCTTCTCTGACTAGTGGACTTCACTACAGCTTTTGTTTTGATCCAGCCTTCCCCGGGGTCAGTGCATACCCTGTGCTCCAATAGTCTCTCTCTATCTTCTCTCAGAGGTTTGCTGATCCCAGCACCGAGCTCAGCATCTCATTGCAGAAGCACACTTGGCGCTCCTCATTCATGGTTAGTGTTTGTGCTTCTGAGTGATGTTGTTTGGTATTTCAGGGCGCACGTGACTAGCGACATCTCACGACTCGAAACGGAGGCACACGTGCGACCGCCTCATCGAAGTCGCTTACGTCACGGAGCACCAACTCCCCTACTGTCAAGGCAAAACACTAGATATGGGGCAGGAATAGCGTAAACGCTCATGGGATTAATGTAGAGTCAGAGCTACTAACATAACAAGCATGGCATGGCTCTGGTGGACCCCTAGCGCCAAATGAAACTAGGCTCAAACAAGGAACATATATCCCTAAATGTAACATGTAATTTAAAGGAAATTACAATTTAGGAGGTGGTTTACCCTGGGACAGTTGGCCTCCCATTGAAATTTGCACTGGAAGTTGTATCTCGAGTGAAAGTCTTGTGCAAATCGGTGCTGGTTCACCTTTAACGGCAAGAAAATAGTTTGTTACCACCAGTGCTGCCAATAGCTTAACCAGAGTGCAACTCTTGCTGTTGTGCTGCACTATTTTTCCCCATTAATGCAGAATACCGTTGTACATTTTTACACATGAAAGTTGGTAAATCAAACCCAAACGTTGCACAGGCTTTTAAGGCAAGATTAAATAGATCGCAGCAGCACAAATTTCCAGTACCATTTACACAAACATTGATTTCATTAGAGAGTGGTGCAATTTTGCACTGGAATTTGGACTGCATAACGGATATGCCATATGCTTTTTGCAAATGTCAATCAGTGCAGATTTTGCACTTACCCGTTTGTACATATATTTTTTAATGACATTAGTGCAATCTATGTAGTTTAGCCCATGATGTAAGTATTTGGCTGCATGTTGCACTGTAAATTGGTCATGTTTTCACTCTAGCTCCATGTAGCAACTTATCATATAATACACACTCTTTACAATAACCATTCAATGACAGTTGTGAGAATGTACTTGTTAGGGGTCAGCCTGCAACAGATGGAAGGGTTGATAGGCAGCCAAAACCCAGAACATCATACCCTACTCAGGACATTACAGACTTGATTGTGGAACCCTCCCTGGAATTAGAAGTATAGTTTTGTCAAAGTTTAAATCTTAAAAGCATATAATGTTGAATGACTGCAAAAGCCATTGAACCACTAGAATTACAATGATAATGCCCCATTCAGTTTTTGTTATACGAGCAATGATAACATTATTAAACACAAACAGAACTCGAAGAAATATTAGGCACTGATTTAGGGTTGGGTAGATTAGGCTCTGATTTAGGCCTGCCTTTAATGGAATGTCCTCCAGCTTCTCCCGAAAATCCAGAGGACATGATGCCCACGGAATTTTCTCCACCATAGCAATAGTAAGGTGGAGGAAACCCTGCACTACTATTGCCTCTCACACACTGGTACAGACTTAACACCACAGCACCACACCACACAGAAGAAAGACATTTTTGAGCCCACAGCCAGAAAAGATGAACTGATCTGAGACACTACATTGTCACCAAGGGCCGATGTCAACGAGAAGGGAAGGGTGATGCTTAGATATGAACATGTAATATTTGCCTCATGAACGATTACTTGCCAGCTAATTTTGAGATGAAAAACTGTTTTGTTCAAATAACGAGAAGAGCTGCAAGTGATCGAATTGCTTCTATTTCAGAACGGTGGATATGAGACTAACTAATACTAACCACATTTTTGCTCTTTTAGCTCTTCTTCCATTTCTTTTGATTTCAAATAATTTTATAAATTTTTATAAACAAGTACATTAGCATTTCTGTTACGAGGTTAGCCAAATGTAGTTTGTATTGCAATGATTACAGGTACTTTGAGATATATGTTTAGCTAATCCCCTCTACATTGTCTTGCTGGGAAATTGAGAGTCAATACTTGAGGTTGGACCAGGCCTGCTCACTCACCCTTTTAGCTCTCAAAAGTGAAATGCGTCCAGCAACGTTTTCATTCATTATTTGCTTTAAACATAAGTAGCGTGAACGCAGTCACACAGACCGCCCTATTGCACTGCTTATCACTTCACACAAGTTGCATTTTCAAGCAGGCTCTCTATGGGCCGCAGTACAGTGGGTGCAAGAATGCTGCATGAGATTCCTGCAGCAAGCAGCACTGAAACTGCAGGTATCCCAGTTGTGGGAATACAGCACAATTATAAGACAGTTGCTGTTAAATGAGGAATAACATATAAGAGTAGGTGTTTCTGCTCCAAATGTAAGCATGTTATGCCACATTTGAGTATGTTTTCCACCTGAACATTTGAGCAGGTGCAATGTATGGCTAAAAGACTCAGGAGCCATAGTATTCCCTTAACGCTTGCAATTCCTGATGCAGCTGATAACTTGCATTGCCAGCCACTGTTGGAATATTGTGCCACTTTCAATCAGGCCTAAAATCTTGGGCCACTGTTTCAGCTACCTTTTTCACATATGTAGAAAAGAAAGTATCCACTATTTCCCTGCAACAGTGAGGCACAGTGTTTGTAGCTCTTGCTCTTCTGTTTACACTCTACATGTGTTTCGTGTTCTGACTTATGGTGCCCTGTAAAGTGACACTTGAAGATTGTCTGTCCTACTCAGGGACTTTGTGTCTATTATACCAAGGTATGTTATGCTAAGTTATGTCACACAGCATTTATGTAGCAAAACATTTGCAGTTTCAAAAACCTCCTGAACCTGACGGCTGTGTAGGTGAGCAGTTTTATTGTCTAGTTCTAGGTTTCTTTAAGGTGAACCTTCATACAGGGTTACTTTACGCCTGTCATTGGTACAACGCCACTTGTATGGCACCGTAGCACTCAAATTATCAAGAGCAATTACAGTTGTGTCTATATGTTTAGACGGAGACTAAGTGGTTGTAGATTTATCCGAGTCAGAAGAGTTGAGTGTTGTACCTGAGGTCCTGACAATGGTTTTCTCGCTTCACTGCAAACTTGCCTCTGCTTTTATGCATGCCTGTGTTTGTAAGGTATATGAGAAGGATACACTGCCTGCAGCATTTATTTTGCATGCTTGATTGATGAATTGTTGGTTGGTGGATGGCTTTCCTTTCCTTTATTGAAATGGTAGAGGACAGAACTGGTGCAGTAAATGAGAGGGCAATTCTTAGCCACCATGGGCCATTCTTTAGATAGTAATCCAAGGTATACAGAGGATCTAAAGTCAGGATAGGTGAAAGTGCTGTCTTTTTACTTCACTTTTAATTTTGTTCCAAGTTTTTCTGGCAAGCCAGAGTGAAAAACAAAGGTGGAACAGCCAACACGTGTTTCGCCCATCCCATCCCCGTGGTGTGTATGCCTGGGGCTTTTTTCAAGGCTCAGCGTGCTCACTAATTGTGTGAATAAGGGGTGAGGGATAAGGTGAAATATGAAGGGAGAGAGAGTGAGAAACAGAAGAAGCAGAGAATGACATTTGATAAATAAAAGTAACATTAAGGTTTGTAGGAGGACAAGAGGATCCATATCAAGGTCAATTTGAGTTTCAATGGTCATTTGCCACCACAGGGACCAACACAAAGGTTTGACCACACATTATGTAAACGTTCAGTGAATGGGCAGAAGAGCCCAATAACATGATAAATAGCAGATGCCAACCAAGCCAAGCCAGGAGGCATTGAATTGTAGAAGAGAGCCTAAAAATTGTAAGAGGAAGACAAATTACAGTAGCCCGGAAAAGAACATAGGTCAATTGGAATGCAGCATCATAGAAAACCATTCACATTTACATTACAGCAATGAATTCATTGGTTGCATGGCCATATCAAATAGTTGATGCCCTATTTTGATTCAATTAGAAGTTTTATATACTTAAAATGGATTTCTGATCACTTGCAATTTCTTAGTAATGGAACTATGTTATCCGGATTTATTGAGCGCACAGATGCCCCAGCAAAGGGGCGTCCTGGCGCTGGTACAGAACAGAAAAGCCGGACAAAAGTGAAAGACAAAACACAACACAGCAGAACTAAGGAGCTAAGGGGAAGAGAAAGGTTTTGACAGCCTTCCTGAAAGCAAGGAGCCCATCGATGGCACGAATATGGACAGGCAGGGAATTCCATAGTTTGCCGGCAAGAACTCGAAAGACATCACTCGAAAGACTAGACATCACAGGGGCATATCTGCTCTTGCAGATGTGCCCTCAGATGTAATATTATGCACCCTGCCTTGGGGCTATAACGACTGCTGTAGGGGCGACTTACATATAAAATATGCAGTGTACTTGGGGATTGAACACAGGGAGCGGGCAATGTCATGTTTTCAGAAGGGCTTGCACCCTTTTCACGCATCCTGCAATGCCAGTCAGTCTGCATGCAGTCTTTGTGGGGGCCCCTTTGGGTGGCATAATACATGATGCGGCCCATAGGAACCCTTCTTAGTACCCATGCCCTGGGTACCCTAGTTACCATTTACCAGGGACTTACAGGGGTGCTAAAGTCCTTGTCATTTTATGTACAATTGAGTATGTTGCTGTTTTTAGGGAAAGAACACTGGCACTGGGGTGGGTTTAGCAGGAACTCAATGCACATCCAATCAAGAACATCAGTACCATTGAGCAAAAAGTGGGGGCAACTTTGTTATAAGAGGGGGACTTTCTTACAGGTCATATCATTGTGGAACATTTCGGACACTTGACTTGAATCCATAGCACCAGCGCCTACTGATTCACACAGATTACAGCATTATTTGAGTTACTCGGTTCAAGAACTCTTGTAGATGGCTAGCCCTCAGGAAGTGACTAAGTTAGGATACAGAAAGCTGTGCTTGCTGCCTGCCTCTCACTGGCTTGTAAAATCAGCGACTAATTAGGCCGCCGGGGTTTTCCACAGACAGCTGTGGCAATTAAGAAGCTTTAACACTCTTGACCAGGTGTGTTACAAGTATCAAGATCGGCCTCTGCTGCATATGCCTTGAGGATTGTCTAGACAGCAGCCAGTCACGCCCTGAATGACAGAAATGATGCAAATCATTGACAAGTGCGTCTCTTTATCTGCAGATTGATCAGATACGAAGGCATGTGAGCTGCTGCTGCACAATAGTGGGATACCACTGCTGCGTAGCTCATCCACATTGTTATATTTTATTGAAACTGCCCCTAATGTGTGGTGCTGAAGCGCTTGCCTACATTGGTAGCAAGCTACACTATATAGGGTGTGTGGTTGAGCATTTGTTGTCTTAGTCTTTGTCCTGTGTAGGAAGTGTTTCCATGTTGTGCATGATGACCACCGAGGAGTTATGGGGCATAACTCTGAGCACTAAGAGTTTGGTATCCCTTGCAAGCAGGTCCATGGACATGAATTAATGTCTCTGTCGCTGGAGACATCATTGATTGGTGTAATATGCAGCACTCTTTATATGGCTGTTAGGGTAGTAAGAGTATCAGAGAGTGTGGCAGTGCTCCCGCCCCCCCCCCCCCCCCCCCCCAAACTCATGGTTTCATAGCCTCATTTGATGTGGGGGTATTTTGTGGTTTTCCATCAATTGAACTTCACTTGGATGGGCGGTTGACTCCGTTAAGTCAGGGCCCGTCCGCCACCACCACCGTCTTTCACTATGGCACTCGCCCCACCATACATAGGGCAGGGAGACCATCATTGTTTTTTATTTCCTGGTGTCTGTCACTGTTTTGTTCCTTCCCGGGGCAACTATGTGATACATGGTGGATCCAGGAAGGAACATGTATAAATGCCCCTGCCTTGCAGACAGAAAACTCCAGGGATGTCGGGGACATTTGGGGGCTTATTTATGAGAGCCCCGCATCACTTTTGCTCCACGTAAAGTGGTACATGCGTGACGCAGGGCTCTTATAAAGATTTATGAAGCCGTGCAAAGCCACCCTACGTGGTCTCATAAATCATGAGTGAGGCGACGCAGCACAAATCACCTTACTCTGTGCCCGGGAGGCATTTCATGGGTGTTGCAATGGGCTTTTCCACGCAAGACCCGTGGAATTTGATGCTGCCCCAGATTTACAAAGTAATGTAAACCTGGGAAGCACCAAATCCATATGCCTCCCAAGGTGAAGCTTAATGAGGAGAATTAATTTTATTCCTCCCCGTTTCTTCATTTTTCCATGTCTTCTGCATTCTGCAGCACACACAGAAAGAGGAAAACGCCCCTTTGGATTGTCTGAGTGAAGGAAGGTGCCCCTTCCTGCACAAAAACAATCCTGCCTCCACCGGCAAGGATTCCTATGTTGACGCTAGGCAGCCACCGGCGCAGGCCGAAAGGACAGGAATGCACCATATTGCTTAAATACAAAGCATTACCGCCCTTTCACTTTGGCCTAAGCTAAGGCATTGCAGCCAGGTGGCTTGCTGTGCTGCCTTATGCCAAAATGCCATAAATGAGGCCCGTGGTTTGTGCTTTGCAGCAACAGATCCCCTAATTGAGGGGTTGCTATGTAGAAGCAGATGCACTTTCATTACTGAGATCCCCAAAAGGCAGGCAGGGAATCACTGCTGATGGTGGGTGGTCCTCGAAATAGAGGGCCGTCAGCCAAACTTAAAATTGGCCCCCAAATCGCCAGTTGGATCACACAGAGCTACAAGTTGGTATCTTACAGTCATTAGTTCCATACGTAGCATAATTTCATGTCATATCAGTGAGTCTTTATGAATAAAAATAAACAACAATATATCAATAGAAATAAATACACTTGTATATACAGGGGAAAGGAACAACTTGCAACAGAAACCCTGAGTAGTTGAGCCCGTCCCACCATTTCCCAGGCTTATTTTTTATCTGGCAGGTGATATTTCTGGAAATGTAAAAGGGAGTTTCATTAGGGGAGTGGCTACTTCCTGGGCTGAGGTATATGGACTTCTTTAAGAAGAAATTTGCTGGGCAGCTTCATGACTTAATACGCTTACAGTTTCTAATACTCATCGTAGCAGAAAATCTCTAACAATGCCAAAATGTTCCAGTAGAGGGCACCCAGAAATCATACCTTTCATATCTATAACTGTATCTTTGAGTCGACGTTCAAAGCCATCATTATTTGTATGGTGCTCCTTTCTCTCTTCCTGTATTTCGCTTCCTTTAATTCGCCTATCCGTTCCTCTTCTTTTCACAGTCCTATCACGGGAATGTCTTATGACTCTAGAATGAGTCTACAGTTCTCTGTTTTAAATAGGTTTATTGTCGCTGGTTACACCCTCTGGGCAACATGGTATGAATACTGTACAGAGGTTGGAATAATAGTTGTTCATGCTTTTGACTTCATACTGAGACTTTATGGTATATGTAGTAACCACTCCCCTATTTATTACATTAATAAAGAAATGTGAAACAAAAGCCATCTTTTTTTTGAAGTTTGATTTAGGTTTAAAGTATTTTATTGCAGTAAGAAAAAAAAAAAGTAACAACATTACAGACAAATAACCACAGGTGTTCCTCAAAGTCAGCGTGCATAATACAATAGATGCTCATAGGCAGTTCAATCAGTGCGGTGGGCACATTCGTGCCAAAGTCTCACAGACAGTGCACCTGTGGGCGGGAACAAGGAAAAGAAAGGGAAAAAGAAAGAAAGGAACAACTCCCCCCCCTTCCCAACCAACTGCCCCCCCAACCCCCCGACCCCCCCCCCCCCACCCCCTGTACTGTGCCGTCAACCACTCGCTCTTTCACTGCGGCTGCATGGCGTCCCCTCCTTCCATCAGCTGCCTACATGGACAGTTTAATCTGGCGGGTCTGGCGGCGGTGTCAGCCGTAGCAATCTAAGATACCTAGGGCAAGTGATTTCCTTAAATTCTGATCTTAACAAAGTATGGAATGGCGCCCACAGCTCCTCAAATGTGTCCACCTCCCCCGCCACCACTAGGGACAACTTCTCCATGCCCAGGACATGCCACAACCTGTGGAGCCAACCCACAACAGTAGGAAGCGTGGTAGTGAGCCAGTGTATGAGTATGTTCTGTACTGCTGACCCCAGGGCTATCGCTGTCTGTCTGCCTTTCTTGGACCTTAGGGGGTACATCAAACCATTCGGCAAGCCCAGGAGGACATAGGCGGGGGCGCGGGGTAATTCAATCCCAAAGCACTTATCTATCTCAGTCAGGAACTCCTCCCAGTAAGGAGCCAGCAGGGGACAGTCCTATAGTATATGAGTGAGCGTGCCAGTCTAGCCGCAGTTGCGCCAGCATGTCCCGGGTATCAAGTGGTCCATGTCATGTAATTTCTCGGGGGTGCGATACCAATAAGTTGTGATGTTGGTGAAAGTCTCCGTGAGTCCGGTGTGATAGGCAGAGTGACGCGCCCGGTAAGAGATGTGGTCCCATTCAGTGTGGCTCAGCACTCGGCCAAGTTCCCGTTCCCACCGCTCCCTTCCCGGGTTGTAGATGTGAAAGGGGGGAGGTTGCAACATCCTGTATAAGTCAGAAATAAGCTTGGTGTCTGATGAGCGAGTCACTAGCCAACGCTCATATGCCGTGATCGTCCGATCCGCAGTCGCTCGCACCTGTGGCTGTAGTGCCCAGTGGCGCACTTGCATATATCGCATGCGTTCTGTCTCGGGGAGGCCGTAATCCCGTCGCAAGTCCTGGAAGGAAACTACACCCTCCGGTCCGTACAGATGAAATAAAGCGAAACAGCGGGCCACCCGCCAGTGTGCATAGGCTCCCGGCTCCATACCTGGGCTAAAGTCCGGGTTACCAACTATTGGCGTGAAGGGAGAGGGAAAAGTGGTGAGGTCGTGCTTGACGGATACAGAGTCCCACACCCGGAGCGGGACCCGTGTTACAAAGGAAGCATAGAGGTTGGGAGGGCGGTGGGCCCTCCGCAGGAAGGGCACCTCCTGTAGTGTTCTGCCCGCCACCGCCTGGTCCTGAAACAACCAGTGTTTGTCCGATTCCCACCGGCTCCACTCCACCAAATAGCACAACTGAGCAGCCTGGAAGTACTTCTGCAGGTCTGGTATCCCAAGGCCACCAGACTCGGGCGCCAGTGTGGCAATGGTTCTCTTGATCCTAGGTCTACGGCCCTGCCATACAAAACGTGTGATAGCAGACTGAGTCTGCGCTAACCATCCCTTGGGGGGTTGCAGCGGGAGCGCCCGAAACAGGTACAAGACTTGCGGCAGGAGGGTCATCTTCACCGCGGCCACCCTGCCCAGCAAAGACAACGTGCCCCTATCCCAGCGGGCCAGTTCCTCTTTGATCTTTGCACTTAAAGCTGTGTAGTTGGCCGTAACCATAGCGGGGAGAGAGGGCGCTAGAAGAATCCCCAAATAAGGTATCCGGTCCCTAGACCAGCTCAGAGGGAAGAGCCTCTGTAGCTCAGCCCTGGTGGCGCTAGACAGTGAGATGTCGAGGGCCGCAGACTTGCCAAGGTTCACCTTGAATCCCGCCACTGTCGCAAAGAGGTCTAGTTCTGCGATACACGCAGGTAGCGACCTCCGCGGATCGTCGAGCGTCAAGATGACATCGTCCGCGTAGAGGCTGAGAGCGTGATGGAACTCACCCATTCGGACACCTACGACGTCGGGGTTCTGGCGTACTCTTTGTGCGAACGGCTCTATATAAAGAGCGAAAAGCAAAGGGGATAGAGGGCACCCTTGTCTGGTCCCCCGCTCTATTGGGAAGTGCCGAGAGCTGCACCCGTTCACCCTCACCTCCGCAGATGGAAAACGGTAGCAATTGAACACCAGGTGTCTGAACTTCTCACCGACGCCGAATTTGCCCAAGACCTTCTCCAAATAAGGCCAATGCACTCTGTCAAACGCCTTTTCTGCGTCAATGGAGAGGAGCATGCGTTCCCCGGGTATCCGCGAGGCCTTCTCCAGGATATGGGTCACCCTCTTTGTGTTGTCGACAGTCTGTCGGCCCGGTACAAACCCAGCCTGATCCGGGTCAACCATGCCCGGGAGGTGGAGCGCCAGACGTGCCGCCAGAATACTGGTGAAAATCTTCAGGTCTGTGTTCAAAAGAGAGATCGGTCGGTAGGACCCGCAAGCAGCCCGGTCCTTGCCCGGTTTCGGAATCACCGATACCGTAGCCTGAAGGAATTCCGGGGGGATAGCGCCCGGCTCCGAGAACGTGTTAAAGAGGCGAGCCAAAAGTGGCGCGAGTTCCTGGCAAAAGGTCTTATAGAAGAGAGGGATAAAACCGTCAGGTCCCGGAGCCTTCCCGTTTTTGAGCCGGGAGATCGCCGTGACCACCTCCTCAATCCTAATCTCCCGCTCCAGATATTGTGCCTGATCCGGCGTCAGCGACGGGAGCGACACCGACTCCAAATAATCTGCTTCAGCTCGCGCGGAGGGGGGAACGCCAGCGTAGATGTCATGCGTAGTAACCGTGGAAAACTTCTGCGATCTGTCCGTCCTCCGTGACCGACCCTCCAGCGGGGTCAACTAACTCCTTCACCCGGTGCTGTTGGTGCTGCACCCTGAGTTTATGCGCCAGAAGCCGGCCGCACCTGTCCCCGCCGGTGTAGTACTTATGCTTCAAGCGAAGCACAGCGTACTCCGCTCTGTCCATGTCAAGTGCGGACAGGAGTTTCCTGGCGGCCTTCAATTGCCTCCAGACCCGGGGGGCCCCCGTCCGTTGATGCACCTGCTCCAGCTCCCGCACCTGGCGGGTAAGCTCGTCCCTTTTGAGCTGGCGATCTTTGTTCTCCGCTGAGGAGATGGCGATAAAGTCACCACGGAGCACAGCCTTCAGGGCAGCCCATTGTGTCGCGCGGGTGGTGTCATCGTTGTCGATGGCGCGCTGAAAGTCTGCTATTGACTCACGGATCTGTTTCACTGCTGATTGCCTATGCAGCAAAGTGTCCCTGAGACGCCAGACCCCTCTCGGGTGAACCACCGGAGGCAGTTGGAAGGTGCCCTCCACCGGTGCATGGTCTGAGAGGGATAGGACCCCTATGTCAGCGCTCGAGGCCAGCTCAAACATCGGGCCCGTCACCAGAAGATGGTCCAGCCGTGCGTATGACTTATGAGTGTGGGAGAAATAGGAGTATGCGCGGGTTGCGGGGTGGAGACGGCGCCACATGTCATGCATATCAAGCTCCTCCAAACGGGTACGAACCGAGCCCGAAAGCTCCCCCGATTGAAGGCGCCTCTGCACCGACCTGTCCAGAGATGCGTCAAAAACCACATTCAAGTCCCCCCCAAGGACAAGGTGCCTATCAGGAGTGGACGCCACCTCTTCTAGTGCCCTGTGTAGAAACTGGTCCTGATGGTCATTGGGGCTATATATGGAGCCTACAGTAAACACTAAACCCCCCACCTTGATCCTATGCGCCAAGAGCCTCCCCTTCTGTTCCGCTACCTTTTGCAAAACCTCCTTGATATCATGAGCGCCACCCCTGCCGTCTTGGAGGCACAGGAAGAAAAGAGCTGTGTGGGGAATTTAGGGGTCCGCAGCCTGGGACAATCCTTAGCAAGCAGGTGGGTCTCTTGCTGAAGGCAAATGTCGGCCTGCGAGTCCTCCAGTAGGGACAGCACAGCCCGTCGTTTGACCGGGTTATTCAGCCCCTTCACATTCAAAGTAACAATTTTAAGGGCCATCAATGAGGGTAGTACCAGAAACGCACATCAGGGCAGGCAAGGCCCGCCGGGCAATACTCAAAGGCCACAGCAAGCAGCTACGTCGCACAGAGAAAGCAAACCACCCCACAGCACAGTACAGTCCCCGAACCCCAAAACTCCCCAACTGTGTGGACCCCCCCCCCCCCGGGGAAACCCCACATTCCAAACTCCACACCCCCCCCAACCCCTTCCCCAGTGAACCCCCAAGCCCCGAACTTCCCCGACTAACTCCCCTTCCCACCCCCCTCTCCCCAAACCATCCGAGAAGTTTCATTGTCCCAGTCCGGTCTTTAGCGGACAAGGCCGTGGAAAGTCGTTCTAGTGGACGTCCAGCCACCACCACCAGCACCCCCGCCACCCCCCACCCCCAGAACCCCCGCACCTGAAATGAAGACGAGCTATTGTAGACTCCCCCCGGAGTAAGTTCAGGCCGTCATGGCCACATCGCCATTCGCCGTAGTTCTGGAGGCCTCCTGGATGCGCTGGACATTTCTGCTCGAATTGTGGGCGAGTCAGGCCTCGCGAGCGGCGGGGATCGCCTCTCCCCGACCAGTTGCCAGCCGTCTCGAGTGCTCCGCCTGCGGCGGGTCGCCGGGGTGTCCGTGTCCGATGCAGTGATCCCTAGTATCCCACAGACATCCTGGAGGGACCGAAGCTGGTGCAGTGTTCCATTCCACCGAAAAATCAGGCGGAAGGGGTGCCCCCACGAGTACTGCGTGTCATGTTCCCGTAGGAAGTCCGTGGCAATCTTAAAGGTCTTCCTCTTCTGCAATGTAATCGTGGACAAATCCTGATAAAGAGTCACCGGGTGATCTCTGAAGCGGAAAGGCTGCTGCCACCGCGCTTCACGGAGAATCCGCTCCTTCAAGGGGAAGTCTGGTAAGAAGGCCAAAATGTCCGGGGGAGGCGCCGAAGCTCTGCGAGGCCGGCCAACTCTGTGCGCCCTGTCGATCCGAATCTGGAAGTCTTCGGACTCTCCCAGGATCTCGCGGAACAAGGCTCCCAAGTAGGTGGCAGCGTCTTCACCCTCCTCGTTGGACGGGACACCCCGGACCCTGATGTTGTTCCGCCTGGACCGGTTTTCAAGGTCCTCGGCGTGGGCCTGTAGCTCGATCTGTTGGTCCCGCAGCCGCAGGACCTCCTGTTGTAAATGGGTGATCTCCTCGTCCCTGGAGTGGCCAGCTGCTTCCACGGTGTTAACACGCTCTCCCAGGGAGTCCACCTCTCTCCGGACCTCCCGGACCTCCCCGGCCACCTCCTGCTTCAAGGCCTGAAAGTCCTCCCTCAGGGAGCTGAACAGGGACTCCAGGAACGATCGGGTCACCGGGGGCTCCCCTCCTTCAGCGCCCTGTGAGCTGGTCGGGGGGCTCGGGGCGGGCTGGGTCCTGTCCTGTCTCGGGGCGCCACGTCCCAGCATGGCCGGCAAAGTTCGATCGCCCTTCCTCTGCCCCCTGGCATTCGACATTGCGGAAAGGCGGGAATCACTGGAATCTGCAGCCGCGGAAAGCAGTGGACAGCCGGTCACACAGCCGTTGGCACCCCTAGCGAGGAGCTCTCGCGCGAGGCCGGGCAGCCGCTCCGCACTCGTCCAAGATGGCCGCCCGTACCGGGCCAGGGAGCCAACGCCTGGGGGCCGTGGCAGTCCCCCTCTGCGGGTCCACACGAAGGGTGCACAGCCTGGGGCCGAGCCCGCAGGGCGTGTGGCAGCCGGAGTCAAATGCCGCCGAGGCGGTCAGGTGCGGCCAAAGGAGGGGCTCCGGGACGGCCACGTGGCGTAGGCCTTCCCGATCCCCGGGCTTGCGTAGTTGCTTCCGGCTGACTCCGCCTCCGCTTCCACCGTCAACGTAGCTCCGCTCCGCCGATGAGAGCCGTCCCGCCACCCACCTGGGCGCCGAGCCGTGTGCAGACTGGCGGCTCGTCCTTCGATGCAGGACCACCACGGCGGAACACCAAGTCCTCAAGGTCCGCAGCTCCCAGGCCTCCCGGCAAGTCCCTCGGCGGCCACCACTTCGGTCGGCTCTGTAGCGGTACCGCCGCCGCGGCAGGGCAACCAAGGCTCACAGGCTGTTCCACACCACCACGGGCAGCACTAGGTGTGTTTTCCGCTCGATCTGGGGGAGATCAGCGGCGTAGAGCGGTGCAGGGGTTCCAGGGGCTCGGGAGCTCACGGCAAGTGCGTCCTCTCAGCCCGCCATCTTGGCCACGCCCCCTGCAGTTTAATTTAGAATACATTTTGATTTCTATTGTTGCGTTGCTCATGATTTTGATTTCTCTAGTGCAGCCTTACATGATATAGCCCATAAAAGTGAGAAAATCTATATTTTTGTGATTTTTTTCACTGAAATACTCCGTTGCAGTATGTTTCTTTATAGTTACATTTAAAAGCATTCCTTCTTGGTAGGTTTTCTGAATGGACTTATCGTGCTGCTAAAGCAACGTATAGAACGGGACAAACGCACCAGTGTAAGTGGAGCCCATTTTGTGTTGAACATTATGAAATGAATATTGTTATGAAGGCTCTACTTATGTCCTGCCAGATGAATGGCCTCAAGATGCCAGCGGTTCTCCTGCGGACTGCTCGCCCATAGACGACTTCCATTGCACTACTCTCAGAGCTTCTCTTACCCAGGAGCCCTCAGCCTTCTACCGACACTCCCGGGTAGTATGGGTCCATCAGATGGCTAAGGCGCGGTATACAAATGCCAGTCCTGACTGCAGAGCCCCTCTACAGTTGTGTCTAACCAGAGATTTCTGCTAGAATCTTCTTCCACCGCCTTGGCTGGTGTGCACCTGAAAGAATTTCTGCTGTGCCCGCTGTTGTGTATCTGTAACTTTGTAACAAATATCTCCTCCTAGTGTTTGCATACCTGCCAACTCAGACGGTGCCACTGTGTGACACACAATCTCGGTTCTCGTTTCACGATCTCCCGGTGAGGGGCCGATATCACACGGTGACGGTTGCAGGGAAAATGAGCCGAAGAACACTGTAAATAGCTGTTTTCCGAGGATTTGAACTGCTGACGCCCATTAAGGGGTGTGAAAGTAACACCCCAGGACAACAGCACCAGCCTCAACAAGCTTTTTTTGGAGGGTGGGGGGTTCTCAAAAGTAACTTGTAGGCACTTCTTGGCACGAGGCACAGCGCCCTGCTCACACAGTGAGATTTGCAGAGGCCGGCCCCTGAAGAGGGACTCGAGGGCCGGCGCCTTAACGGACGCCAGCGCTCAGGAAGGATCCGGTTTTAGCCGCCGGGAAGGGCCCTAAACTAGAAGGGGGCACTCTCGTCGCGGCAACAACTTGCGCCAGGATGGCGCCTAGGAACTCGGCCAATGGGGGGACCAGGTGAGGACTGACCCTCCCCCAGGTGGCAGACCCGCCCTTGTCATGGCGGGAGAATCGGGGAGGAAGTATAAGACGCCGCTCCCCCACACTGCAGCTCGTCACTACATCGTGGAGCTGGGGGAGCGGCGCAGAAGAATTTTGAGTCCCACCCACCCACACCTAAGTACCAGCAGTGTCGCAGTTCTGGCGGATAAGAGAGGTACAGCGGATGGTTATCGAGGCACACCGACAGGGCGGTGTGTAGAAGGAGGGCCACTCACAATGGGATGCCGAACGGCAGGGTGAGTAGGCCGAACAAAAGGGGGTAGCAGACAGAGACGGCGCTCACAGCCCAGACCGGGCCGGACGGCAGGGCACAACAATAGACCAACAAGGTAGCGAGTTGGGGGCCTAACTCTGGGGAGAGGCTACTCCACACATGCAAAGGAGCATGGAAACCAACAGAACAAGTTGGATCACAAAAGTGCCAAGAAAGGAGATACGCCTCCAATTTATGGCGGTCCATCACACAAATGATTTATGGGACACAAATGATTTATGACCCTGTGATATGCAAATAAGTGATGACAGATAATGATTTAGGACCAACAGAATGATTTATGACCAACAGTATGATTTATGACAAATGATTTATGACAGGCAACGCTAATCATGTATGACGTCCAAATTATCATAACACTGAATGATTTATGACATGCTGATGATGATTTATGACATGTAGATGATGTAGAACGCATGATTTATGATATGCCATGATAATGATTTATGACCCTGGCCATAAAAGGGATGCCCAGGGGACAAAATGCGTTGGTATACAACGGTAATAAAAACTGCGCCAACAACGACCACAAAAAACTATAACTCATGTTGGCTGTGATTTTGGTAACATGTCTGTTTTCTGGAGTGGGCCCTCTGCGGGAGTTATGTTCTTCAAGTTGGCAGGCATGTGTTTGCCACACACCTACATCTGCCTGCCCACCCTGAGCCATCCGAGCCGTGCTCTTCTCATTTAAGATACCTTCTATCCTAAGCAGAAGAGAATCCTTGTCTCTCCTTTGTGCTCGGCTGAGCATTTCCTACCACATTTGAAAATCAGTGTGAGCTTCTGGGATCCGTTCATTCCAGGACATTATCCACCCCTGGCACTTGTAAAAAAGAGTGGGAAATGGAGGCAGGTGGAGAGGGAAGATGCGCGTACGCATTCTAACAAAAACTGACCTGATGACAGGAAATCACGCACCGGCATATGCTATTGCAAAATGATAGCAACACATCATTTGATAGCATCGGAGACTATGCTGGGCCGTGAACTCAACCGATCTCCCGAGGACATTTCCTTGAAAATAACCAAGCCTCAACAAGTTTATACAGTCGCAGATGTCCAGGAAGGATACAGGCAAACGTATCTCCACATTCCTGGCCCTTGGGTGTTTCCTTTGGAGCCAAGGCAGCAGATGTCTTTGAGAAAGACTATTGGTAGCTGTGAGATGAACCTGTGCCTTCCACCTAGAGGTGAGAAATGGATTGCAAAGGTGCTATGTATCTAACCAAGCAACTGTATTTGAGTCAAGCGCACACTGTCCCTAGCTATGACCACTTCAGGTCAAACTACTTGTAGGATATATTTTAGATGTTGATTGTATTCGTCACCAAGCCTATGACCCAACTTACTAATGGGTGACATTTTATTTAACTCAGAATACGCTGAGAATATTCTGTATGTGATTGCAAGTCAATGATTTCTTATGGAGTGTTTGACCTATATTGTTCCTTTCTCTTTTGAGGAGGCCCGCCTCCTTTCCTTTTTGGATGACTAGCAGCCTACTGCTTTGTTGCTTCTACTGAGGATAAACAGAGCTGGTCCATGGCAAAGACACATAGGGCCTCATTATGATGGTGCTCAGACTTTTGTCCGACCACCATCCTATCGGGAATGGGACCGACCGACTAGCTGCCGCTGTCCCGCCATAGGCATTATAATGCGACCGCCTTTGAGGCGGTCGTACTGTGAATATATGCTGTATTGTGGCATGTGCTGCGGGCTGCAGCATACGCCACTGTACAAACATATACACATATTGCATATCCCTGCACTATGTGGCAGGCACCATACTGTGTCTGCCACATGGTGGAGGGATATGTAGGGGCGCACCGTAGGTGCCATCAGAAACCCAAGACTGAGTGGAAGGGGGGCCCGCTAGGGGCCCCCAAAGCCCCTTTCTGCCTGTCTTTCATAGTGGGTTAACCGCCATGAAACGGCTGCCGGAAAGGGACATTTTAATCCATACTGCGGTGCCTGAGCAGGCACCGCCACTGTTATAGGAATACAAGTCCCTCTGACGGTCCAGTGGGCTCCTTGAGCCCGTCAGATCCATGGTGGTTGGTCTCTATGACCGACAAGCATCCGCCGCCATCATAATGTGGCGGGCGGTAATGCTGGCTCCGATGGCGGTGGGACCGCCACAGACGGGTTGAAGGTGGCGGTCTCACCACCATCGTAATTGGCCCCAAAGATAGTCTGAAAGACCTCTTGCAAGAGGATTCAGGTGAATTGCAGAATTCCAAGAGGTTTGTTTCTCTTGCTGTCTTGTTCAACATCCACACGTTTCTCCCATATCAGCTAACTGCAGGCCATGGCCTTCGGTGGCAGGTGAATGCATGTGGCTCTCATAACTTAGTTAACAGTTATGAGCAGGCTGGAGGCACTAAGAATATGAAGGACCTCCCTCTGTTAAGTGCAGGTTTGAATGCAAAGAGTGAGACTATCTGAAGGACAGAGACAGATGATGTACTTCTAGGGCCAAGAAGAGATGTAGTCTTCTGCCCATACCATAGCTGTGTGTTTGGTAGTGGCGCTTCCTGTTGAGGTAAGTAACTTGTGTGCGATCTTTCATCAGACTTGGTCCTTGTAATGGGAGATGGTGGCAGTATCACTATGTCACCAATGTCACTTGGTCAGGATATTCCTGCTCCGTTAGTATGTACACAGGCTAGCCCTCCATGTGCCCAGTTGTCTCGTTTGCAACAAGATTTGCAGTGTTGGTGAATCTGTGGTATGTATTCATGGTGCATCATGAGTATTTGTAAGCCAACCAGAGCACCTAATTCAATGACAAACCAGATAAGTGATTGTAGGTTTGGGTAACTCCAGATACCAACAACAGCAAGAATATCTAATGAAGCTTGAAGAGAAACGTTTAGACCAAACAGTATGTGATTAATAGTTAAAAATGTGTAGGATCTGCCATTTCAGGGCTCAGTCCAGGATTCAGGCTGGCACAGTTGTCTGCAGGGGCACCTTCCTTTTCACGTGGAGCTTCTGATCAGTTGCTTTATCTGTTTTATCAGTGATTGGCAATAGAGGCATACTGCCCATGAGAAACTGTGTGTTCTGATGTAGTATATCTCTTGGCATGCATTGGATGTTGATACCTCGCAATCTGAAAAGTACATCTGTGGCATGTGATTAGATTTTTTCTCTCTTTACATAATGTTATAATTTCATGTTGTAAAAAGGTGGATTACTGTAATGCTCCCGCTGACAGTTCACATTGAAATTAAATAGTTAACCTAATATAGAAAGTACTTAACGCCTGATGTGATGTACATTGCGCACATTTGTTAGGATTCGATGCCAGGAATGTATTTAAAGTAGCACATACATAGAAAACAAACTGCAGTACAGCAGCAGATGTTCCAAAGTGTTCATATTTTTCTTTTTTTTATTATTACTATTTTTTTTAGTACAGGGTATGCAATTTCAGTTCTATAAATCCGCACATTTTTAAAACTTACGATAATGATTTATCTAAGTGTTGCACACATTGAAGTAGAAAAGCATAGAAAGAATCCATGTACAAACACAAGTTTAAGCTCTTTCAATTCATAATATTTTAAATATTAAGGGGGTCATTAGGATGGCGGGCGGACCATCGTGACATGGGACTGCCGCCATAAGGGTGGGGTTCCTGTGGGGGCCATTAGGATGCGCCCGCCACAGTGGCGGGCACATCCTACATTCCTGACATTGTGGTGGGCGGTGCACTCAGCACCGCTCGCCACAATGCCAGGAAGGCATGTCGTGCACTTCCATGCACAACATGGCAGGCACCACTCGGTGCCTGCCATGTTGTGCATGGAACTGCAGGGGGTACTATACGTACCTCCCATGTGCAGCCCCCATAAGTCCCTGGGGGCCTGCTACAGGCCCCCACAAGCAACTCCTGCATCCTTTCCAAAAGTATGTTTCCGCCCCCATGGTAATATGGCTGGTGGTCTCTAACAGACACCGCCACCATATTAAACTCTTTTCGACTTGTTGACTGGGCGGAAAAGCGGCGGACGGTCTTTCCATCTGCCGCGGTCCCCCCGTCATAGTAATATGGCGGGGGGAAATGGGTGGCGGGCGGGGACGGATTTCGGGCAGATCGCCACCGCCATGCAGGCGGTGGCAATCCGCCCGAGATCCTAATGGGCCCCTGAGTGTTGTGCAACTCCGTGCAGATTGTGATGTTTTCTTATTGAGGACTGTTCTACAAGTAATGCATTCGAATAAGCTGGTGCCTCATAAATTACCTGATGGAACCTTCCTGGGCATACTGAATTGAATGAGTAATGTATGCTGCATGGTGTGATCCCTGCAGTTCATTTCAGTATCATGGTTTAGTCAGAAGTACATATGGCCCCAAGAACTGCAGGGACATTAGTATTCCCCACATGATTTTGGGAGTATTGTTGCCTTTCCTGCCAACATGTGCTGTGCTACCCAGGTGCGATAGGGGACACCGATAACACTGAGTGAAGGGGGATGCAGTCACGCGCTGGGCATTCGGAGCAGGTGCCCGGATGCGGCTGGTCGGCTTTCTAGGAAATGCAGGCGGTGCTGCAGGGATGGCTGGTATGAATCTGCTGCCGGGAGGGTCGCGCCCTTGTGTGTTAATGATCCTGTTCTCTTTTCTCATCACCAGCCTGTTCGAAGAAGAGATCATGTCCTACGTGCCGCCACATGCCTTACTGCACCCTGGGTACTGCCAGTCCCCGCGAGCCTCCCCCGTCTCGTCGCCGCAGAACTCTCCAGGTACTGCCCATCTCTCAGCCGTCTTCCCGACGCCATCTGTGGGGGAAGTAATGGCCTGCCATTATTTTTTATCTCTTTGTTTTGATTCACATCCACTGCAGTTTTCTTCTGAATCTTGCGCAGATTTTGTGTAAAAAAAATGCCTTGGTGCAGCAGAGGGAAGTCTCATTGCTTGGATTCCTGGAATGCAGACAGCTAATACATCAAAGCATTGCGGATAAGATGGTAATCTCTGTGGTATCCAGAGAGTGCCTTCTTACTTTCACTGCTGTGCCAGGGTTACATTTGTAAAAATAAAAGAATGTGCCAGTGCTCAAAGATTTTCTTAGAAGGCCTGCGCCAGGGCTGTGTAATGCTGGCACTGCCCACGCCCCCCGTCAGTGCCATGCCAATCGTGCTGTCCCCAATAATACGCATTTTGCTATGTATTTCAAGTGCGGGACAGAGATGGGTTGTTCCTAAGTTGTTCCTTGTCTGGTGTGAGTACCTTGTCCGGTGATGTTTTTCCTATGGAAAATAAACTAAGGCAGAGAAGACAAAGAAAATCACATGGCTGCATGGATCCCTTGCATGCCAAGCAGCAGCTTGGGAGCTCGGATTTTGGCCGAGGGTTAAAGTCTAACAAAGCCAATGCCAGAGAAGCCGACTGGTCACTGATAGGTCAGCAGGAAGCACGCGACGTCCAGCGCTGGCCTGGCCCACCCTAGAGCACACAGTCAATCTCACGGAGCCAGTGGTTCTCCCTGCATTGGACTGTAGTAGGCCCTGGCAGATACCTCCTGTGCCAATGGAGCCAGTACCACATTGCCACAGAGGTGCGCTATCCTTCAAATAAGAATGCATGTTGGTGTCTCACAATTCGTAACGCTGCTCAGCAGTGGGAGTCGATTAGGGCAAACGGTACAACCATGGTCGGTTTTAAAGCTGGTGGCGTCCGAAGCAATAAACTTTGTTGGCACTCCTTAACCCCTCCCATGATGGTTTTCCTCCCTACCACCTTCAAATGAAGCCCATCATCTCTCTTCAGCCCCTCTCTCACATGTATTTATGCTATTGCACTAGCCATCCCAATGTAGAGTGTCAGAGCGCTTTACAATACAGGCATGTCATACAGAGACAATCCGTAGTACAAGTGTATAAATCAATGCAGGGCTCACCAGCAGCATACCTATGATATGGTGCTGTTGCTCTCTTCTCTAGTGCTGGTGTAACTTGGGGTGCCTTCAATGCTTGATTTGAGGCGGTGGTTGCGGGTGGGGCCCACTGACATCGATTTTTGGGACTGGCACTTATTTTTTATCTACAGACTTTGACCCAGAGCAAGAGAGAAAAAAAACATGAAAAGTGAAAAAGAAAGCGAAAGACAGAAAAACAGTGATGAAGAGAAAAATCAGGGATGAAAAAGAACCCGCAAGAGGACCTGAAGGGACAGGGAGTGCCTGGTAATGGATGAAAATAGGCAGGAGAGAGAGTCCAAACTACACCACCTTACGATAGAGCTGGCTGCAGTCATCTGAGCAAAATGTTGGGCCCCTTAACTTAATCTTTTTCAAATTATCGAATGGCTGCCTTGCGCCAATGCACACACCCCAGCACCACTGTGTCAGAGTATGCACACATTGTGAAGGATAGGCTGTATACTAGAAAGGTACCCTTCCAGCACCAAATTCTGAAGTTTAACACTTTGTGTGCTGTATGGTGCAAAAAAGATGCAAAGTTGATAAGGGATGGAGAAAATAAATATTGATCCCACCCTTACACCTGCCTCAAGGAGGCAGAATTATTTGATGCAAATTGCTTTCTACCAAAGTTAGTATATAGGGATTAGTGTCAAAATCCATGGGAGGGTACATGGTAATGTCTGTGTACCACCCATGGAATGCATCCTTGACACAAAGTAGCACATAGTGCTACTTTATGTTACTTTAGGACTTCTCTCATATGCAATTCATGATTTAGGCTGGAAATGAAAAACAATGAAATGTTCGCATCACTTTTGTGATGTAAACCAGGCAGAAAGTGTTAGTAAATTCACCCCATAAACTCAGGATGTGAAATGCATCACAATGACTGGGGGTGTCATACTAATAACATTGTATTACTACCCAAAGGAATCCTTTTTAGCAATCTTAGAATAACAAAAGATTGAAAAACACAATAAGGTTCTGAGATCCATGCCTTGCAATTTGCATGTAGTGCTTTGATGCCAGTTCGGAGCTCAATGAGCAATATTAGAAGGATTGTAACTTATGAATTCAAACTAACAAAAGGATCTGAGTGATATAAACACTAACCTACAGATCTATCTACATGGAATACAACTCTAGGACTTGCATGTTGCGCATTGTCCTTTGCAAAAGCAACATCATTCCCTCTATGCTACTTTATCATGAGTCAAATCTGTGACTAGACAAATCACAGATCTATCCATCAATTCCATTAACCTCCAGAGTCATTATGCCGTTGCTATATATCCCTTGAAAGCCCTACACACAAAGATATCTGTAGGCTGCTCTTATCTCGTCTAATTCAGTCAAGCACAGTGCGCCCCCCAGGGGCGGCTCCGCTGTTGGAGCAGAGGAGCGATTCCTCACTGAAAATCCCCCCTCAAATTTATTACCATTTTATTTTTCTTCCCGTCCCGAAGAGAGCATCAGGACGGGGCCTCTGCGGAGTGACAGAAGCATGTCACTTAGCAGGGGATGGTGGGCTTGTATGGCACTGTTTAGAGTATGCATGTCTTTATGGCCAGCCGATTTGAGATGGCCAGCCACACATGCATACTGTAAACAGCTCTAACCCAGCTGTCTGTGAGCAAGACATAGCCACAACAACACTGTGGAGCGCCGAGTCAGGCTGCTCCCTCCAATCAGGGTGCTGCTCTCTTGCTGCATGAGAGCAGTGCCTTCATTGATCAAGGGAGTTGCTGCTGCCAGTTCCGGGGGGAGAGAAGAGGACCGGAGGAGGACGTCGCGTTCAGGTAAATTAAGTTAACATTCTGTAATTTTATATTGCTTGCGCCCGCCTGCACCCTCCCCCCTCCCTGGAGATGCCAGCCACCAGTGGTGCCCCCCTCAAGCTTGATGCCTTGAGCAGCGGCACTGGCCACACCCCTTTAAAGCCGGCATCTTATACAATTTATGGCCTGATTATAAGTTGCTCATTATATACTGACCTGCGAGTAAATCTCTGTTTACGCATGGGTTGGATTTACAGGTTGGTATGTGTTTATCGCTTCCGATAATTATTGGCTGCGTTAAATACCACAACCTTTGCTAAATTTTGGTAAGTCAAACCAGCCAAAATTTAACAGGGAAAACGCATATGGTTTTTCCCACATCATGTGGTTTTTGGTGCGTTAAACACCAAAATCTGCATGTTATTCCCCACCGACTCATAATAGATGTTATTTATTGCACTCAATAAATGACTTGCGATAAATAACACCTATACTCGTAATCAGGGCCTATATGACTACTCCAAGGCCAGTGAAAGCATGAATACAACCACCCCAGCACCTTACAATGAGAGGAATAAGCACTTCCCTTTCCTGTGCTCTCTTAACCTAGCTTCTGCAAAGAATAAAGTCTCCAAACTTGTCACAAATGTAGGTCTTGAAATTGCTTTGCGCCCATTCAATTGTAACCACTGAAGACTTAGGAGATCGAAATCCACCTGAAGTTGATTATGTTCCATGTTCAAATGATGTGGGCTAAAGTGCTCATTATAAGGTTGGCCAAATTTACATGTGATGGTCCCCTCTGGAATGGCACAGATTAAAGTGGATGGGGTGAATTCCTAATGTTAGCTTATGCATTTCCATCCATTGCCTTTTCATTTTTTTTTACATTAAAGCGATTATTAAAATAAGATGAGTGAAGGGCTACTTTTGGAGGAAAGCATTATGCGGTCTGGTTTCGGGTGTTTTCCTGATCTTAGTGTGCTGTGTTGATCAGTGCTCTGATCTGACACACATAACCGGAAGTAGATGTCACCGTTTCCTGCGCGTGCAGCAGTCCGTCATCTGGCAGTCTCTCTATAACGCTGGCTTTGAAGTAAGATGCTTTTGTGCAGACTTAGAAATGTGCTTTTCATGTCTTGACTACTGTTACTTACTTTTCCTCCAGGCACTCAGCGTGCAAACGCTCGAGCACCAGCTCCTTACAAACGGGATTTTGAAGCCAAGTTAAGGAACTTCTACCGCAAATTGGAAACAAAAGGATATGGGCAAGGCCCAGGGAAATTAAAGTAAGTAGAAACAATTTGGTTTATTTCACTAGGCACCTTGCCTTTCATGGGTGCACTGTGCGCACAAGTGGACATAACAAGTAAAATTATTAAAAAATGTAGAAATTGTCCTCAGTTCACAAGCCCTAAAAACAACTGGACAAATTTGACATGATTTTTCTGAACAACGTCTAGGCTTACGGCTTTTAACTTGAATGAAGCATATCACAGGTGTCAACCACGTGTTAGACAGGTCCATTGGAGTATCTCAGACATACATTGTAGAGCAAACCTCGGTGTAGTTTGGCGGGAACTCGCTTTTAAACAATGGGCCATTGGATGCTCCTATCTTCTGCAGCGCCCAAAGCAAGTAACTGCCCTTTTAAATTGTTTTGCGCTGCAGATTAATCATCAGGAGAGACCACTTGCTTGAAGATGCCTTTAACCAAATTATGGGTTATTCGAGGAAAGACCTGCAGAGGAACAAGCTTTACGTCACCTTTGTGGGAGAAGAAGGGTAAGTAGCAAAAAAAGGGATGTGGTTATTACACACACCGGAGACGCTGCTATGTTGATTGTTGTTTTGACTGTCACTGTGGTTCTGCGTGAGAACAGGGAAGGAAGTGCAAGAACAAATACAACTGAGAAGCTGAAATCGTGCTTTTTGGTGACTCAGTTATTGAGTTATTCTAAACAGACATTTTGTTTATTTTATAAGGATTGGAATAGGGATGTCAAGTCTTACTTTATGATTACATGACACCATGTAGTTTCTTTATGGCTGTAAGAAGATTGTCATGTGGTGATTCATAGGCACTTGGAGAGATCTCTTTAAAAGCCCAAAAATATCCATTTGGTATTGTGGGCCACACAATAAAAAGTTTAATTAAAATATATTTTTATACACAAGCCACACTATTTTGTGCAGACATTAAGACTCCCCCAGTTAAATGATTAAGTTCAAGCTTCTCACCTGCTGGGCTGTTGCTGACCCCGGAGGCATTGGGGATGTGACTTGTGGTAAAATATGTCTGTACGATGGCTTCACGTGTGCTCCGACTTCACCTCCATCACACTGTATTAGAAGATATAGTGCAGCATCCTGCACTTAGGCCAACGATCTGTTCTTGCACTGCACTCTCCAGATTGTAGGAAGACCTTAAGCAATCTACCACTAGACAAAAGACCCCTCTCTCACTTCTCTTGCACAACAATTGCTTGGCCCTGCAAATGAGCCAAAGCCTTTCTAATCAGTTCTACAATATTTATCTATTTTTGCCAAGATGATCATGAATAATGTTGGCAATCTGCCAACAGGATACTTGTGTTTAGAAGCTTTGTATTCACACAACATGAGTGTGTCTGTGGGTGGAAAAACATAGCATCATCCTGAGTCTGCCATGAGATCTACCACAGAATTTATGCTCATGATTCATAATGGCATTTAGCCGTAAGCACACAGAATGTCGATTTAAACAGTGGCTTCTTCAGATTTGTAGATCTTGCCTACAAGAACAAGCGACGTACCTTCCATAATTCTCTTTCTGATGAATACTCCATCCAACCACAGATTCCTCACCTTGTACCTATTCCCCAAGTCATCAGAATAGATACGGAAACTCAAAAGCTGTACTGCTGCATGGTGATAGGGGCTGATGTGCGACTCTACACCAATGTCATTACGCTCGAGAAGAGATGAGTGGGCAATATATAAGCATCACTCAGGCGCACTGACATCAGTTGCTTTCGAAGGCCTTTCGCACCTTCAGATACAGAGCCCATAGGCAAATTATCTTGATCATTGTGGAGATCTCCAGTTTCTGACCTTTTTAGACTAAAAGAGTCCATTCCACAGAATAGGGAGGTGGGTGGGCAGTGATAAATACCTCTAACTGCAGATTTCTCACCTTGAGAATAGATATCAAAGCAATAACTGCCACCCCTCAATCTACACACATGGAAGTGTGGATTGTGGAGGCCTGGGCGCAGGGCCCTGCTCTGTTGTGGCAGCAGATCCTCCCGGATCAGTCTTGATTTTCTGCCAAGAACGATGGAGGCAGGAAGTTATATAGGAGTCCCATAATCCACTCTATGTTGAATGCGTCTCCTAGAAAAAGCTTTCTTGGAAAACTAGCACGCAAAAACTGTGACATTGTACATTTTCTGCAATGGCACAAAGATCGAGTCAGGGTTCTCCATATTGATGGAAAACACCCGCACCTCCTCGGGGTGTAACTGCCAGTCATGAGCTGCTAGGCATCTGCAACTGCAATCTGCAATCTTCCCTGACATTTAGATATACTACCAGGTGGTTCGCAACCAGAGAAATGCCTTGGCGAGTCCACCTCTTCCAGAGGTGCAGAGCATCCTAGCACAGGACCCAGTAGCCCACTATGCCCTGCTTGTTGCAGTGCCATTCGTCGGTAGTGGTGTCTGAGAGTACCTGCACTAGCCTCCTTTTGATAAGACGGCAGGAAGGCCTTCAGCACCAAGTGGATCATCCACAACTCCAACTAATTGATGTGGGGCGTATAGACCTTTGCAGCAAGTTGCATGACCATAGCGAAAGAAGCACTATTCTCTATCGCAGAACCAGGAGGATAGACAAGTCCAATGTCTGGGAGTGTCTAGTCCCCTGGCATCCTGTAATTCAGAGTATGACCTCTCCACAACATAACTGCTCTCTGGTGAGATGAGAATGCAGGCTTGGTCAAGGTCAATATGAGGCCAAGGTCGAGATGAGGCTGGTTCAAAGTTGCAAGCTTCTACAGGTCACATGATCCTCCTCCAGTGCTAGTTGTGTCATCACCGGCATAGCTGTTAAGGAAACAGGGAGCAGGGACAGAGCCAAAGTCAGTACCAAATTCAGTGCTTAACCTTAAGCGGAATCAAGAGGTACACATGGTTCAAACCCCATGGAAGTTTGTCATAGACATTTGTTTGCAATAGTCACTACAACGTTTGAAACCTTTCGTTTTGGGAAGTGATATATTTCCTTTGCACACTGGTAGAAACATAAAGGAGGAGTAGAGCTCCAGATCATCATCTGAAAGTGCAGAAAGAAAGTAATAGATGTCAGCATACCTCAGTGGTGCTTACAAGAGGCCTTGCTCAACACTTCCAGAGCGTTGTTGTTGTGGAGCTACACAACGCCACTTACTGGCATGGAAGAGTACTGCTTTTGAGTTTCTGGATTCAGTCTGATTCCTGGGGGAATATTCACACAGTGAAGAATCTGCAGTTAGAAGTATCCATCAGGAAAATGCTGGGGCGGCTACTCTGTTATAGTGGAAGAGCATCGCCCCACTGAAATGGCCCCAGAAAAGCCCCAGAGACAAAAAATAAAATGGTAATGAATTAATTCATTTCTATTATATTTTCCATCAACCCCGTCCTGAACCGATTGTCAGGGTGGGGTGGGGCCTGCTGAATGGCAGCAGCAGGGAGGGGTAGAGAGCTGCTTGAGCACTACTTTAAAGCGCTCATGTCTCTTTGGCCGGCCGTCTTGTGACGGCCAGCCACAAATGTGCACTTGAAACCTCTCTAATCCAACTGTCTGAGACAGCAGGGTTTGAGAAAGCAAAAGCCTCCAATGCTCTTGTGAGCGCTGATAGTGGCCGCTCCCTCCAATCCTGGTGCTGAGCTAACAGCTTGAGAGCAGCACCAGGATTGGATAAAGGAGTTTGCTGGGGCCCTGGACATCATGAGGGAAGAAGAGGACCTTAGCGAGGAGGATGCAACAAGCACGGTGAGCAAGGTTTTATTATTCTTACTTTATTTTAAAAATGTATTTCTTTTAATGTACCTGGTATTACTATGAGCGCATATACGATCCAACATCAGTCTAATGCCTGAGGGCCCGGCCCGATAATAAGCTGGCGAAATGCTGGTTTTGTTCTCCTAATAAGAATACTAGGTTGATCTAATAAAGTTTCATTTAGGTTTAGTGGTGTTTTATTTATAAAGCACTTACGCCTAAGCACTTTACAGAGCAGTAGTTAACAATCAATGTGAGTGACAAAGGTGCACAAAAATAAACCTCATCTCCCATAGCAAAAAAACTGTCCAAGGGGGCCTCATGAAACAGCCAGCCTTTCAGAGAGACATAAACATGTATACAGAAGAAGAAGAAGGAGTAAATAGATATTGGTAAAGAGTCCAAAAGGCTAGCGGCATGAAGGGCAAAAGATTTGAATCAGGAGGGGCACACATGGGGCAGGCCGAAACCAGGCTGGATGTAAAGAGCAAGAGGGAAATAAATCTCAATAAGAAGGGGCAGATAAGAGCGGGATGTAATATGAACCCATTTAAAAACAAACACATTTAGAACCGAGCTGACAGCGGAAAGAGAAGGGAAAATAGTGGAGAGATATGAGGTGAGGAGAGACTTGCAATAGGAGAAAGTTTAAGGAGAAGTTTCATGAAGTTTATTATTTTAGAAGGTGAGATAGTAAACAGGAGGGCTCTCCGCAGAGAGGAACAATATTCATAATCAAGAAGCCATGGAATAAGTGTGAGAATAATAATTTTGGTGGCCTGCAAAGTTAGGAAGATCTTTGAGATTATAAGATGGTAGAGCTGAAATTGGCCAATGGGGAGACAGTAGAGAAGAATAGAAAAGAGAGTAAAATCAACAAGCATTCGCAAAGCCAATAGGTCTTGACGATGGGAGAGCTATTATAATAATGAACACAAACGGCTTCCCCCTTTAGATATTTTTAAATTATGTAATATATCCAGAAAAACATATGTGCCCCATACAACTTTTAATTTTCAATCATTTATTATCAAAAAGACATGCATTATTCTTTTTTATTTTTTATTTCTATTATCAGAGTTTTTACTTTCTAAAAAACACATATTTAAACATTATACATATAATAGACAATCAGCTGCATTTTTACATATGTAAAGAAAGAGCCCCAAACGCATGATAAAAGACCATACATTAGCTGTACATGTCTCCAAGATAACAGACACACAAAAATCATGTAATAACAAAACTGTACAATAATATACAAAACTACATTGAATATATATACAACATTACATTACATTAAACAGAGCTATTGACTTTATAAATGTTAATCTCTTTCAGCTATGCAGCCCAAGAGCACATATTCTGGGTTTCAGTGGCTGAACTGTAAACGTTTCAAACCGAATCCTTTTCCTCACTGCCCACCCTCGGAAGTGATCTCACTGCGAGTAGCAAGCATCAGTGTATTAAACCATTGGAAAATGCTGCAGTCACAAGATAAAATGTAACAGTCCACCGTAAAAGCAAAAGAAAAAAAAAGGAATAAAAAGACTACTTTGATGGTGAGAAGTATAAGTTACCTGTAATCCTAGTTCTCTTCCAGGGCTATACTCATCAAAGTCATAAGCACTGAATAGTCCCGCCCACGTGCGGGATCCTGGAGCAATAGTCAATGATATGCATATATCTACGTATATATATATATATATAAATATAAATACCTATATATATAGATAATATGCATATATATATATATATATATATATATATATATATATATATATATATATATATATATATAGATATATATATAGATATACACCATATTAGCATATTAGGCTCCAAAACTCCGATTACTGCATGTAAAACTTTTACATTTTATCAAATAAAGACATATAAGTCACCATATATGATATATGTAAAGAAGAAAACTGCCCTGATTTTGTTTGAAACACACAACCTTTATTTTCAAAGGTAAAAGCAGGCAGGATCATAGAGGCAGGTTTAGCCTAGACAGGCTGCATAGAAAACCATTGGAAAATTGGCGCCGTGCCTTTAAGACCTCCAGGAACACCCAGGCTACCATCATGCACCATAGGTGACAGTTAGGTCAGTTCCTTTGGACCGCTTATAACAGTGTAATCACAGCATGGGTAACAGGTATATATATATATGTCTGGTATTCGTCCGGGGAGGAGGGAGGGTTGCTTATGACTTTGATGAGTATCCCCCTGGAAGAGAACTAGGATTACAGGTAAGTAACTTATCCTTCTCTTCCAGGGGATACTCATCAATAGTCATAAGCACTGAATAGATTAGCAAGCCCATCCCCATACCCTGCGGGCGAATACCAGCCTTCAAAAACAGTTTACTAACAGAGATTACCCAAACAAATTTCCCAGGGATGCTTGACCAAACTGAGCATCCACCTGAGTGTCAGAATCAAGGCAGTAATGACGTGCGAAGGTATGAACCGAACGCCATGTGACTGCTTTACAAATTTCATGAATTGGAACATTCCTAAGCATTGCTATTGTAGCAGCTTTGCCTCTTATAGAATGTGCTTTCGGCTTGCCCAGGAGCTGCTTTTGTGCCAACTTATAAGATAACAAAATGCATGACACTATCCATCTGGAAATTGACCTTTTAGAGGCAGGAAAACCTGTATTCAACGGACCATAATTCACAAACAGCTGGTCAGACTTTCGTGCACTCTTTGTTTTATCAAGGTAGAATTTCAACACTTGTTTTAAATCTAAAGAGTGCAGAGCTCTCTCAGCCGGAGTGTCCAGATTGGCAAAAAAAAGTGGGAAGAGGGACAGACTGGTTAATGTGAAAATCTGAGACCACCTTAGGGAGGAACCTCGGGTGAGTACGTAACACCACTCTATTCGCTTGAAAAACGAGATAAGGCTCTGTAGCGCATAAGGCCTGTATCTCGCTTACCCTGTGGGCAGAAGTGATTGCCACGAGAAAAGCAGTCTTCCATGACAGGTGTTGCAGGGAAGCCTTATGAATGGGCTCGAATGGGGGGCCCATTAGTTTAGATAGGACCACATTTAGCTCCCAGGGAGGAGAAGGGGCCCTAATGGGAGGATATACTTTCTTGAGGCCCTCCCAGAAATCTTTAACAACTGAAATTTGAAAGAAAGAAACCTGAGTGGGAGACTTTCTGTATGCTGTTATCGCTGCCAGGTGAACTTTAATGGAGGAATACTGTAAACCTGCTTTGGCCAAAGAAAGTAAGTATGGCAACAGTACCTGTTCTTGACCTCGAATAGGGTCATGACCATCAGCAGTACACCACATGAAAAAACGCTTTCACTTAAAAGCATAAGACTTTCTTGTAGAAGCTCTCCTAGCCTCTTTTAAGATCTGCATGCAGTCCTATGAGAGGCCTAAATGTACGTATTGGATGAACTCAGAAGCCATGCTGCTAACTTCAGGGACGGCAGGTTGGGGTGGAACACCTTGCCGCTCACCCTGGTCAGCAGATCTGGATGACATGTCAGCTTCCTGTGTGGTACTCTGGATAGGTAAAGAAGGCCTGGATACCACCACTGGCGAGGCCAATCTGGAGCAACCAAGATCATGTCTGTCTTGGCCTCGTACAGCTTCCTGATCACCGAGGGAATGAGTAGAATCGGTGGAAAGGCTTAGACTGAGTAATGTCTCTGACCAGTCTATCCACAGAGCATTCCCCTTGGACCCTGGTTGCGGGTACCTGGAGGCGAAGACGCAGCATTTTGCGTTTTCTGCATCTGCAAAAAGATTGATGTCTGATGTTTCCCAGTCGTGGAAGATGTCTTGTACCACTTCTTGTTTTAGCACCCAGTCGTGTGCTTCTGTGAAGTGCCTGCTTAGGTACTCCGCTTGAACATTGAGGACGCCCGGCAAGTGAACTGCAGATATTCTCATATCTCGTGCCAGAAGCCATTTCCAGATTGCCTGTGCTTCCAGAGACAGGGGTCTGGATCTTGTTCCACCCTGCTTGTTCAGGTAGCACATCGTTGTTGTGTTGTCCGTCTGAACAAGCAGAAAGGTTGATGTTATGGACGGAAAGAACGCTTTGAGAGCTAGATGTACAGCTCTGAGTTCCAACATGTTTATGTGGTATAGTTGCTCTTTCTCTGACCACATTCCTTGGATCTGCAATGATCCCATACGAGGGCCCCATCCCTGAAGCGACACATCCGTCACCAGAGTCTTTTGAGGCATGTCCTCTTGAACAGGGAATCCCACCATGAGATGAACCCGTTGCATCCACCATCTGATGGAGAGTCGGACTGACAGAGGTATTGACAACCTGATCCTCCAGAGCCTGCTGCAGAGGTTTCATGTGAAGCCTGGCGTTTGGAACGAGAAAAATGCACGAGGCCATAGACCCTAGTAGGGAGGAAATCTGCCTGGCCGTAGGCTGAGATGTATTCAAGAGAGTCTGACAATTGAGGAGAATGGATGATAGTCTCTCCTCCGAAGGATACGCTCTTGCGTTGACTGAGCCCAGAGTTGCGCCTAGATAGTGTATCCTCTGTATTGGATTGAGGATGGACTTCTTGAAGTTGACATGCAGACTGAGCCGATGCAACTGTTGAATACATTGCTTGAGATGTTGTTGCAGAAGAGTGGGAGACGCACTCTTGAGAAGCCAGTCGTCTAGGTATGGATAGACGAATATGGGCAGGACCGTGAATTGGAAGTGGTTTGATTGGATTCGAAACCGTAGGAACTTCCGATGCTTTGGAGAGATTGGTATGTGGAAATAGGCATCTTGAAGATCTATGAACACATCCAGTCCCCTTGATGCAGAAGCAGTAGTATTTGATGTAATGCCAGCATTCTGAACTTTTCTCGGAGAATGAATTTGTTGTGACGTCTGCGATCTAGCATAGGCCTGAACTCCTCGTTTGGACCTTTCTTTGGGAGCAAAAAATATCGAGAGTAGATCCCTTTGCCGACGTTGTTGCCATGGGACCTCCTCGATGGCGTTCTTTAGGAGTAGAGCAGACACCTCTTCCCTCAAGAGATTTATACGATAGGTGACAGTCTTTTGCGGAGCAATGGAAGGTGGAGGGGACTTGAATTTGATGGTATACCCATTCTTTACAATATTCAGAACCCACCTGTCTAGTGTGATTTTTGTCCACTCTTCCAGGTAAAAAACGTACACTTCCCCCCACCGGAGTGGGTAACGGAGATAGGGGAAGCAAGCACTCACTGTTTTTGTTGCTGTTGCTTGGCAGCAGGTGTGGACTGTCTTGAATTGCCACCTCTATCTCTACCAGGACGATGCTGGGAGAATTGAGACCTTCCTTGGTTTTGTTGCGAGGACCATTGAGGGGTTTGAACTCTCTGCTGGTTTTGTCGTCGGTCATAAGGACGGTGCCGTTACCTGAAGTCCTTCCTCTTCTCAAGACCCACAGCTTTTACTGTATCAAGCTCGGTTGTCATTCGAGGCATTTCATCATCGGTATGAGATCCGAAGAGTGATAATCCATTGAAAGGAAGATTAAGAATCCTATGCTGTGCTTCAGGTTTCAGACCCGTCAGTCTCAGCCAAGGCTGTGCATCGAGCACAAATCCCATGCGAATAGCCACGTGCAGCTAGTTCTGAAGCATCAGCCGCTGCACTGATCACTTGATTGGCTACTAGGCCACCATCATGCAGGATTTCAAGGAAGTCTTGTTTGTCCTCTTTTGGGAGCTTCTCCATGAAGCGTGACAGGGAGTCTCATAATGAATGATCATATCGACCCAGCAGGTTCGAGGCGCTGCCTACTTTCATGTAGGAAGCCGAGGTAGTGCACATTCTCTTTCCTAAGAGTCCATAGCTTTACTGTCTTTATCTGGGGGCACAGACGATGATGCTGCCCCTGTCTGATTCTTACCTGTCTCCGACACAATAACAGAGTCCGGTGATGGGTCAGCCCTCAGAAAGAAAGGATCATTATCAGGAGCCTTGTATTTCTTTGATATTCGAGATGGCACAGCCCCCTCCGCTGCTGGAGTGAGAAACGTGTGTAGAGCAGGCTCCAGCAATCCAGGCACTAAAGGAAGGAAAGGTCTGGAGGAAGACTTTTGGTGCAAGGTTTCAAATATCACCGATGTCTTGGTGGTAGAGACCAGCATTTCAATGTGGAGTTTGGCAGCCCCAAGGCAAAGAACCTCATTAAAGGTTAGAACATCATCGATGGGTGATATTCTGCTTGGAGGAGATGAGGAAAGAGTCGGAGAATAGTCCGCCTTGGAATCCAACAGCCCTGTGGAAGACCTATAGCTTCGTCTTCTAGAAGATCGGTGGTGTGATGTTCTACTCCTAGGAGAGCGTGATGATCGCCTCCTCATTGATGGGGACCTTCTTGGCATGGCACGCTCGTGTCTCCCCGAAGAATGCACTGACTGGATCAAAGGTGACCTTGATCTCGAAGAAGACCGCAGTAGGTTAATTCTACGGATCTTCCATTCTCTAATATCTCCTAGCCATCTTGGCGAGATATAGGTAGCCGGCCTGGAGACGGTACTGGTGAGGGCTCTGGAGATACTTGCACAATCTGAAGCCCTGGGGAGGAAGAAGCACGGTCCTTCGGCATCGCCCTAGGTCTCTTCGCTGGAGGAAAAGCCGATTTAGATCTCCTCGATGGTGCATTCATGCAAACGCTTTTCAGACGTCGACATCCTCATCGTCGACCTACTCGATGTCGACCTGGATCTCGACCTCCTAGACCCAGAAGGCCTTTTCTTTGATCTCGATGTCGATCTCCTCTATGGCGATCTCTTCGACGTCAATCTTTTCGGCGACGACGTCGATGGTATGTGTCTCGATGTCGAATGGCTGGGTCTCTTCGGCATCGGAGCCCTTGGTGTTCAGCTCGACGTCGATGTCATTGGACCTCTCGCCATCGACGGCGATCTCGACGTTGGTCTAGAGACTCTTGGCGGCAAACTGACGTCGAGTCCCGAACTCTTGACGTCGTAGGCAAGCAAGACTTGGACCGTCTACGCGTGAATGACGACCTCATCCTCTGTCTCTTCTCACCTTGTCTCGACAGCGAGGGATGTCTCGGCGACAAAGGATGCTTCGACGTCGAAGGATGTTTTGACGTAGAAGGATGTTTCGACGGATGTCTCTACGGCGATTTCAACGCCGACTCTGAGCGCAGAGGTACCTTGGATGACGACCTGTCCCTCGATGCCTTCTTTTTTCACCTCTTTCCTTGCGCTCTTTAGGATGAGAAAAGGGTTTTCTGGAATGATGCTCTTCTCGCCAACTCACTGTTTCTCCTCTCTCCTGTAGAGAATGAAGCTTGATCTTCTCCCTCTCTCTAAGGGTTCTCTTGGAAAACTTGCTGCAGAGGTAGCATTGGTCTGGCTTGTGGGATGAAGGCAAACAAGCAATACAGACCGAATGAGGGTCTGACTTGGCCATCTTTTTACCACAGGCCGGGCATTTATTGAATAAGGTCGGCATTTTGCCTGGAAAAAATCGGCAAAAGTCAGAAAAAATTGTTGAATTAGTCAGACAGAGACTAAAGACGTCGAGTGAAGTAAAAAAAAATTAACTTTCTACCAGAAAAAAGTAATAAAATATCACCAACTGGCGAGCTCAATGCTCCAAGATTCTCACAGAAGGAGCCGGAAAGAAGAACTGACCTAACTGTCACCTGTGGTGCATGATGGGAACCTTGGGGTTCCTGGAGAACTTAAAGGCAAAGCACCAATTTTCCAATGATTTTCTATGCAGCCTGTCTAGGCAAAACCTGCCTCTATGATCCTGCCTGTTTTTACCTTTGAAAATAAAGGTTGTGTGTTTTAAAGAAACTCAGGGCAGTTTTCTTCTTCACATATATCATATATGGTGACTTATATGTCTTTATTTTATCAAATGTAAAAGTTTTACATGCAATAATGGCAGTTTTAGAGCCTAATATGGTGTTTTTCTGGCTGCATACATATATATATATATGTATATGCATATTATCTAAATATATGGGTATTTATATGTATATATATGTAGATATATGCATATTATTTGCTATTGCTCCAGGATCCCGCACGTGGGCGGGACTTTTCAGTGTTTATGACTTTGATGAGTATACCCCTGGAAGAGAACTAATATTCCGATGTACTGTGCACCTCCACAGCCCTAATGCTAAATAAAAAAATACATTTCTAAATTACTGTTTTAAATATGGCAAAACTAGCAGTGCCCCTATTTTGTGTAAGTAAAAATATTTATTTCTGCATGAAAAAGACACTTTTGTTTCTCACTGAGGCAATCTTACATAACAAACAGCTCTCTTCTTGAGATGGCAAGGTCCATAGCCTTGCAGTATCCACCAAATTGCCAGTTCGCAGGGAAAAGTCCTTCCTTTATGTTCACTACTTCGACTAATTTTTCCACCCGTGATCCGCAATAATCATTGAGCTGAGACATCCACGGGTATTTGAGCGCTCTATAAATCTCAAAAATAAATAAATAAATAAAGCATAGCTGAGAAAACGGAATGGAGACACAGGCAGGTCCGTGGCCTCTAAGACAACGATAGTCAGAGCAGCCCTAACTGCCTGACCTTTTTCGGTCTCACCTAGGCTGCGCTTGAGCTGTCTCTTCAAGAAATGCTATATTCAGGATATGGGCATAAAGCTCTGCCTATTTTCCGCCCATCTTTTTAATTGGCTCCTGTCCCTGTCCTTTGTAAATGGTGACTTTTCAATGGTCACTAGGCTTAGTAGTCCCTCCTTAGTACTGCCTTGTCTCCTCATGTAATCGCCCATGATGACATCCCCTGTTACATGTGTTGTTTTGCCCTAGGTTTTAATTACAGCCTCAAGGCAGTATTTATGTAAAGGCCTTTAGACAGGGCACTCACTTGGTCCTAAACTAGGTTGATGCTTGTTACTTTACTCAGTAGTACATCTCACATTTATATTAGCCCCTTCCCTGCGGGGGTAATACGGTGCAGGGGGGAGCGCTCGTCATGAGTCAGGTGGAGCTGTGCATATGACGAGCTGGTCTCGTCACGACCCCGCCCACTGATTCATTCACCCACACAGGCGGGGAATTAATCGCGGGTGGGCGGAGCGGCGCTGTTATGACGAGACCAGCTCGTCATGAGCACAGCTTCACCGTGACTCATGACGAGCTGGTCTTGTCATGAGCACCGAAGAGGTTAAACCTTCCATAAATTTCCCTTCATCAGCTCCACATAGAGTAATATAATCATTATTTTGTCATATTTCAAAGCTCCTTATTGTATATATGGACATCGCTGTTTGAATGTACTTGCAGCACTGTCTTGCATGCAGTGCATAATGGTAAGGGTGGATTTACCATATTTTCTGCAGGGTGCAGTACCAAATGTGACCACAAGTTTATGATGCTCACTAGGGACCTCTAGGAGCAGCTTGCATTACTGCACCTAGACAAGCAGTGCTGGTGCCTTTTCTCACTAGGGACCTCTAGGAGCAGCTTGCGGTACTGCACCTAGACATGCAGTGCTGGTGCCTTGCTCACTAGGGACCTGTAGGAGCAGCTTGCGGGACTGCACATAGACGAGCAGTGCTTGTGCCTTGCTTACTAGGGACCTCTAGGAGCGGCTTGCCATACAGCACCTAGACATGCTGTGTTGGTGGCTTGATCACTAGGGACCTCTAGGAGCAGCTTGCGGTACTGCACTTAGACAAGCAGTCCTGGTGCCTTGCTCACTAGGACCTCTAGGAGCAGCTTGCAGTACTGCATCTAGACATGCAGTGCAGGTGCCTTGCTCACTAGGGACCTCTAGGAGGAGCTTGCAGTACTGCACTGAAACATACAATGCTGGTTCCTGGCTCACTATGCAAGCATATGCAATGCACTAGGTCTTGCATTACTAAAAGTATGAGCTATTGGCGTTGTATTATTATTTGCAATGCCAATACCTCAAACTATCAGTAATGCGAGATCTATTGCATTGCAAATGCTTGTTGTAAGTATATTTTTAAGCAGTGGGGATGCCGTGCCATAGCACATGGACTGTCTTTTCTCATCCTTGTCACCACTGGCTTCCAGAGTAGAAAGATGAGACAAATTCTTCTCAAAGACTACCATACCCTATCCACAGAAGTTTACTAAACCACTGTTCGCTTATTTTATAAAAGCTCCCTGTGAAGCCATAAGGTGCAATAATGGGTACTATAAACAAGATAATTAAGTGCCATCTACAGATAGAATACCTGTGTTTTTTGAGGATTCCTTGCACATCTGGGCACTGTAGGTGGGGAGGGTGGCGGTTTGCATTGCCTGGCACTAGTAGGACTAAACACATGGCTGGGGAATGAGTTCATGATCTCCAAGTACTAGGCCGCAGCAGCAACTTGTGCCGTCGAGCCTCTGAATCATGCATGTCTTCAAAGAACACATGCATGATCCAGAGTTCAGGTTGTGGCCTCACTGGCTGGCAGTGATGCAGGTTTATTCACCCTCATGGTGGAGCATTATAATCACCACTCTCCCCATGGGTCAGTGCCAATGTTCCTGTTGCACAGTAGGAAACAGCTAGCAGCCCTATACACCCCTTCCACATCTCCCCCTTCCCGGGTCGTGAGTAAACTGGCACAGTTCTGAAAATGAGATTTTTGCGTCGTTCTCTGATACTGGGTAAAGAGGAAGCAGAAACATTCCTGCACCAGGTCGGGAGATAATGTCTTTTGTGATGGGAGAGGAAAGGCAGTTGTTGTGTTTGCGCCCGCTTTTTTAGGTCGAGCCTAGCGCAGCATGCTTGCGCTGCTCTCTGGGAGGCTTCTTGTGAGCGCTCAAAACTTCTCCGTGTGGGTCCGGCTCCTCCCACACATTGGATTGGCCTTCGCGTGTGTCTTTCAATAATGAAAGCACGGAAATGGCCAAAGGCGGGTGCATGTCCCACTTCTTCTTCAAATGTTCACTCCCACAGCATTTTGCTCTCGGGAGCGAACAGTGGCGCTGCATTCCTTGTCGCGTTGTGGATCAGGTTACTAATTAAACACAGCGCAGTCGCTTTCACTTTAGTGGCCAACCTTGTTGTTTTGTGTGGGCTTGTTTCCTAACCTTGACTTTTGAACTCTGGCATTATTGGCATGTTTGCTCAAGAGGAGGGCATTATTTTGTTACCAGTGCTTTTTTCACAAAGCTTAAGTGAATTAGGAGTGATTGCCTGAAGTGACATGCATTTGGGAAAACATGTCCATTTAGACCTGCTGTGTGATATTGCTAGATACTTATGCAAGAACACTATTTTACTTATGGTGCAAATATGTGTTGACACCGATGGGTGTACATGGTATCTTAATTGATGGAATTATGGGCTAAATTGCTTTGGGCTATATTTGCTTCATACTATAGATGGCTTAGTTCCCTGAAATTGGCGTATGTTTTTATGGTACGCAATGATTTTTTGTCATCATCACTAATGGAATTGTGGGCTAAATCGCTTTGGGCTGCAGTTGCTGCATTACTCAGATCGGCATATGCTTAAAAAGCAGGTCACCTTATGTAAGGGTTTATATAACTTGTGGTCTGGATGTCGATTTTATTGAATGCAGCTATTTTCGGTTAAGGAGCTTCTTGCAAATGGAAGTGAGTCAGGAGCATGCTCACTTCCGTTATATGATTGAAGTCTAGCTGTTGTAGTGGTGGAATGCGGCTCTTTGAATTACTATACTTTTTTGTAAACGGTAGTGGGTCAAGAGCATGCTCACTTCCGTTTTACATGGTTAGCATGCCAGTGTTTGCGTGCTTCAAGTTGGCGTCCGTATTTAAATAGCTGAACTCCTTGAACGGTGTAGGAGACCCTTTCCGATTGCATGCCTTTGAAAAGACTGTGTTCCACTCCTACTCGCTTTTTTGGAGTCAATTTATTATTAATTGTATTTTGTGATGCCACAATGCTTGAGTAACTTGTCTATTGCACATCAAATAGACGGGTGCTGAGTGTTTATTTTTAAAATGAATATGCTCAGGTCTCAGTTTCACTCCTTCTCTCTCTTGCTTCCTCTATCTCTCACTCAAGCACACACACACACACACACACACACACACAATTTCTTTCCAAATATCTCTTGCTAAACACTTATACGGTCCTAAAGGCGAGACCTATTGGCTATGCAAATGCTTGTTTATTACGCATGCATTAACATTTCAGTCCGGTAGAGCAAATACACAGGGAGGATTTGTACAGTGTGCCTAGGATCACACAGTGTGGACATGCAGCAGGTTTACACTGCGCATTTCAGCCACAGGATGGTAATTGCAAAGAGGGGACTCAAAGTGATGATAGAGAACAAATAGGAGGTTTAGGGAGCATGGTACGGGATCACATGGTTTTGGTCATGCAGGGGCAGAGAGCAGATTTACAGGTATCACACACAATTCAGGTCACATGTCAACTGGTCAGAATGTGGTTCCTTTTTGTTCCTTTTTGTCTTAGGGAGCTGCCTTGGGCAAAAACTATTTTATAGAATTTGAATCTCCTCTCGCTATGATTTTGGGCAATCAGTGCCACCTCAGCGCCTTTGCTGCCTGCTGATGGTAAATTTATCAAGACGGACAATAATTCCTCCATAATAATGCTCTGTGTCACAGTTAATGATCTTACCGAAACCCAACTCCCGGCTCCCGAGTTTAGATCCATTGACTCGGGATCACACTGGCACTGCCATACCAAGTGGGGATTTTGGTTTCCAGTATTCCGCTGACAGCCCCTTCTGTTGCTCCGTTCACGACCACTTAATTTGGAGAGAGGCGCTGTAAACAGCAGGAGCTGTAGCTAGGGCAACCGAACAAAGCTCTGAAAGTGGTTGCAATGTAGATCATGTAACACACATATCACATAAAATATGATTGGGTTTATAAAAAAACTCAGACTGAATTTCTTTAATGTGGAAATTTGATATTAATATGGTACATTAAGCACTGAGAGGTACTTGTTCAAAGGGATAGTTTTAAACATCAACCACTGGTGACCTGGGCGGCAAGATATTTGTCATGTAGAACCATGCATCCCCATGGAGATGAAAGTTTAGAACATAAATGATGGGCTAAAAGTGCGAAGTGCCCTTGCGGTCAGAGTTTCAAGACAGGAGGAGAAGACGTGGTATTACTGCCAGAGCTGCCAACTATGGAGCTGGGAAACCAGGTTTGAGTCTCGGCGTCAGCACACCATCCTGTGATCCTTGGCAAATCACCTAATCTCCCTGATCATACAAAAATGAAAGTGTCCTTGTGTAAAGTAACTGTTCCACATGTAAAGTGCTCTATTAACAAATTAAGGTGGTGTCCGTGCTATATAAAACTGCACTAACAAAAAATAAACAGGAGACAGAGGACGGAGCGAGAGAACTGAAAACACAAGCATTTATGTGAAGTGCTCCAAGAGAAGAAAAAGTAGCTCCCATAACGGATGCAGTGGATGGATACAAGTACTTGGTCCAAGCACAGGAAGAGGCATGGCACATTCATGCCATGGATAAATGATTTGAGAGAGACGATAAAGCAAGCAAATGGAAAGCCTAGGGGCTGGCTGAAGCCCACAGATTAAACACTACATGCCTCTTCGTGACAGCGATTGTGCTGTCTAGCCGTGACCAAAAAATGAAATCCAGATTACAGGCAGGGAGGCAAATAGAGAGATGAGAAATGGAAAATAATATAGATTTAATGTGACAAGGAAGAGTGAGTGAGTGAAGGCAGCAGGCAAGAAGAGAATATTGCTTTTTGATGGTTTTATGTGAAGAGCATGGGAAGTCATCCAGGGAGTTTTTAACAGAATGACTGAAAGAGATATTATTGTGGATACAATAGGTAAAATATATGAACAGCTGGGAATTGTTGGCATAAAGTTGATAAAGAAAATAGGTTGAAAGAGTTGATGACCCCTGAAAGAACTGGAGTATAGATACACAACAGGATAAGTACGATCAGATGGAGAAGCTGAGAATCAAGAAATACCTGTACCAGAGATGCTGAGAAAAAGACAGGATAGATTGCAAGCGAGGTTGATATATAACTTCAAAGGCAGAAGACAGGTTTATAAGCCTAAAAAGAGAAGAGAGTTTAGAGAGGCAAGTACAATTAAGGTAGTTTGAGAGCAACACACATGGAATGTGGCAGATGGAATTTGAACTGAAGAGAAGGTTGCATAGAATGGCAATCAAAGAAAAATTAGAGCTGGTTTTACAGAGAGCATTCCAGAAGTTAGTCGAATGGAATCCTAGCGTAAACGAATGTTGTTGTGTACTGCCATTCATTGAGCGTGCACCACCCCAGTGACACTAGTCTGCTGGAAGGGGAATAGGATCAGGGCCATGACTTAGTACAATGAGGATCTTTTAGGGATTTGCAGGGTATACCATATTGTGTTGGCAATTAAATCTGTAACCGGAGCACCCACTTTGGGCCTTCCCCATTTATCACAGTCAGATTCTCTGGAGTCCGTATTTGTCGAGGAGGTCGCGTGATAAAGTATTTTTCCTGCATATTTTCCATACCTGGGAGATCGTGTTCAGACTTCATCCTCAAGGGGAGTGGGAAACATCAGATTTGACGAGAACCCGCTCACTTTACTCTTTCGAAACAATTTCAGGTAAAAGAATGTGTTGGGTAACTCCATTTAAAAAAAAATCGCGACGTCCGTGGCGCGAGACCTAAAAACTGGTGGGCGATCCGAGTAAGCATCACTTTGCAGCAAATCTTTACTAGAATGGTGTTTAACCTCTATGGTACTCGCATTTATTTATACTCGGGTGCAGCCAAACTGATGCCTCGAAAAAGGGGTGTACTTCTTTGATTGCTTGGTGGACACCCTAAATATCGATTCCAAAATATCGAATGACAAGAATATCGAATCAAAAATATAGAATGGACCGAATATCAAATTATCAAAATATAGATTGGACAGAATACCGAAATTGGAGTAGGAAATATCGAATTCCATAATATCGAATTTTATAATATAGATTCCCACAATATCGAATTTTATAATATAGATTCCCATAATATTTTTTTTTTTGTGTTATGTATGGTAGTATATGTGTTAAAATGATGTATTATTTTTCTAATGTATGTTTAATTTTTTTAAAGAAATGAATTTTATGTAATTTATTTTTGGGTAATTTAATTCCTTCAGGAAAGCTCTGAAAACCCACTTGTATGCTAAACCCTGCTGATCTGCCCGAGCCTGCGTTAAGTAAGCTTTCAGTCATAAGCGCTACGAGGCCTCCGGGTAGATAGCGCTATACAAGTGCAATTTTCATTTCATTTCATTCAATTCCGTAGTGGGTTGTGGGTTTATAGGGGAATAGGGTGGGAAGTAATTTAATTATATTACATTAAATATTATTTTTTATTTCTATGTATTGATAATTAATTGATTGATAATTAATAATTAATTGGTAATTACATTTTATAAATTGGTAATTAATTTTTATTAATTGATAATTCTGTTAATTGTATTTTTATTATTAGGAGCGGGTTGTGGGTTTATAGGGGAATAGGGTGGGAAGTAATTTAATTACAGTAAATTAAATATCACATTTTATTTATATGTATTGATAATTAATGAATTGATAATTAATTATTAATTGTTAATTAATGTTTATTCATTGGTAATGAATTTTTATAAATTGGTACATAATTTTTATTAATTGATTAGTTGATAATTATGTTAATTGTATTTTTTTATTATTATGAGCGGGTTGTGGGTTTATATGGGAATTGGGTGGGAAGTAATTTAATTGTAATAAAGTTAATATTTATTTTTATTTATATGTATTGATATTTAATTGATAATTATTTATTGGTAATAATTTTTTTATAGGTAATTAATTGGTCATTATTGTTAATTAATTTTTTATTGGTATAGATAATTAAAGAAATCTTATTTTAATATTACATAATTTCTTTCCCTACTGTTGCACTCTCTGGAGTAGGAATGGTCATTTTTACGGCCCCCCCTCCCGCTATCCAACGCTTTCCCTACTGTTGCACTCACTGGAGTGTGAATAGTAATTTTTACCCCTACGGTATCCAACGCTTTCCCTACTGATTTGTTTATTTATATATTTATGTCAACATATTTTTATTAATGTTCTAAATATTATATAATTAAGATGAATAATTATTTTATAATATTAAGTACATTTATATTAAACATTTTTTTTACATTTCATTTATTATTTTTACATTTAAGCTTTTTTACATTAGTTTAATTATGTTTTATTTAATTATGTTCATTATTTAATTACATTTCTAGTATTTTTTATACATTTAAAAAATTCGACATTTTAGTTAACTATATTTTAACATTCTATATTTCGGAATCGATATTTTAGTACTTACCTGTTTGTAGATAGGCATTCTATATTCTGTCCCTCGATATTTTGGCGTCGATATTTTGATAATTCGATATTTTGTCCCTCGATATTTCGATACTGATCCGATTGCTTTTCAGACTTTTAAACTGTTGCTCAGGTTTACCATGTTATCATGAGTTATGTAGTAAAAAGAGTCCTCCTTCCTAGAATTTGCAGTCGTCCATATTCTTGCACTGCTTGTAATGATAGAAATACTTTTGCAATTGCAAATATGAATGGGAACACAGAGCACTCTTCTTGAAAAATTCTACCAAGGGAATCTTATTCCTCAATTACGAGTGCATTTGAGATGGTATGAGACAATTATAACAGCCATCAAATACAGTCCACGGGGTTCAGAATGTATCAGGTGCAATTACTACTTATAATTGTGTAGTTTCCTCTTGCAAATAGGAAATTGCATGCTGGTTTTAGTGCTTTCTGTTCTTAACGGGTTTTTCTCACTTCAAAATGATAGTGATTGGTTCAAAATAGAGTTTTTCTGGTGCCAAAGTTTATTTCACAACTAGGGGCCGTATTATACACAGTGACCTTGGGGTGCAGTTGGCACGTTCACCCACTGTTGTGCAGATTGGAAACACTTTCATGTTGCAGGAGGAGCAGATGCTCTACTCCTTATATGATACAGATCAGCACCTCAATTACAGGGAGGTGTTCTCCCATCTGCCTGGGGCATGACCCCATGCAGGTCAGGGGACCGTTTGACATTGCACCAGCACCTTATTACAGATTGTGGCATATATATGTGGCACAATCAGTGCATTACCCTCCTTCCAGGATAGGAGGGTAAGGTGGTCCCCGGAACCCAAATGGCAAGTCCCTGCAGGTGTGTGCAGTCACTCACTATCCATCTGCTTGGGGAACCCTGCTCCACACCCCCTTAAACTGAGGCTTGGTCTCCAGCTGCAAGTCAAAGGGCAGACCAGGGGTTTCAATTAGTTGGTCTGCTTTACACCAGCACGCCTACGGTCTGAACAGTACATTCATAGTTATAGGCTGCACTGGCCCAGTCAGCGCTTAGTCGCAGCAGTTAAGGGTGTACTGCAGCAGAGTGCACATGGTGTTTACAGAGTACACATTTGGAAGTGCTGAGCTGTCAAAGTGTTTGTCCTAAAGTAGAAACCTCAAGAGCAGTCCTATTGTTTTAAGTGATGCATTAAATCCTGAATTATCCAAATGTTGTTTGTGGTCTGTCAGCCCCTAGGAAATCACAACTTGGGGGTCATATGATTTCATGTGGAGCGCTCCACAGATACAGAATGAGTCCATGAATGAACTTCATACAACACAGCTCAGAAACACAGAGGCAGGCACAGCTCTTTCGTTCTCAGCTTTGTTGGCTGCAGCCCATGCTGTGACTGTGTATAAAATTGACTGCTTCGTATCACGTCCAATTACTGATTATTAGTCATGAGTTAGAATATCACAGTTGAATTTTGCCGTCTCTTGTTTGACACTGACTAGGACTTTTAATATATCAAAACCGTTGACGTTTCGACACCTCCTTATCTCGCATAAACTTGATATGTCAATCGTCGTTCTTCATCAGGAAGAAACAAAAGTGTGTGTTATGTTATGTTATGTCAAAATAGACATATAGCGCACGGCTACTCTAAAAGAGTGTCCCGGCGCTTTCCACAGGCGGCTCCGTGTGTAATAACATAACAAGAGAAAAAACTAATACAGAAAAGAAAGAAAAAAAACCAGCAAAGAGAACAGTTAAACATTAAAAAGCCAAGTCTTCAGGCTCTTCCTGAATTGAAGCAGATTAGGGGTACTGCGTAGCGCCAGTGGCAGAGAATTCCACAACTGGGGCGCCTTGAAGCTGAAGGAACGGCCCCCAGTCCGCGCCTTCCGCACACGTGGAACCACAGCAGTAAAAAGAGATTCGGACCGCAGTGAACGGGCTGGGCGATAGAAGGCCAATCTACGCCGTAGATACCCAGCCCCTGAGCCAAACAGGGCTTTATGCATCAACGTAAGGGATTTGAACATAATCCGCTTACGGATAGGCAGCCAATGAAGCTTCTGCAGCAACCCAGAGGCTCGCGACCGCCTATGCAGGCCAAAGATGGCACGGGCAGCAGAGTTTTGTGCCACCTGAAGGCGTTGGACCAGGTAATCCGGGAGGCCAAGAAAGAGGGCATTGGCATAGTCGAGCCGGGACCCGATAAGCGCCTGCACTGTAATCCGCCTATGCTCCGCAGAAAGCAGTGGAAGAAACTTGCGGAGCATCTTCAGAATGCCAAAGCAGGTTCCGGCCAGACCCAAAATGTGCGCTCTCAGTGACAGCTTATTATCAAGTTTGACGCCAAGATTTTTAGCAACCGCAGATGATTGTGCGGGAGGGCTCCTTTCAGATGGCCACCATTGCCGCCACTCAGGGTCGGTGACACAGCCGAAGAATAGGACCTCCGACTTACTGGAGTTGGCCTTCAGGTTGTTGTGCTGGAACCAATCGAATACCCTGCCCAAACAACCCCGAATACTCTCTCCATCAAATGGTTGATCTTTACCACAAGTGAAGAGGAGTTGCGTGTCGTCGGCGTAGGACACGATCTGGGCCCCGTAAGCCTCCACCGCCGCCGCCAGGGGGGACATAAAGATGTTAAACAGCGATGGGCTCAACACAGAGCCCTGTGGAACCCCAACCCCCAAAGGCGGCATCTCGGCGGAGCTCTGGGAGACCCAGATCGTCTGGCGGCGGCCTTCCAGGAAGGATGTAAACCATTTTAACACCGTCCCCCCCTAATGCCGATGTCATGGAGCCTGGCGAGGAGCGCCGCGTGGGGGACGGTATCAAAGGCCGCCGACAGGTCCAACATGACTAACATGGCCTTGCCACCAACATCCAGGGTCTCCCTGATGATCTCGGAGACCTCCAGCAATGCCGTTTCCGTGCTGAAGTTGGGGCGGAAACCGGATTGGGAAGGATGGAGCAGATGGTTGGTCTCAAGAAAGCTCGACAAGACGCCATGAACATGTTTCTCGGTAATCTTGGCCAGAGCCGGGAGGAGTGAAATTGGCCTATAATTGGCCAAAACCTCGGCATCAAGGCCCGGCTTTTTCAAAAGGGGGATCACCATCGCCCTCTTCCAGGTGCTAGGCACCCTTCCCTCCCTCAAGGAGGCATTGAGGATGGGGTTAACCAGGGGATTCACGACCGCCGCCATCCCGGCCAAAAATTTGGCAGGGCATGGGTCAAGTGGCGAGCCAGATTTAAGGTTGGTAAGCAGCGCCCGCGACGCCTCGCAAGTGACAGCTGGAAAATCTGTCAACACTGCGGTAGGCATGGGCGATAGCTCACGTTCCGCTCCGGGGCCACATCCACCATCCTCAACGCTCTCCGAGAAGGAGGCCTGAATCGCCTTGATCTTATTAGTGAAAAAGCTGGCGAGATTACACGCCCACGCCTTCGATGGCACTGGTGGGGCTGAGTAGGAACTGGGGGTCGTGAACTCCTTCACCACCGTGAAGATCTCCTTGCAGGAGTTCGCCGCCACCTCAATCCTCTTAGCAAGGTATTCTTTTTTGGCATCTAAGATGTCCCGATGATAGGCCTTTATAGCCGCCCTGTAGGCGAGTTTGGCCACCTCATTATACTGAAGGCGCCAGGCCCGCTCAGCAACCTTGCATTGGCTGCGGGCCACCCGCAGCGCCTCAGTGAACCACGGCGCAGATTGCCGTACGGCCTTGGACCGAGGGGCTGCCAGTGGGGCAAGATCGTCCAGCCTTTCAGTCAGCCACGTCTGCAGAGCCTCCGTGTCTCTTTCCAGATCACCCGAGAGATAACAGGGATGATCCGCGAGCGCCTGCTCTAACATATCAGGTGTCACTCTATGGAGCGCTCTCGAGGCCGATCTAGGTAGCATGGGGGCGATGTTATCCAGCCGCCCATTCTCACACACACAGAACCTGATCAGCCTATGATCCGTCCAGAGCACAGGCAGAGTCTCTACATCAGCGAGCGGAGCTGATGAAAACACTTGATCGAGGGTATGCCCTCTCTCATGCGTAGGACCTGACACGAACGGTAAAAGGCCCAGAGGAGATGTGATGTCCAACAGTTTGATAGTGTCCGGGTCGCCTGTGACATCTAGATGGAAGTTAAAATCGCCCGCCACTACACAATGCTGTGTAGTAAGCGCCAGTTCGGAAATCGCTATCTGCAAATCCTCCAAGAAGCAGCCCATCGGGCCTGGCGACCTATAGACCAACAGCCCCTTAAATGCTTGGACCAAGGACAGTCTAAGTGTAAAAGCAATGGACTCCGAGCCCCCAATGGGATTGAGAGGGAGAACAGAGCAAGAGACGTTCTTCCTCACCACCACAGCTACACCACCGCCCCTGCCTTTCTCTCTATCCTGCCGAAAGATGTTGTAGGCTGGTGGGATAGCGGAAAAGATATCCGGGTTCGACGCTTCTCCCAGCCAAGTTTCGGTTAGGAGAAGACACAGGGGATTTTCCCTCACGAGGAGATCATATAGGTGCAAGGCATGACATCCCAGCGACCTCGTATTCAGCAGCAAACAAAGGTGCCTAACACGAGCCTCTACGGGCCTGCATACATTGACCGATGTCCATGTGGGCGTCCAGCCACAGGCCGGACAGCGGCTTTTACCCTTGAAATGCCCTGGAAAGACCGAGCGACAGGAACAAGAATGGGTCTGCATGGCGCGCAGCGCCGCTGAGGTATAGGTGATCATCTTCCCCCTCGCCGGGCCGAGCCGCAGTCCACCGTCGCCCCGGCGCCTCCGGGACGCTGACGGGCGCAGACGGGCAGGACTCTGGCACGACTCAGGCTAAGCGAAGGCGTCTACCTGCGCGTCACGCTGCGCGTGAAGGAGCGACTTTAAGTAGACTCTCCAGTGAGCCCTTGGCGCGCGAGTCCGCTTAAAGATGGCGGCCGCCGCCGAATCCCAATCCCCAAACCAAGATGGCGCCCGAAGTAGATGCCCAGGACCCGGACCCACCAAAGGGGTGGTGCTTTTAGGCACAGAGGTGTGTAACCGTTATGAATAGATGTAGCGTCTCGAATACCCAATAAATCAATTTTGGACGAAGTAGTCCATTTTATATGTGATTATTATTATTTATGTATATTGTGATGTGAAGTGATTTGTTTGTATATTTATGTAATTTTTTTATATTGTAAATGTTTGTAACGTGATGTGATTTATATATGTAATCACTTATATATGTATAGGTTATTTTTGTGTGTGTGTGTATGCACTATATTTTCAATACAAAGAATTTTGGATTATTAGAAATATCTGGGAGAACTTTTCTTTTGAATTGACAACCATTTTTTGGAATCAATATTTTGGGTCACGTTGAATGGGTAGCCCATTAAAGGGGGCCTGAAGTTGATTATTAATGCATTCCATGAGAGATAGGTAGCAGAACCATTGCTCGTTTACTGCAGTATTCCCCAGGTTCTGTACATTACTGGGTAACCCCATTGTTTCTAACGGAGTTGGACAATGGGGCATCCCATTTCTGCCACTGGCTCTATTACCCTATAAGTAGCAGCATTTGGTCTGATCCCATGTTTAACTCCCCCTGAGTATTATTAGTGTGCTTTGGTGTTTGGGCTTATGGTCAGTCTTATAACATTAGATTTTTATATATGTCCCTGTGTATTTTTATCCTTCTCCTATTTTCAAGCTCTCAGATAGGCCTACCAGACTGCTTGCTTGGTGCTCATTTCTTCTGAGGTATGCTGTGTGCTGTGCGGCCACTATTTATAAACTGGAAATTCCTGGATTGATATTGTCTATATTGTATCATTCTAAAATGGCTACCATGTGTAGAAGCATTAGGTTGGCCACCATGGCTCAGTATAAAATTGATTCACTATACACTTTAGCGTTCAAAGATGGCAGCTCAGGGTGATGTTTACTAAGTGGCTATCTTGCAATGGTATTGTGCATATTGAGTATCATTGTTTGAACACTCCAAGATGGAAAATGCACGTTTTTAAACGTAGCTGCTATGTTGCAATTTTAAAACAATTTAGCATTATTTACAATTCTATTCTATGTTTAATTTAATTGTTGCATTGCAAACGTATGCTGGCAAGTTTAGGTTTTCTTTTTTCCACTTATGCTTGTGGTATTTTGTGTGTCTGTTTTATTGCAGATGGGTAAGTGGGTGATTACAAGAAGGAGTCAGTGAATGGATTTATGGGTACATGGATGAGTGATAGAATGCCTGTATGATGACGTGCTGAGTGCGTAAACTATCCGTGACTAAAGAGCCTCTTTCAAGCATACCCCAGACATTTTGGCATTGCAAATACTTCCAGTTTCACTCATTCCCTGAATACCTGACACAGGAAATCAGGAAATCTGCTTGTTTGTTTTCATACTGACAGCTGTGCTCAGGCGTGCTCGCTTGCTTGTACACGCTGTACTTGCGTTACTCATGAGCCCACAAGCACAGCCTTATGTGACCTTCTAGGCGTGTAGAGTAATTGATTTTCTCCATGCAGCTCCTTGGAACCAGTTTGGCAAAGTCTTTTCATCCTTTACTTTCTCCACCACCACCCACGCCTTTACAAATCTGCAGACTTAGGAACAGATGACTAATTACTTTACGTGGTAAAACCCAGCCTCTTCCTTCTTTCATAGGTGTGTAGTAATGTTCAGGTAAAAGGTTGCTGCACAACCTTTGAAGCAGGCCAAAGGTTGGTAAAGTCACAGAAGGTTGTCCAAAAATGTTGCATGGGCATAAATGATATATACACAAAACAACAGTCAAGTGCAAACAGTTATAAAAAATATATTGGGGCAATTTGCTTGTACATCATAACACCCTATAGTTACGTTCTTTAAAAGCAAATAATCAAGTGAACTCTTCAAGAATATTGTTTCATTTAAAAGAAATGCAAGATTAAGAGACTGCTGACATTCCGTAACACAACTGTTCAACTTTTTTCTTTTTCATACTGGTTTCTATTAGTAATTGCGCTGTAAACAATGTAATCTCAATGGGGAATGGGATATTTGGTTTGAATTAATGATCCTTTAGAATAGTATACAGGTGTCCACTTTTTCATCACATTCATAAGCATAAGACTCACCTATTCTTTTTAAATGTAGGGCCTCCTTACAATGTTCCATTAAAACTCTTTTTAATGCCACCCTGCGTTACTGATAACAGGAGTACCTGTAACTCCATGGGGTGGCAGGGTTAATGGAGGTTATGGGTGAGACTATGAGGATCTCCTTCTTAAGGAGGCTTTACTAAGGGATCTGTAATTCTGGCCCCAACTCCCCTTGTAACTCTTCACGTTACCTCAGAATTTCACTGGCGATTTAGGGCCTGATTCAGAGTTTGGCGAACAGGGTACTTCTTCGCAAACGCAGCAGAGGACCACGTCCACCAAATTCTTGGTCCATCCACCTCATTTAGAGATTGATGAGCCATTAGCTTTACTTTGGCAGAGTCCCCTTGTTCACTCCGCCGACAAAAAGCTTACAGTGATGACCCCAAAGAGTAGGGCTATCAGAGTAAAGCCATTACACCACCCCCTCTATTTAGAGCACACGGTGTAATGGGTTTCTTTCTATTGTCCATCACCCCCAGGAAAAGCCTAGCAATGAGGAACAGCAAAAAAAATAATGACCCACAAACTGAGGGTGAAAAACTCCCAGGGTGAGGACATCATTGATTTTTAGTTTTTCAGGAATAAACTCCTGCTGTGGGAGCTTCTTTCGGAAAAACACAATCAAAAAAAGTTAAATGTGTGGTGAATAGCCGTCAAAACCGCCAGTGGACGTTTACCAAACTTTTTGCACCTTGAAGGGAACCACTGTGATGATGGTTCTTTTAACGATACAGAGATCAGTTTGACAGCAGTCATCTCTAAATTTGGTGGATGGAGTTTCATCAGGATGGTGGACTTAATGTATGCCGCCATCCTGACAAGTGCTACTCCATCAGTCAAACACAAAATCAGGCTCTTAAGCTCCTATTACCAAACGATATGTCCAGGTGAAATGATGATACAAAAAACAGGGCCCCTGTTTGAGAATCATACTCGCCTGACAAAAAACAACATATCACAATAATTAGCAGAGTACTTACATAGTTATTGTATTCATTACAAAAAAGTAATTAAAACATAGTATATATGTAACCCTTGAAAACATATAACCAATTATGAAGATAAAATGAGCAAGATGTAAATGTAAAGACATTGCAAGGGGTAGTTCCCTCAGGGTCCTTCAGAGAGGGATGCTCAAGGGAATCATTCCAAGCATTAGGCAATCTCTTCAATGTTGTAATGAGTTGACAATCCGGTCCCTTATGCAAGACCATCATCAGGACTAGGCGAGGGTCAAAATTTATTTTTGAAGAAGGTTGGCTTTCACTTTCACCTACTCCTCGCCGTACATCTTGCACGAACTGCGCATGCGTGCACATGCGTGCATGGCAAGTTCGTGCAAAATGTACAGCGAGGAGGAGCAGGGTGGCCCGAGGACGCTGCAATGCAGGTAACTGACTTTATTTCTTTTAAATTAAGTTGTCACTAATATTTTATTAGGGGGTGGAGGCCAATTTGGTGGGGGGGGGGGGGAGGGGCTGGCTAACTCTGCTCCGCTGCAAAATCAGAGTTTCTTTCCCTACTCCGCCTTCTCAGTGGAGCACGGAGTAGGGAAATCTCTACACACTCCACTGGCGGAGTGGAGTTCTCCGCCCGCACCTATAAAATAGGCTCACTTCTTGCAGGTAGTATAGGGGCGGGGGAGGAAAGACCGTTGGGACAGTGCAAATAAAACCTCTTCACATAGGGATGTGTGCACAATCAGGGCGCATCACGGATATGAAAGGATATTGTAGGCCGCCAAACGTTGCCAGAGAGCTCTTTCAGACAGAGAATCGGCCGCCACAAGTCCAGGATTACCAATAAGCAGTCAACAATGCTTCTCAATACAATACAGGGGAGAAGAGTTGGCCTAACGGTTAGGGCGGTTGACCTCGAATCTGGAGAACTGGGTTCGAGTCTCGGCAATGACGCTGAACATCTTGTGGTTCTGGGCAAATCATGTAATCTCCCCGTGCCTAACAAAAATGAATGAGGCCTCATGTAATGCAACCAGTGCTATGTAAAGCGCTCTGATACCCGATTCGGGTCAAGCTTGCGCTATATAAAACTCTATTAAAAAAAAAAAGAGTTCTGGCTTGTGAATGTAATCATGTCAACAACAGGCTAGCCATTTGTCCGACTTTAATCTAAACACATCAGGTTTTTAGCATGATCTGTTCAGTCCACATGGACCCGGTTTCCTGGGGGGTCTGTAAAGTGTACATATCTGAAACAAGCATTTACAATGCAATAGGTCTCGCCTTCGAAAAAGTTAGAGCTATTGGCATTGTAAATGGCAAACGTTTTATTTGTGGGTTGGTTTTGAAAACAGATAAATAAATGGCATTGTCATTTACAATGCCAATAGCTTTAGCTCTCCCAAATGCGAGACCTATTGCATTTGCACACACACACACACACACACACACACACACACACAGCCACACACACACAGAGCCACACACACACACACACACAGAGTTCCACACACATAGCCTCGCATACACAGAGCCACACACACTCACACACAGAGCCACACACACACACACAGAGCCACACACACACAGAGCCACACACACACACAGAGCCACACACACACACCCAGCCACACACACACACAGAGCCACACAAACACAGAGCCACGCAAACACAGAGCCACACACACACACAGAGCCACACACACACACAGAGCAACACACATATAGAGCCACACACACACACAGAGCCACACACACAGAGCCACACACACAGCCACACACACACAGAGCCACACACACACACAGAGCCACACACAATCTGGTCGTCATAGGAAGAACAAAGTATAGGATCCTGTTAGGATTGAGACGTCATAGATAAATAAGACTGACGAGTATTATTGTGAATATGCAGTATTAATGCCTTCGCCTCAAAGCATGCATGGTGCATTACAGTGTACATTCTGTGTGTGCTCAAGACCAAAGCCCTCATCTCTCAATGCCACTCACGCGAGAGGTAGAGAGTAGAGAGGTAGAGAGTCGAGAGTACTAGAGAGAGAGGCAGAGAGAGAGGTAGAGCAAGAGGTAGAAAGGTAATAGGTAGAGAGTGAGTAGTAGAGAGTAGAGAGTGAGTAGTAGAGAGTTAGTACTAGAAAGTGAGTGGTAGAGTAGTAGAGAGTGAGTAGTAGAGAGTGAGTAGTAGAGTGGTGGAGAGTGAGTAGTAGTGAGTAGTAGAGAATGAGTAGAGAGTAGCAGAGTAGTAGAGAGTGAGTAATAGACAGTGAGTAGAGAGTAGTAGAGTGATTAGTAGAAAGTAGTAGAGTGAGAAGTAGAGAGTAGTAGAGTGAGAAGTAGAGAGTAGTAGAGAGTGAGTGGTAGTGAGTAGTAGAGAATGAGTAGAGAGTAGCAGAGAATGAGCAGAGAGTATCAGAGAGTAGTAGAGAGTGAGTAGTAGAGAGTAGTAAGAGTGAGTATTAGAGAGTAGTAGAGAGTGAGTAGCAGAGTAGTAGAGAGTGGTAAAGAGTAGTGGAGAGGAAGTAGTAGAGAGTAGTAGAAAGTGAGTAGTAGAGTGAGTAGTAGAGAGTAGTAGAGTAGTAGAAAGTGAGTAGTTGAGAGTAGTAGAAAGTGAGTAGTAGAGAGTAGTAAAGAGTAGTAGAGAGTGAGTAGTAGAGAGTAGAGTAGTAGAGAGTAGAGTAGTAGAGAGTAGTAGAGAGTGAGTAGTAGGGAGTGAGTAGTGAGAGTGAGTAGTAGAGAGTAGCAGAGAATGAGTAGAGAGTGAGTAGTAGAGAGTAGTAGAGAGTCAGTAGAGAAAAGAGTAGTAGAGAGTAGTAGAGTGAGTAGTAGAGAGTAGTAGTGATTAGAGAGTGAGTAGTAGAGAGTGGTAGAGAGTAGTAGAGAAAGTGGTAGAGAGTGAGTAGTAGAGTGAGAAGAGTGTATTAGAGTGTAATAGAGTGTAGTAGAGATACACACAGGGGGTTACAAGCACAGGACAGGGCCGTACTCACAGTAGGGGCGTCACACGCACAGGAGGGGCGTCACACGCACAAAAATGGTCTCATCTGCACAGGAGTGCTCATATGCGCATGAAGGGTCATATGCAGGAGGAGCTCATGCCCACAGGAGAGGGACATGTCCCCATCTCCTACTTCATACCAGCAATAGGTGGCACATTGTGAATTCTGTGGAGGGGAGGTCACACACAGGATGGTGTTCGAACACAGAAGGGGGTACATGTGCACACCTCCTACCTGATCCCACCAGTAGGTGTCCGATTGTGAACCCTGCAGGTTACAAGTTGGAATCCTCACAATGTTGACTCTATCTTTCATGGTGAGACAACAAACTAGGTGTCGAGTGGTGAATCAGTGGTGTCACAGGGGGTGCCTTGCTCCTTAACCCCAGATTAATTACATCGCCCCACACCGGGCTGTAGGCGAGAGCAGGAGAAGGTCCCGGGCTGGAGAAGGTGAGGCGCGTGTTGTTACGGTGCGCGCCCCTTCCCCGCAGGCCCGTAGCTGCAACTGGGACATCCCGCTTCAGATTAATCCACTGGCGATACTGGAAAGGGGCTGCGGGCGGTCTTTGCTGCGGGGGGCGCGGCGGCACTCACCAGAGTCTGTTTCGGCCAGGGCCGCTCCAAGTACATGAGGCCTCAGGTATCGGGATAGAAGACGGGAGTCGATCCCGTCGACGGGGAGCCGTGTCGCAGGGCCAGATACTGGCAGTAAGTCGGTCGCTGAGCGCCCCACTAAAAAATGGGCATGATCCATCCCAATCGCCGCTGGAGAGGGACCAGCGGACTGGACACCTTCAGGGCAGAGAGCAGCGTGTTTGTTTTCAATGCGTACATAGCTGCTGCCGCACACAGTGAATTCCTGGGCCACCCACGCCCCTCAGCACATTTCTGCGGCTCACAGGACGCCGCCCGCACCCGGCCTGCACCCGCCTCTGCCACCATGGACATGTGCAAAGCCGCGCCGCACTAACCACCTCCGGGTACACAGGGGCCTGCCTTCACTGCAGCTGCCGCAGTCACCAGAGTTCTCCGCTACCTCGTTCCCTCTCACGGCCGCACAGGGCCTGGAGCGGCACCTCCTGCCGGCGCAATGGTGTCAGGGGCAAAGCTCAGTAATCCGCAATCTAGTAGCTTTCTCAAAGCAAAGAGGGCACTCCGACAGAGCGATGGCGGCCCTTCTCAAAGCTTCCCTGGGTGCCGCCATTTCCTGTCCGGCTGGGGGGCACTGCACCCCCTGGAAGCAGACAGCCCCTTGCAACATCTGTGCCCTTTGCATTGAAAGTGGCCGGTGCGCAGTGATTTGTGTGCACGGAGCCAGGTCCCCCCCATGCACGGAACCGGGGGCAGGCTGTTGGGAACTAGCGGATCCCGAAGTGGCAGCCGATGTGCCGACCCTGAGAGGCGGGAGCCACGGAGCCCGGCAGGAGAGCCCTGGGGGAGATGGGTTAAGTGCGAGTGCTGGGGGTGCAGCGCAAGAAGTGCTGCATGGGGGTGGCTTAAGTGCTCGGCTTATAAAGTGCCGGTGGGCTGAGCACCGGAGGAGAGGTGGACCACGGAAGCGAGAGTAACACAGCTAGGGGGAGTGGGAGGGGGCAACAGACATGGGTGTAGGAGTAGCAGGTAAGACTTTTCTCTTCCCCCAACTTCTTTCTGCTGTAAAAGTTTTCTAATCTTTACGGGGCAGGCCCCATAAAGATAACAAATCTTTTACAGCAGAAGGAAGTCAAGGAACCCAGTCTGAAAAGGACGGGGCTTAAAGAGAAAGAAGTACGTCAAGGCGACCTCTTTTCCAATGGCTGGCCACCGTTTAGCATGAACGGTGACGCCAGCCAATGGAAAAGAGGTGCGGGGCTTAACCTCGCTAGTGAAAATACCTATATCTCATTAAGTCTCGCCAGCGAGACTGCGCGTGTGTGCAGTCTTACGCTAGCCGAGACCTAAAAAGGATAACATTTCTAGGCTGCCTTAACAACTGTGGTAACTTTAATATGTGCTAATCTTCATTCTGGAAACAATGCGAAAGAGGACCTTTTCTGAATTTGCCTTACAGGAAGGACTTAATGCCAAAAAGCACATTGAAGCGATTCCATCCCTAAAGATGTGCTATAAAAGACTACTTATTTAAATCCTGCTGTCTTTCTTCCTCACACAATGCCAGAACGGATGCTGGGGCTGCGTCTGGCCGTTCAGCAGGCTCAGGCTGGAGAGGTCGCTGATGTGTAAGTATTATGCCTGACAGACTTCTGGTGTTCACACCACGCACATCGTGAAAGAGCATGTTTACTAGGGGCACAAATGCCCTTGTAATAACAACAAAAATAAATAAACAAATAAAACACTTTTGTGGGGCAACATGCAAATTGAATATTCACACACATGCACCTGGCGTGGTGTAACAGCTCATTGGCTCAAAGTCTAAGAAAAACAGGTGATGTGAATAGGTTAAGAGGTGATGGCTGCTAAATCCCCCTCCTTTACGTTGCACAATGGCAGAGAGAAAGGAAAAGAAGAAATAAGAATTGGCAAAGGCAGCAGGTCTCTGCTTAAGGACTGTTCACTTTGAAAAGGCTAGCAATGCATGTGCCTCATAACGCCGAGTTTTGTTTTCTAATCTACCAATCGAGATGGACCGGTACATACAAAAAAAAGAGTAACTAGACAGTAGATTGGGTAGTGTATGAAGCACCCATTGGACAAAGGCACTATAATGCTGCCAGCGCTAGTGCTGTGCCATGGTTCCGCGCACCACCTCCCTTGCCAATAGAGTCCAAAACCCAGGCTACCTGCTGCATCCGAAAAGATGTGGGCATCCCACTCCATGTCACCTTCCCTTGCCAGCGGGACTTCATTGAAAGACTGTAGAAACACATCCCACATCCACAAGTCTTCTTGATGATGGGGCAAGAGTTTACCTGACAAAGCCCTGCCTAACCACCTGCAGAAAGCCCTCCCTGCCCTGACTACTCTACAAGCGAAATTGAGAAGGCCTAACAGGACCTGCACTTCTTTGACTTTTTACCTTCTCTCCTGGCAGCATGTCCCCCAACAAGGCCAGCATCTTGTCTTTCTTGTCTTTAGGCAGCTGCGCTTCCATTTTTACGGAATCAATTTGAATTCCCAGAAATGACAGCTTTGTGCTAGGGCTCACTGTTTTCTTCAGTACCAATGGATCCCGAGATCCCCCAATAGCTCTTGGAAACTTTCTAGCACAACCTGGCAGCCCTGCGGAACTGAGTAGACACACAAAAAAAGAAATCATTCAGGGAATGTGTGACTTGCTGATGCCCTGTGCACCATGTGACTAACCACTGCCTTAATGAGCTGAAACATTCAAACAAAGCGCAAGATATGGAGCAACCCATCAGCAGTGCTTTGTCCACGTACCACTGTTTCAAAGTGGATGCCCAAGAGTTGAAAATCCACTGTATGGACTGGGAGCAGCCTTAAAGCAGATTTCACATTGCACTTTGCCATCAGTTCCCCCGTGCCGTGCATCACTACCAGTAACATAGCCACATCAACCGAGAAGTATGACATTGTAAATGTAAATGTAAATGTGGGTGTACTTGTAAAGCGCACTGCGACTCCATGGAGTATCCTGGCGCTGAAGACCGCTGGGGAACCCGTCCTGGTTTTCCCTGTGAGATGGTCCCTTCCTGGGTATCTCCAAGGTGAAACAAGGCATCCCCGGCATCTGTGGGGGGCCGTTGTAGAGATGAGGCAAGCTTAATGCCCAGAGTTGCCGAGTGTGTTCCCTGGTTAGAGTAGGCACCGAGGCGAGAATTATCGAGTCCGTTTTGACCCTGGTCCACGACCCTGCCGTGTCGGGAATTGAACACTGGTCCCGGGCCGTTCTCTGCTTACAGGTATGCCGCCTCTAACCAGTGAGCCACACCACTATACTGAGCCACACCACTATACTTTTGTATACACTATTGTGGCCACTTCCTCTGCATTTAATCATTCACTGACCAGCTGTTAGATCTGGGGGTCTCTAGTTGGCAGAGGGTAGTACCTTTGACCAAATAGGGACCCTTGCTTCTAGTCCGTCCGGGTAAGGGGGAAACACACTGTAGATAACCCCTGGGTAACCCCTTGGTAGCTTGGCACGAGCAGACAAACTTATCACCAATGAAATGTGTAAAGTATTTGCATCAACACCCACAATAACACAGTGAAATACCGCAAATTGACACCACGCAGGTATTTATAAAAATAAATATCTTTATCTGAAATTAATGTTTAAGGAACAAGGGTACCCCAGGGGTAAGACAGTGTGTAGAACAGAGGTCTAGTTTGGGCCAAAAAAGGTCCTCCGGTAGCCTGGGCTACTAATGTTTCAATTTAAGTGTTAATCAAAATGAAACAATACAAAAAAAGTCCCAAAGGGACTTGTATACTTAATATATGTTAGGACACAAGGTTTGCAATGACAACCCATTTATTATCATCATAAATAGAGTATCATATACTTCAGTGACTGTTCCAGTACTCACACATAACTTGAACGTGCATGAAGTGGGGGAAGTGGTGGTGATGTTAAAATTACATCGCATTGAGAGAACGACAATAAAAACTCCTAAATCAATTGAGTACAGTATTGGAGTTTTTTGTTGGAGAAGTCAATGGCGTTTCGATCTCATACACTTGAGATCATCATCAGGACAGAATAGTGTGAGCAGCAAGAATCTATAGGAAGGAAACAGAATTTCAGAACCTTGTACATGTAGGTATTGCACAAGGCTGAACTAGCTGATGGGGCCAGTATCAGGAGTGAGGCCTAACATAAGTCAAGGGTGAATTACTTCAAAATGAATCATATTAGCGAGTTACTCTGGGTCTGCGTTAGGTGCTGAGAAGGCGTGAAGAAAAGCGCTGCAAGGCCGACGTGAATTAAATGACGGTCTGCATGGTAATTTCTGGAGGAGAGGCATGGGTGAAGGAGTGCGCCATGTAGGGTTTACATTAGGTGTTTAGTGAGCCCTGAGATGGCGTGTAGGGACACACAACAGGCTCCCTCGCCATTACCGTGTGTGCTGTTCTGGGTCCAACCCTCTCTTTGCCTCGGCACCTAGTCAACCTCCCTGTGCCGTGCAACAAAAATGGATGTACTAGTGGGCTGGTTTCCTGCCTCATAACTGCCCGCTCCGCCATCCTCTTCCTACCCCTCCCCCCATCTCCTCACCTACCTATCCCCACCTCCATCACTGCCATCACCTGCTCTGCTTCCTCTCCCCCCCCACAACTTCCTCCCCGCTCCATTCTTACATTGGTGCCATGACCATAGGCGCAGGACCCTGAACCAAAGTTGCTGGCTCACTCACCTGCCCTCTCCTCCGTCCCTGGGGCCCTCCTGATCCACTACATGGCTCACCCTTTCGTCCAGCTGGGCCACACTGTTCCCCCCTGTAGCCTTCTCTACTCCATGAGCTAAAGATATCAAGGCCCTCCCACGCCCCAGTGTCCCCTCCCTGACCCTGTTCCTCCGGGACCTCATCCTTTTTTTCCTCCTCCCACTTTTGACCTTTTACCCCCCCCCCCATATAAACCACCCTCCTGCTCCCCATTTGCTTCAGGGCCCAGGTCCTCTTCAACCTCCTGTTCCAGCCCTCAACCCTCCCCGTCTCTTAACCCTCCAGGCAGCCCAAACACCATTCTCCCTCTCACTCCCTCCTCTCCTCACCCTCCCACCATTTACACAGCTTCCCATTGTTTCATTTCTTCCCTGATGAGCTCCTCACACGACGCAGTTCACCGGGCCTGTCTCTGCCCACTCCTTGACTCAAAGTGGGTCATCATTGTAGCTGACGCTGCTCTATTCAAACCCAGCCATCCTCCTGCGGCCCTGTTGACGTGAACCTCATGTGCTGGGTCAGCACCATCACCTTTTCTTGCCGCAATGCTGCATGCAGCCTCATCCTCCTCAGGCAAAGGCCCGACCATGCCACCCGGCCTCCACAATCTGGGCCGGAGCCGCGGGAAGTTACTCGGCCACCACACGCCTCATGCCTCGAGGGGCCGCTCTCCTCATACATGAGCAGCCCCTCAAACTTACCCCTGCTTCATGGGCACCAGCTGCAGCCCTCCATTTCTTCGATAAGTAGCATGCCGCTATCGCTGTGGCCGATATTGCTGTGACCACCCCCCGTGCCGCGCCAACCCCCACACCATAAGATCCATGCGGCCTGCCCTCTCAATAGGTGTAGCGCCTCCATTATCCTGGCATCTTCCATCATTCCGGTAAGTCACTACTAACCTCAAATGACAAAATGAATCAATGCTAATTCAGCTACTAACGACTATCAAACTGCGCCAACTACTCCTTGCACCAACCATCAGGTTACCAATCCTGAAATGGTGGCAGGGAGCCCAAACCGCCATTGTTAAATAACCCTTGGGCTATATTGGGTTATACCGAGGCAGCCCAACCAAAACTTAAGATTGCAGTCCTCTGGACTGCACCACCCTCCCAATCCCATCCGGGGCAGACCTCCCTCCAGCCAGCTGCCCCCCAAACTCAATTGATCCATGCGACAGCAAGGAGACCGAAAGTGACCCCAAGGCAAATTTCGGCCAGCTAGGAGGCTGGAAAAAAAGAGGGAAAATGAAGCAACCATATAGTAAGTAATGGGTTGGCTCTAAGCCCTTTACTGCACACAATACACCTCACATCGACAGCGCATGTGCACTGTCATGCAAGACCTAAAAAGAGCTTTTAAATTGCATTAAAGAGGCACAAAATTTAATGTGAAAGCAGAATTGCTGAAAGAAGTTATGAACATGTATGTTAGGCACAGAAAAAGAGCATCAATGTGTTGTATTTTCATCTTGTGAAATGTTAAGAAGTATATACTCTAAAATCGAAAATATAGGAAGAAATGCATTTTTATTAAGCTTGTAGTACGTAGGTTGCCACCATGTTCGTGGTCCTAGCTTTCCTTTAACAAATAAATGCATTCTGAGAGTTGTCGCTTGCTTCTGCTTCATTTACCCAATACATTTAATAACAATGCTTTGGAACAGAAATGTTGAGGAGTGGCTACAAAGGGTGCAGTTCACAAAATCAATTTGCATGTGTAAGTTTGGCTTACCTTACAGATCTAAATAGTCTTTTTTACATGGCTAAAACTACTTTTCTAGTTTAGGAAACTTAATTTTCCATTTGTTATAGGATTTAATCATTCAGAACTTCTAAGTGAGTACATCTACTCATGTGGGTGGGGAGTGAGATATCCAGGGTGGGGATGTCCAGGAAATGTGTGCATACCCACAAACGTACATGTTTTGTATATTCACAAAATAATTTCTGACTCTTCACCACCCTGGAAAAAGTTAGAGATTCACTCCTGTCCAGGTAAGGGGTACATGTATTTAATAAAAATAGGAAGGGAAGGATAAGGAACACCCCCACACATTGGTTGTGTTGTATGGGAAGTCATTTCTCCACAGACTAAAATGCTTTACCCGTGGGGGAAAAAATAAACTGACAGTCCATTTGTAGTGGCTACAGATTTTCTCATCTGAAAATATATACACATTTTTTTCACATGGGAAAATTTAATTTCACAAACATTTTCAATCTGCGACTACTGCATTTTGTTATACTTCTTGGAAGCGTTGTGGATTTTAAATTGACAGAACTGTGCACACATTCCAGGGTGTAACCTTGCAGGTGGAGATTTACCTTTGACCTAGAGAATTTGGTGGACAATATTTGATGTAGAAAGAATGATCTTGTAAAACTATGTGCGTCATCTGTTGGTATAAAGGAAACCAAGATTGTCAACTGTTGTGCTACGTATGTATCAGAACAGGAAAGAGGCAAAGTATTGAATATGCATGCATAAAGCACTGAATTGTTAGTCATGTGATAATTAGAAAGAGGGTAATGAACGAATCAGCATGGACACAGTTGTGTGGTATGATATCAGAATATCAATGTCAGAATTTTCTCTGAAATAAATATTGTGTCTTAAATATTGCTTGCAAAACTTTCACCCCACTAGTTAATAATAGAAAGCCTACACCCAATGACATGATATCTTTGTAAATTATATTTATGAAAAAATCATCATGTTTGATGATTACTATATTTCAGCATAGTATCTGACATACAACGCTGAGGTATTGCATAAACCAGTAAAGGTGATTTCTCTAAGATTGATTAGAGAAAGGTCCTCTGCATGGTAAGGTACATGCATCCCTGCCCTGTGGGCCCAACTCTACTGATGTCTGGATCCCTAATGCTGTTTTTTGTTGTCATAGGCAAAATCATGCATGTGCACCATGACATAGGCCTATCTCATGGACTGCGGTCTTGTTGGACTCGGAGTGGCACCCAAAGCTTTATCCTCATAGTGGTGGGAGGCTACCATCTTCACCTGGAATTAAGCAGCACGTGTAGTGGAGGCAACACACAGTGTAATGATCAGCAGGAGTGAGCAGGGTACTTTTTAGGTCTTGCAAACACACACACACACGCACCCACTGATTCACACAAACACGTCAACAAGCAAATGTCCCTTGCATCATTTTCTAACAAAGACTGACTGAGACACACAGACCTTCCTGGATGAAATGCACGTGAAAACGGACAGGCATGCACAAGGACACAACATACATAGGCACAAGCGCACACGCACACATGCCCAGCTGCCTCACCTTCGACTCTAGGAACAACTTATCCCTGGCTGTCATGTTTGAGACCCATCCTCTTGTTACTAGGAAGAGCATTTCTATATACAACACATCCTGAAAGGTCCCCGTGACATGATGCCGCTGGCGTCACTGTTAGCATGTGTCTCAATGTCCCACCACTCACGCCTCCAGGGTCACCAGGGCACGTGTATGTCACCCACCTGTGTGCCACTGCTCTTATGTAATTAATGCCCAGCTCTGCTGGTACAGGGCTTCTAGACAATATACATAACCAGACACAAGGCAAACACCACACCCCGGACAGCTCCAGGCCAAACGGTGACATTGGGAACACACAGCTCTAACCCTCTGATTACAAAGTGCAGGAGACCAGCACTTCATATCTCATCGTAGCGCCAAATGAACATCCTCCGTTTAGTGAGCTGTTTGATCTGACATGATTTATATATTTATATGTGTATTATTACACAGCTACTCACTGACCTTGCACCACACATACATTGCACACTCACCCATCACAGAGAAAAACGTGAAATGCCCTATTTATGAGAGACTGGAAGATAATAGGAGGAGCTGGGGGCAGGGGTGGGGGAGGGTGGGTTGTAGCTACCTGCTCCTGAAGGTGAGGTAAAAATCTCCCCCCCCCCCCCCCCCCCCCCAACACTGCAAACCATGACACCCAATCTCGCAGAGTCTTGGTAGAAAGGGTCATAGCCACTCGTTAAAAGGGGACATCACTTTAGCCCCCCTCGACCAGAGCCATGTTTCTTCTGGGCTCTGAGTCCTTGAAAGTCGGAAATCGCTCAGAGACTGCAGTCTTCACTTTGATAAAAATCAACAAGCATTGTCATAGCCAATAGGTCTTGCCTTTGGGACATTATAAGTGTTTAGCCATGCAACAGTTGATGTTGCACCAAGAATATTGTGCTGCATAATAAAATACTTTAAAGGTCCCAAAGGCGAGACCTATTGGCTATACCAATGCTTGTTAACCCTTGTCATTGTAGTGAGATCTGCAGGCTAACTCACTTTTAAAGTTTCACTGCTGTGGGCTTAACTCACCTTTAGCCAACAACGGTTTGGTGCAGAAGTGTTGTATCTGCAGTGAGTGTAAGTGTTCCTGGGAAGTTACAGCGCCAGGACACCTTTCGGTATTTGCGCGCTTTCTATAAATTCCAATAATATAACATAACAATACAGGAATAATGCTGTACTGAGCAGTGTGTGCATGGTTAATGCATGCGCTTAATATATGTGTGACTATGAGTAGTACATCACATGTAGGATGTAGTGCTGTGCAGTGTGTGATGGTTAGATGCACGTCCTGGATGGATGTATACGTGTGAGGGGTACAATACATGAAGGGTGCAGTGAGTGCATATCAAATGCATGTGCTGGGTCTATGTATATCGGTGAGTGGTACAATACATGAATGGGCCCAAAGTGGAATTGAAGTCTGGAGGCAGACATCTTTTATTCCTTGTGTCTGATCAATCATGTCCATGCCCCTCTCACTGTGCTTTCTTATGTGAGGCTGTATCCCGGTATGTTTGTTTTGTGTGTGTGTGTATAATAGTAACAATGGTACCTACCTCTTACTAACTTGACCTGGCAGCTCTCCAGCAGACCACCACTCATTACCTCTCTATAAGGTCCTGATTCCTCTCATTGTCTGTCCATGATTTAAACCTTATTTCATACTCTGATCCTTCCTTCTATTTTCTGCAGCCAGTGTTTCTTTCCTGCTTTCTCCAAACAGATGATTATGGTTGGCTACCAACTACTACCCTGTTTTTAAGAGGTTCTCTTGTGATTCCCTCTCTCTTGGTCCTTCTCCGCAGCACAATATACATGAATGCAGACCAAGTACTGAATGAAACCAAAGCAAATGAAAACTACTGAAAAGTGGTCACCTCTTTTTCGGTCCTGCAGGGGGAAGCTAAACTTAACCACCTAATTATAGGAGGAAGCTAAACTACACCACCTAATTATGTATCAACTAGCACTGTTAACTAGACTATTCTTGGAAAAGTTCTAAATGATTAAAATCTTTACCAAATTCCTTTTGCTAGAAAGTGGTCATGTTTTTCGTTAGAAAGGTCAAGAGTGATGGAGATGATAATTTCCTCAACATCCATACTGTCTGTAGGCTCAAATAACGTTTTCACTCAGCACACTTTAAAGCTATAAATAACACCCTTACAAATCGGGAAAGTGTTGCTTGGTACAGTAAATTACTTTTAACAAAATATACACATACACACTTAAAGCATGTTCTTATTTGCACATCCTCTGGTAGGAAGTAATTGGCTAATTTCGGATAGTGATTGGATGAAATGAAACAAACAATGTATGGAAACTGCACTGTATTTCAATGTATGTTCTGCTGTCCCCGAGATTCTTTAAACGGACATTGTGTTGTGTATGGAATTTGAGATCAGAGGTTTGTGTGTTTCTAATAATCTCCATTTAGATTTAACTGAATACAATTAAAACATGTATGTCCCGATTAAAATGAAATTGCAAGCGTAATTTGGAATTTTGTCACAAAAGGTATGAATTCTCAGTTCAGAATTCAGATACATACAGACGTGGTTTGTAAATTTCTCCCTACATAGATTTCATTTCTGACTACAGAGGTTCTACTAGATGTGAAGAATTTTTTGCAAATTTATTTCGCATCAGAGGCGTGGCTTGATGCCGACAAAGGTTGCTGCCAGACCGTGGAGCTCTGTGCCTCCAGCCAACAGTTCAAGTAACTATTCAGCAATCAGTGATTAATTTGAGTCAGTAAGGACCACCGCCACTTATTTTTGGGGACCAGCACTTATTTTTCTGCACCAGATATTTACCAAGAACAAGAGAGGAAAAAAACACAAATCAGAATGATAGAGGAAAAGAAAAACGGAAAACCCGTTACAAAGTGGGAAAGCAGGAACCTACAAGAGTGAGAAAAAGGGGTTTTTGATAGTGGATTAAAGAGGCATGAAGTGGTTTAAGCTAACTTTCATATTCGTCACACTGACGTTTAACTGTACTGGCAGTGGGCATCTGAGCAGAGCTTCTAGCACTGGCACTTTTTCTTTGACAAATTAAGCACTGCCTGCCATCCTGCCTAGAACACACTAAATTACTGCAGTATTTCACTTTAAAAATAAAACGCTTCCCTTAGAAACTGAAATAGATAAGACGTAAATAGCCCTGGTAGAGCTGTGCTATACCTGGGCCCGTAGCCAGAAGTATATTTTTAGGGGGGCATTGGCCTCAGCTATGATCACACATTAAAGTTGTGCTCTATAGGTACATTCTTTCCCAAATATTGGTTGTTCTTCTAAATATTGACCCCCAGAATATTGCGGTACAAGAACATAGAGGAGAGAATATGGAAAGGTAAGTGCTTATATAGGAAATATAGGTTGACTATTCCTAACTCCAAATTTACATACCTTGAAAATATATATACCAATTAGTACATATTTGTTGTTTAAGGTATAGAAAATCTATACTCACTTACTTGTGGATATTTTGGATACGATCTTTTGTCTCAGTATTCTATGCCATTGATATTCTGGTTTTGATTTTCCGACGCACACCATGTAATTCTGTGTGAAGGAATATATGAATTTTTAAGGTGCTTATCAAAGCACATTCAATCAACTTTCCACAATCCAATATCAATTAGATGGAATTTAAAGTAGAAGGGTGTAATGCCTGGCTTGCAACTTGGTGTATTTTCTAAACTGTTCTAGCTTTGTGGAATGTAAAACTTATCAAGTTATTATTTAAAGAAAATAGGCTGGCCTCAGCTCAGAACTATCCCTCCTACACCTCTTACCTCAAGTGGTGGAAATCCAGCCTCACACTCAAAATTATTTTGCTGTAGGGTACCCTCAGCATATAATATCTAGATATTAAACCATTTTATAAAGGAAAATAATCTGTTATAGCAGACCTCTGTAACATGGCAGGCTATGTTGGATCGTTTCAGATTCACAGTATTGCTGGTTGTGGTATTTGAAGCCTATTGTAGCAAGCAGATTAACCAAACAAAGTATCTGGCTCCTGCAAAAAAAAAAACATCTCTAGAGCAGCAGTTAGCTCACCAGGCTACATTTCACAGCAGGCCATTGTAGGCAGAAATAATGTCAATCAAATGTAAGTTGAACCTGACTTGTGATGACTCTGCCCCAGCCCCTAATAAAAGCGCAATGCCATATTGGAATCTGGGGTTTCAGGATTGGACATTGCTTCTGAAGGGCTGGTAAGTTTAGGTAGTGACAACCCCACATGCATCCTCAATAGGAAAAGTCATGAAAGTTGCTGGCTTAAGAACAGCACAACTCCATGCCCAGTTCACACAGCAAATGCCTGTTTGCCATATCATGTACGAAAGGTGTTAGACTTGGCCTTTACTGTCAGGCCATCCACTAACTTTTGAACACACAAAAGGAATTCCTCGAGTTCACACACACCATAAGCAACAAAGAACTGATGTTCCTTTACCTCAACATAATAGCAGACCAGGGCACTCTAAAAATAACAACATACAAGAAACCTCTAGCCCCCTTAATCTACCAAAACCTATGTTTTTCGATAGGTAAGGCAAAAGTGTGAGGGAATCCCTAGTGCACACATGCCCTCAAAAAACAACCACGGATACCATAAAAACCCAGGAGACACTGCACCAAGTAGTTGGTCACTATCCTTGTTGGAGTTGTAATGTGTGCCACCTAACAAAAATGACCAAATCAGTTACTTTCAACAATACCACCACATGGAAACCTGACTAACTGCTACCCAGAAAGGGTAGTGAGCATGATTATCTGCCCTTGTAACCTACATTTCATCGGGATGACTAACCGGAAGGTTAAAACCAGAATAGGAGAGGAAGTGGCAACCTGAGGTGATGCAGAGCAGCTACTAAGATGTCTACCCATTACACCGAGAAGAAACATACGGTTCCAGACTACCAGTAGGTGGTTCTGGAACACATACACAAGACAGTCAAATGTGAAACAAGACCTATTAGAGATTTTATGTGAGTTCTTTTGCAACATTGCGTTATTGTGTAGAGTCCCCATGACTCAATAGCCTACTTATAGAGGCTTCGAGCCTGCCCTTCATAACCTTCGCCAAGCTTTTATTAATACTTTGTTTATCTTTTTTATGGCACACTCTGCAAAATTTGTCAGATTGATTTAGTTGGTTTTTATTTCCATTTTTATTTTCACTTTTTATTTATGTATTTTGTTAGTTTATTCCCCCTTTTTCAGCCATTCAAACACACTAAGGACAATAGGCACATCACCTGAATGAGGGGAAGCTACCTATACACTTCATCAACTGCAGCCCAATGAGAACCTGGAAGTGGTTCCATCAGGAGCTGCCATTTTGACTTAGAGCACCAGGACTAGTTGTCTGGCGGTCTGCAACACAGAAGCTAGTATGCACAGCCCACACACTCGTTTTTCAGCCCAGATTATATAAAAAAGCACCACCAGTGTAGTTCCTTCAGGTTATTCAGCCGAGGGGACACCTTGATACTGTGAGTATGGCATAGTTGATTTCTGTCCATATGGCAGGACGATTTATTTTCACGCTCAATGTTGATTGCCCTCACAGTGTGTGACTACAGGCTTGCCTTGCCACTGGAAGACCTATGGAGCAAAAAAATTGCTGTATTTATGTATGTAGGATCTTCCTTCTATGTATTTTGTAATGTTAATGCAATATGTGTGCAAATCACAGGGATTATCACTATTCCTAATAGATGTGCTCTCCTAAACACCTCATTAAGCATCCCTTTATAAGCCTATACATACTTGTATATACTTTGAGGTGTTTGTAAAGCTTTTGCACAACATGCTTTACATATCTAGCTGGTTGAAGCGTTATGTTACCTATGTTACCTTTGTATCTGCCATAACCTATGGCAGGCTAATTCTTTCCTTATATATTGCTGGTTGTCAGACATTAACACCAAGTAGGTGATAAGTATATTTATAAGCATGCAGAGGTTGTGAAGACACTTTGCATCAATTATATTATAGGATCAGGAGTGGAATCAGGGAGTTAGATCTCTGGTCCTGAAGAAACACCATGGGGAATTGCTTGAAACATGAAGACCTACAGGTCTTCCTTTCTACAGAAAGGATGGGTCATTACATTCATACTTTCAATTTTTTGACCCATTGTTTAACCAAAACATCTAGGGGACGGATTAAGGCATTGCTCACCTACCAGGCAGGTATTTCTTATTTTCAACAAAAACACCCCTAGCACCACATAGAGCATACCATTCAGAGTGCCTGCGTAATTTCCAGGTAGCTGCACGCCTTGTTCCGTAGTGTAAAGGGAGGAACCCAATGATGAAGCGTGCCACCAAGTGCCAAACCTGGTGGGTGAGGGTTTCATAAAAAAAGCCTTGCACTTTTTTTCACCCTGCGGGAGGTTGGCACACATTACATAGATTATCTGTTTTTTCTTGAAATATAAATAATGGACCCTCATCCCCAACTCTTCAGTAGACCTCTGGACCTGTGGAAGACTCAGAAGGACTTCTGTGCTGATGTGCAAGAACTGCCACTCTGTTTCCCCGCTACCCTACTAGACTAGACCTGCATCTTGATCCAGAGACCACCACAGTGATTTAAAAGGCTAGTTGGCTGACCTCCTGATCATAGCCTCAGGGACGGAAAAGGCTTCAACCATCCTGAGCCCAGCACTTAGACTCTACTTGTTATGAGTTTTGCCCTCCAAGAGGTAGCAACCCAGTCCTTGACCATTGGAAGTGGGCCTAAAAGTGCTTTGTCAGCTCAGCTGTGGTCCAGTAAGCAGAACTGTTGCAGCGCAACACATCTCCTTGCAGCCACATTGGCACCCCTGCAGCTCAAAACATCCCTGATACTGGACTCCACATCGCAGTCCGCAGTCTCCGTGGAACCACAGCTGCGCGATGCACGCTTGATGCTGGCCTTTGAATTGCAAGCACCTTGTTAACAGCATTCTTAACGATGATGCAGGACTCCACATCACAGCTGAGCAGCTCCCTCAGAACCACCGCTGTGCGTCGCATACTTGACGCTGGATCTCACAATGCTCCACAAACCAGGATTAAGGCACTTTGATCAGTGGGCCTAACTGAGTACCTTTATCTGGTCTAAACTTATGACTCTGTCCTGGTCAAGTGTGACCAGATATCTACAGTTGAGCTTGGTACAATTAGGCACTGTTTTTATCTAAATATTTAAAATTGGTTCTCTGGTTCTACTTATTGGATTTTTGTTCTTTTGGCGTCAAATAATTTATTAAATGTTACTCTATTTTCTAAATTGGTGTGGGATTTCCCATGTGTTGTTTTGTCACTTTATTACTGTTTGAAGTACTGCATAAAGACTCAACACATTGCCTCAAAGTTTAGCCTGCCTGTTTTGTCCCAAGCTACCAGAGAGTTAATCCCAGGTTAATTTGGGATTTACTGCTTGAGTGGGGTCTCACCCCCCAAACAGTAACACAATTTCCAACAAAAGGCATGAATGGAGTTTCGCTAATGCCCACTGAATTCTTGGCCTTTCAGCTGTGAACTAGTGTTGGTACCACCTTTCGTATCAGTTTCTCACACACACAACTGTAACGTCCCACAGAGGTCCTTCTGATCTCCTCTATTATTCGACATCTACCTAACCCCCTTACCAAACCTGATTACATCTTTCAAGCCCATCCCTTACAGCTATGCAGATGTCACCCAAATCATTACAAAAATAGATGGAAAGGAAAATCTCTACTGTCTTCAGGCCATAAACACATGGATGATGTATAACCATCTAAACCTAAGTATCATTTAGACAGAGTGTATGATCTGCAAAAATAACCACCTCCAATAATTTCCAGAGATATCAGAAACCTAGTGGTAATGATGGATTCAGACCAGTATTTGATACCACATGTTAACAAAGTAAAATAGAGTGCCATCTACACAATTAAAACATTATATTGCATCCTCCTATACCTTGGTTAATCTCCAAGCTTGACTATGCCACCAGCCATATACCATGACACACCTGCAGTCATCATAGGCAAAATGCAACTCATCCAAAATGCTGCTGCAAAAATATTTCTCTGTATGCGCCCAAGAGAACACATGACTCCAGTTATGCAATCACTTCACAGGCTACCTTTAGCTAGAAGAGCAATGTTCTAAGGACTTTGCATTAATCAGAGACTGTCCAAGAAGAAGGACTGATATACTTAGAAGCTAAATTCAAGCAATACAAACAAATCAGGACTCTGCGCTCCTGGGTTGCACCACTTATTATCATACCGCCTAACCTTAAGAAATCAGTAGGTGGCACTGCTTTCTCAGCACAAGCCCCAAGCTCAGGAACACCCTACCAGCCAGCATTCGAAGCATCCACAAGCATATAAACTTCAGAAGACAGTTAAAAACATGGCTATATCCAAAACAACAAAATCACCACACGTACTGGCAACAGAACCTGGAAAGATAGGTGCACCCTCAAGCTCTGTCTTTAGCTTACAATCCAAAGATTGAAAACAACTCAACCAGCAAACTACTTTTGATAAGTTGGCAAGTTAAGGACGGCTGACTTACACTTTGTCGGGGTGTTATGTAGTTATGTAAGCTTATAAATAACATTAGTGGCACACAATAATACTAATACCATAACACTCCGCTGTCAGCAGCCAGCTGTAACTTACACCTTACATTCGCATAAGACATATCTGCTACGACGGTTGTCCATCACCAGAACTGTACAGTCAATAAACCAGACACCACCAAATCAATAGACATGGAATAACTGAAGAGCTCTGTCCACATTGCTGGTCAATTGGAGGACTTTAGTCTAGTCCATGACTACAGGTCCCAAATATCTATACACTACTGCTGCTACTTGATATCTCACAAAGACGTTCAGATATGAGAAGATAGTGACAATGCACATCCCAGCAGATCTCTCCACTTGTCTCTATCTTCAGCAATCCACTTCTGGCCCAAATCTTTACCCAACATTTCTGATTGGACAACCCATTGCAGTAACCAGAAAAGCAGACCATATCATAAGAAATACCATATTGGTATCTGCAGAACTGTTCAAAGCTGCCAGTGTACTGATGAACCATAAACTGTGTATCGGTGTCTCCCACAGCTCATCATCTACCACACTGCTACGTTATGCATCCCGAAACATGATAACCGCACACTGGTGGTCATCACGTACGACATGGAAACACTTCCCACACACGATCACTAAACAAAGACAACGTTCTTCCAACCACACACCACTCTATAGGGTGTAGATTGATGCCCACGTATATAATAGCCTCAGGGCCAAACATAGGTGTAGTAAGTGCTATACAAATGTGCAATACAATGCAATATTTATAATTTCTGCCTCACCAAGATTTGTTTTGATCTTATTAAAATCTTTTTTTTCCATCAGGCTTCAGAACTATAAAACAACATGTGCTTCATTTTTGCTTTTACAACTGTTGGTACATGCTAAAATATATATACAGTTTATATACAGATATATACATTTTGTGAAATAGAAACAATTTGACATTCTTAAGTATGTTCTGGGAAGGCGGGATTTTTGATCTCTTATCTGATCACTCTAGATCTAAATCCCCAATCAGGTCGACTGAATCTTTGTTGCCTGTCATTGAGTAAAAAGTAATCTACTACCAGGTTAATCAAACCAATAATTGGCACGACTCTGAAGAACCACTTACCACAAATCAGTTTTAAAGTTTTATTGTAAAGCCAAAGTTAACTGAAGATACAAGCATCTCAATATTAGGTTCAAAAGGTACACTGGCATCAACAGAAACATGAATTCTCTAAATGATCTTAGACGACAGAAAAATACCACTAATGCCAGTTCAAGAATTAACAAGTTTGCCAATATAGACACAAGATGTAACTTAGAAGTCATTTACAGAAAGGAAAAGATCAGGTTAGACTGTCCCTGTACTTGACTAAGTGACATCCCTACTTAGCAGAATCTTAACCTAAAAAGGAAAAGGTGTCAGCCGTGGTGACTTCCAAAGTAGTTCACTCACTTTCTCTTAGTCTTAGGTGAAAACCTATGCATTTCAATCATGTCCTCTCTGCCTACCCATCCGCTCTCTAAGGGTCCTCAGGCCATCTTCTCTAACTCCCTAACTGTCCCTAATACAAAATCACAGTTGTGGTTGGAACGCCCCTCTGAGACGCCCCTCACGTACACATCTCACGTGGTCTCGGTTCTGGCTTTTTCCATGATGATACTCCTTTGGGCATCTTGTTAGCGTTGACCTTGCTTCCCAGGCTTCTTCTCCGGCTCGCTGGTACCCCCCAGGACATTCCTGAACCCTCCTCCAGGCCTGTGCCTGTCTCCCCGGACAGAGCTCTATTCATCACACTCTTGATTGGAACCCCCTCACACCTGCAGACAGACACCCACAACTTGGGCCCCAAATTCCAGGCTTCACTTATCTGTTCAGGCCATAAAACTTCGAACGGAATTGGCAATTTATTCTTAACGAGACTCGACTTTAACTAACACGTGCAGATCAAAGAAGCCACTTTATCTTTCCAGGCCTACTAAATTATCTTGCAAGCGGCCTACACTCTATGAACCTTTATTTCTAAAACTAAAACAATTCTTGTTAATACACTCTGATTATATGAAACACTTCTATAAAACATGATTCTTAACATGTGAGCAGAAATTACTGAATAATAGTAAATCCATGTCATGTGAAAGATGTAAATGCACGTTTTCGTTTTTCATACATTGCCATGAGGCTTGCACATTTCTACGTTTTGCAGCATTACATTTTCTTCAGTAGCAGCTACATAACATGGAATCTGATTAACACTTCTAACATTTCTAAACATTTCCACACATTTCTACATTAGTTCCACACTCTATATATGTTTTCTATATTAACTAAACACTCATGAGTATATGCGGTTATGTATTTTCAACACTTTCAGATACTTTAACTGAATTCGTGCGACTGGGTTGTACATATGGTGAACTTATACATTTTACTCAAATTGCGCTCTCTCAGTTCTTTTGCACTCCCTGTACACAAGGCCCTTGGAATTATGTGATTTTGCAGCTGCGGCATTTTCCACATTATTATGAATTTGCAGTATTTGCCACATAATCCATCATCTGCGTCATAATCTACGGATTGTAACAAAAAACACATGTTTTTGTTTTAGTTTTCGTTTTTGGCTTAAATAGATAACAAAATACTAAAACTGCTTTAACACATGCTGCAGCTCAGTGGAAGGTCGTTTGCAAACGTTGACTGGTCACCTTTATGTTATTTATAAGTGTGCTTGGATGTGGAACTGATACTAATGAAGTGAAACCTTTGCTGTGCCGTGACGGCGCTAACGTGTAAAAGTGCTAAAATAATGATGTGATATTATCACTTAATGTGCCGCCTTAATCCGCATACATTGTGTTTTCTTGCCTATTAATTAAGTCAACATTGCCACCTATGCATAATTCCAGTGGCCTTGTCTGTACCCCAACGAGGCTATCACATTGTTCACTTTACAAAATCCTTTCACTTTGTAGTCAAAGTAAAACACATCTCCACATAATTTGTTTAGAAGACAGCCTGACATTTAACCTGTCTTGGAACACGTAACAAATCTAACGAGATAAAATCGAAATGTAAAGACATTTTTATTGCTCATTCACCTTCAGAGCTCACGCACCTTTGAACACTGCCAGCTGACACAGTCATTTGGGTGGAGCAAAGATAAATAGGGGCTGGGCTGGCCAGGCTCTCAAATGCCTAACCTCCGTCCCCCGTAGCTGGGCCCTGGCTATACCTGCTGAAGGGACCAACCGCTGTGGATCCAAGGGATCAGAGAAGAGCCGAAGGGCAGAGGCACACCGGGAACAAAATATGAGAGTAGCTCTCAAGAGGGTGTGCTGAGAAGAGTCTATTTGTGGGTTTGAAGTGGCGGTAGACCATGACTAGGCGCCGAAGAGGCCGAGCTGCATTACTGCATTGTAAGCAGGTGCCTAGCGGTCACAATCCTCACTGAAGTTTTGTAAATATGGGAAGAAGGCACGAGTAAGAAAACCACCCATAGTGAAGGTCCACTTTCTGAGGAATTTCCAGAAAGGCAAGAATGTGAATTTAGGTAGGACAACAGCGGGGACAGAAACAGACTCCAAATGTAGAAAAAAAGACTGACATAAAGATAGAAGCTAATGGCTATCCTGTATATGAGGTGTCAGAATGACTACTGTTCTGTATAAATACCTGCAAACCGACAGAAGCATGAAACCGGCTGACTTGTAGGGCCTACACTGGTGCCATAATTCTAAAAAGCACATGCTATGAGCATGGAGCCTGCCTAAAGGAACCAGACAACTGCAAACAGTGTACTTGCTATAGGGTGTTCACCTGTGCTGAATTTTCGATCAAGAGGAGTGAAATCACAAATTAAAGTGTCTAGAGATAAGATACACCCTTTTCTTAGCCAAACTGGCACCTCTAATCATTGGTGTAAGCCATACGATTGCATCACAGATGAAGAAAGTTCACATGGCTCCCCCTAACAACTCAAAGATCCATCATTCAAGCACTGATCATCAGCTGACAGTACTACGGAAACACTCTCTACATCAGAATGACCGCACAACTCACCAAAAGATTCTACTTCATTCAAAACACAGCAGCAAGGCTCATTCACAACCTCCCCTCAGTACTACCATATGCAAACACCTCAAAGACCTCCACTGGTTCCTCATACACAAATGCACCCTCTTAAAACTCCTGTCACTGACTTGCAGAGCACTTCACAATCAAGGCCCTGCACATCTGAACACCTGCATCAACTTCCACATCTCGAACAGATACATCCACCTCCTGCTCAACCACATACCCAGAAATACAAAGAGCCTGAGCCGAAGGTCACATTTTTTCTTACTTAATACCTATTACACATTAGATCTTCCTTCTCCCTCCTAGAATTTCTCAAGAAACTGAAAATGTAGTTTGTTTATTACTCCCTAGTCAATGGATCTCCCCCTCTTCTTAGGTGCCAGGATCTCGCCCATGGGTGATATCCGCACCAAACAAATCCTCATAACAGTAAGGTGAGACACCAACGGTGAAGCAACCACTGGTTCACATTGGGGAAAAGAGATCAAAAGCTGGGCAAGTGAGCCTTGACCCAATCTAAGATTTAAAAAACGGGTCACATGGGCAATGTGGGAGATGAGCTAGAGATGGCAGGATTGGGCAAAGGAGAGACTAGACAAACAGATTAGGAGAATAAATTAGGCGGAATGTCCCATATCACTTATCTGATGAAAAATTGCTATAAATAGAAAAAACAACAAATTTCTTTAAGGCAAACCTTCTGCAACACTATCATGGTTGTGAAACTAGTATAAACTGTGAACATGAGGTGTCCTGAACTCTTTGTTGTGATGCTGCTGGATGACCTATTGGGAAATTTCATACTCCCCACTATTTGTGATTAAGAGACTATATCACTGGCTTGTCTTCTGAACATCCGTGACCATGACCACACTGAAATTAGGCAGACAGAGCGGCAAATTATAATATCAACAGGCGACACTATTGCTCTACCTGGCCTTAACATGGATGAACAAGAAGCCAGAAAGGTGTTCACAGACATCAGAAGGAAACTAAATAAGTAATCATGTATCATGCTAAATTAAGAGTGACAATGAATAAATAGAGGCATATGGAAACTTGAAGATAGCAAGAGATAAAGTGACTGCTGTGAGGGATTTTTCTATTTTCAGGCTCTCACTATTACTTGAGTTTGGTAAGGTTGTGAATTCTTCGACAGAAATTCAGGCATACCAATTTTAGTTCAGTTGCTTTGACTGCTGGCTTGGAGCTATGAATCGTTTGACAGAAAGGTCTTGTGATCGCTGCTGCTTTACTGTTTGTGCCACTATTCCAGAGTAATTGTGAGTGCTGCATAGGACATAGATGCTTTGCTGTTAGCCCTACTATGGTTTTTTGCTACTTTGCCACGGCAGGATGTATAAATATCCGTCAGTTTAATATTTTTTGCCAGTTCTGTACTTCACCATTATGTGCAATTCTAATGAGTACTGTGACGCCACAGGAGAACACCATGAAAAGCGGGTTTCCTTTCTCGTTGTCACTGGCTTGATGTTGCATTTACAGAAACTCTCCTCAAGGTTGTGCTGAATATTTTCTGCTCAACCTCTTCATCGCTGCCAGTAATGGAAGGCAAAATTCTCTGTATGCACTGCGTTATCTTTGACGTCTTTCTCTGTCTCAGTGGCTCGCTGGCTGGTGGTGCGTTTACTAGAATGACCCTGGTATTGCACTGACAGAAACCCATTTGCAACCTCCTTACCATTGCCTGTGCCAGTGGGCGAGGCCCCTCTGCCTCAGTGATGCGCTGACTGGAGGCATGCTTACTAAAATCAACCTGTGCTGCACTGACAGGAGCACCAGCATAACCTGCTTACTGTTGCCTGTGCTAGCAGGTGGGGTCCCTCAATACATGTGGAGTTGGGTTGCGGGTATTTACCACACAGCTTTCTTGTCAAATAATTATTTTTGCTTCGCGGAAGGGCCCCCACCAAGTTTGTTGTGTACGCCTTAGGAACAGATGTCGATGGGCTGGCAATTACACCACCCTACTTCAACAGAGATTGCAGATAATAGCTTCTCAGTATTAGACTGCTCTAGTCGTGTTTGCTTTGATCTCTTTTTCCCCTTGAACTATGTCACATTTTCTATTCCTCAAACATGAAAATAGCAACAGGACCAGAGAGTTAATTACATATAATTAAAGCTATTTGCATTTTGTTATCTTATTGATCCTACACTTTGAAAGAATTGCGATTTTGAGTATTATTTTCACTACCTTATAAGCAACTATCTATTGTAGAAATATGTCTAATACTATTGGGTTTTTTTAAGTGCTTTATGTATTTCCTTCACCATTCTATTTTGTTTGAAGTGAGTTATATTCTCCCTCATCATGGTTGCTGCTAGCATGAACCAGTCTCCTTCCTTCCTCAATGGGTTTGGAGAACCAGATTTACTAAGTGGCAGATGGATAGAAGTGTTTGAAATGTACCTAATATCGATTGGAGGAGAAAAGCTCAGTCATATACATAAACAACATATTCTGTGGTAAAACGTAAACATACAGGGTAGGACATTTTGCAAAATATCTTCCCAAACCAATAATCATAGATGGAGGAGGGGAATCACAATTAGATGTTTATCAAATAACATTAAAACATTAAAGGACTCCTTGCAGAAAAAAATCAATGTGGTCCTAGAAAGACATAAGTTCTTCAAAAGAATTCAAGGAAAGCATGAGAAAGTTGCCTATTACATTGCTGGATAAAGAGGGTTATCAGCAAATTGTGAATTTATATCTCTTAACTGATTCCTTTATATGTGAGTGATTTGTAAAGTGTAACAATGATCGTAAAATACAAAAAAGATTGTACCTTTGAACCCTAATTTAGAGAAAGCTACTGACATTGCTAAAGGTATAGAACACACTGCCTTATGCCTAAAGGAAATGAAAACCCCTATTGAGTCTCATAAAACTTCTAGTAATATTAGTTATATCAATAAATCTACAGAGGTATATAAGATAAAAGACATATTTATTCAAAAACATAAAACTAAATCTGATAAACTAAAGTGTTTCTGCTGTGGCAATGTGACTCACTTAGGCACCAACCATAATTGCCCCACAAAAGCTGTAGATTGCAGAAAAAGAAGATACTTTGCCATGGTTTGCAGAGGTCTAGATAACAAGAATGTTAACATAAACACAAAGGTGCATGAGGGAGAAAACAATAGTATGACCGTCTTTCAGATAAACTCTAATGAGAAAAGGGACAAGGTGACTTATTATACTTGTAATATCATCTGAATGGGGTTACTTTCAATGTATATATAGATATATGTTCTCCCTACACCTTAATAGATAGAAAAAAAACTTTCGAGAAAAATATACAGGAAGGACTTAAGCATTAGAACCTCCTGATATAAGACCAGGAGGATATAACAATTATTCCATTTCCCTGGTAGGTATGTTGAAAATGCAAATATCTTTTAAAGATAGTAACACCGTAGGAAAGTGTATATTAACAAACAAGGCTCCAATTCGTTAGAAAGGAAGCATAAGGAAGATCTACAACCTAGGCTTGACTCTAACAATGAGGAGCAAATGTTAACAGTTGACAGATCCCTGATAGGCATGAAGATATGTGACAGTTTACCTGAACTGTTTTCAGATGAATTAGGCAGACTAAAACATTTTACACATAGAATCCATTTAAACACAACGCCGTTCCTATATTACTCAAAACATAACCTGTGGCTCTTCTCATGCAAGATCCGCTAAAGAAAAAAAAATGAATTATATAAGCTTGACAACCAAGGGGTTATAGAAAAATTGAGAGGTCAGAGTGGTTAGATCCTTTAGTGATAGCCACAAAATAATAACTACAATTACAAACGTTTCTGTGTAGACTTGAGAGATCTAAACCCAAATATTCTTGTAGATAGACACCCATTACCCAGAATCAATGAGATGTTAAGCCTCATTTGCGTTGCCAAATATTTTAGCGTACTAGATCTATCTGCAGCTTACCTCCAAGTTACACTCCACCCTAAATCCATGACCCTTACATCCTTTACCACCACCATCTTTGGCACATGCAGGTATTGCAGGATGCCATTTGGATTGGCATCTGCCGCAGAAGTGTGTCAAAGAATTATGCATCATCTTCATTCCCCCCGCCCCCCCCCGGTGTGCGGGGGGCGGGTATCCTCGCAGTTGCAAGTACGCACGGTCTCCTGGTCACTCGAGTCCTGTGCGGCGAGCGGCTTGGCAGAATCGGCCCCCTCAGCAATGGATGTCAGAGTTCCCTCGTTGTAGCGCCCCTCCGGGGGCAGCAACAGCCCTGATGACAAAGCGCACGAGAAGCGAACTGATACGACTCCCTTACTTTGTCCATGGCTGTCCTAACTAGAATGAAAATCCTGAACCTCACCCTCAACATAATAATCATCATTATAATATTGCTCAGACTGAGTATTCTGCTGATCAAAATAATTCAAAGAATTCTGAGGGGGAAAGGAACGTTGTCCTTGAGGCAACGCACCTCGTCCCTCTACCTCTAGGTTCTGATTAAAAACCACCACGGCCTCGCGGCCCTGGAAATCCGCCATTACGCTGTAAAAAAACCGGACAGCTATTCTTAAAATGGCCTTTCTCTCTAAAATAGGCGCACTGATTAGGACCAAGCAAAGGTTGTGGAACAAAAGGCTCAGGTTTCTGTAACAACCTCTGAGGCTGAGGGGGCTGCTGAAACTGACGCTGACCAGAACGAGTGGGATAAGCCTGCTGAAGAAGAAACTTTGTTTTTAATTCCTTAATCTTCTTCTCCATCTTATCTTACTCTTCTATGTCCCTATTCTCGTAATACTGGGCAGTGGCTAATATCTGTGCAGACGAAGAAACAGCCCAAGAACTTTCTGAGTCTTTCAACTTATGCGATAATTCTGGAAGTAAATTAAATACAAATGTATCCACAAATATTCACTGTCCACCTTCAGTACTCCTATCCTGACCACTGTGATCGATAAATGTTTCCTCAAAACGAGTAAAGAAATCGGAGACACTCATCTTTCTTCTGCTTAACGCAGCTGACTTATCCCAGTTAACACGTAAGGCAGGCATCATCGTTTTCATTACAGCAATGATCCTACCAGGCAACTGTGTAATCAAATCATCTGGCTTAGCACCACCCACTTGTGCTGTATCCGCAGCAGCTATAGCGGCCCAATTACCACCTAAAGCTTGGTCGTGGTCCTCTCTACGAATCCGAGCCCACAATGCTTGTGGAACTACATTCCCCATCAGCATATCAATATCGGCCAAGTTCATGATACATGCATCAACAGTCTGGGACAGCTCCTTATAATATCCAGCCGGATTTTTACGAGGGTCCGGTAAAGACTGTTTAAGTGCCAAAACTTCAGCTCGTTTCCAAGGGACATGTACCAATATACGCTGGAAATGAGCAGGGACAGTCTGAACAGCACCCGCTTGCGGAACTTCTTCTCTCCAAACTGGAGGAACTTCTCTCATAGGATAATGTTTCGTCCTCTATCTAACTGCAGGATCAGGTTGAAGAATAGTCTGAGAAGAATATAAAGACCTAAAAGTAACAAGTGTTATAGCGTCCTCAACTTCAGAACCTACAATAAATCCTTTATCAAACCTGTCCTGTATATCTAACAGACCCTGAGGAGTTAAATCCAACTCCATATCCTCCCATCCTCTAAGAAGAGCGTCACACATGATATTAAAAACGTATCTCTGCGTAGGCGCATTCCAATGAAGAAATGTACTCAGAATATCAGGTACACTATACAGCGGACCACTCATGATCCAGTTGTGAGCAAGAAAGTCCAATGCAACTCATTCAGCAGAATCTGGAATTTGACTACGAGATTGCCTTCGAGAAAAAGCAGGAGTCCTATTTAAAGACCCAAAAAGAGGAGAAAAGAGACCAGAAACAGTATCAACCAACCTACTACGAGTCGGGGAAGAAGCAGACAGTAAAGCCGGAGTTGCAGTATTAAGCAAAGGAAGAGAAGAACTAGCAGTCACAAGAGAACCAGGAGATGAAGTGGACTGGGGTACGGAAGTTGGCGGTAAAGGAGGTGCAGGTTGCAATGCAGGAAGAGGCAATTGTGGAGGTGCCGGAGCACCTGGCTGAACAACAGGTTGCTGGACAGGTGGCAATAATACGGGTGCAGTAGCTCCTGGTACATAAGGTGGAGGCAATCTCAACAAATGAGACATTAAGGGATCTTCGTCAAGAGCCTTACTCCGTGGAGAAGTAGGCAAAACAGGGTAGCATCTATCTATTGCCATATGATGTTGTCTGTCTAAAACTTCAATCGCTCGATCAGTCTCGTTATACTTGAATTGCTGGGCAGCCTGTATGATCGTCATATCTTTTGCTTTCCTATCTCTTTTCGCTTGCTTAATTTCTCTCTGTTTGGCTTCTTTACGCCAAAGGAGGAAAGAGTCAAACATTGCCGGCCGGGGTTTTCTCTTAAACAAAATTGCTTCCAAATTATCTAATATATCAGGCTCGAAGCTGCCATTTTGTGGCCACCGTAAAACACCATCTTTCTTCGTGTATCAGATCCATGCCTCATTAAAGGCAATCGGGCCAACACCATGTTTAGAATAGAGCTCATAAGTGGGAGTTCCAACCGGAGGAATCGGACATGATTCCTCAAGCCGGGAATCCTTATTACAACCAAAACAACAAAGCCTCCTAAACCCACTCAGACCAGGCATTTTTAAGCTCACTGGTCCTTTTACCAACTTCAAGGAGTGAAAACAAAGAACACAGTACAAATGCACTCACCCCTTGGCTTCGGCTATTGCAATTGTCGAATAACAAAAGTCAAGAACAAAACAAAGAAGTGGGCACTACCCACGAATACTTAAGTAAATGGTCTTCTCACGTCAACAGAGGTCCGTCTAACGTCTCATGATACCAGTCATCACCAGAGGGTCCAAGTCAGGGCGGCAGTCAGGGCAGCAGTCGTCAGCAGCCGTTGGAAAGGAGTAGCCACGCTGGAAAAGACCTTCAGTCCACTTCAACATACAGGGGTCGCTTGACGTGGCTCGCGAATCCTCTGGAATTTTCTTGTGGGGCTTCCCACGACCCTCGGGCTGAACCGCTACCACTGAAGCCGCCCCATGTTGGGCGCCAGTTGGAGAACCGGGGGCCTTATGGGCCTGGTGGCGCAGGGCACGCCTTAAATCCCCGTGTTCACCTGCCTCCTCGAACAGAGACACAAGACATTCTGTTGAGCGTGGAAAGCCAGATTTATTAGCTGCAGCCAAGCACAGTTATCCCAGAAGTTACACGCAAGGTGGGTTCTGAGGAGACTGCCACTTCAATCCGTGGCGCACAATCTTTTATAGGAAACACATTTACAAAGTTTACTCCTTACACATACAAAACGAACCAATGAGAAACGTTGGAAAACAAGCTATCAAGTGTCTAAAATACGCCCCTTTCTCAGACCCCGTGTGTTACCCCTCCCAATCAAATTAATCAGTAGTGGTACCAACCATCCAATTTGCAGGTGGCAGGACGTATTTATGTGCCTCAAAGGATAGTTGTGTAACAAGAGAATACAAGGAGAGAATAGTGAAGGCCAGTCAGATAGGATAATGTAAGGAGAGAATAGGAGAAGGTAATTAGTCAGTCGAGACGGGGATCAGTCAACCCAGACATGGATTATTGAACTCGGACAGACCCTGACATCGGTTTCGTAAACCAGGGCAATGGGGTTACTCTTTAACCGCATGCGCGCTAGCGGGTTTTCCCGCTGTGCGCTGAAATTTTGTGACAAAGCCAGCTCGTCATGCGTGCAGCGCAGGTAACGCCCATGACAAGCTGGCTTTGTCATCCGCATCGAAGGGGTTAACTGAAAGGACACGCAGCAGCTGAGAAAAGCAAAAAAAAGGAAATATTATTTCAGGATGGTATACTAATCAGCAGTATTTCTGAAGAGGAATACAGTCACATTCTTAAAATCAACTTGGCAAGCTCAAAAACACTGGTTTTATCATAAAAAAGAGAAATGTAAAATTGGCATGACAGCTGTGAACCACCTAGGACATAGCATATCTACTGAAGGGATAAAACCTGAAATTCCTCTAATTGAACCTGTTAAAAATGCCCCCATCCCTGCTAATAGGGATGGATGAAACTCTTTCTTAGGATTAAGAGAATGCATGTCCAAATGTGTAAATAATGTTGCTTATTGTGTCTAACTTATAAGACCTTTAGTCATGAAAGGTACCTTGAATGTAACACTGGACATAATACGTCTGTGAACGACATAATTCTTGCCAATACTAATTCCCCATCAATAGTAAATTTGATGTTAAATATAAAACTATTTTGACCACTGATGCCAGTAACAAAGGCCTAGGAGCAACTTTATCACAAATGGTAGAAGGAAATGAGACGTTGTAGCCTTTGTATTCACAACACTGAAAGGAGCAGAGCGCAATTACTCTACTGTAGAAAAGGAAGCATTAGCTTTCTGTGGGAAATACATTTCCTGTTAACAACTGATCACAAGCCACTCGTTTATGCCCTGCCAACCAAAGGGATTGAAAAAGCCCGCCCCCTTCCTCCACCCCTTCCCTCCCAGATCGCAAAATGAATGCCAGGCCTGCAAGGGAACAATTTCAAACAGAACATCTGCCATGCACAAAAATCATATTGCAGATTGTGTATCTAGAATGGCTGTTGATGAATTAAAGCATGCCAGAGAAACCTATTATTTCTTTCATCACCCAGTTGGTGATCAGTATGAGTGGTGAAGAATGCATGAGGCAAGACAAGGCTTTATTGTCCCCAAGCGTGGCCAGAAAGATATAAAATATTGCCTGAAAAATGACAGCTGTTCTGGAATGTACTAAATGAATTATCCACTAAGGGTGAACTCATTTTTCGATTAATCAAGGTTCTACCTCCTAAAGAAATGAGGGAATGCATGGGTGATCTGGCGCATGAAAGGCCACTTAGGCAGGAGTTTAACCAAGTACAAAGTCAGAGCAATATACTGGTTGCAGGTATGGACAAAGTGATAGAAAATAAAGTGAGTGAGTGCTACATATGTGGAGTAAGTCACAAAACTAAGGTTACACCCAGAGCGCCTCTTTCCCCAGTAGAAGTTCCCTCCAAATCATGGAACAAACTGGGATTAGACATTGCAGGACCTATCAACCTATATAATTTACACCACAAATACATATTTCTGTTAGTCGACTATCACTCCCATTGGGTCACGACCGAGTTTGTCAACATTATTAATACTGTAGATCTAATCGAATTTGCTTTAGAAGGTATCCCAAGTATTGTTGTTGCTGACAATGGTGCACAGTTTCTGTTGGATAATATGGTTACATTTTTAAATAACTTATCTATAAGCTTGTCAGAACACCTCATTATTGCCCCAAGGCTATTGGACTGGTAAGAAAGGGTGAACAGGATGATTCAAGAGTCAATTCAATTCACCCACAGCACAGGCAAGTCCATTTCAAATTTTGTACGAAACATGCTATGGTCCTATGACACGTCTACAAAATCTCTTTTCACATCTCTTAAAGGCAGGAATCCTGGTTCGCAGCTAACCCCGAATTGGTTGAATGGAGTACAATCTGCATGGGTTGATAGGAACAAATTAGAAAGAAAAATAGCATTACGTGAAACCAATTACCCATCCTGGTATGACACAAAATGGGACATAAAGGAAAAAAAATTTTGAAGGGAGGAGGGAATGGTAATAAATAAACCCATCGATGGCTACCACAAATTCAACAAGTTTCCAAAACCCTGTACAAGTTAACTGTAATATTGTAACCCTTGAAGATGGGAAGGCTTGGATTGCATACTGAAGGGGACTTTAATTCTACTCCAGACGTGAAGAGATCTAGTCCTGCTGGTGTTTGACCTTGCCCTGCTACTAGAGCACTCATAAACATTTTAATGTATATTGATGTATGGTGCGCATACAATGGTGCCTAATCTACACTTTCCTAGTACTCTACAGTTCACAACAGTTACAGTAGCAGTTCCTCCGCTAAGGCAGAGGAACGTCACCCCATGCAGACAATTAAAATAAAATGCTAATAACGTATTGTTATAATCATTCTAGTTTTCCTATTGCAGTCAGTGGCTCTCGGGTGGGGTTGGCCAGATCAGGGGAGGAGTGGTTTACACTACCTAAGTGCACAGGATGGTTTGGCCGGCCCTCGTTGGCAGGCCAAACATTCATGTGCACTTTGCATGTTGCCCACCAGGCTGTATTACGCTGCCTGCTGAGGAACATGCACAGTCTCCCTCTTCCATCTGAGCGCCAGACTATGACACTCACATCAATCACAGTACTTCATTGCAGCGTTCTGATTGGCTCATGGGAGCCTGTGTGCCCAGGTGCTTCCTGCTGCCGGGACTGCAGACAGGGAGAGGACGAGGATGGGGACGGAGGAGAGGCAGCGTCCAGCCGCTCTAGATCCATTCCTTCCCCTACCCAACACCCCCTCCCCCCACCGCCCCACTACCCCTCTCCGGTAGCAGCTGCTACTGGACAGTTAATTCAAACTGGATTAATGGATAGTGATCAGACGTTTCATCTTTTGCATCTATTGGCATGTGCAGCAGGGCTAGAGGTGAATGAAAAAGGCCAAAGATACGGCTGCTAGTGTCATTTTGTAGGCATGTACCTACAAAATGACGTGGGTGTTTTTATCCTTTTTATTTACCAATCTGAGTTGGATTGATAAATAAAAAGAAAAAGCATTTGTATGTTTACGCACCGCTTACAGGTTTTCAAAATACATAAATAAAAGGCCTTGTCCTTTACAATGCCAATAGCTCAAACTCTCGCAAATGAGAGACCTATTGCATTGCAAATACTTGTTTTTAGATTGTAGCATGTGCAGAGTTTGAGACATCGAAGACAATAAAAGGCAGTTTGCCGACCAATCGCAAACCACTGCACTATCTCCAAGTTCCTAGAGCAAAAAAAACAGATAGGAATTAATTTAGCCAATCAACTGACATAAGGTCCCACAGCCAATCCTAGACCATCACACTTTCTCCATCATAAATAATATGTGGTTTTGCTTACTTGAGTGGTTGTGAGTACCATTTCACCCAGTGGTTTGTCTTGTTCACCATAGAATGGAAGTATAGGAGTAAGTTAATGGTAGAACAACAAAGTTTTGTGATGTGTGTCTGCATGTGTAATTGCTAAATTTTAGTCTGTGCTTATAGATAATGATTCCTGTCTATGTGACATTCAGTGTGATATTGCTACGGACAACAGATGATCAAAAGTTGGTCATGTGCAAAGATCCCATGTTTTCCCATGTTAGGTATGAGCAGCCAAAACATTTCTGACTTTTACTTGCTTTTGGGTTTGTTCGTCCTGCTTGTAAAAACAGAAAAATAAGTGTTGCACAAAGCAAGTTTGTTCGCATGCTAGTGCTTCAGACATTCATTGATGCGTCCCAAGACTTATTATTCCGCAATATTAAAAAGATACAATTTTACAATTACTGTATGAAGTTTCCTAATCTAATCAAAAGTCTGCATTTCTTCAGAATACATCCCACAACGCTTAAAGCAATTAGTATAACATCAGAGCTTCTGCATTTTTCCACCATTAGAATGGGAGGAAGGGTGGAGATGTATGTGAGCATCCATTATTCTCATGAGTTGGAGGAGGGAGGATCCCAGCTATCTCCAGCTTGTTTGGAGGAGGGGCAGCTAAAGTGAGCTTCTGATGACAACGTCAACAACCGATATGCGCAGGCCAGAGAATGGCAGAAAGCTGTGATAAACCTCCCGATCAGCCCCCTGCCCCCCACCACCCTCCAAACACACATAAAAAGCAGAAATAACTTAATGGAAACATCGGCGTGACGACTCTGAAACCTACACCCTTTATTGCCATGCATTTAACTACCAAGCAGGGTGCAATGTAATTTTGTGCATTTACAACAATAGGATTTGTAAATGTGTACATTATGTAATGATGCATTTTTTTTTATTTCTGTAAAATTTTTATTGAAAAAATTATATTTACATGGAACATATACATGGGAAACAGTGTAAAAGACCATAATACCTTTTGATAATGTCTGCACTACATTAAAATACATAAATGAATAAAGGGGCAATTGAGATAGAAAGCTACAAATGAGGAAGGATAAACGGAGGATGGCAACGAGAGATCGACATAAAGAGAAGATAGCAATCAGCGGGAGAGAAATGAGAACGTGGGGTTAAGAAAAGAAAAGTAGCTATAAAAGGGAAGGTGCAGTAAGAAAGAAAGGGGGAATTCAGAGACCGCTACAATGACAATTGGAAAAAATAATGTAAACGGAGAGCGATCACTGAAGAGCAATGACTTCACTTGTACTGGCTCTATCATCTTGCTCTGTCCTGATTTAAACTCGCTGGCTACGGATCACCACTTCCGGTGACTATCGGGTACACTACACTCACTGTGCGCTAGCACAATCTTAACTGAAAGCGCGCATGGTGCACTGTAAATGAAAACAAGAAGTGGCCCCCATTGCTTAAGGGCAATATCCCACGAGAGGTGTGTCTAGTGGCAGCCGTCACTGTGAAACTAAAAGCGTGCATGGTGGAGTGAAATAAGAAATGAAACTGAAAGCGCGTATGGTGCGCTGAAAATAAAAACACACTTATTTAAGATGCCAGGGGGATGGATCCCAGCTTAAGCCTGCTTTAAATAGGCAGTTCTATGTCACGCTGGATATAAAAGAAGTAGCCGCAATTGCTATGCGCTCGCACAGCCTGTCGTGCCTGCTTCTGCAAGACATTCATTAAGTAAATAGTTCTCCCAAGTGCTAATGAAAGCTCGAGAGTAAGGACACAAGGGAGATGGGCTGTCCTTATGGCAGGTAAGAACAGAAGACAGGGAGGTAGTAAGGAGGGATTATTAAACCTATTGATAAATCAAAAGCCATCATTTACAAAGGAAGTAAGATGAGCCAATTGTAAAGATGTGTGGAACATGGGCGGAGCTTAATGCCCATATCCTGAATACTGATTACTGGGGTGAATGTATTGCATGTATGACATTGTTCTGCATTCTGTCCATCAACTGTTGTTTTTGCACATATCCTGAATACAGCATGTCTCAAAGAGACAGCGTAAGCGCTGCCTATGCGGGACCTAAAAAAATATGTAAAAGTGTTTTATTTTGGTTCAAAGCAGGGGGAAGCAACACGAGAGGTTGAAACAACATAGAAGGCCTGTGTAGGCAGGAGACAAAAGCAAATGGGCGAGAGAGAGACAGTAAAAATAGACCCAGGGGGGGGGCACATAGTTGAGAAAGCAATGCAGGGTGAGAAGAACACAAGAGCATTAACATAATGAAGTGGGGAGGGGAGGAATATACATGCGAGAATGAGTAACACAAGCACGGAGGGGGAAAAAGAGGCCCACTAGGGAGACTGCTCCAAAAAATGCATGCTTGTGGAGTGCTCAAGACAAAAGAAAAAAGTAGTCCACTAAAAGTGAGCAGTGGAAGGATAAAAGTAAATTGACAAAGCTGTGGTGGAGGAACAGACAGAAGATGGCAAGGTAAGGCATCAAATAAGAAGCAGGCAAATGAGTGACAGTAAAGCTAACCAATGGTAAGCACTGGGTGGGCTCTTGGTAACCCTACAGTATATCTTTTGCAACCAGAGAGATGCATGCACCACAAATGTGTACAACTACAAAATGCTGCATGAGCTTTTCTGTAATTGACTGAGTAGATTTGGTAAATAAAACCAAAATAGATACCACAAAAGCGTTTTTTTCCCTTTTAATGAGGGTGGGGAGCAACACAGGCACAGGTGTGTGAAGAATCACAAAGGACGTGAGTTGAGGTAAACATCATAAAGGGCGAGGGTGGGAAGAGCAACTCGAGGGCGAGGGCGGCAAGAAACAACAGAGAGGGTATTGGTCTCTGGAAACAACACATAAGATGCAGATGGCGGGAAACAACACAGAGTGTGCGGAAACAACATGGAGGGAGGGGGAGAAAGTAGCGTGGGGAGAACTACATGTAGGTGAACCCATGGAGGGGGTGGGGGAGAAGCATGTGGGTGACAGAGCAACAAGGAGTGCGGCTGGCTAAGGGAAATACATGAGTGTCAGCTGGAACTAGCATGGTTACTAGCATTTAAACTGCGGGAACATCAAGATAATCAGGATATACCGATTGGCACAGGGTATCTATTGAATGCAGTCTGGCATATTACATTCTGCTGTTTGTCAAGCATCCAGAGACGAATCTTTATTCAGTACTCCAAGATGTTAAAGAATATAAGTACTATGCTGTGTTTAATTTAAATTTTAAAAAATCAGAGCTTTTTCTGACCATGCTTTTTCAGCGATGCAGCTTGATCATTAATACCATATGATGCGGTGGGCAGATTACGTAAAGTACCTAGGTATTAAAGGAAGCTTAAATTGTGACATGATAATACTGGAAGATTGTGCGGCTCTTGAACAGATGACAGCCCACGTAGATAGATGTATCAAACTCCCGGTGTCCATAGCATGAAGAATAGCCCTTATTAAAATAATTGTACTTTCTAAACTCCAACATCTGTTTGTTGAAATCCCACTTACATTACTAAGACATTCTTCTCTAAACTATGAATATGAATTCTAAAATTGATATTGGGTGGATGGAATGCAAGACAACGCGGGGAAGTAATGACTTTACCAGACAGAGGTTTTTAGCTTTCAGATCTAGCAATATATATATTTAAAATGTTTAAATAGGATATACTATACACTAAAACGCCTGCATAGGTTAGCTCCCTCACTCAAACCTTCCTGTTTGAGGTGTGGACACACACCATTGGACTTCAAACATTATGCCCTCATTACGAATGGCACAATAATATTTAAAGGGCTGCTAATTGAATTTTCCCGCCCCATCAGAATTATGTTTCAAGGCAACACTGCAGCTCCATGGTTTTCCCAGAGATTTCACCTGCTACAAGCGAGTGAACTCTCCCTTTGGAATGCTGGGGATAGTATATAGAAAGTGGCAGAGTGGCTATATGTTGTAGGTTATTCCTTGAAACTGATAATTCCTGGAACTTCTCCGCGCCTGGAATTACCAGGACTCCCAGCAATGGTAAATCTGACGTAGGAAATTAACGGGAATCGTCACAAGACACTTATAATGATGGGCTTAGCCTGGCAGTGTTGTGCTGTGAGCACATTATGCTCACAGGTTTGTATCTACTGAATGCTATAGAAGCAGAGATTGGTTTCAACTGCTGATTGCCTATGAAGACACTCAAATCAAACAAGGCTGGAACCCTGTTCCAAAAAGAGACCTGAATGGAATGATAACTGTTACTTTTGACTGGTAGAGTGTGTGCCCACCCTGTGGTTGGCGGGAGGAGTCAGACTGGGGCTGGGGACCAGGCTTAGCTGCTTTTTCATCATTAGCCTAAAGCAATGTTGACAGCTGGATGTTCTGGCCAGTAGAATCAGGGCCGGTGCCATCAGGCGTGTTACAATTAGGTGGAGAAGTATCTCACCAGGGGACTCCTCTCCAAGCAACTTGAAATAAAAGCCTACATGGGAAAGTTAACCTTCTCTCTAAGCCTGCACCTGCTTATTCTCAGATATGCACCAATGACTGCATGTTTTTCAAACTAATATGAAAAATGAACCCCCACTGCCAGTGGGAGCTTCTCTTATTCTTTATCAAATCGGTTATTAACCTGTTGTCCGTGCAACCTGAGGGGTTCGCAGACCCATATGGCTACTAATCGTTACCGTCGGTCAATAATCATAAGCATTTTGACCTATATATCTGTATGAAGATGGCTTCTCCTACAAAGAAAAAATTTTCAATAAGTAAAAATGATATGTACTGTAAGTCTACTGTATTGCTTCCAAAATGCATCTGATAAATACGTTAAAAAACAATAGCGATATGAACAATATAGTCCTAACCTTTTTTTTAAATGTTTTTTATTTAGAAGTTGACTGCTAGATCAAGGCAGGGTATGTGTGAATGTGCGCCGCCTACTCACATGTAAACTCACTATGACCTGAACTAGCAATTAGCTTCTGACTAGCAACACTTTTGAACTGCTTATCATTATCTACAACATCATACACACCTGCCCACTTAAAGAGCTAGTTTTCCAAGCACTTAGTGATCTATGCAAATGTACACAGGTAGACTGTCCAAAAGGCACTTCCAGGCCGCACATTCTCCTCCCGCTGCCTTCCATGGGGCAGACACTTGCAGACTCCAAGGACTTACACTTCCAGCAGGCAGCATGTACTCTGGAATAATGAGCAATTGGTTTTCTAGTTTTCTATGCGATCACTATCTTTTTCACCTTTTGTCACTAATTCCCTGTAAGGTCTCCAGCTTTTAACATAGCAGGTTCAATAGCTGCCCTGTAGTGTACGAGGCCAATGGCAATCCAGTCACTACTTCTGTTGAGAATTCTGATTTCACATGATTATCTGTTTCTTTGTGAGCATGACCTGGGTCTTAAACCAGCACATAACCACTATCTTACTTAAACACACAGTTGAGGAGGAAAATAGATAGGCTGAGTACATGTAGTGTGTACTTGTTTGTGCATTTATCTTTTGCGTTATTGTGGAGGTACAAATCGTTGAAATGTCTGGGTGGGGGCGTTTACCTTCCAGTTGTGTTTCACTGGTATCCCCAAAAGTTAAAGGGTTAAGAACTACGGGGCATATTACCAACAACTAGCAATAATTTTTGTCTCTAACTTGTTTAGAGACAAAAATTATCGCCGCAAATCGGCGATTTTTATCGCAGATAAACCTTGCTATTAACAAGGTTTATCGCAAATGCGATAAAAAACGGCCAAAATGCATGAATATCGCTGAAAAGTCAGCGATATTCATGCATTATCGAGCAAATGCTCTTAGCCATGTTATCCACCTCCCATTGGATAACATGGCTAAGAACTGCTCAGGGCAGGTGTTAGCTTTTGGAGATATTCCCGCTTAGCGCGAATATCTCCAAAAGTTGGTAATAGGAGATAGCGATGTTAGCGACTGTTTTCAGTCTCTAACATCTTGGCACGCCCACTTTGCATCTCATTAGTGATAAATATCACTGACATGCAAAGTGGGGCCCAAGATGGTCGCTATCTCCTACTAGCTGTCGCTAACTGGTGTTAGCGACAGCTTGGTAATAGGGAGATAATTTTATCTCCGCTTTCTTGGCTTTTAAAGCCAAAAAAGCGGAGATAAACCCCCTTGATAATATGCCCCTACTTCTCTATAACAGACAGACAACTTCACTCCTATTCAGTGCTTTAAGTGGCTACAATTTCTTAGTTTTGCCTCTAAGCTACATCCTAGCGCCATGATTTGTCTCAATATTATAACTTTAAAAAATAATTTAAATGATATTGCAAAAGTTGTAGCAAGAGAGGATGCGCTAGCTGCATGCTGTTTGCGTGGACTTTCCCTTCACAGTCACACTGTAAACAGGTGCGAAGCCGCTCCAACCTTTTCTGCCTTCTTGCGCAAAGGCGATACTACGAGAACAAACTCAACTGGCTCAACAAGGATGCAGCCAACCCAACACAGCCAATGTGAGTCAGAAACCACAGAGGGAGACCCTGCCTAAACAGTGATGGCAGACATGACACCATTTAAACCCATGGGATTTATCGCTGCGTAGTATCATTAAAGTATCCTATTCCACAACAATCCTGTGGGTTAAAGAATACGATTAGTAGGTGTCAGTGAGTCACTTTCATTTGAGCGCTTAGGAAATAGGGCCACCTTAAATAAACTGCCGCTTTCTAGACCAATAAAGAAAATATAGTTAGCTCTATTTTTGCTACTTTTTAAAATAAAAAATGAATGGGGAAGCGCTCATTACACGAAGATATCGTCATGTGGTGAAATTAAAGATGATGTAGTGTGGTACAGTTGCAAACATTCACACACTTCTATTTCTTCCATAAACAAAGAAAACCTGGTCCATGAAGTGAAACCATAGACAACTGATTCTGCACTAATTTTGCTGCTCACTTATTAGGAAATGGAGCCGTAGGCGCTGAAAGCGGGGGTAGGGGTTGGTGGATGGGTACTGCAGGACCCCCAGAATAACCATGCTGGAGTTCAGAAGGTGAACGAGCGTTAGAGGTCTTTAAAGTTTGTTTTTATCTTGTCACATGTGTTGTGTGTTCAAAGACAGAGGTCAAATATAAGCAATGTCTTCTGACAAAATGCTGCTTATTCTTTTAACATGGAGATTGGTTTACTTTTCTTTCCATTGTCTGAATGCAAAATGGGAAGATATTGTAAAGTGAAATATTTAACAATCTTGCTGTGGTACATGAGTTTGAAAGGGAAGGGTGCATAACGCCAATATTATACCAACACACATCAACATTCAAATACCTGTAAATGGACTCATTTCAAAATATGTCAGCCAATAGGAAAGCACACGAGGCATATGTATGGTTCAAACTGAATTATGATAGAAACAAAGATTTTATTAGGATCAAAACAAATAAAGTACTTTTGTACTGCTGCGCAAATGGCAAATATTTGCTGAAATCCTGTTTCCCATTATTATAGTTTATGCAGTATACCGTTTGATCAGTAAAACAGCATATCTTTGCAATTAGTGTCCATTTCAAAGAAGAATGTGTTGTCTGTAAATGACAGTGCGCTAGCACACCTAACTTAAGTAATATATTTGACTACGTGTGCAACAAATTTTTCCAGCACCACTTAATGGAACACAGGGATTTTGCCACTAATGTACTCGTGTGTTTCTTATTAGAAAAATTGATATTTATTTGCTCTATGTGTGCTCATGTTCGCATAGCAAATATGGCATGACATGAGTATCCTATACTTTTTACCCTGGTACAAAACCGTTTTTTGCCATTCGTCTTATACTTGTAGCAAAAATCATTAAAACAGTTTGCCATTCTCTCTTATACATTGCAGCAAACGTTATGCAACAGTTAATTCAGTGGTTTGCTTCACTGTAAAATGTATTCATCATAGTGTCAGTAGTTTTCAAGCCCTGTTGAACGCGCACTGGGAATCTATCCTATATTATGTCAAATTTTACAGCTCAACATATGTCGTATGGTGCTATTATTTTACCGTTCTTTGTACCTTTTTGACTGTATTAAACCTAATCTATGGAAATTCAAATCTCACCTACTCATCCGTTCACACATTGAGGATATGATGTGTGTACTATCAATAATCATCAAGTAAACTGAAATTAAGAGTGACCTTAATTTGCTTAGCTCCAGCCACCAATAGGTAGCAATATAAGATTTTTTCTTATGCGGCAAGAGCTTTATAAATATGATCTCCCATATGGAATTCATTTATCCTGTCACACAACAGAAGCGTGTGGGTCGTAGTTTAACCAAGTCAGAAATGGATTGACACTCCCAGAATCTAGTTAAGATTCAACCTGATTTTTATTAATGAGAAGGTCTGCAGCACTAAAGCTCACTGCATTTAACAATGCTTGTACACTACACTACTCACCAACAACACATACAACACATTGAGTACTATTTGTTAGCAAGGCAAAACGCTGGCAAAGAGCATGCATGACTAAAATGTATTGCAACAGATGAACGATTGCCCTACAAAAGGTCTGGCAGAGACTTCAGATAAACCTGTCCAACAAGGTCTCAGAATGAGAAAACTAGGTAACTGTGTCATTGCAATCACTCTAAGCTGTCCATGTTTCACACATCAGAACGCCATAGTGTCCTTTCCAAATAGACGCCTACACCTAAACACTTTCCAAAATTAAAAAGTATTTGGATGGCTGCATCCTGGGGATTAATATATAGTTCCTTACATGACAGTAGGAAAAAGTTATCCTAGGTTTATGACAGGATGGTGTTAGAGAATTCTCATATGACGAAGTATCATAATGTCAGGGGTGGCCCCTCCGCTAGGGCACAGGAGCATCGCCCCTCTGCTCTTTGAGCAGGAAAAATAAAATGATAACATGGTTATTATCATTTTATTTTACGCAGGTTCGGTGATGGGTTAGGGCGGGGAAGGACTGGAGGCACAGGAAGACGAGTAGTTTGTACACTCCAAGTGCACATGACTGCTTGGCTGGCCCTCTTGGCACAGCCAAACATTCATGTGCACTTAGCATGTTCCCCACCAGGCTGCATTACACAGCCTGGTGAGGAACAAGCCCAGGCCCCCAGTCCCCATCAGAGCGCCTATGCACAGCGCTCAAACCAATCATAATGCTGGATTGCAACGTTGTGATTGGCTTAGGGGAGCCAGTCACAATTCTACATTGCAGCATTGTGATTGGCTAGGGAGAGCCTGGGTGCTTCCTGTTTCCATGCCTCGCCAGAGAAGCGGAGGAATACATCCATAATGGAAAATCTTACCTGCCTTCAAAGACAACTCAACATAATCACTCAGAGCATAAACAAAATCCTTACCGAGACCAAAGCCTCCCCTATGCCAACCCAACACCCACATGTCCCCTCCCACTTAAACATCAGTGAACCCTCTCAGCTTCCTAAATCCAAATCGAACAGCTGACAGATTACCCCTCTCAGCAACCAACATCACAGACCGAGAAGAATGAGCCCTGGGATGCCTCTGAGAGAGGCAATGGATCTTGCCAAGTCATAAGACCTCAGGGCAGCCCCAATCCTCCCCCACCTCTAACATTCAGGTGATCACCGGAACTGGCAGAGATATCAATCCTCCTAGGATTATAAGACCTCCATCACACCTCACCGCTATACCTTTGGCTCCGACCCTCCAAAAATCACGCCACCAGCTGCAAGGTAAGCTGCATGGTAATAAACTGCAGGTCAGCAACCAAGCACGCAACAGAGTTGGCTGAGGCCATACTGAATTATAACATCGACATTGCATTTGTCACTGAAACCTGTCTCAAGGAATCATCCTATCCGATCCTTGACCTCCTAGTCCCCCCAGATTTCGTTATAATCAAGTGGTGGTATATCCATCATTCATAAGAATAGCATAAAAATGGCTGAAATAAAAACCCTCTCCTACTCAACATTTCCATACCTCAGCACCACCTAACACAAAAAGACAACAAAGTAGGGAAATGCCATTTGTTATACCACCCACCAGGAAACACCCCCACATTCGAGGAACAACTATCTGACCTACTAACACACTGCTCCCTCTCTAGCTCCTATAACATTATCCTAGGTGACTTCAATCTCCACTGGAACAATGAGGAGAACACACTAATTTGGTCACTAAATGAACTCATACTCGAAATAATAAGCATCAACAACATTCTCCTAGTTGACTGGTCAGCCCACCACATCATTCTGTTCAACATTAACCAAGCTACAGCGCCACCCAAACGAGCCCGAATTACCCATCAATGGGGCAGAAACCGCACTCCTATCCCTCTCCCTGGCTTGAAAGAAAAAATATAATCCCTACTCCCACCCAACATAGACAACCTCAATACTGATGAGCTCACTACCCTCTATAATGCAACAATGAAAACTGCCCTCGACCAACTAGCTCCCCTGAAACACAAAAAGGTCAGAGATACCCTGACGAGAGCCTAGTTAAAAAAAGACCTCCACTCTGAAAGAAGACAACTCAGAGCCACTGAAAGACTCTGGAGAGCAAACCCACCCCCAACCAACCTCCTCCTACTCAGAAAATAACTCAAGAACTACAAAAAACACATTCTCAAAGAGAAAGTCACCTTCTTCCAAAACTCTCTAGACAAAGCCAAAATCCGCCCCAAAGAGCACTTTAACATAATCCGAAATCAAACCTCTACACCTCCCAAAGAACCCCTTGCCCCCGGCCTGATTAAAATCCTCAATCGCACCCTGACCACTCAATAGTCCAAAATCATTAACAGGGCCGATACCCAAGTGCCTCAAACAAGGCTAAGTCACCCCCTCCTAAGAAAGCCTGATGCAGACCAGAACGATCCCAAGAACTTTAGACCCAATAACAACCTTCCTTTCCTAGCAAAAATCCTCGGGAAATGTGTTCTCTCCCAACTCAGCCAACATCTACACACCAACAACCTACTCTCCTCACACCTGTCTGGTTTCAGGAAAGGCTGCAGCACTGAAACAGCTATACTGAGTATAGCAGATGACATACACAACTCCCTTGACTCAAACAGATGCTGCCTACTTGTCCTCCTTGACCTCTCAGTGGCTTTCGATACGGTTGATCACAAGTTACTTCTAGATGCCCTTCAAACATGTATCAGAGCTGATGGCACTGTTCTGAAATGGTTTTCTTCATTTCTACCTAACCATTCCCAACTCATTAAAATCAACAACTCTATGTCCAACATCTCTCCCATAACCCAAGGGGTCCTACAAGGCTTGGTCCTTTCTCCCACACTCTTTAACATTTACTTGGATTCCTTCACTACCATTATAAAACAAGCAAATATCTTGTACCACCTATATGCCAATGACACCCAGCTGTACCTAGAAATAGCCTCTCTTACTGACATCCAATGATTTAACTCCACACTCTCAAAAGTTCAAAACTGGCTATCACTCAAACTCAACCAAGAAAATACAGAAATTCTGGCCTTCTTCAATCTCAACTACCACACACAGATCCAAGAATGGATAAACAACCTGGACTCCCTAATGCAAGCTTACTCCCGACTCAGCTAAATCTCTGTGGATCTCTCTGGACTCTAAACTAAACATGAGCTCTCACATGAGCTCCACTGCAAAGAGTGCTTTCTACAGCCTAAAACTCCTCCACATAATCAAGGCTTTCCTGCCACCCCATGACCTAAAAAAGGCAACACAACTCTTTGTTTTGTCTAGAATAGACTATAGTAATGTCACAGTCACTGGAGCACCCAAAGCACACATAGCCCCCATGAGAGCTACCCTCAATGCAGCAGCACAAATGGTCAGAGGAGCTAAGAAACATGGCCACATCACCCGTGCTTCAAAACTTATTGTGGTTTCCAGTTGAAGTGCAATGTTGTTTCAAAATGGCCTGTCTTGCCCACAAAGCTCTACACACTGGCAAGCCAGACTACCTCGCAGCCAAAGTCACAAAAGCAGGTCAATCGAGAAACCTAAAAAGCTCCAATATGCTCCTTCTCACAAAAAACTCTCTCAAGCTCTTTCTCAGGGCAATGCCCCGAAAATCTGGAACTCTTTCCCAGTACATATCAGAACCAACCCTTCCTTCACAAGCTTCAAGAGACAACTAAAATAATTTCTTCTCAACATTCATCTTTATTCCCCTGGACAATAGACGCTCTATGTTACCTCAACTCCTCAACCTAACTCCTGCGCTCTGACTGAACGGAATCCTTCACCACATGCTACTGAATTGTATTTCATCTAGAATCTCTTATTATTAATGTACTGCTAACTGTTTAAGACTCTGTCGTATACATTGCTGTAAAGTGCTCTAATACCCCTTGGTAGTGCCAATCAAAACTCCTAAAATAAATAAATAAATAAAAGGAGAGACGCGACCGGAGGAAAATGTAAGTAGTATTTATTTTATAGTATCCCGTCCCCCAGCCCCTCCCTCCCCCACCCCTCGTTCCCTGCTAGCCACAACTGCATAATGTATTATTACAAACTAACATAGTAATAAGTCTGTAGAACATTATAGCAACCACTAGGGAATCCACAGGTGGCCTGTCATTTCAACTAGTTTTTGTCTGGAAATTAGAATGGCAAAATCCTATGATTAATCCATGAGTGGAATTATATTTCTGGCTTTTATTAGATAGCTATCAGACAGCAGTGAGCTTAAGAGGTAAGTGGACTGCTGGTTTACTGTCGCGGAGCACCCCTGACCCTATGGTACAACGTCACATGACCCCTGAGTGGGGCATCGGTCACTGATTTTTCATCCCTTTGCCTGCCATGCGAGAGAAAATGTAGAATAGCCATCACATTCAGGGGGTTTGCTTTCTCTGAACAAAAAAAAGTTTAAAGAATGGGAACTTTAAGCATAGCACCCACTCAGCTCCACTTCACAGCACAGAGATCCGTACCAGTAAGACGTGGATTTCTTAAGAGGAGAGTTGTCCCTCTGCCAGTGTGGCAAAGGCTATAGGTTCCAACAATCATCTGCCGCACAAAATAATAGACTGTCTACCAGTTTATAAATGTTCCTTCTAGGTTAAATCATGCACTTCTTTATGCACCAGCACCCACTACTTTTTTCGTTCATGTACATGGCGAATTGAATCCACACAGTCTCACTGCCTACCATTCCTGCTCATGCCTGAAACAATCCAGCAGGATTATTGGGTATCAAAGACCCGTTTCCTTCAATATTACAGTAGTGCCAGATTCAGCCTATTCATGTAGGTCTTTAAACAGCAGAGAGACCAAGATGTCTGTTACCCAGAATAATGGATCTTGGATGGCCCATCAGTTTAGGCTTTGTGACAGTTTGAATGAAGTCTGTTTTATAAGTAATAATAACTCATGACCAGCAGGCCTCTGTGTCTGCTCAATTTGTGAATCTTGTAGATAGCCTTAGCACAGACAGTAAGGAAATGGGAGTCAATGTCAATCATCTAAATAAGGCCATCCAGAAAGATGTTATATAACTTCTATTTAATGATAGTAAATATACACTGTTTCGCTATCCAGGTGTTACTCACACCTGTGGGGAAATCAGTGGAATATGCGTTAGGTCACCCACATCTGTACTTGTTGCTTGGGAACAGATGGCACAGGACTTTGATTCCAATCCTCAGTCGTAAGCACAAAGACATTAACAATTAACTTCAGTAGCAATGAGTACCTAATGTGAAGTCCCAAGGACTCAGTCATTGAGGTTTACATTTATCTTGGCTCTGGTGGTGCAGTGCCAAACCTCACCACAGTGGGAAATTAAGCCATGTCATAACGTTTTCTAGCACTGATCACGAGAGCAGATATGAAGCAATGGAAGTAATGAGGAAATAGAATACTGCATACTTAATTTCGAATTAAGTGATAACTCACAATGTATGATTTCTTGAGGAAGTTGTAAATCTGAACGAGAATCCATAAGTGTAACTGGCTTGACTATACTATGCCTTTTGTTAAGGAAATTCAACTATTGAGGTCTCTTGATTCTACACTCCCCCAGATATCCCATTGAATTCATTACCACCAATTTTAAATCAGGCCAGGAGCATTGTTAACTGTGTTATACCAATGAAAACATGGTAGCAGCTTTGGGAAAGGGCCAACATCATTCTGGAGACAATTATGTTCGTTTTCTTTGTCAGCACATTGCTTCAAAGGTCCTATGGGGCTCAAGATTATTTTCAGTAATTTAAGAAACATGCATTTTTTATATTTCCCAGTCAGATTAAACTCTCCTGCGCTGAGGTAGTGAAAGTCAATAAAGAGACTGGGTGGTCCAAAAGGGGAAGAGGGGCATTCTGTCATATAGACACAATAATAAATAGCTTAATGCCATAAAACAAATATTTCAGTCTCCAATCATGTTAAATGTTAGTATAGTTCAGAAAATGTTAATTTTATTAAACCAGCCCAAGTTACCATTACAAAACTCATTATGCTTTAAATGTATCAGATAACTTCAAACAAATAAGGTTCTACTAATCTTTGGACCCCAGACATTAACTTCATCACAGATATTTATTATGTACATATGACATGCTCTAGCAACACCCCTGAATCTTACTAAAACTGATTAACATTCAGATCCCTAAGTCCAGTAGAGCACGTTCAGGTTATAAATGCATAAAAAAGCAACAGTCCTGGAAACCTGCCATACTAGTCAACTCACGATTTGTTTTAGATCACTGCACCAATATCTTTGACCTGCGTTAGAAGGAAGCATCTTTTTATCACCTTGTCCCAGATACCGAAGGATTGTTCATCTATTGTTTGAGGCAGCAATCTTTTATAGTAAAATCATCATTCCAAAAAAGAGAAGGTCTTACTGTCACCTCTGATGAGGCCCCTGAAGTAACAATACCTGCAGGTACAGGTAACATAACACTTTCTTTTGCTTTACTGTTTCCAATCTTCAAATTGCACCTTTTCAAATGAATCTATTGCCTTGCCTGATTAATGGTAAACTGAACAAACATTCCTGGGGTATTTTGACATCTCAGAAGATGTGTCTTATCTTCCGTCTTCTACAAATCATGAAGTCACGGAGAACAGGGTTACTTCTAGAGAGTTAAAGGCCCCACAATTATTATGGGCTACTCTCTAACGTTAATTGAGTCTATTCAATAGATGTGACGACTTTATTTATGTCTGCTTACCAAAACCCAATGTCTTGTAAGAACACTATATGATCTTCAAATGTGTTGAAATTGGTCATGATCAAGCTACCACTTCAAATGCAGACAATAAACTAATGTGCGCGGGAATTGTTCGTCTCCCCTGATATTGGAAATGTTATCTTTACTAACAGATTATTATTTGGAGTTTCGAATCCAAAGATAAATAGATATTGTCTGTTCCGGTTAAAGGTTTTGATGCTGAGATAGATTAAAATGTTTAACTAGATAGTTATAAAATTAATGGTTTACTCTTAGTCTTATCAAGATGTAGCACAATAGGAGGAAACTCAAACATCTTGGCTTCACTATTATAACCTGGACTAACAAGCAAAACATATGATAATATTCATCCTACTGATAAGGGCGATATCTATTTGAAAGAATATAATGTGATATTCTCTCTAAAAAAAGTGGTGTTTCACATTGTGCACAAATTCAGAAACCATGCAGTACCCTGCACCTTCTTCTCAGGATTTATGCAAATACTTGTCAACTTTCTTATAGACAGCTTTGAGCAAACACATTCAAGTATTGCTTCTAAAAAACTTCAAAATATAATTAACCAACATTAGCTGATGGTAAGCAGTTGACTTTATTTGAACTGATCACAATTCCCTATCATGGCTAAACAGGGCAAATGTTGTCATTCCTAGATTTTTATCCGCCTGAAATATGTAAGACTTTGACATCAATAGCAGACTTTGAGGACTATGCTCAAGCCTTCACTTGGATCTTAAACATGCAGTAGCTCTGCAAAAATTGTTTTTGTTGAGTCATAGAATGTTTGTGATGACGGTTAAACAGATTTCCATCCTTTGAGAAGGTTTGAGCAGGTGCTGATGTTAAATTTGGATGACCTTAGGATGGAACTTTTATGTGAGGTAGGTGCACTGGACCATCTAGAGCAGATGTTCTATATCAGTCCAGGAGGGCAGGACCGCTGTCTGACTTTTAGGGCAAACACGGACTATGTAAATGAGTTCCATTAACATTTGGGCTACCGAAGTATGTTTTATGTTGCTATCCTGACCATCTAATATTGGTCCTGCCTCTTAGACTCTGCTGTAGAAGAAAGTGTTTTGGGAAAACAGATGCCAACCCCACCACTTCTCAAATGGTCTCTACTACGAGCAAACAAATCAAAATGAATTTCAGATTTGTTCGGTATATTTATTTTTACCTTTTACTTTAGAAATTTCAACATATAAGCTCAGACGGATTGTCTGAGAAAGACACTCAACATGTAACAACTACTGTACAATAATGCAACAAAAAGGAATATAAATCACAGGAAAAGTTACAAAACACACAATTATATAATACACCTTTCAGATAACGAGTGGTCGTATTGGAACATTCAATAAACCAATGAATCTCTGCACATATTGGAACATTCAATAAACCAAAATCAATATATCAACTCAATGAAAGAGACACGTT